>NC_137782.1:49409314-50074314 GCF_963455305.1 Plecotus auritus
CAGATAAGAGTCTGGTGATTGCCAGGGGGAAGAGGAAATGGGGAAGGTAGAAGAGAGTAAAGGAGAATAGTGATGGAAGGAAACTTGACTTGGGGTGCTGAACACATAATACAATACACAGATGATGTATTATAGAATTGTATACCTGAAACCTATATAATTGTATTGAAAAATAAGTAAATAAATGAATAATAAGTAAAGAAAAAAAGCAAAGGAAGGCTTCCATTGTTGCAATTAATTATCTCTCCATATGAACTCTGCACATTGAAACTGTTGTGCACCACCCATACAAATCAAGGAACACACAGTGGTCTAGTGGAAGGGGTAGAGGCTTTGTAAAAAAGCAGACCAAAGTGCAAATCGTGGGCCTCTCTCAGGCTGTGCAACTTTTCCTCCATTCATGAAATAAAGCTAAGGATACATATTTTACAGGATTCTTGGGTGAATGGAAGGCCACCCAGTGTTTGGTATTTTGTTACAGCAGCACAGACAGGCTATGACCAATTCCCTATGCCATTTGCGGACAAGTTGTCACCCAGGAGGTTATGTGTACCTGGTTAGCCTGAGGTTATGTTAGGGGAAGTAAATAATAAATTAAAAATTATAAAAAGTTTAAAATGGAATTTTAAAATGTTTTGATGATTAACAGAAATTTTACCTTAGGGAAACCAATTAGGTCCAAAAAATTTAATAATTAAAAGACATCTAACATTAATTATATCTCATTTTTCATTACCAATCTTCCAAGAAGTTATCAGTTAAGTTTAGAGGTCTAATCACTATATTTGAACATGTATAAAATACTGAATATTGAACTTTGAGGAAATCATTTTTCCATATTATTAAGAATACTAAAAGTGCATTTTGCTTATCTACAGTTAGAGAGAGTCACTTTGAATGTATTAGGCCAGTGGTCGGCAAACTGCCTCGCAAGCCACATGCGGCTCGCGAGCCGTGGTTTGCCGCTCTGTTGACTAATGAGTTTGCCGACCACTGGGATAGGGGCTTAATCATAAGGAACAACAATAACCTGTAATTATTGGAATCAAGAGTCTAGCTCAGTGGTCGGCAAACTCATTAGTCAACAGAGCGGCAAACCGTGGCTCGCGAGCTGTATGTGGCTCACGAGCCACAGTTTGCCGACCACTGTATTAGGCCAACACTGTATCATGTATGAGAGAGACAAGGATTAGAGACAGACAGAGATCATATCCAAATAAAGCTTTCTGAGAAATAAGTCTAATAGGATTCAATCTCCCATTAATTTACTTAAAGCCTTTCTTAAGAAGGTTTACATTTATAAAAATTACTAGAGGCCCAGTGCACGAATTCATGCATGGGTGGGGTCCCTCGGGGTGGCCTGCAGAGATCGGGCCCCAGCTCATGCCCCCAGCCTGGCAGCCCCACAGCCCCGCATAGCACACTACCTTGGCCTGGTGCCGCTCCCTCACCTGCTCCACCATCCCACTGCAGTCCCGCTCTCGTCAGGGCCCATTGGCCCAGCAGTGCCTCCACTGCTGCCCACTGTCAGCGCTGCATTGCTGATGCCCACCATGTTCTGTGCCACCCTCTGGTGTCAGCGCATGTCATAGCGAGCAGTTGAACTCCCAGTCGAATGACCACCCGAGGGGACAATTTGCATATTAAGCTTTTATTATATAGGATAATTCCTTATTTATTTAGCAATAAAAGGTGTGCTAATTGTTTCACTACTCATGGTTCGTTCTCATGTAAATTGGGACACTATTAACTTAAGTGCATGCAAAGTACAGGTATAGAATTAGAAGTGTCCAAAAAAATAACAACTGGCTCTCTGATGAGAAGAGTATGTATATGTATGTCTATATACAAAATTGTATTATAAATTTTACTAATGTAAGAGGAGTGTACCATTGCCTTTACAAATGATAATAAAACATTTGTTAAGCTTATGATAGATTCATAAGTTATTTGGTTCCCAGAGAATACTTTCATTGATATTTGCTGAACGTTTCTGCCCAAGTCCAAGCAAGAGTTGCAACTGACAAATGAGCATGGTAATGACACAGATATTGTTTAATTATTTATAATAAGGAGTAAGATGAAAAGAAAAAAATAAATATAGATGTCAAAAAAAACAATGCTATTTACAATAGCACCAAGAAAAATGAAATATCTACCTAATAAAAGAGTAACATGCTAATTGACCATACCTTTGCGAGGCCCACCAGCCAATCAGGAATGAGTATGCAAATTAACCCAACAAAGATGGCGGGTTAATTTGCATACACAGGTGCCGAGCGGCTGGGGGCATTCTGCACCACCCCAGCCACTCCAGGCCTCTGGGAAGGCAGAAAGGTGGCTCTGGGCCAGAGTGGAAAGGCTGCTCCAGCCCAGAGCAAAGGCGGTGCTGGCAGCCAGGGGAAGGAAGGCCCATTCTTGCATGAATCTTCATGCATCAGGCCTCTAGTTTATGTATAAATCTACAAAACAGATTTATTTTGTACAAATGATATAGATGCAATAGGACAAAATCCTGATTTTTTAAAAAAACACAATACTTTAACATTATCTAAATAATAAGAGAGATCCTCCAGGTTTATGGATAATCTACCTTGGAAGGATTGGAAAATTACTCTTTTAATATGGCCTGGATATAACAATTTCCTTCCAAAGAGTACTGCATGGAAAGCGAAAGAAAGAATAACAGTGCAGAGCCTGACAAATAGCATTGGGCTGGTGATGAACATTGCATCAACAGTGATGTTTCATGATGATGGACTGCATCCATGACATGATGTGACAAAAATTACATTTGCCTCTATAGTCTTCCCTCAAAAAACACATAATCCCTTTCTAATCATAAGAGAAATGTAAAGCAAATCCAAATGGAGGGGCAGCATACAAAATATCTCACCAGTACCTCAAAACTGTCAAGTCTGAGAAACTGTCCTAGCCAAGAGGAGCCCAAGGAGACATGAAAATTAAGTGTGATGTAGTATTCTACATAGGATCCTGGAATAGAAAAAGGACATTAGGATGTAAACAAAGTAGGTCTGAGTAAACCAGGGACTATACTGGTTAATATTGTACCATTGTTGCTTCATAAATTGTAATAATCGTCCCATACTAGTGAGTGATGTTAACAAATGGGGAAACTGAGTGTAGGGTACACAGAGAAGTCTAGGTACTGGCTTCACAATTTTTCTGTAAATCTAAAATGGTTCCAAAATAAAAAATATATATATTTTTAAAAAATCCTCTGTACGCTATAGTTTCCCAAAATTTTCAAGTAGATGCTCTAAGTATGATTGTGGGTTGGGCAATTTCCTGAAATCAATGCAAAGTTAGATTAATTTCCTCATAGAAAGTGCTTTCTATTGAATTACAAATGAAGGTCTGCCTTTCATATACCTGAGGCTCAGCATAGTTTATTTGACTTAGTGTATAAAATGCTGACAAAGTCTCTACGCTTGCCTTCCAGGAACACATGATATAGAAAAACAATATATTTAAAATTTTTCATTAAAACTTTCAGACTCATGGTAGGAGTTATGCTAAGATTAGAAGCAGACAATTGAAACTGAGCCCAGCTTCCAGGAGTCAGAGGAACTTTCTTCAGGACATGCATCCTGATCTGAACCTTGAAAACATATAGTAATTTTTTAGACTAAGAATGCAAGAAAAGGCATTCTAGAAAATACACACACACACACACACACACACACACAGGATGGCAGCTAGAAGCCGTGATTTTGAGGGGTCTATCAGATCCATGATGGCTTTATGGAGGAGTTGGTCTATGAGGGGCTCTACTGTTGTGTCAAATAACTTGCATTTTACCTCTGTATTCAAATTGATCTGCTCTTTAAGTGTGTGAATAAATTTTTCCTATCCCCAACTACAAATTACTTTTATTCTAAAGTTGTCATAAAAATCAGAATAAGTATTTTTCCCGGTTCTGATTTGATGCGTTTGTGAAACATGAACATTTTAGGATAGAGTTTGATCTAGATATTATTGCAAATTTGCCTCCAGGGATGTATTTCAGAAGGGCTGATATGAGAATAAACATAACTGTTCTTGTTTAAAAGAACACACGATATTTGTGTTGTTTTTTTCCCCTCAAATAGAGAAAAAATCAGGGCACAGTGGAATTAGGAAGATGTCATTCATTCATTAAAGAGTCTCAACCACTTCCTCTAAGAACAAAAAATGTGGAAAGTTGTTTTGTTTTTTTTAAATACATATTCCATATGCCTTTTAAATTCTTAAAGCGACAGAGCATTTATGCAAAGCTTTTTTTTTAAATATTTCAGGCATTGATTTCTGTTTATGTGCACATAATGCAAAAGGCAGTAAGAAAGCCCTTGAACAGTAACTAAAATACCAGCTAGTGATTTCATAATCCAGAAAGGTTTACATAGACAATAGGGTCTCATCACACATGCTTGCTTCCCATGACTTTCGGTGTGTTCAAATAAATGTCCCATGTCTTTTTCTAATTGTAATTTCTTAGTTAAGTGAATAGAGATAAGCACAGTGAATGTGCATCTCATGGTGTGAGGAAAAGATCACCTACCAAGTAACATAGCCCCTACTGGTGTGATTAAATTAACAGAACTGTAATTAAATGAATAGGAACTGTTGGTTTCAGAAGCTTTCTCTTGAATAGTATTTCATAAAGTGATTAAAGGCCCTCTTAAACAGACACAGTGCACTGTGTTGGTATTGAATAAACACTACAGTAAAAGTTACTTTGTTAACATTTACTTACTACTATAGAAACCTTATTAGAAAACATACACACACACACAAATGAGCCATGTTCATCAATGTGATGGCAGAGGTACATCTGTGATCTTGAATATTTTGGGGATCTTGACTATTTAATAAATAGTTTCCCAAACAATTGTCTTTCATTATAATGCAAAATACCGTGTTTAACTGTAGCTCTTTGATAACAGCAGTACATTGAGGGAACATCATAGAGTTGTACAGAGTTTACAGAGTTTATGGAACAGATTAAGTCATAATCATCTCAGTAGAGAGAATGAGGATGCTTATTGATTGAGAGCATGGGTTATTGTAAAAAATATCTGGATTGAAATATTGGCTCCGCTAATTTTCCTGCCGAGGCCCTATTGGAAATGAGCATTTATAAACAATGCCCCAGTGTGTTTTCCAGATGGCATATATTCCTGTCTATATATGCCAGATGGTGGCCTACATCTTTAATCAGATCCAAAAATGTTTGCACTAGTCATTTCTCACTGGAAGCAACTGGAAATAGAGGCCTCTCCTTTTGAATATGCTGGCTCTGTTTTCCTATGCCTCTTATTGGTCTTCCAGCGTTGTGATTATATATGCTGTTAGTCAACAGTATGTTGTCTGTATCCATGAGTTTTTTTTATCTTTTTTTTTATTTTTTTGCTCACAGACAACAGTGTAGTGATTATTGGAGGAGTGATGGAGGACAGCATATGGGGGGATAAATGGTGATGGACGAAGACTTTACTTGGGCTGGTGAACACACAGTACAGTGTACAGATGATGTTACAGAATTGTGCACCTAATACCTGTATAATTTTGTTAACAAGTGGCATTACCCCAATAAATTCAACAAAAAGGAAAAAAAAAAAGAGTATATTGGGTTTGCCATGGGCAAACTTCGGTAAATTACTTAATCTATCTGAAACTTTTCCTTTCTACATGTAAAATTGGGTAAAAATTGCATTTTAATTTGGGTCCCCCTCCAAGAAAAAAATCTTATTTTACTGAAAGAATTTTATTTAGGAGGAAATAAGATTAAGGAGAATGGAAGAAGGATGACAAACTACAATAGAAAATGTCATACGCAAAGGGAGCTACTCCACGAGACTTCTGAAAAACTTGAGTGCCTCCTAGAAATGCCTATCTGTGGAATGGGACGCTGAGAATTTACCTACTACATTTGCTCCCCTCGTTAATTGAATCCCACTGAAGCTCAGAGACACATATATACTGTCAGATGTATCTGAGCTCCTAGGGACAGCCCACCGTAGTGGTCACTTTTATTGTTGTTAATGTAAGATGCTAATTTTTATTATTCTGTGATGAATTTTTTAGTTTGAGATAGTTCATCTTTTACTCATTTTCTCACATAAATTGAAAATAAAAGATTTTAGCCCTAGCTGGTTTGGCTCAGTGGATAGAGCATCAGCCTGTGGACTGAGGGGTCCCAGGTTTGATTCCAGTCAAGGGCACATGCCTGGGTTGCCAGTGGGGGGCATGCAGGAGGCAGCCAATCGGTGATTCTGTCTCATCATTGATGTTTCTATCTCTCTCCCCCTCTCCTTTCCTCTCTGAAATCAATAAAAATATTAAAATATAATAAAATATAAATATGCTTTCCCTCCTTTAAAAAAAGAAAAGATTTTAATCTGCTGGTTTATAACTTATCTCACATATAGACTGTGCAGGTTTGGAAGGAATGGATATAGTTTATATCACTTTCTCATCTCCTTGCTAATGGTTATAAAAAAAGTAACAATCCTACTTTAATTCCCACTTCTTATTGGCTGTGCCATCACCTATATTGAATTAGTCTCTTTAAGTCTGAATAACATCTTATATTCTGCTTGTCAGAATAGCTATATGAAACCCTCTTATTACTGAATGATGTGTTCTCCTCCCTCCTTGCCTTTCTTCTCTATCCCTCCCCACTCCTTCTCCTCTACTGCCTCCCTCTGATCCCATGCACTTGCTTTTGTGCAATTTTGTATAATTCCTAACTATATTCTCATTGAGTAAGTACAATATTCTGCATTCTTACTTTTTCTACTTTTCTTTCTAAGAGACAATGAGACAATGAAGGGGAGGTATGGTGTCCTATGATCTACATATGCCTCGGGGGTGTTGGAAAGCAGCATGTGAAACTTTCCTGGGTATTAGTGAATTGGCTGAGTTTTCTGGCAGAATTTTCTACATGGAATGTGTGTTTCTTTCTTGATTTTTCCATGTAATTTTGAAAAAATAGTATATCTAACCATGAAATTGTTCGTGACCAAAAAATCCCCTTTCCAAAGTGGGTCATCATAAAACTCAGTATTTTAAGGGAGGAAAGGAGCAGAGGGGAGGTGCAGCTTTTCCTGCATAGCAGTCACTGGTGAACTTGTTTTCTAAACATTTAAATTAACACTAAATATCCCACCTGATAGGAGGTTAGGTTCTCTACATTAACTAATCCTTTGTGAAGTAACAGCATGCCCAAATGTCCTTTAGTGCAAATCAAAGACCTCAGCCATTTGGTGAAAAGCAGTGAAAGGAAACCACTTTGATATGCTAATGATCCAATGTGTTATTCATGAAGTGTTACTCACCCTGGACACTGATATCAATTGGAGTGGAGAAAACAGTTATTATACTTTGCTTCATTTAATTTCTATAATTTACTTGAAAAGTGAATATGAAAGAGGAGAATGCTAATCTTTGTTTTTGAAAAATTAAATAAACCAAATCTTCAGGGAAACAATAGACTTTTTTTTCCTTAGACCCCTTTCAGATTTCTAAAGGCTATATTATTGTTCAGAGAAGTGTGATTCCATTCCTAGTAGTATTCTTTGCTCCCACACACTAGCCAGGCTACTGAATGAATGAATGAATGAATGAATGTGATGCTATAGTATAAGCAATTTCAACAGATTATTGATACTGCTTATTGAGTACCTTCTATATTAGGTGTTTTGCATGCATTATCTCTAAGAATAAGAACAATCCTTAGATCACAGACTCCGAGAGTACTGATATACACAATTTTCTAGTCACACACATGAAAATATGTGGCGAAGCAGTTTAACTCATGTTTACCTGTTCCAATGGCCATGTTCTTCCAACTTTCATTGCATTAGTTGGCATGAGCTAACTTTTACTGTGGAATCAAACAACTGCCCAATATGGGTAATACAGCAAAGAATAAATTTATCTCCTGCTCATACTATATGTGCTACGTCAGGGAACAGGACTCTGCTAAGTAGTCTGAAAGATTTCCTCTATCACCACAGCAGCAGGCAAAGAATATGGTAAAGGCACTCTGGTCCTTCAGGTTCTGGCATGAAAGGAGCACATTTTTGTTTAGGGGGCATTGACCAATGCAATTGTCATGGTTACCACCAACTCTGAGGAGTTGCCCGAGCTATAAATATTTGCTAAACAGTATTGATGACTGGGGCACCATGTTATATACCCAATAAATTTAGAAATCTTGTCCTATTGATGGAATAAATAGTTCAATAGAATATACACAGGGAGGGGCAATTACAGTTGTGTATAGTAATAGTTTATTCTTGTATTATTTATTAATTATTGTATTATTGTCCATAAGAAACACTTTCCTCCATCCTGTGCATATATACATATATGCACTTTATAAACTTGGCAGAAATAAAACATCTCATAAGAAATCTATGATAATAAAAGCATAATATGCTAATAAGGCCAGATATCCTTCCAGATGTCCTTCTGGATGAAGTCGTGGCGGCAGGGGGCCGAGGCAGAGGCAGCCTCAGCGGCAGGCGGGGGCCGAGTCCCTTGCATGAATTTCATGCATTGGGCCTCTAGTAGTGTGTTCGCATATGTCCTTGGCCTTCTGTATGTCCACTTTCCAGATATATGAAAACATGCTCAAAGTCACTAGTCATCCAAGAGATGCAAATCAAAATGACAATGAGATACCATCTCACACCTGCCAGAATGGCCATCATCAACAAATGCAAGTGCTGGCAAGGATGTGGAGAAAAAGGAACCCTTGTACACTGCTGGTGGGAATGCAGACTGGTACAGCCACTGTGGAAAACAGTATGGAGTTTCCTCAGAAAATTAATGGAACTCCCATTTGACCCACTAATCCCACTCCTAGGACTATATCCCAAGAAATCAGAAACACCAATCAGAAAGGATGTATGCACCTCTATGTTCATAGCAGCACAATTTACAATAGCTAAGATTTGGAAACAGTGCTCATCAGCAGATGAGTGGATTAAAAAACAAGATACATCTACACAATGAAATACTATGCTGCTATAAAAAAGAAGGAACTCTTACCATTTGCAACAGCATGGATGGACCTGGAGAGCATTATGCTAAGCAAAATAAGCTAGTAAGAGAAAGATAAATCTCACATGATCTCACTCATTTGTGGAATATAATGAACAACATAAACTGATGAACAAAAATAGATCCAGAGACAATGAAACATCAAACAGACTGTCAAACTTCAGGGGGAAGGCAGGGGAAGGGGGCGAGGTGTGGGTAAGAGATCAACCAAAGGACACATATGCATGCATATAAGCATAACCAATGGACACAGACACTAGGGTGGTGAGGGCATGTGCTGGGGGTTGGGGGTGGCTGGGGAGAGGTCAATGGGGGAAAAAGGAGACATATGTAATACTATATGTAATACTTTAAACAATAAAGAATT
Source organism: Plecotus auritus (assembly GCF_963455305.1). NCBI lineage: Eukaryota > Metazoa > Chordata > Mammalia > Chiroptera > Vespertilionidae > Plecotus > Plecotus auritus. The sequence continues at coordinate 49,418,754 of NC_137782.1, forward strand.
TATGTAATACTATATGTAATACTTTAAACAATAAAGAATTAAAAAAAAAGAAATAGTGTATGAAAGAAAGAGTATGGGTGAAAAAACAAGATGGCAGCACAGGTAAACACCTGAACTTGCTGCCTTGCACAACCACTTCAAACTACAACTAAAAGACAAAACGGGTATCATCCAGAACCACGGGAAGGCTGCCTGAGTGGAAATTCTACAACTAGAAGGAAAGAAAAAATCACACTGAGACTCAGAGGAGGAGCGAAGGTGCAGAAATGAAGTGCAGAGGTACGCAGATGCGTGCGCGGAAAGGGCTGGCAACTGAGTACGCAGTTGTCTTTTTCAATCAGGAGGGAGACACAAGCTCCTGACTGGCTCTGAACTCCAGTTTCAGGTGGGACTCTGGGGACCCAGACTCATACGAGGAAAAACTGGACTGTCTGGCATCGGGCGGAACTTGAGGGCAGCTTTCTCTCAGAGGTGCTTGCAGCAATCATTGTTCCTGCACAGTGCCATGGGAACAGAGACACAGGACCTCTTCCAGGCAGAGCTGACGGTCAGCCATTGCTGTTTGCTCCACCTGGGTGATTGCCCCACACAATTTGTGTGCAGAGGCTTTTGCATATGAATGGCCTGGCCCTTTGCAAACTGAAACCTCACGTACTGCAGCTGGGTCAAAGAGCCCCAGAGCCTCCAAAAGAAGACCCAAGGCTTGAAAGCAGCTGCATTGCTTCACAGCTGGGCCTCATCTGGGCACCTCCAAACCTCAAACAAAGAGAAGGAATCTGCAGATCTCTCTGTAGCTCCTGCTGGGTGGCCTCTCACCTTGGAGATCCAAGAGCCAATGTACCCAGTGGTCAGAGAGAGAACATCCAGACTACAGCTCTTCAGATTTATAAGAGACACACTCAGGGGACAGACTCAGTGAGCGCCAAAACCCCACTGAAGCAAGTCTTAGGGTGTCTCCAGCCCAGAAGTTCTCCCAGCATAGACACAGATGATCCTCACAGCCAATTGACTTGGAGGTCAATTCCTCCTAGTGATACCAACAACAATCAAGGCTTAAATACAACAAGACTGTGCACACATCCCACAAAGGGGTGCACCAAAAGTGTCCACCTCAGGTAACTGGGGAGGCTGAGACACTGGCCCTATAGGACACCTAGCACACAAAGCCACACTATCAACACAGAGAAGCAGCCAAAATGCGGAGACAAAGAAACAGGTCACAAATGAAAGAAATGGAGGAAAGCAAAAGACTAGATATAGAGTTCAAAACCACGGTTATAAGGTTACTCAAGAATCTTCTAGAAACCATGGATAAATTTAGTGAGACCCTCAAGGATATGAAAAAGGACCAACTAGAAATTAAGCATACACTGCCTGAAATAAAGAATAATATACAGAGATCTAACAGCAGACTAGAGGATTGCAAGAATCAAGTCAAATATTTGAAATACAAAGAAGTAAAAAACACCCAACTGGAAAAGCAAAAAGAAAAAAGAATCCAAAAATATGAAGATAGTGTAAGGAACTTCTGGGACAACTTCAAGCATACCAACATTTGAATTATGGGGGTGCCAAAAAAGAGAGAGAGCAAGATATTGAAAACCTATTTGAAGAAATAATGACAGAAAACTTCCACTACCTGGTGAAAGAAATAGACTTACAAGTCCAGGAAGCGCAGAGAACCCCAAACAAAAGGAATCCAAAGAGGACCACACCGAGACACCATCATAATTAAAATGCCAAGGGCAAAAGACAAAGAGAGAATCTTAAAAGCAGCAAGAGAAAAAGTTACCTACAAGGGAGCACCCATATGATGGTCAGCTGATTTCTCAACAGAAACTATGCAGGCCAGAAGGGAGTGGCAAGAAATATTCAAAGTGATGAATAGCAAGAACCTATAACCAAGATTACTCTACCCAGCAAAGCTATCATTTAGAATTGAAGGTCAGATAAAGAGCTTCACAGATAAGAAAAAGGTAAAGGAGCCAAAACCGGTTTGGCTCAGTGGATAGAGCGTCGGCCTGTGGACTGAAAGGTCCCAGGTTCGATTCCGGTCAAGGGCATGTACCTTGGTTGCAGGCACATCCCCAGTGGGAGGTGTGCAGGAGGCAGCTGATCGATGTCTCTCTCTCATCGATGTTTCTAGCTCTCTATCCCTCTCCCTTCCTCTCTGTAAAATATCAATAAAATATATTTAAAAAAAAAAAAGAAAAAAAAAAAAAAAAAGCTAAAGGAATTCATCACCGTCAAACCAGTATTATATGAAATGCTGAAGGGTATTCTTTAAGAAGAGGAAGAAGAAGGAAAAGGTAAAGACAAAAACCATGAACAACAAAGTGCCAACAAATACATATCTATCAACAAGTAAATCTAAAAATCAAATGAATAAAAAGTCTGATGAACAGAATAAACTGGTGAATATAATAGAATCAGGGGCATAGAAAGGGAGTGGACTGACAATACTCGGGGGAAAGGGTGTGGGGGGTGCGGGAAGAGACTGGACAAAAATCGTACACCTATGGATGAGGACAGTGAGGGGGGGTAAGGGCAGAGGGTGGGGTGAGAACTGGGTGGAGGGGAGCTATGGGGGGAAAAAAGAGGACAAACTGTAATAATCTGAACAATAAAGATTTATTAGTAAAATAAATAAATAAATAAATAAATAAATAAATAAATAAATAAATAAAAGAGTATGGGTAATGTACATTTTCAATACCTCCTAGTAGTGGTCTTTGAATGTTGTGTTCCTATTTTGCTATTTATCCAACCTTTTCCTTTTTCCCTTTTTTTTTTAAAGGTGAAAATGATTTCTTATTCTCTTTTCTCCACATTCCAAATAATGTAGAAAATATGCTGCTACATTAACTGCCCTCAGGCTCTGCTTATCCAGTTTACTCCTCTTCAAGTCACATTCAAAAGTATTTCATTCATAATATGACTGGTTTGAGTGAGAACTACAAACCAGGCACATGCTTAGTACCTCCTGACCTTGTCAACTTGACACTAGCTCTCAGGTATATGGTTGGTCAAGATGTTTTCCGAAATCCTTTTCCCCTGTGGTTTGCCAATGACAGAAACTCACGTGCAATTTGCAAGGCAGAAGTGAAGAAGATCTGGGCTGGTCTTGGTAATCACGCACAGGGTCTTACTCAGACACGGTGGTCTCTACTCACTGTTCCGTGAACTCTTGCCAGAGTTAAGGCAGCTTTCACAAAATCTCCCCAGTTTTCTCATGCTATCCCAGCTGGGTCACCAGAGGGACCCACATTCTGACTTTCCTGTTCTCTCCAGCTTTTCTACCTGCACTGATGTTTGATGCTGGAACATTTAGTGATTGTTTCTCTGGTAAACTTACCCCTTTGGGAACTTTTCTCACAGCTCCTCCTACAGTCCTGTGGGTCCCAGATCAGGCAGCTGTGATAGGTGTTTTCCAGACCAATTACATTCAGGCACAACAGCCTCACCTCTTCAGCCCAGTGTGTACTCAGGCATAACTATATTATACTAGAGGCCCGTGCACAACATTCGTGCACTGGAGGAGGTGGGGTCCCTCAGCTCGGCCTGCGTCCTCTCGCAGTCAGACATCCCTCTCGCAGTCAGACAACCCTCTCACGTCCACGGCTCTCTCGTAGTGTGGGACCCCTCACTCCTTACCATCTGCCTGCAGTGGAGGCAGGAGAGGCTCTTGCCACCGCTGCCGTGCTTGCCAGCCGCGAGCTTGGTTTCTGGCTGAACAGCGCTCCCCCTGTGGGAGCACACTGACCACCAGGGGGCAGCTCCTGCGTTGAGCGTCTGCCCCCTGGTGGTCAGTGCAGGTCATAGTGACCAGTCGTTCCGCCGTTCAGTAGATTTGCATATTAGGATTTTATTATATAAGATCCTTTTTCTTGTACATCTTCTTAAACAGGTTATGCTCAGAATGGAATATTTACTACACAAAATCCATGTTTTCCTCTACTTTACATCACAGTCCTGGTGATTGTTTCTTTTCCTGGTGATGATTTTCCTCACTTTCATTTCTATTTATAGCATATTTACTAATTTTCCATGAACTATTTTAAATGCCACCTCATTCTTGATATTTCCATAATCACTTCAGATAGAAGTAATGACTCCCTTTAGATAATCATAAGGCATTTCACATACCTTCTTCATCTATGCATCATCACATTAATCTTGTCCTTAAGATAATCATATGCATATTTAGGAAGATTAAAAACGGGGACTAGGATTTTATATTTTTTGTTTGTATTCTTTTGCTTTTCTAGTTTTTTCCTTGTTGAGCTCAGACGCTGGTAGACTTTGTGACAATTTAGAGTTCTGGTAAGAGTTAGGAATAGTTTAATCTTTCTACCAATTAAAACCTGGTTTAAATATACTTCCTTCAAGGAATCCAGTCAGTCCTGCCCTGATTCCATTCTCACTGCACTTGTGAATTGAGTTTAAACCTGTGCACATCTGCTGGTATGCTACTTAAAGAAGATGCTGAGCCCTAGCCGGTTTGGCTCAGTGGATAAAGCGTCAGCCAGCGGACTGAAGGGTCCCAGGTTTGATTCAGGTCAGGGGCACATGCCGGGGTTGTGGGCCTGATCCCCAGTAGGGGGCGTGCAGGAGGCAGCCTATCGATGATTTCTCTCATCTTTGGTGTTTCTTTCTCTCCTTCTCCCTTCCTCTCTGAAATCAATAAAAATATATATTTAAAAAAAGATGCTGAAATCAAATGTGGATATATTCTGTCTATGCAAATTAACTTGTATGACCATCAAGGCCAGAGGCTGCACTTTTTTATTTCACCCACATATACTGTGGTAACACAATACATTCACACTAACTAATGCATCACCCATTCACGGGCCCTGTCGATATTTTTTATCTTTTGCTGACTTGAGTTGAAGTGTACATTTCAATTAGAGCTCCACTTACTGAAAAGACAGATTTGTCACAGAAACCAGAGTAAACAATTTGTCATGTTGTTTTCTTGGAGCCATAAAACAGTGTTTCAGACTCAAAGTGATATTTTGGGATTACTGTGCCATATTCTGAAATTCATAAAATGCAATATATGTATGCATAATGGATGAAGTGCATTTCAAAAATGAGAATGATTGCAGTCCACAGAATTCATAAATCAATTTGTGAATCACTGCAGGATGAAAGGAACTATACAATAAATATAGGTTGTAGAAGGAGGCATACTTGTGTAAATACAACCTCCCCTGCCTAGGAGTTTTTAATCCCATAACAATCTCCAAGACAAATTTTAAATCTTTTTTGGTGTTATTTGAACTCATATTTGATAAACAATGATTCTTGCTGTGACAGACACTGATTTCCTGACTGTTGTTACTGGTCTCAGCTCATTAGAAATGAGCATTGATTTCAGAGCTAAAAGTTGGAAAGATTTGAAGTTGACACTACTATATATAGCAGCTATTTTCGACCAGTATGCAGCAATAATTTTTAAAACATGCAATACCTGACTATTTAGTCAGGGGCACTGACCTGTTTTCTCTTATTTTGCCAAATTAAAAAAAAAAATGACAACAGCTAACACAATAGTTGTTGATGTGAATGAATCAAAATTGTATGTATTTTTGTCAGATCAGCAAAAAATATATTTTTTTGTTGTGCCATAGAATTTTAGTAATTAATTTATGTGTGCCATCAGATGAAAAAGGTTGAAAATCACTGATATACAGCAATATATCCAATTTAAACAAGGATAGGTACAATTAGATTCTCTGAAAAAAAAATCATCCCCTTAAATAAGTGCATATGTCCCAAAAACACATTCCACTAAACAAAACATGACAAAATATGATTTATTGATATTTACTATTTTTGGGAAAATACTTTTTTTGAAAACTGCCATTCAGAAATTATTTATCTTTCGTAAAGATTTTAAGGAGAGCATATTAGTAAAAAAATATTTTATATCTAATTCTTTTTTAAAAAATATTGTTATTGAGTTTATTAATTTCAGACAGGAAGGGAGAGAGAGAGAGAGAGAGAGAGAGATAGAAACATCAATGATGGAGAGAGAATCATTGATCAGCTGCCTCCTGCACACCCCACACTGGGGATCGAGCCCACAACTCAGGCATATGCCCTGACCAGGAATCAAACCCATGACCTCCAGGTTCATAGGTTGACACTCAACCACTGAGCCATGGTGGCCAGGGAATATATCTAATTCTTAAAACAGATTTATTAGTAGAAACAGTACTGTGACCCAGCTGTACTTATTAAATATATCTTTAAAAATTTTAGTAATAAGACTAAATATAGTGCCAAGTTTGTACTTGGAAATTACAATGCTAAAATAATGGGAAAAATGAAAATATAATTTTTAAGTTTATTAAAATCATTCAATAAGACAAAACATCTAAGCTTAAAAATGGAGTCTTAAAATAACTATTTCAATTGAGTAATTCCAATTATTGAGTTCCATCCACTCTACTTAGCTATTTATAAATTATTCACATAATTCCATTATCATGCTGTTAAGAAGATGCTCTTATTGACTATTTGAAGATTTTGCCATTTTAGAGGCCTGAAAATTTGCTGCAGGTCAAAAAAACAGATCCAAAAACATAAATGCAGAATTAGATCTACAGATACAGGAACTGATACAGAGATATGAATATATGGATATATAGGCATATACATCTATATCTATATACATATGTATGTCTAAATGTATATATATTTACATGTATAGATATCAATATACATTTCTAGATATATATTTCTCTCATGCATTGAGTTCTTCCTATCTTCTCACTTTTCAGTAAATTAAAGGGATGACTTACCCACTTTAAAAAAAAAGTATATATATATATATATATATATATATATGTATATATATATATACATACATACATACATACACACACACACACACACGTAGCCCATTGTGTGATATCGCACACAGTAGGCCGGGAACTGCAGCGCGCTGCCTGGCAGCTGTGCTGCTTCCCGGAGCCTTGCTACTTCCCAGAGCCGTGCTGCTTCCACAGGAGGCAGAAGTGAGTGTAGGCACCGGGATGGAGCCGCGCTGCTTCTGTGGGACACAGGCCCGCCATCTCCTCTCCGGGCCTGTGCTCGGCTGTGGAGGCTGTAGGTTGGCCCCCCTGTCCCCCAGAGACCCTCCGTGGCTGGGGCATCACCGCAGTGATGAAGCAAGCATCTAGCCCCGGCCACTCTGTGCCTGCTGCCCAGAGGCCCTTCGTTAGCACGGCGACAAAGCCAGCATTCCACCAGGCTGTTCACGCTGCCCACTCTCAGTGGCAGCCCCTCCAGGACTGGGGGACTCTGGTGAGGCTGAGGGCATTGGGCACCACCATCTTGTGGCTATGGGCACTGACATTTTTTGATGGAGTGATGGTTAATTTGCATATTATCATTTTATTAGATAGGATATATTTATTTATTTACTTATTTTTATTGTCTAAAGTTTTACATATGTCTCCTTTTTCCCCAGTTGACCTCCCCCAGCCATTCCCACCCCAGGCAAGCCCCCACCGCCCCAGTGTCTGTGTTAATTGGTTATGCTAATATGAATGCATACAAGTCCTTTGGTTGCTCTCAGATACCCCCTCCCCCACCTCCCCTGCCATTTGTCTCTGGATCTATTCTTGTTCATCAAATTATGTTGATCATTATATCCCACATATGAGCGAGATCATGTGATATTTATCTTTCTCTGACTGGCTTATTTCACTTAACATAATGCTCTCCAGTTTCATCCATGCTGTTGCAAATGGTGAAAGTTCCTTCTTTTTTTATAGCGGCATAGTATTCCATTGTGTAGATGTATCATAGTTTTTTAATCCACTCATTGAAGACCCAGAGACATATGAAAACATGCTCAAAGTCACTAATCATTCAAGAGATGCAAATCAAAACAACAATGAGATACCATCTCACACCTGTCAGAATGGCAATCATCAACAAATGAACAAATGACAAGTGCTGGGAGGATGTGGAGAAAAAGGAACCCTCCTGCACTGCTGGTGGGAATGCAGACTGGTACAGCCACTGTGGAAAACAGTATGGAGTTTCCTCCAAAAGTTAAGAATGGAACTCCCATTTGATCCAGTAATCCCACTTCTAGGACTATATCCCAAGAAATCAGAAACACCAATCAGAAAGGATGTATGCACCCCTATGTTCACAGCAGTACAATTTACAATAGCTAAGATTTGGAAACTGTAAGTGTCCATTAGTAAACCTGTATTTTTATTGATTTCAGAGGGGAAGGGAGAAAGAGAGAGAGAAGAAACATCAACAATGAGAGAGAATCATAGTTGGCTGCTTCCTGCATGTCCCAGCCGGAGATCGAGCCCACAACCCTGGTATGTGTCCCTGACCGGAATGGATCCTAGAACCCTTCAATCATTAGGCCAATGCTCTACCCACTGAGCAAAACCAGCTAGGGCATCTTACCACTTTTATAGACTATGAAATAGTATTAGAAAGGATATCTCTTCTTTACTTTCAAATGTCCTTGCCAGATATTAGCTAAAAACTAGCAGAATTATACTTATAAAATATATTTTATATTTCTAAACTGTTTAGAACTTTTCATTATTGAGAATACATTGTGAAGAATACATATTTTTATTTTTTTAAGATTTTTTTTTATTATTGATTTTTTTACAGAGAGGAAGGGAGAGGGATAGAGAGTTAGAAACATCGATCAGAGAGAAACATGATGAGAGAGAAACATCGATCTGCTGCCTCTTGCACACCCCCTACTGGGGATGTGCCCACAACCAAGATACATGCCCTTGATTGGAATCGAACCTGGGACCCTTCAGTTCGCAGGCCGACTCTCTATCCACTGAGCCAAACTGGTTTGGGCAAGAATACATATTTTTAATTTGGTGTTTTTATATTTTGTGATAAATGCACTCAGTATGAAAAGATTACGTACATGAACAAAGGACTGACATATAACTGACTTTTGGAAAAAATAGCTAAAAAATACAATGAAGTGGAATGGTAGCTTTAAAATTTACGTGATTTTAATGAAATGTCTAGATTTTAGTGTTTTAATGAATATAGATGACAAATTTGGTTCTTATAGACCCCTCAGGGTCTTTATATATATAATTTTACATGCAAGTATATAACACAGTGCTTCAAAAATCTGTATTTGTTTTCTATTTTCAATGTTACAGGTGTTTAGTGAAAACTGTGCAACTGAAGAAAGTGAATGTTAAAATTGTAAGAAAAGAAATGTAGCATATACAGTATATAGACCTAGCCAGCATACTTGTGGCCATTAATGCTCTGCCAGGATCTGATGGTCATTTACCAGGGGCAGGCCATTATAAGTTCCTACAAGATAAAAATATGTGACCTTATGTTAGATTATTAAGCCCACATGAGGTTAGTGAGAAATGGGCCAAAATGCACATTTTTAAAAGACAGAAAATAGAGATACTACATAAGAAAGGGTCAAAATAAGTGAAAGGATAGAACTCTTAGGGAGATGATTTGAGTAGAACCTCAAATAATTCCTGAAGCTTTCCCAAGTTGTTTTGTTAGTTTCTCAGCTTTTGCACACTTCAGCAGTTAAGGGTGTTGACAAGTACAGAATATATGACCTGTTTTCTTAGTGGACTTTTTATTTCATTTATAGTCATGGATAGCCTTCAAGTAATAATGTCAGAGATTATTTGCAAGGATATCTTTTTACCTGTAGTTTATATTCAATTCAAGATTATAAAAAATGCAATATTAACTGTTTCTTTTTTTAAAATTGATTTCAGAGAGGAAGGGAGAGGGAGAGAAAGCTAGAAACATCAATGATGAGAGTGAATCGTCTATCGGCTTCCTCCTGCATGCCTCTACTGTGCTGGAGCCTGAAACCTGGGCATGCTCACGCCAGGAACTGAACCATGATCCCCTGGTTCATAGGTCGATACCCAACCACTGAGTCACACTGGCCGGACTTAACTGTTTACTGTTTCTTGTATTTGGGATTGGTGAGTCACCTGTATTGTATTAAAACAAATCCCTGCCAGATGGCTGGAGCCAAAGTCAACTGAACTGAACAATGCTCATACTCCACCTGCTAAAGGATTTGTGTCTATTGTACACAAAAGACCATATTAATTCAAATGTCTGCCTTTACATATATTGACATTAAAGGAAATATTGGAAACAGCACCTATTTTTGGAACTGCCTTAAATAGCAATGTTTAAATTTCACTATTTCATCAGTTATTCATAAATATTTCTCATCTTTCTGGACAGATCACAATATAGAGGTGACAAAGTAATAATAAGCATACTAAGTCATATTATGTGTAAAGAAAGCCTATGTTGTTGTGAATAATTTGTTTATATACTCCCAAAAATGTACAAATAAAATATTTCTCATATACATATAGGCAAAAATGTATATCCTCTAGTCATAGACTATATTTTACATATCCCAAATTTCAAATCAGATGGAAAAATAATTCATGTTAAAATGTTAGCTTGCATTGAGTAAAATTAATCTCTTTTACAGAAATGTACTTTCAGCAAGAGATACAAGTTATCTTCATTCACATAACAGGAGAAAATTTATGTCAGATGTAACTCAGTAAGTCCAAAAGCTTTCTTAGGTCATAAAATTACTAGTTTCCTCAACTTCCTGATGGGCTTATATAATGAGTGGCAATTAAAGGGCTATTGAATGAATGTGAAGGATAATATAAAATGTTAGGTGACTATAGAGGAAATTAAAGAGAAATGGAACTGAAGAGAAATCAAAATGTAAGGAAAGGAAAGTGGATAATTAGAGAAAAGGCAAGCAGCAAGAATTGAGCCAAGAATGAAAGATGTAATATCAATTTAGACAAAAAAAAATGGCTTAGAGTGTCCTCTCAATAATTTGAGGACAAAGTGTCATTACTAATATGAATTTTGTAACTGAGTCCTTCCCTGTTTAAAAACTAAATGAGTAATGTTTCCTCTATGTTATCTTATTTTCTTTATATGCCATTTAAATTTTCAAACGAATTAAATACCTCTATGAAAATTCAGCAAAATTTAAAAATACTTATAAGTTTAAATACATTTAATGATTACCATGTGTTTGCTTTGGCCATTTGATATCAATCTTCATGACAGGTTGTCTGTTGTCGGCTAGTCAATACAACAATGTAGAAAATCAGATACATCTGAGCCCCTACCTTTGGGAAGTGCTAAAAATGGAGAAATGCGCTCTATCGTTTTTTGTAGATGGAATTAAAGATATAAGGATCCATATAATCTGCTCACTGCTTTTGGAATAAGCAAAGAGATAGTGTATATTATAATTTTTTGAATTTATTCTAGAAAAGTAAATCAAATTCCTAACTCTCCCCTATGAAGTCTTTGCACAAAGACATAATAGCACAAGCCTACAAATGGGATTTTCAATCATGACACCAGGGAAACATTGCCTTAATTCATCCTGCAGACAAAATGGATGAGAGCTGAGTTTTCCTTCAAATAATTTTCAAGAACCTGGGGCTTGAGTGCTTCATCAATTTGAAAGAGTGAAGAGACACTTAAAGAACCAATTTGCAACATCAATAACTGGAGTTGGCTGTAAATATTGGAAGCACATCACACAGAAGAGTGATATAAGTGTTTCCCTTCAAAAGTTTTGAGTTCACTGTATTCAAAGCTTCAAATGTATTCTTCACCTATAACAGCCAGGGCCTCCTGAAATATGTAATTTTCTAAAGTATGAAGCAAGCACTTTCCAGTTATTCCAAAACCAAGTAAAGTACTACTGCAAACTCATAAATTGATCAAACTAAATTTCCTATTGACAAATACTGACAATTAACATGGACAGGGAAATAAAAGTGATACCTACCATTCAGATTTTAAGCCAAAAGCCATACCCAAGTTATATTATTTTTCCTTAAAAATTAGATAATTAAAGTACAGCATTTCTTATTAATCATACAGTTAGTAATGATGACATAGATCATTTTAGAAGATGTTTTTTCCTTATTGATTTTTGCCAATAATCTTAATTGTGTGTCTCAATTTGAAAAACACTGTATAATCAATTATTTTTTTTAGTATCTCATAACATAAAAATTACCATCATTTGTTTGACTTCTAATTCATTCAAGTTTGTGTTCTGTTACCAGAAGTGACCAAGGACAAATGAACTTAATGGGTTGAATACTTTCTGAAGTATTTCAGTCATCTCCATTATTCAGATAATGAATCTAAGGATCGAAAGGAATATGGAGTAAAGCCAAAGTCAGGTTAAACCCAAGCTTTCTGTCCTCAGTCTTCATATTCAATTAACTCAAATATGTTACATGGTTCTCTTCCCTGAGAAGAGGGAATAAATGGTGATGGAAAAACAAATAAACACAAATAATAAATAAGTAGATGCATGCTTTAATTTCTTATTAGTCAGTATAAATCACAGTCATATAGTTCTTAAACTCACTTAAACACACTTATAATTTTATATTAACAAGTTATGTTTTTAAGCCAAAGACAATGTGGTTTATATATGTATCTATAGAACATTAGCATAATATCTACATGTATAATTTTATAAATGGTTGCTAATAGGTGGCCTTTACCACCTGTCATGATACAGAGATTATTTTTATTTTTTATTCTAATATTTACTCACCTCATATTCACTTTGTAATTCTGAAAATGTTAATATTTTCATCAATACCTCCAGATTATCATATGCTTATACAATATGAAAGCTATCTTCCATTTAGGCACTAGTTATAAAAACTATTTAGTGGCAGAATTACTTTTTAAAAAATCGACACTTGCATTCTGTATATGAATGACATTTTCTTAAATTCTTTATAAGTATAAGAGGATAGTATTTGTCTGTTGTAAGTCATACATTTGAAAACCATGAGATCATTGCAGCAAATGTATTATTTGAAATAAGGACTGATGAATGACTTGACTTATATCATAATTAATTTATTTTTTGGTTTCCTTTTAGTTAAGAAGTATCACAACATAAGAATTTATTCATATAAATATTTGAAAATAAGAAAATCTGATAATGGCTTCTTTAAAGTCTCATAAATTTTATTAGAAATTGATGCAAAAACTTGGAAAAAATAGAATAATTTCACTTTTGTGTTTGTTTAAAAATTGCATCACTATAAAACTCCAAGAACTCACTATTTTATTGTTAAGTATTCATTTTACAGTAGTGGCTAAATAAATTATTCAGCCAATTTGAATTTCACTAGTTATCAGAGGATTTCTTAAAATCTTAGTGGACTTTTTAAAATGTATATTAAAATATATCAAGTAGTTTACTGACTACATTTGTCATTCAGACTTAAAAAAACATGTCTATTCTTTATGCTATAATAAGCCCAGACAGCACAGTGAAACTCTAAGGACCTATGTAAATTCTTTCATCTTATTGAACATCACCAAAGGGTCCTCAAAAATAAAATAAAAACAGAAAAGCTCTCTATTTAAAATACCATCTTAGAAGTGATAAAACTTTGAGCCTAACATAGTACTCCCAACATATGTCTGAGTCTTTAGTTTTATATTACTGAAACTTTATAATACTAAACTTACAAACATTATTTTCATGCAATATGGAGATTTTAACTAATTTTAAAATACTTTTAAATAAGCAGAAAAGTAGTGTACTCTTCAGTTTCTCTCAAGTTTGACTGAATTAATGAATAAAAATCTGTCATGCTCTGATTTTCTTAAAAGAGATTTTATGGCTGTCATTTAAAATAGGAGGCCCCTTAAGAGGCAATTACTATAATGTATTAAAAAAAGAATGATGGTTTGGACCAGGATTGTATTGGAGGAAATGGAGCAAACACAATGGATACCGGGTTTATTTCTATGGTACAGTCAACCCCTTGCAAATAATTTGGGTCTGGAGAGAGAAGTGTCAAGAATGTCTCCAGGGTTTTGCCTTGGACAGCTGGACTGAGTGTTGACAGCTCTAGACATAGAGAAGTTCAGAGGAGGAACATGCTGAAATGTGTGGAAACATGTTAGATGTTAGGAGTGTGAGTTTCAGAGGCTTCTAATACATCGCATAGAGGTGATAAATTGCATATGAAGGCTAGAACCTAGGGATGAGGTCTGGGGTAGGGTTAATTGGTAGCTGCGTTATCACAGATGGCTAGATTATCAAAGCAGATGCACACGGAGAATAGGTCCAACTCAGTGTCAAACTTCCCCAAAGATTAGTGAGAGACATAAGTAAAAAGGTAGTGACAATTGTAGCCTCACCATATTAGTCTCTCAGATCATCACAAACCCAACAGATGCAGCTTCCAAGACAAAACAAAACAAAACACAAAGCAAGTAAAAACCAAACCAAACCAAACATGTTTTCCATCTTGGCATGAGTTTTGATTTTTGGGGAAAAGACAGATACTACCTATGTGTATGGGACAGTCCAGCTCAGAGGAAGCTCTTTTAGTCTGAGGTTTCTTGGTTATTATACTTTATCAGTCACATAGGTGGTCTATGCAACTAACTTTCTTCCTCCTATTAGCTTTGTCGCATACCAAAAATCTATGCATTATGGGTTTATTTTTATAAGCAAAGTGAACAAAAGATATATCCTGCTTTTAAAAAAAAGCATTCTTAGGTAAGAACTGCCTCAGATATCTTGCTGCTATAAATACCACTGAGATGTTTACAAGTAGATTTCATTGAGATCAGCATGGCCTCTTGCACACCCTGGAGACGTGTTGCTAACTCTTTTCTCCCTGGACTCATCAGCATGCAGATGATATTTGAAGCATGCAGAAGATATCTGAAGCAATGGCATAGGATGGACTCAGTAATGTTTCCTACTAGAACAAGAAAATATATGGGATAGTATTCACTTTCAGCTACTGTTATCCAGGTGCACAGTGCAGAAAGCATTGGATTCAACAGGACTTGGTGATTTGCAAGGTGAGTAGAAAGGAAAGAAAAAATTATATATGTATTTTTATTTATTTTATTTTTTGGTGGATGAGATGACAAAACAATATTAAGCAATAACAACTCTGCTACTAATTTTCTTTACTTGCTTCTCACATACCCTGGATATCGGAGATTCTAATTATGTGGGTCCTTAAAAAAAAAGCCAGAAACCTCAAACAATAGTTAGACTCTAATTCTGTGGGTCAAAAAAATAACAGGGAAGCTCAAACAATAGAGAACAATAAAGCACATTAATATTGTCATTCACAATTCTTCATTTAAGTGCTATTGACCCCAAAATTTAATTTACATGTCATATAAATGAAATCTACTTCTTAAAACTTGCTTGTTTCCACTTTCAAATATAAGTCTTCCTTTTGAAATTCCATAAGATGAAATTCTGCTACCATGAAACTTAGCTCACCTAGACAGAAATGACCTAGTTAACTGTATCTTCTCTGATAGGCATTGTTTGTTCTTCCCAGTCAGTGTGGTTAAATTTGAAGGCACAATTAAGGTCATGTATACCAAGTCTATTTATTTGCATGATATATGCCAAGAAATTTGAATTTCATGAAGATTACATTTAAAGTAATTAAGAAAGATTTGCCATCTAGAATGAAAACAATATATATTTATTTCTAACACTAGGTTAGGCATAATCAAATGCAACAAATGAGAAATTGTATTATAATCACCATCTGTTAAATGTGCCTGCCCAAAACCTCATTTTGATATTTCTCAACATTTCAATCATGGATTCCCTAAGTAGAATCAAAGAGCGATATGTATTGACACAAGAAAAGACCTAACAGCAGCATCCACTTCCAAAAATTTGAAAGTTGGAGTGAAGAAAGACTTCCTTTGGCTTTCTTGGCCATGTTCATTGGAGGGTATGGCTCTTTTTAGCATCCTTGGCAGAGATGTTGGCTGTCTGGTTTCTGGCCCCTGGTTTTATGAATATCTAGGGGCATGCAGTGGATCAAATTATTTCTGTTAAAAGACTGTGGAAAGTTTGGACAAAAGTAAATCCTGGCTGTGTATCACGAAGTTTGATTTCCTGGCCCTTCCAAAAACTGTCAGCCAACAAATAGCCTATAAGACGACCCTTTCTGCTTAAACTAGATGAAGTAGATTCTGTTGCTGAATCTTGGCAAATACATAATACAAATACATTCAATGCTGAGCAATTGGCAGAAATACTTAGCCATATATGGCAAAGATAATAGTCTTTGTTTTGTGTGTGTGTGTTTTTTTTTAATAGTCTTTGTTTTTGTCTAGTGTGACTTCATATGCATTACCAGAACATTTGATGCTAATTCACTCTTACACATCCTGAACTGTTTTTGTCCTGTGTCTATATATTCCAGGGTGACCCTCAGTATTTTCCCTTGAGTTGGTTCATATTCACTTTAAGCGCCAAATCTTTATTAACTATACTAGAGGCCCAATGCATGAAAATTTGTGCAAGAGTAGGCCTTCCTTCCCCCGGCTGCCAGCACTGGTTTCCCTCTGGCACCTGGGACCCAGGCTTCTCTCCTCTGGCCACCTGCAGGCACCCAGGACCCGGGCTGGCTTCCCTCCAGCCCTGGTTTCGTCAGGAAGGACGTCCGGAAGACATCTGGTCTAATTAGCATATTACCCTTTTATTATTATAGATTATTATTATTATAGATACCTAAGATTTGCCTTGTATTTGCTCTTTAAAATGTTTGTCATTGAACATTTAAGTTGTTGGGATGGTTCACCATTTGCATAGAGGTGCATCTTACCTCACAGGTGTTCTTGGTACAATAAGCAGTGGATTCCATGTTCTTGGCCAACTGACTTGGTGTTAAATTATGTAGTGGTGATGGCAGGAGTATTTTATACTCTATTCCCTTTAGAAGAAACAGTGTCTTTCTGAGTTGGGTAGGGTCATATTTAAGACCACTTTTTCACTGGGGAGAAAAATTTCTATCATAATGCTTCATTCTTCATCCATAGTATATTTAGCATGAAACCTCTTCAGCTTAATGTTTCTATTTTCATGGAGAAAAGAAAGTAAGGAGCCTAGGCCAAGGGGAGGCTGCAGGACAGTGTTCATGATCCTCATGACTAAACAAATGAGGAAATCCTGAGTACCCCAGAGGTGCACACTACAGGCTATTTTTAGCATTATATCAGCATTTTAAAAGTTTAATTTTATTGAGATATCATTGATATGTAACATTGTGTATGTTTAGGGTACACCATGTGCTGACATGACAGTTTATTTATTACAATATGATTACCAATGTAACAGTAGCTGCATATATAAATATTTTATTTAATATATAATACTACATATTATATATAATATTAGGTATTTAGAATAATATGAGATATACAGTAAAAGTTATATAATGGTAAGTTATTATTTCTCTGATCTCTCAAATAGGATCTAGTCATTCTCAGATCATAATCAATATGCTAATCATTTTTAAATAGAAAAATGCCAAATATCCCTCCAT
This sequence comes from Plecotus auritus, assembly GCF_963455305.1. Lineage (NCBI taxonomy): Eukaryota > Metazoa > Chordata > Mammalia > Chiroptera > Vespertilionidae > Plecotus > Plecotus auritus. Next base: position 49,436,198 of record NC_137782.1, read on the forward strand.
TGAGAATATGAGCTTACAGAGTGACTATAGTCAATATATGAAGGGAAGGTACATACACACACACACACATTGTCACACATGCCAGTGTGTCTAGTATGAATGTACTCAATCTAGTTATCTATTCATCGGTTGATGGGTATTTTTGTTTTTTTCCATGTTTTGGCTCTAATGAGTAAAGTTACTATGAACTTTTCAGATAAAGGGTTTTCTGACGAGCATGTTTTATTTATTTTTATATAAATACTTAGGAATGGAATAGCTATTTTTATGGTAAGTATATGTTTAACTTTATAAAATGTGGACAATTTTAATTGAATTTACAGTTACATTTTGCAATCTGATAAGTAAAGTATGAGTTGTATTTGATACACTCTTCTTACCAGAACTTTTAATTTTGCCTTCCTTTGTGTGTGTTTTAAAATATTTGGACATTTTACTAGGTTACATAGTGGTATCTCAGCATTGCTTTAAATTGATTTCCCCAAATGATTAATTATATGGAGCAATTTTTCTCATGGTTATTTTTCTCCGATATATCATTCTTAGTGAAGTTGCCCAATTTTTGTCTAATTGTTGAGTTTTGAAAGTTCATATCACCTTTGTGTTTTGTACATACTATCTTCTAGGCTGTGACTATCATTTTTTAAATTAACATTTTCTTTCAAAGAACATAAGTTTTTAATTTGTAGGCAGTTTATCAAAATGTTTCCATATCATAATTTTTTATTCCCTAAATAATTGTTGCATAACCCAAATTCATAAGGGATGTAGCCCAAATTCATAAGGGATGTAGCAAGTGCTACTAGATATTACAGATTTCAATTGTGTATTTAGGGCAATAGTTTATGTTGCAAAGTATCTGTGAAGGTTTAGTTTTTTCCCCAAAAAACATTGTCAAACTACTCCAGAACCATTTGTTGAAGAAAAGTACACTTCTCCCATTGAATTTTCCTGACACGGTGGTAAAAAAATCAATTGGCCACATATGTCTGTCTCTATTTCTGGACCTCATGCATAAGTCAACATAGTTGTCCTAAAGAAAGCTTTCATTTGCTTTATCTAAAAGGCCAACCTCATTGGAAATCAGTCATAATACACTGGAATAATGTATTATGTGGATTTCAGAGTTACTGGTAATTCATTAACTCTCTCATGTGAATGCCAAGGAAGGAATATGGCTCTGAAACTATAATTCAAAGTATGAAACACCACAATGTACTAGAGCTTAGAACTTATTCTTTACATAGGGAAAAAAAACTAATGAAGTTGTGTTTTTCACATCAACTTAAAATATCATGCAAAGGTAACAGATAACATAAGCAAATAACTATATTACACACACAAAAAGTGACACAATTGATTACCAATTTTTTTAAATCTGGAATGGGGTTCTGCCTTCAAGTTACTTATTAGACTCTTTTCCTAGCTTGTTCTTTGGGGCTTAAAATGAATTACAAACGAGTTAGTAAATATAGAGAGAGCACTGTTTGTTAAAAGTCATGAAAAGTCAGGTTAAATATCCTCTAGAAAAGATGTGGGTCTGAGAAGACCCATAAAGCCAAAATGTGTATGTAGTTATGATGATTTTCCTGTCCTACCTAAAGAATTAATACTTACTCAACAGATTTAATTACTCCATGAAACACCTTTGAAACAATCACACAATATAACCTGATACATGTGACCCAATCAAGAGATGGAAACAGAGCGAATAAACAAACGAAAAAATACCCCAAATGTAAGTAAAGATTGGTTATGAATAGTAATGACTGTAGTTATTGACATCTCAGGGCCAGAATTTGGTCTAGCTTTGAGATTGCTTTCACTTTTTTTTCCTGAAACTAATAATTAATGCAAAATATATGTAATGTGAAAATGCAGGTGTGTAGAAGATATGCTCCCCCAAATTTCTTTTTTAAACAGAGGGCCAATACAATGCACCTAAAGTAGAAGAAATAACTATGCTCTTCTAGAAGTTCCAACACCTACTCTATTGAAGTTTTTTGTTGGGGCAGCACTGGGGCAAGTTCCCCTAATTTACACCTATGATGCAGGGTCAAAGAGGTTTTCATTTTTGTCTGCTTAAGGTATTCTTTGAGCAGGCCTTCCACTAGCCTGGTGGAGATGGTGTGAAGCTGACACACATCAGGAAAGACAGAAGTGGTGCAAAGAGAGGAAGCTTAATTCTGCTGTGGGGTCATTCAATCTATACTCTCAGAAAAAAAGAGCTTTTTATCTTAACTTACCATCCACCTTAAAATAAAGAAATATATCTTAATAGTTGGAGCAAAAGAGAAAGTAGACATTAAGGTTTTCTGAATTCAATATAACTTAAAAACTTTGACAGTCTGATAATTTTTCCCAATAAACATTCTAATCTGATATCTGATAATATGCACACACCCCTAAATGTTTCTGTTTCCTCTGGTGATAGGGCAATTAGTAGAAAGTCAAATCTGAAATGGATTGCGTTGCTTTAAGGAATGCAATTTCTATGGCATGTAATGACATTGTTCCTTTGTGTAAGAGGTGGGAGGAGTAATTATCTTAGACTAATTTTAGTGCATGTTGGTTTGATTAATCAGAGGACATCTGAATGACAGTGTTGGTATCCCTGGGGAAAGAAAAAAAGTAAAGAATGAACAGTTTCATTGTTGAAAAACCTAAGGAAATACCTTTGTGACAATGCAGATGGCATAATACTGCATACAATCACATTTTTACTATACAACATTTTGAAACAAAATTGAATTCTGTCACATATGGTAGTTCATTGTATCATGATCTGCTGCTCTCTATGGTGTAGGTAAACCACATTTCCAGATGGCAGAAATAAATATGGACTCCCCAGGATAAAAAAACAACACTAGTCAATTTTAGTTTTGGCATACTAAATAATTGGTAAACAGCAAACACAGATGAGAACAAGGCGACATTTTTGGAAAGTTAATTGATTGCTCTTATTGATTGCTCCTGACTCAATAACTAACACATGCTCATGTGAAATATTTTAGAAAATAAAAATACTTGGAGTTCTTGGAAATATAGTTGACACAAAAGAGAAAATAAAAATGACCTCTAACCATACCATATAGAATGTATGGGAGAGCCTGCATGTGTCTGTGTTTGTGTGTGCTTCTGTACATCAGGGAGAACTCATTTGTATATCGTTATCGTAAATTTGGAATTTAAAGAATACAGTTTTATACTGTAAATGTTTGCTAAATCATATCACATAGTGTTTGAAAATGTAATTTAATAGTTAAATATTATTTTTTTGGTAGTAGAGCATTGTGATATTCTAAAATTAATATCTGTACTTTGTAGGTGACAAAACCAGAAAAATAACTTACACAATGTCACATAGCAAGATCGTGGGAGTCTCTATTCAGAGACAATTTTCTCAATAACTATCCTACAATATACCTTGAATAAAGTTGAAGTAACTAGGTCAAGCAATATAAAACTGCTGAACTAGTTTCCAAAGAGACTGTATAAATGTACATTTTGTGTAACCAATAGAAAGTTAAAAAATATTTTTAAATTTTGAAGGAGTTTAATACTTTTTAGTTCAACCAGCTGTTTTGATACTTGCTTTAGAGAAAAATATTTTTCTACTTATTGATTTACTATACACTACATGTGTAGATATTTCTTGACTTTTAGGAGTTATTTACATAATAAAAATATTCTTATTTTTTTTCTACAATACTTGTAGGCATTTAATCTCAGTATGTCCTTTAAATATACAATTTATATTGGTATGTTTTTCACATAAGAACATTTTAATTTTTAATTTGTGAAAATTACCAATTATCCTCAAGATCTTACAAGACTTTCCTCAATTGTTTACTAGTTTTTCACATTCATGATTTAAATTATTTACATCAAAAGTATTTAGCTCTGAAGCAAAAGCTAATGTTTACATACTTTTTCTAAATAAGCAATAAATTGACTTAACACAATTCATTTTATCCAATCATCTACTACTAAATTTATGTATTTTCAAAATAAAGACAATTTTTTTCTGAGCTACCTATTATGTTTTCTTGTTTGTCTACTATTTAATCTCACAGAAATAGGCCAATATAGTTTACCGTATTATTGGATAGAAGGCACCCTTTTTTCTCCCCATTTTTCATACTACTTACTTCTCAAAATTTTGTATTTAGAACATGCTCATTTCAGCCAATTACCATTTCTATATATATAAATATCCACGTGAGAAATAAAAAATACAAAAATGCACAAAAGAGAAAAATGCTCACTGTTCTATTCATAAGAAATAAAAAAAAAAAAAGAACTAGCACCTCAGTATTTGTGAGCAATATCAATTTAACATATGTGTATTTGGAATTACAGAATGAGACAAAAGAAAGGAAAATATTTTTTTAAAACTATTTCAAACTTATTTCAGTTGGATATAAACTAGAATCCACAGTTACAAGAGATTCAATTAATACCAATCAGAAGGGTTATGTCTTTGAAATAGCAAAATTAAATTGCTGTTTCTAGTGTAATGCAAGAAAGTAGACATTAGATATATTTCTTCCTATTCCTGCTAAGTACAGCTAAATGTCCTGCCTATTATATTAATTATATAAATTATATAAATTATATAAATTATATTATATTATATTAATTATATTATTATATTTAGGATATTATATTATTATATTATATTATATTTTATATTATTTATACTAGAGGCCTGTTGCATGAAGATTCATGCAAGAATAGGCTTTCCTTCCCCTGGCTTTGCTCCCGGGCTTCCTGGGAGCCTGAAAGTCTGTGCTCCTGGGCCACCCGGGAGCCTGCAAGTCCATGCTCCTAGCCAGAACACCACTCCTGTAGCTCCCTCCACCCCCCCCCCCCTTCATAGCAGGCGTCCCACCCCACCTGGCCGCTCCGCACCTGCATATGCAAATTAATCCACCATCTTTGTCGGGTTAATTTGAATACCTACTCTTGATTGTCTGTGGGTGTAGTGGAGGTACGGTCAATTTACATGTTTGTCTATTATTAGGTAAGATTATATTGTATTATATTATATTATATTATACTAGTGGCCAGGTGCACGAAATTCATGCATGGGGGCAGGGTTCCCTCAGCCCGCCTGCACCCTCTCCAATTGGGGACCCCTTGAGGGATGTCTGACTGCTGGTGTGAGCCTGACATGGATCAGGCCTAAACCGGCAGCCGGACATCCCTCTCAGAATCTGGGACCACTGGCTCCTAACTGCTCACCTGCCTGCCTGCCTAATTGCCCCTAACCCCTCTGCCTGCCTGATCGCCCCTAACCTCTCTGCCTGCCTACCTGATCACCCCTAACCTCTCTGCCTGCCTGCCTGATCGCCCCTAACTGCCTCTGCCTGCCTGATCACCCCTAACTGCCCTCCCCTGCCGGCCTGCTCTCACTCCCAACTGCCCTCACCTGCTGGCTTGATCTCATCCCTAACAGCTCTCCCCTGACTTCCTGACCACCCCTAACTTCCCTCCCCTGCCAGCCTAATCTTGTACCCAATTGCCCTCCCCTGCAGGCCTGATCTCATCCCCAACTGCCCTCCCCTGCTTGCCTGATCTCACCCCCAGTGGCTCTCCCCTGCTGGCCTGATTGCCCCTAATTGCCTCTGCTTTGCCCCCCTCCCACCATGGCTTTGTCTGGAAGGAAGTCGGATGTCCAGAAGATGTCCAGTTGACCAGGTCTAATTAGCATATTACCCTTTTATTAGTATAGATAGATTATAGATTATATAGGATAGGATTGCTTAAATTGATGGGGAAAGCCTTTTTCAGCAGGAGGAGATGCTCTTGGCAGACAAAAATACATAATCCCTATATTTGGACTGATAGCCAGCCATTATACTACCAAACCAGTCATTAAAATATTGAACCACTTTCTTACACTTTACACCAAAGAGCGGTTGCCCTTAAAACCCCTCCTCAGCCCTCACCTTAGGTTCTGCCTTTGCAGTTACCCAGATTAGGTTCTGATTGGTCGGTTTCTATGCCAGTCAGCGTCAAAAGCTCCGCCTCCTAGGCAGCCATTGGCCCCTCGCAGTTCACCCAGATTTGGTTCTGATTGGTTAGTTTCTATGCCAGTCAGTGTCTCAGGGCCTATCCCTGGGCCTGATCAGAGAGGCAGAGGTGATCAGCAGCCACCCCAGGCTGCTGGTGAGTGGGCTGAACTGCTGACCTCTAAGAGAGAGAGAGAGAGAGGCTCAGCTGCTGACGAGGCCCACCTCTCTCTCTCTCTCCGAGAGGTCAGCAGTTCAGCCTGCTAGCCAGTCCCTGCCCACCGAGCCTGCTATGCACACAGCCTGGCACTCGGTCATCCCTTCAGTCATTTTAGACATTACAGACCTTGGCTCTTTATATTTATATTATATTATATTATATTATATTATATTATATTATATTATATTTATTATTATACTAGGGGCCTGGTGCACAGGGGCTGCCTCAGCCTGACCTGAACCCTCTTGCAATCTGGGAACCCTCAGAGGATATCTGACTACCAGTTGGGGCCTGATCCCACAGGGATTCCTGTGGGATCAGGCCTACACTGGCATCGGACATCCCTCTCGCAATATGGGATAACTGGCTCCTAACTGCTCACCTGCCTGCCTGTCTGATCACCCCTAACCCCTCTGCCTGCCGGCCTGATAGCCCCCAACCACTTGCCTGCCTGCCTGCCTGATCACCCCTAATCACTCACCTGCCTGCCTGATCAACCCTAACCGCCTCTGCCTGTCTGCCTGATCGCCCCTAATTGCTCGCCTACCTGCCTGATCACCCCTAAACACCTCTGCCTCGGCCCTTGCTGCCCTCCCCTGCAGGCCTGGTCACCCCTAACTGCCCTCTCCTGCAGGCCTGGTCACCCCTAACTTCCCTCCCCTCCAGGCTTGATCGCCCCCAACTGCCCTCCCTTGTTTGCCTGGTCCCTCCCAACTGCCCTCCCCTGCTGGCCTGATTGCCCACAACTGCCCTCCCTTGCAGGCCTGGTCCCTTCCAACTGCCCTCCCCTGCTGGCCATCTTGTGGTGGCCATCTTGTGTCCACATGGGGGCAGCCATCTTGTGTGTTGGAGTGATGGTCAATCTGCATATTACTCTTTTATTAGATAGGATAGAGATCTGGTGCATGGGTGGGGGCCAGCTGGTTTGCCCTGAAGGGTGTCCTGGATCAGGGTGGGGGTCCCCTTGGGGTGTGGGGCGGCCTGGGCGAGGGGCCTTTGGTGGTTTGCAGGTCGTCCCCGGCGACCCTAGTGGAGGCCCTGGTATCTGGGATTTATTTATCTTCTACAATTGAAACTTTGTAGCCTTAAGCGGAGGCCAAAGCAGGCCAGGGCTACAAAAGCTTGGCTTCCTCCATCACCAGGGGCAACCCTAGCCTCCTGCTCTCTCCAGCTCTGTGGCTGCTGCCATTTTTGTTGGGATTTATTTACCTTCTATAATTGAAACTTTGTAGCCTGGAGTGGAGGCCTGGGCTGGCAAGGGCAGGTGGAAAGCTTGGCTTCCTCCATTGCTGGGGAAACCCAAGCCTCCCTCCTGCTCTCTGTGGCCGCAGCCATCTTGGTTGGGTTTATTTGTATATTTGCTCCTGATTGGCCTATGGGCGTGGCTTGTGGGTGTAGCAGAGATACGGTCAATTTGCATATTACTCTTTTATTAGATAGGATTATAATATTATATATACATACACTATATTACATAGAAACATAAAACACTCTTTAAATTGGAAAAAAAATAAAGTCACCCTGGATTGGAAAATTGGCAACCAAAAAACAGCAGGGCAGTCCTCTGGGCTCTCTGTGTGCTTCATACATCCCAGACTTAGAGCTAAAGAAGCCAGCAACCCAGAAATGCCACTGAGCACAGGAAGAAATAATTAAAATTTAAAAATAACAGAAACCTGCTCTCTCTAGGCAAAGGACCAGGAAAGAGGAAGTCTAATAAGGCAGGAAACCTGTTGACAACAACTAGTTGTCTACTTTAGCCAAACCATGACAATATGTGCCACACCTCCACCCCTGCCAGCAAAGGCTGGGTGGGGAACCTAGACTTCCGGCATCTCCCAGGCCTAATGAGGCATACCTCACTGGTGTGGTGACAGACAAGTCCAAATGACAGCTGGAATTTTTTTGCCTGCCTAGTGGTATCAAGGTTCCCCCCATCCCCCTCCACAGACCCTGTCACTGAAGAGCATTTGAGGAGCCTGACACCCACATCCAACCCCAAACAAGAAACCTCTCCACTCACTTCAAAATGGAATTCTAAAAATGTTCAGTAGCTCACAGGAAGGCAGAAAAGAGTAAGCAACAAGCAAAGGAAAAAGAGAATACAAACCAAAACCAGAAATAAAATGTTCATTTAGTGTCTGCCAAAGCAAGCCTTCCTCCAAACTTAGGAAGCTATCATTTTCATGGGGGGGGGGGGGGGGGGGAGAAAATGGAAAAAAAAGACAAACAAATTTTGATTACTTTAAGGAGTTGATACTCAAAGGGATATGTATTCTTCTCAAGTGTTACCCCCAAGACATCACATTGTTTCTAGAACCCAAACAAATCTTATGAGAGCCCAGAGAAATATATGACCTTTCATTGTACTAAAACCAGTCTCTGAACATTGCCTTCTAAAAATCAAATAAAAATCAGAATACCAAGGTTAATAGAAAAGTTCCATTACTTTGAAATTGGCAAAACAGTGATAAAAGATAACTGCAAATTAAATTCGTATTTATAAGTACATATATTCATCGTATATGTAATCATAGTGAGTTTTCTTTTTGGTATTTGCTAAAGCTTAAAGTGCTGATCCTAATGTAGTTAGAAATTTTGGATCCATAAAAAGCTCTTTGAATCAAGATTGTATTTCTAATTACTAAAGATAATCAATACCATTAAAAAGAAAAAAATGAGACTTGCAGAAAGTTTTAGCCATTCTAAAGTGAACACTCGAATATTAGCAAGGAGTGAGAAACATAAAAATTTGATGAACATTTTAGTTATTATTAGAAGTAAGGAAGAAATGAAGTAACTATTATGACAATGAAAATGAAAAATAATTCAATTATGCATAAACTCTTCCTAGGGAAACATAGTGGTGTCCAGGATAAAACAGGAATTAGAAAATGAGTCCACAGGGCTCCTGTTTGACCTTACTGCCTGCCCTGCTCTTGGATCTAAAGTTCACATGTTATGTATCAAAATTCCTGCATATCAAAAGTCCTGTGTGGATTAAATGGGCAAAAGATATTACCTTGATGTCGTATGTTACAGTGCATAGCTTTCATCAGTGACTCATTAATTAGAGCCAGCACAAATGCATTTATATAGAAACAGCTCTAAGTTCAAGTGCAAAGTCAAGCTGTAGTCTCAGGAAAACCAGGGTAAACTTCAAAAAAAGATATTTGTCAGTTTACTTATTTTTTTCTTCTTTCTTTAAAAATCCTCACCCAAGGATATGTTTTTATAATTATTACTAGAGGCCCAGTGCACAAATTCGTGCACAGGTGGGGTCTGGCCTGCCCCCATCAGGGCCAATGGGCCGGGCTGGCTGGTGGGGAGGGGCCATGGGAGGTTGGCGGCTGGCCCTGCTCCTGATTGGGGTTGGGGGGCCAATCAGGGGTGGGGCTGCCCTGGGGGAGGTGCCTGGAGAAGACCCACTGAGCTGGAGCTGAGCATGGGCCCCAGGCTTTCCAGGGAGAATGGCCTCAGTAAGAAACAGAAACCACCAGAAGGCTCTGCAAACAGGCCCCGAGCTCCCTTTGGCCAGGCGGACTCAGAGCTGGTGTCCCTGTGTGTACATGAGACACAGCCCAGCACTCGCCTTTGTCTGTTGGTTAAATCCATCGCATCAAAAAACGTGTGCCCCTTCTCTTTGGGCCCTTACAACAAATACAGGCCAATTGGAAGACGCAGGCCCCACAATCACCCGGTATTTAGGCCTAAGACAACTGGGTAGCAATCTCCATGGAACAGACACACTGTTTTAGAGTCTTAATTCTCCCCTAAAATGTGCCCAGCTGCTCCTCTTTAGCCGGGATAGACTGAACTAAGGAACCAAAGACCGAGTTTCCTTTGAGGTGGGATCCACTGGGAGCCGGCTGGTGGCAAGGAGCCTCACAGGCAACTGCCTTCCCCCCAAGCTCAGTGTACTCTGAGCCGGTCTATTTCTAGCGGTGCTGGGTCTTGGGCTGCTGTTCGGGCGGCAGGTCCACAGGGTTTCACTCCGCTGCCTTCCTGGCCTCCCGAGCAGTACCCTCCAGCCTGGAGCGCCAGGCGGCTGTCCTAGAGCCGGGACTCAGAGAGCGAAGGAACTGGCCCCACCGAGAAGGACCCGCAAGTGGCCAGGCCGAGTCCCCCACCCCACTTCTCAATCTCACTCGGGTGGATCGGGCCAAAGGTGGATCAGGCCAAAGCCTACTGCCCGAGACTTGCGCCATGTAGGGAGGGTTGCAGCAGGGAGAGGGGCACCCTGACCTGCCAGCCTTGGTGACGATCATCCTCATGCCCAGCTGATAGAATTTGTCCACAGAGCCTTCATCTCAAGCTGCACACTCACGCTGGCCACCTTTGTGTTATTCTTTATCAGGAGTGCAGTCCAGCCCTGCAGAAGCTGCAGGGGAGGCTGCGACCCTGGGGCCTGGGCCAGGCTGCAGGCACCATGCCCGCTCAGGAGTGGACATGGTGCCACCCCCACCTTGCAGCATCCACCAGCACCTCCTAAAGCTCTCCACTGCTGCTTCCCAGCCCTCCATGGTAGGCTGCCCGCCACTTCCATGGTAGCCGGCGGGAACCGCAGTGCACCGCTGGGAGCCGCGCTGCTTCCACGGGAGCCATGCTGCATCTACGGGAGCAGTGCTGCGTCTACGGGAGACGTGCGGCTTCCACAGGAGGCAGTAGCGAGCATGGGCACTGGGAGGAAGTTGCGCTGCTTCCAGGGGAGGCAGGCCCGCCATCTCCTCTCTGGGCCTATGCTTGGCCATGGAGGCTGCAGGCTGGCCCCTTGCCCCCCAAGAGGCCCTTCAAGGCCAGGGCGTTGCCACGGTGATGAAGCAATCGTCCTGCCCCGGTCGCTCCATGCCCACTGCTCAGAGGCCCTCTGTCACCGTGGTGACAAAGGAAGCATTCTGCCAGGCCACTCATGCTGCCTGCTCTCAGTGGCAGCCCCCCAAGACTGGGGGACTCCAGCAAGGCTGAGGGGACTGGGCACCGCCAGCTTTGTGACAGAGTGATGGTTAATTTGCATATCACCCTTTTATTAGATAGGATTATTTATTTAAGAGGAAGGAAGGGGAGAGAGAGAGTGAGAGAAACATCAATGTGAGAGACAAACATCAATTGGTTGCCTCCCATTTGCACTCTAACTGGGGATGGAACCTGAAACCTAGGTCTCTGCCCTAAGGGGGAATTGAGCCCACACCTTTTGGTTCATGGGATGATGCTCCATCCAACTGAGCCACCCAGCCAGAGCAACTTGTTTTCTTGCTGTTGATATTAAAGGCTATCTTCTAACTTAGATTGCTTGAATTTCTAAAATGGTCATGAATATGCAAATGTAACATGTTTTTTATACTCTTCCCTAGCTTGTGATTACTAGTTCTAATTTATTGCTATTCTTTTATTAAAGAGAACATTATTATCAATACACAATCCTTCACTCCATTCCAGTTTGGTTTTGATGTAATCTAAAACTGAAAAATAAAAGATATAGCAGTTTGTTAAGTTATATGGACAACCTACCTATGAAGTTCTAGTTCTTGATTCTTTAATCTCTAGTGGGTAGGAGAGGATGCCTTTACAGCTCACATTACACTATTTTTTTTTTTTTTTTTTTTAGTGGTTGCTACTTGAGAAGTATCTTTTGGAACCTGAAAGGTTACAGGTTTTAACATGAGTCTCTTTTTGTTGATCATATTTAAATATGCCCAGAGGAGACCTGAGATAAAATATTTATTTTCTCTGATAGTATATTATATGGCAGTCCAACATTCAGGAAGCTTTTAACACTTGTTAACATTAGGAATGGTTCTGATGATGAAAAATATAGGTCAAAAGTTTCATTTATTTAACTAGGAGAATAGTGGTTTTTGGTTCTCTATCATGTATTCAAGTCATTAAGGATACAAGTAGGCTAACATTCTTTAAAAATATATATGGATATGTCAACCTTACTATTGAAAAATGTTCCCATGGTTTGTTTATTTATTTATTTATTTTTGCAAATATTTGTATATAGTTTTATTGATTGATTGATTGTGGTATTACATATGTGTCCTTATTCTCCCATTACCCCCCAACCCCCCCATTCATGCCCTCACTCCCCTGTTGTCTATGTCCTTTGGTTAGGCTTATATGCATGCACATAAGTCCTTTGGTTGATTTCTCCCCCTTACTCCCACCCTCCCCTACCTTCCCTGAGGTTTGAGGTTCTGATCGATGTTTCTCTGCCTCTGGATCTGTTTTTGTTCATCAGTTTATGTGGTTCATTTAAATGTTAATATTTTCTTCTGGTTTTATGGTAGAAGCAGAAGATAATTAAGTATCATTCTACTTCCTAACAATTTTGAAAACATATTTTAAATATCTTACTATATCTCCCTCATTGCAAATAAAGAAAAAAATAGAAAAATGTGTGAGAGTAGGATATATATATACATATATATATATTGCATATATATATACATATACTAGTAATATATATATACATATATATTACTAGTATATGTATATATATATATATGCAATTACATTTACAAATATATAAGTATATATATGTACATATAGATATTTATATACATATGCATCCATCCTATCCCCTTTCAACTGTGGGCCTATTTGTCATAAGCATATCATAACAATAATATATTCTCTACATTTGATTGGATCAGAGTGTCAGGCTCAATTTTTGGCTACTTGCACTAGTATCTCAGGAATAGACATTATCCTATTTAGATCAAGGGAGGGTTTAGATGAGGGTTTATGGGAAATTTTTCTTTGCTTCTCTTAATAAGGCTATAGAAATAAAAGTCATCATTCTCTCAGTTATCATCACATATGGATATGAGATCCGAGTATGAAAGACTAGATATAGCAAGGATCTTAAAATGAAGCTAAAATAAACAAAAAGGATTTCTAAAAGGACCACAATATGAGTCTAGTCACTAGATTAGAAAACTTTGAAGCCTGCCCAACTCTGGATATCTGAATGTGCATCAGCACTTTTCCTAATGAAAAGAATATTGAATTACAGTATATATACAATTGCCTCATTTTTAATAAATGACTTTGGCTTTGCTATGCTCTCTATTCTCTTCCACTGATCTGTGTGTCTATTTTCTGCCCCAAACATCTCTTCCTTGATTACTGTATCTTTAAGTGATTCCTGAAGTTGAGTAGCATCAGTCCTCCCATCTCATTCCTCTTCTTCAATGTTATGTTGGCTACTCTGGGTCTTTTGCCCCTCCATTTAAACTTGAGAATCCATTTTTAACATTGACAAACATGCTAGGATGTTTTAAAAATTAGGATTATATTAAATCTATTGTTAAATTGGGAAATATTGACATCTTAATATTAAGTCACTCTATTCACGAAGAGGAGATACTGTCACACATGATTTTTTGGTGTTCTTTCATTCACATGACAAGATCAACACCAATTTACCTTAAAGAGGAATGTAGTGGTATTTTTCATATCTGTGTCTATGGTGCCTGGAAAAGTGCAGTACAGTTGGTAATGTGTCCTCTACCTAACTATTCAGGATTCTTATTAGGGAATATTGAAGGCAATTTTCAGGAAAACAAAGATGGAGTATATAATACAGCTAACTTTGATTTATACATTATTAGATACAGGTTAATAGTTCTATTTTAAGTGTATTGTTCCAGATATAATCAGAATATATACCCTCAGTTACCTTCCCAGTCATTTCTGATAGTCTCATGTTACTTTAACTACATCTCAGCTTTAAAAAATAATGAAAAAATGTACATACCACAAAGAAAGAAACAGAAAGAAGGATAATATGCAAATTCTAAATAATGTCCAAATTCTAAAAATTATGGTACAAAAAGATTTAAGAATAGTAATTAACATGTATTAACTTTATTAAACAAGGATGAGATATATGACTAATGTATGGATAGATAAAAGATAGATAAAAATTATTCATAAATATTATAGGTAACCATGTACAAGGATAGAATAGAGAGTTTGAGGACTAGCGGAACTCTCAAATTTTATTTGAGAATCAAAGTGGTAGCTTTGATATTCATATTGCAGAGGTGACTTTAATACTAAGTGACATTTTTCATTAAGTTGATGGAAAAATTTGTTAAACCAAATGAAGAAGCAGACTAAGGGATGAATAATAGTATTTTGTATTATGGATAGAAACTTCCAAATTTAGCATATTCACCTATAATAAAAAATAAGGGAAGATATTGGTATTATCAACAGGAAATCTTCAGAAAAGCAATTTTCTTGCCAAGATATGACACACAAAGACATTGTAGTTAAAAATGTAGGGCTACCAATACCAGTGAAAGGCAATTATCTTAACAAGATGTGGCTGAATAAGGCATCTTTGATATAAGACAAACACTCTCTCAAATTTCAGAGGGACCTCTTAACAGATATCTAGACATGCCACTTACCTAGTGTCCATACATATTGCTTACTCTGACACAAATTATTGTTCATCCTCTATGAGTATTGAGCCATATAACTCTCATTAAGTATGGATTCTGAGGCAGCACTTTAGCAGGCACTGGTCATAAAACATAAATAAGAAATATTTGCTAGTTTCAGGAAAACCACAGCTTTGTTTGGGAGGTAGAGACTCATTGTCTTTTCTGTGAACATGTGAAAATGTGCTCAACTTCATTAGCGATCAGGGACATTATAATCAAAACCATAGTGTGATAGATAGTGCTATATTTCACACCCATCACAATGACTATTCTTTTCTTTTTTTCCTAAAGACATTACAAAATGCCAAGGCTTGGCATGGATATACAGCTGATGAGATTGTAAACTGGTATCACCTTGGAAAATTGTTTGGCAAAATTAAAAAAAAAAAAGAATAAACATATATTATCTGGCACATTACTACATCATAGAATTTTTATTTTACATTGGGTAGAAAAAATCTGAAGTGACTATTTATATTTATACAAATGCTATCAAAACAGCAGTTTGTATTTTTTGCTTTAAAATATATTAAAGGTTAGGAAATAAGATATATTTATATTTTCTTATATGCAATCATAATTATTCTCTAAAATTTATTTTCCAAATATTGCTTTATAATTATTATTGCTTTTGCCCGAGACTTTCTGTTCTGTCCTTATAAGAGCATAAAAACCTGTGGTCTTTTATAGCCTTTAATGGTCTTTTATAGCCTTTAAGCTTAGCAATTTACCTGATTCTTTTACTCCAGAGAAATTTATTTATTGATTATAAAGGCACAATGTTTCATTTTACTAAATACATCAAATCAGGGTATTGGCTTGTGAGAGCTTCAGGTAAAAGTGTTTAAAATAGTACTGATGATCAATAATTACATTTTTAGAAAACATGCCTTATTGAAACAGAGCTCTTGCCCCTGTAGAAAAAAGCAGAGGTCTCATTACCATGCATATATACACATAAGATTATATATGTACTAGAGGCCCAGTGCACAAATTCGTGCACCAGTGGGGTCCCTCGGCCGGGCCTACGGGATTAGGCGGAAAACAGCTCTCTGACACTCTCCGAGAGATCCCTGATTGCAAGAGGGCACAGGCCAGGCCAAGGGACCCCACCAGTGCACGATGGGGGCCGGGGAGGGAAGTGGGAGCTTGGCCTGCTGGAGAGGATCGTAGGAGGGCTCCAGGGCATGTCTGGCCTATATCGCTCAGTCCCAATCTGCTGGACCCCAGCAGCAAGCTAACCTACACGTTGGAGCGTCTGCCCTGGTGATCAGTGCACATCATAGCAAGCAGTTGAGCAGCCTTAGCATAGCATTAGCATATTATGCTTTGATTGGTTGAACGGCTGACTGGACAACTGGACACTTAGCATATTAGGCTTTTATTATATAGTTTTATATATATATATATATATATATATATATATATATATATATATATATATCCTATAAAATGCATTTAAGAAATATATATATATATATACACTAGAGGCCCAGTGCACGAAATTCGTGCACGGGGGGGGTGTGTCCCTCAGCCCAGCCTTCACCCTCTCCAATCTGCGACCCCTTGAGGGATGTCTGACTGCCCGTTTAAGCCCGATCCTAGTGGGATCGGGCCTAAACGGGCAGTCAGACATCCCTATCACAATCCAGGACTGCTGGCTCCCAACTGCTCACCTGCCTGCCTTCCTGATTGCCCCTAACCTCTTCTGCCTGCCAGCCTGATCACCCCCTAACCACTCCCCTGCCAGCCTGATTGCCCCTAACTGCCCTCCCCTGCAGGCCTGGGTCCCCCCCAACTGCCCTCCCCTGCAGGCTTGATCGCCCCCAACTGCCTTCCCTTGAAGGCCTGGTCCCTCCCAACTGCCCTCCCCTGCTGGCCTGATCGCCCACAACTGCCCTCCCTTGCAGGCCTGGTCCCTCCCAACTGCCCTCCCCTGCTGGCCTGGTCCCTCCCAACTGCCCTCCCCTGCTGGCCATCTTGTGGTGGCCATCTTGTGTCCACATGGGGACAGGATCTTTGACCACATGGGGGAAGCCATCTTGTGTGTTAGAGTGATGGTCAATCTGCATATTACTTTTATTAGATAGGATAGAGGCCTGGTGCACAGGTGGGGGCCAGCTGGTTTGCCCTGAAGGGTGTCCCAGATCAGGGTGGGGGTTCCCTTGGGGCGTGGGGCAGCTTGGGCGAGGGGCCTGTGGTGGTTTGCAGGCCGGCCACGCCCCCTGGTGACCCAAGTGAAGGCCCTGGTATCTGGGGTTTATTTATCTTCTACAATTGAAACTTTGTAGCCTGGAGTGGAGCCAAGCCTTCTGCTTGCTCCATGGCGGCAGCCATTTCTATTGGGTTTTATGTATCTTCTATCATTGAAACTTTGTAGCCTTGAGTGGAGGCCTGGGCCGGCAAGGGCAGGCGGAAAGCTTGGCTTCCTCCATTGCCGGGAAAACCCAAGCCTCCCTCCTGCTCTCTGTGGCCGTAGCCATCTTGGTTTGGCTTATTTGCATATTCGCTCCTGATTGGCTGGTGGGAGTGGCTGGTGGGTGTAGCGGAGTGATGGTTAATTTGCATATTACTCTTTTATTAGATAGGATATATATATATATATATATATATATATATATATATATGTATATAGTGTGTGTGCATGTGTATGTACTCATTTCACTTATAAACATGCATAAAGTTCTTTAAATAAAATCCTCACAGTCTACCCTTACATTTTATGAAATGAATATATTGGACAAATATTTCAACTGAGGAAATCCAAAGAGATTAAACATGAACATACTTACTAATTCAACATTCTGCATTATTGGATAAAGAAAAAATGTCATGGCCACTTCAATAAATGTGGAGAAAGCTTTCAGTAAAATTCAACACTCAATGTCCCGGCAATCTAACGAAATATAATTCTTTCTACAGCATCATAAAATATTTACACAAACATCAGTGCTTTATTGACTATAACATGAAGAAGCAATGAAAGCTGAAAACTTCACCAAAAGGATTTTGATTGATACACAAAATTTTAATAAAGAATGTCATTTATCTGGGATTGTGTGCAGTTGTATAAATATTAGTCCCATATTAATTTTTAATGAATAATAAGTCTAAATTGGATTCTAGTTGTATAAAATATAGTGGTCATGTGAACATTTAATTTTTGGTTCTTTTTTGAAGGAGGTGGGATAAGAAGTCTGGTAGATCAAAGGGAAAGAGACAAGATGCCTGTTTCTCTGATTTTATGCCATATACACTACATTAAAATGATTATAGGACTATATCTATAAAGGAGAACTTAAGAGAAACTCTGGATGGTTGTCCCAGTAGTCACTTTCTTAAGAATTGGTGGGTGATGAAGATGGAATTTTATGATGATCTCTGGCATCACAGGAGGAACTGAGTTTTTCTTCATATCACCAGTAAGAAAGATTCAGAAATGGACATTTATAATATATTTTGTAAAACCAAAATGCAACCCCTTTCCACATACACCGTGCATATATTAAACTATTACTATTATACCAGCCCTAATCATTTATTTACTGGCATTTTTGCTAGTGTATCAATATTATTGAACACAGTTGTTTTTGTTTTTGTTTTTTTTTAAATAAAACACTTAATTATAACAACTAGTCGACTTCGCCTTCAAGTTCTGGAATATTGTCGTACATAAGGCTTTCAGTTCCTATTATAAACTTCATGGATGAATAGTCATTATGTTTAATAATAGAACTGATTATTGTGTCCTAGATGTATTATTATAAGTGAAACTCATAAAATATTCTTAAGAGCATGATTTTTACAGATCATTATTCTCAAATAATACTTTATGGTATCTTACTGGACTTGTGCATTTGATGACTACTTTTATCTCAACTCTTATGCATATTTAAATATAAATACATCCACTTTGGCTATATATTCATTATTATTCAACTCGTGATTTTTAACTTTTATTTGCCACTGATTTTTAAAAATGAATGTGTTTTTTAAAGTTATATCAATTACCTTTATAATAGGTATACTTTTATAATAATGTGTTTATTGCTCATTTGAATGAGTGCTTTATTCATCCTTTTGTTCAGTGTTTTATTATATCCAGAATCAAAGAAATAAACAGTTGTTTTCTGACATGGGGTTTGCTTTATAAAAGCTGTTTTCATGATTCAGGCAAAAATTCCAGTTTTTCAATCCTATATACTACTTAGAATTGACTGAAAATAGTATGAAAATCATTAGACCAGTCTGTATCTGTTTTTAAACTGATTACAGAAACCCCAGTCATCCAGTTACTGATTGATATTTTTCATTTGGCAAATATTCACTGACTCCTTAGGATGTATCTGTATTTATACATAAATATTCCAGGTAATTATTTGAGGCAGAAATTTCCTATTTCCCAGAATTTTTGTTAAAATTAAAAAAAAAACACAATGAGGTGTGTGTGTGTGTGTGTGTGTGTGTGTGTGTGTATGTGAGAGAATATGCAAAGAACTTCAGAAAAACCCAATGAAATTAAATAAGTAGCAAGTATACATAGTGAAAATAAAAGATAACATCAGCTTCCTTCAGGCTATCATAGTGTCATTCTTGGATTCTTATCCTATCAAGTCAAGCTATGGGAATTAAGACTTACTAATTTCCTTTATTATTTCCTGAATACAAGTATTACCTACTATCTCTGCTTGTCTAGATTCCATACGACATGTTGTAATCACTTGTGGTCTCAGTTACAATATTAAAGAGAGGTGACATGTAGTCCAGCAGGATCTGCGGCAAAGTACATTAACCAGTATGTGCTACATTAAGTGGCAGGCCATGCAATAAGCAAAGGGTAGACTGTTCTGATTTGATGATAATCTGGAAAGGGTTGGATTGTTAAAAATATGTGTCCATGAAGCAAAAATAAAGTACATGGTGAGGTAAATCTTTCCCTGATTATTATAGACTGAATTGTATCTCTACCCAAAACTCAAATGTTGAACCTCTAATGCCCAATACGACTATATTTGGAAATAGGGCCTCTATGGAGCTAATTAAAGTCAAGTGAGGTCATTGGTGTGAAGCCCTAATCCTATAGAACTGTCCTCCTTTTAAGAAGAGGAAGTGACATCAGAGTTCTCTTCCATCTGTGCACAGAGAAGAGGCCTTATGAGGTCACAGCAAGAAGGTAGCCATCTACAAACCAGAAAGAGAGCAACTATAACATACCAAATTTGCTGGCCACTTTATCATGGAGTTCTAGCCTCCAGAACTTTGAGAAATTAGATGTTTGCTGCTTAAACCAACCAGCCATTGGTATTTTGTTATGGAAACCCAAGTTGACTGATACATTAGTCTATGCATTTATTTACAGAAATAATATTACATGTAAATATAATTCAATGCTCTTTTTAACTAATTACTAAATGTGTTCTGTTGAAAAGGATGCCATGAGTTCACTGTTGCCTTGGAAAATAGTATTTGGTAAATCTTCAAGAATAATAACAAGCCCTGGAAAAAATATCCTCACTCATTGGGTGAAGATTTGAACATAAATAAATAAATAACAACATGAGTTAGCACACTACAGAAGTTTACAGAAGGCTGTTAGAACTTTTTGATAAGGACATTAAAAAGGACTCCAAGGACTAGCTGGGATTTGATGTAGACATTGACAAATAGAGAACATTTTGATAATTGGATAGTGTAGTCAGAGGATTCTGACATGGGGAACAGGATAGAGAAAAGTTTGGCTGTGAGCAAACAGAAAAGATGTTTAAGAACAGCAAGAAACCTAATTGGCACACTCTGTGCTCTTTCTCCCTGCAGTGGACAAGTGCTGATGTATTTGGTGTTTGGCCTTGCTTCTGTTTTTCACAACAATAACCATTTAGTGCTCACACTCACACAAATGCTAAATATTTCAAAACCAGCTTTCACAAGTAAAAATGTCTGTCCAAACTTATCAAATTGTATACTTTAAAAATGGATTTTTGTTGTATTTGATTTATACTTCAAAAAGCAGAGGAAACTATGAAGGTGTGTAGATTAATAAATACATACATCAGAAAATTTTAGAAATGACTTACCATAATGCAAACAAGTAATTTTAAATTGTAACCACATAATCTATAAATTAAAAAATGCATAAATGGTAGTTATTTATTCTACTGCTTTAGAATAATTTTCTATGTCACTAATTTAGAATATAATTTAAAATACAAAGACCTGAATAATATGACTTCCAATTTATAATGAATGCAGAGATTAAAATGTAAAATTTGTGAAAAAAACAATAATAGATACAGTTTTAATTTTAAATATTTGGTAAAGTGAGAAATCTTGACATATATAGTTAATTTGTATATCAACAGTAAGGATAACAGAAAAGTAACACATCGCTCACAAGAGAACTGGTGTACTTTTCTGGCTTGATGGATGGAGGATCTTGTGCATTCTGTGTTTTTCTCTGTGGTGGTTGAACTAACCACACACAATATTTTAAATTGAAATATTTCTAAATAACATTTTCTAAAGATAAGGGTGATTCTTCCAGTCAATATAGTCCTCTTATTTCCATTCCAAAGAGGTGTTCTTCCATGATGTCAGTTACAACCTTTAAACATCAGGTCCAATTCATCTTGTCTTCATCTTGGAACATTTAGAATTAAGCTTGCTACCTATCAGTTTCTCTTCCTTTCTCAATTTCTTTCTTCACTTTTTGTTCTCTTACCCCTTTCTCTTTATTCTGTGAGAGATTTTCAACTTTTTCTTCATTTCACTTTTCTGAATTCTCCTATTGTCAATTTTGTTCTTTATGCTATCCAATATGTTGGACAACTTTACTGTTACAATTTTTTCATTTTAAATTTATTTTATCTGAACTTCTTTAGATTTGCCTTAATACCTCATTCTGTTTTTCATCTCACTAATGTCTCTCATTTTCCTTAGACACAAGGTAGCTTTCATGTTATGATTTATGTAAAAAATAATTTCTATTTTTAGTAAGTAGATGCTGGAGTGTTCAAGTTCATTGTTAAGACTGAAGAAATGATTCTAAATTACTCTAAATTATTTGATCATTACTAATAATAAAAAGTATACATCTTTTTAATCACTGGAATATTTTTTTCCTTTAGAGTACTATTTCTTGAAATGCTATTTATTTAATACTATTTATATTAATTCTTAAATATGCATAATTATACAAAATCTATTTTATAGAAGACTAAGGTTCTGGTTTGAACTTGCCTCTACACACAGTCTACTTGGAAGCTTATATCGTGTTCCCCCAAGTCTACAGCCTACAGAATACTTTGATGCCTGAAAATATTGAATCCCCAAATTTCCCTGAAATAGTACCTTTACTCTTGTCAGTGGAGAATAGTCACTCCTTTCCTATGGACCACATAATAATCTCACTTGAAGTAGGTACCCTGTAAATAATCTTTGTTCATCAAAATTCATCACTTTCTTCCCTTGCTGCTATAAGCCAACACTTGTACCTCAATTTAGCCAGAGCAGACAAAAATTAATCCTGCTCTGGGAAGAAATGACCTAGTCACCCAAGAAGTATTCAGACCTAGCTAGCATAAATAGACAGGGTCTGGAGAAACACAAGTGGGAGAGGAAGTTTAGAATCCAAATAGGGACTGCACAGGGAATACACTCTTAAAAAAATAAGGCACTCCCTCATGTTTTGGCAAAGATACCTGCAGCTGGCACCAAAATTTGCTGAATGGCTACTTAAAACATGGGCTCAATGAAGATCCTTTTTAAACGCAACAGAGAAAGCAGAACTTCCTTTTATCAGTGTTGAATACAACATGATTCCAGGAAATAGGAATGTCAGGGATGATTTATTACATGTGGCCTGAGAACCCACCAGCTGATATATTCATTCAAAGGATTCTGTTTTTATTAAGGCAGAAAACAACACACTGTTGAGGATGCACTGGGATTCTTGAGATCAGGAATGACTGTGATCTGCAAGCCAGATATTCTGTCACATAGGTAAGCTCTCAAATAATGATGCCATCCACCACTGTCCCAAAATAACAGGGGGAAGTGGCAGCATTTAACATGAGGGCCAAGGTGAACATAATTTCAAAATGACCAGCAGGGCCTGAATGGGAAGCAGGATCTCTTGACCTGCAACGATTTATGGTTGGAGCTAATAGATCTTGAAGTCACTAGTGTTGTGATACATAAATAGCTAATAACAGTGTCACTTGATTTATATAAGAAAACAAAAATGAAAGTTGGCAGACAGAAGGTTAATGAGTCAGTCACTACAATGAAAAATTATGACCTCTTACCCACGTTCCAGATTGAAGTCAGTTCACTGACTCAGAATAAAGAAAAGGCCAGATCACTTTGAAGTGAGATGTTGCAAATCCATCACAAATATATCAGTACACATTCTTTGCATAGATATTCTGAAGCTACTCACCAAGGTAAATATTCCTGAGGGAAGGAGAATGTCCATAATTTCAAGATCTGTTGACTAAAAGATGAGTGTGGAGTGGATAACAGGAGACCTGGAATCCCAGGTAGTTTCATACTGACTAGAAGTGAAGGAGCCAGGTGATAAGTGCAGTTTGGGCACATACCTGTGAATCTGATGGATTTAATGACTACAGTGGTAGGCAGAATAATCCTGCCTCCCAATTCCATGTCCTCCTTCCCAAAATTCATGTCCTAACCTCTCAAATCTGTGATATGTTACCATATGTGGCAAATGGGATTCATTAAATGTGAATAAAGAGTTTGACATGGGAGATTATCCTGATTATCAGTGCAGGCCCAAGGGTTTTATAAGTGAAAGAAGAAGAGAGTTGGAGTTAGAGAAACAGATGTGACCAGGAAAGCAGAGGTAAACTGAAACAGGACCATAGGAATGTCAAGGAATGAAGGAAGCTTCTAGAAGTGCAAAGGCAAGGAAAGAGATTTCCCCCTAATGCCTCAAAAGGAAACACACCTTGATGTTAACACCTTCATTCTAGTCCCATAAGATCCATTTTGAATTTCTAACCTGCGGAAATGTAAGATAATTTTTGTTGTTACTTTTAAGCCATCTATTATATTACAGCAGCGATAAGAAACTAATGGAACAACCTTGCAGGTCTTCTGTTTTTAAGGCATAATGGAATACATATATACTCAGCAGCTGCAAAACCTTCACAGGCCTGGCCTGTGAAATAAGGACCCTTATCTTACAAAACATCAGGTGAAAGCCCATGAAATTGTGCCCCTCAATCCCAAACCCACACATGAACACCAGTGACAGCAAATCAAAAATAATGTCAAGAAATTAGTGCACCTTCCAGTATCTATAAAATGCAGTGATAGAGGTTTCTCTTGGAGCCTTCTTTTATTTACCTCTCTGGACACAGCAGAAAGAGAGGGGTCATGGCCAATGGTTGTGGGCAATGACTAATATAAATGGGTCATATCTCCATCACAGTTGCTGTCCTGGATGTTTTATGCTTATCAAAGCAGATAAGCCTGACTTCAGACAACTGGCTTACTGCTTTTTGTCTTTCAAAGAGAGAACTAGTCTGTTTGAAAAACAGCTTGAGACTTCTGGTTTCAGCAGGATGCAAAGCTCTGGAAAGTTGTCCTTCCCATTATTACAACAAGAAACAGTTGGACAAACTGAAAAATCATGACTTTTCTTATACCCACCAGAGAAATGAGTTTGCAAGGCAAACTGCCACCGTGAATCCCAGAGAGGCAGGTGTAGCCATAGAGACCCAGTACCGGAACTCTGTTTACCTGAACTGGACGCAGTAAATGGGTAGGGAAGTAAGAAACACCCATAGGCCAGGCTTAGGGGAACCGCTGCCAGGTTCCCATGGTGATGATATGAGAAAGTTCTTTTAGTGGCCTTCAGGGGAAGAGGGAAAAATAATTATGAATCATTCCCAGACCCTTCTCCAAAGCAAAAATGTGTACTCTAGGGAAAAGGAATTCCTCAGATTCACCAAAGCATATTTCTGAAACCTCATTCGAGGTGCCTGAGGGTATGTCTTCCCCACTTCAGCCTCTTCTAGGCTTCCTGTCCCCTCTAAGTAAAAGAGCAAGAATAGCAACATAATCAACAGGGATGAGACTAAAAAAATAAATGAGGAATGCTGCAGTCAGCTAAAAGTGCAAGGCAGTGACACAACCCTATATGAGTGAAGAAAGGACAGAAAAACACCCAGTCCCTTGTCCTGAGACATGCACCCACTAAAAGATTGAGAGTCAATCAGAATGTTATAGAATACTTTAACTCCCTTTCCTTACTACCCCTCACCAAACTCTGGTTTAATAACAGCGGATTACAGAGAAAAGAGCAGGAACACATACTCCTTTCTAGAAGCAGCACAGAAGAAGGCCCAAGTCAAGAGAGGCCAGGACACAGGACATCAGAGGAATTTGGAGCCTAGGGCAGACATTAAACACAAACCAACTACTAAATCCGGACACTAAAGTTCTATTTACTCAGTTTCATTAGTTGATGGAACATCTTACAAGACATAACAGAAGACAAGGAAAACATTTGTATGAGGATGCAAAGTAAACCTCAGAAATAGACCCACATATGACATAGATCTTAGAACAGCCGTGGGCAAACTACGGCCTGCGGGCCAGATCCGGCCTGTTCGGCTGTTCTATCCGGCCCGTTCGGCTGTTCTATCCGGCCCGCAGAGCCCAAAGAGCGGAGGGTTCTCTTGCTCTCCCCTCCACTCCTTCACCAGCAGCAGTGTTAACATGGCAACGTCGGGAAACACGGCCGCAGCTCCTTCTTCTGAGTGGGCGGATTTATATCCGCCCATTCAGTAGAAGGAACAACCTCTCAAACCTCCAGAGGCTCCTTGTAATGCCCGCGGACGCGTCCCCCGACATCACCCTGGGAATGCGTAGACACGTTATCGTGGTGATGTAGGGAGACATGCCCCTGGAGAGCACAGTATCAGAGCATTAGCTAAAAAGGAGACCAACAACACTGTTCCCACTGAAGTTGATGTTTTAAAGACCAAAAACCTTTCAACCCAGTCTACATTGCCATCTACATCTACGTCCCGGGCATAATTTGGAAGTTGCACTAAAGAAAATGTTTAATTTACTGTTTACACATTTTGTTCTTTTCTATTTGTTTTAGTTTTAAATTATTTTATTATATTTAAGTTAAATTTGAAAGGCTTTTGTACCTTTCCTTTGTTAGGCAATTTTATTTTGCCTTTTCCATCTTCAATATAAGGTATGTTATTGTGCTATGATTCCTCCATTTTTTGAAGTTTCAAATTATAATTAGTGTTTACATTCTTCTTGTTAAAATGTTTGAAATGAATTAAACTATTGAAATAAAAAAACAAAAAAGACCGTACCCTTTTATGTAATGATGTTTACTTTGAATTTATATTATTTCACACAAACACTCCATCCATGCTTTTGTTCCGGCCCTCCAGTCCGGTTTAAGAACCCATTGTGGCCCTCGAGTCAAAAAGTTTGCCCACCCCTGTCTTAGAATGATCAGGGAACTTAAAATAACTATTTTTAATATGTTAAGTACTCTAAAGAAAAAAGTAAGCAACATACAAGAAAATCTATAGATATAAAAGCCTAAGCAACCGTTATGACCGAACGACCAGAACGACCAGTCGCTATGACACGCACTGACCACCAGGGAGCAGACACTCAATGCAGGAGCTGCCCCCTGGTGGTCAGTGTGTTCCTGCAGCCAACCTCCTGTGGTTCCTCCCCCGGGCCAGTCCCTCTCCCTGGCTAAGGCTCCAGGCACCAGAGAATCTGGGTCGGGGAAGCCTTTAGGAGTAGACTGATCCTGATGCTGATCGAGACAGAGTAGCCGCTCGGAGGGGGCAGAAGGGGCAAGGCAGCCGCCTAACTGCAAAGACGTAAAGTAAGCACCACTGCCATCTTACCTCTGCCACTGCACCATGCACGCCGCTCGCCTTTCACCCTTCTGTCCCTGTCAGCCACTTCTAGTTCAGTCCCCTGCCTTTTCAGGCTTCCAGCCGCTGACTGGTTAGCGCTCCTATGGTGATGAGCCACCATTGGCCAAAGTCAGCTACCTATCATGCTTGGGGGTGCAGCCCCAAGAAAATGTGTGGCTGAGGTAGGAGAGATGACCTGTATGTCTGTCAACAGCTCTGCCCCGGGAGAGTGAGGCAGCCTGAGCATGGGCAGCGAAGTAGAGCTATATTTCCACTTCAGAGTGTAGCTGGTGTTCAGGCCATTTTGGGATGCTCTGTCTGTGGTCTTTGCTTGCTGCTACCTCAGCACAACTACACAACCAGATCGGGGCCTGCCGGCCAGCCTCCCATGGTCCCCCTCCCCGCCCCTCTCGTCCATGCATGAATTTGTGCACCAGGCCTCTAGTATAGGTAATATATGCAGAAAGATGGAAACTCAGGAAAAAATCAGAAGGATCTATGAGGCATCAAAGACCTGGTAACTGAAATGAAAGCTGCTTTCAGTGGGCTTATCTGTAGACAGGACACAACCAAGCAAAGAAGCAGTGAGCTTGAAGATGTGTCAATATTCTAAACTGAGGTACAAAAAAAAAAAAGAGCAGAATGTTCAAATTCTGGGAAATTACAAAAGTCATAACACAAAGAAGGAATAGTAAAAAGATAAGAGAGAGATAATGGAGCAGAATCAATATTTAACGTATATAATGGCCAAGAACTCTGCAAAATTTACTGAAATGTGCATTTAGAAATGTCTGAGAACATTAAGCAGAACAAATGTCACCCATTCTTCCACCCTCCCACCCACACACACATCACAGAAATAGACATTTATATGATAATCCAATGACAGCATAGCACATTATTATCAGGCATACATGGAACATTCAAGGGGATAGAAATTTCTGGCTCAGAAAACACATCTTAACATTTTTTAAACATAAGAAATAAATGTATTCTTATACCACAGTGGAATTATGCTAGAAATCAATAACAAAAAGATAGCTCATGTCTTTGGAAATTAGAAACCTCATGTATTTGGGAAAAAGAAACCTTATGTATTTGTAAATTAAACAATGCACTTTTAAAAACACATGGTCTCCAATGGCAGTTTACCAAAATGAACTTAATTAAATAAAAAGTACAACTTATCAAGATGTGCAGGATGCTGATAAAGCAGTGCTTGGAGAGAAAAGAGCATTAAATGCATTATAAGAAAAAAAACAATGAAGTAAAAGCCATAACCCAAGCTCCCATCTTATGAAACTAAAGAACAATTAGACATAAAGTAAGCAGAAAACAGGAAGCAATAAACATTTGAGCAGATATCAGAGATAAGGCAGGCAGGGAAAAGCATATAATGGATAGTGTCACTTATATGTGGAATCGGGGGAAAAAGGGTCAAACTTACAGGAGCAGGTGATTGCCAGGGGGCTGAGCAGTGGGGAAAATGGGGAGATGATTGTCAAAGGATGCAAACTTTCAGTTATACCAGGGGTAAGTTCTGAGAACCTAATGCACAGTTACTCCACTTGAAATTTGCTAAGAGACTCTATTTTAAACATTCTCACACACATGCACCAAGGTGACTATGTGAGGGTATGGATATGCTAATTAACCTGCTGGTGGGAATCATTTCATGATGTATCTGCATATCAAATCATCATGTTGTACACACCACACTTTTAAAGTATTACAAGTTTAATTGTCAATCATGATTCTATAGTAATAAAGTTATCATTTCTTTAAAGCAACAAAGAAGCAATAGAGAAAAATGACTGAAATCAAAACTGATTCATTAAGAGTATCAATAAAATTGATTAATCTCTAACAAGACCAACCAAGAATTTTTTTAAATTATCAAAATCGGAAAGAGGAATCATCATCACAAATCCCATGAACATTAAAAGATTAATGAAATAGAATAACAAAACCTCTATGCCTTACACATTTGCTACTTAGGTGAAATGGACCAATTTCTTAAAAGATAATAAACTACCAAAAGCTGTCTTTCATATTATTTATTTCTCCTTTATGTGTATCAGAGAAGTATAAATAATAATTCAACCCTTTTAGTTCTCTAGAGAAGTGGATAGCCGTGCGAGTCACTGTCAGTCACCACTGACAGCAGGTAGGGGAGGGGACACCAGCCTGTGGAGTGGACCTGGGCAGGGCATGCACACTGCCCAGTACATACATGAAGAAACTGCTACACCTCCAAGGCTGCTGTGCAATTGTATGACCACTGAGGGTGTTTGCAGCTATGTCTGCTCTCACTGGTGAGAGCTCATGCCTTGTGCAAATTAGATAACCTCCCATTTAGACTACAAAGTGAATGCATAAAGGAAACAATGGGACAGAAATCAGAGCTTAGGTCAAAAGGGGAGAAGCAAAGACCAATGAAAAATACCATACATGTAAGGCAGACATTAGCCTGGGTCAGATCCCTATTGTGAGTAACTCTTGCCAACATTTATTTTCTTTATCTCACACAAAAATAAAAATAAATCTGCATGCATATTTTCATTTTAAAATGCCTGTGACAACTCTTTTATTTGCTTACAAAGTATGCGATAATGTTGAATGCCATGTGTAGTAGATTGCAGAGCTGAGACAATCATCAACTATCTCAGTGACAGCATATCATTTAAAATCAGTGAGACAGTGAAGATATATGCTTCATCTGCAATGCCAGGGCAGAAAGAAGACTTGCAACAAAATTTTTAACTAATCAGAACAGAAATCAGGTTTCTTACAAAAATTCCAAAATTACACGTTTAAAACAAAAGCGCTTATAGGAAATGCATAATGCAAAGGGTTTTGTTATTATTTTGGAAACAGACCAATAAAGCCATACATATATATTTATAAAAGCTAACTGTAATCCAGTTTATATTAAAATTCTTATTAATTTATGGCATAATATAATAAGCATAAGCTTATTAGCCTTGATACTATTTTAAAATTTCAAGAAAGGTGTTTGCTTCACTAAAGTTACTGAATGATTTATGAATAATGGTTGAAAAGTGTACTTTGAGAAAAAAAATTGAGAACATTAATTTTGGAGTCAAGGGTTGAAACTCCTATATAAGTTGTAGTTTGGATAAATGACTATTTCTTCAATTTTGCCATGATATCCATTAATTAAAATAGGAAACTTTGCCTGGAGGAGCAATGATTAAAAATCAAGTTGAAAAACACAACACTGTTATCCTAAAAGAAGGATAATTATTGGCAAAAGTACAGTATTCATTTTAATAAACTTTAGTTTAGTTCATCATGTTTGAATTACCTCCATGTTGTGGACCAGGAGTCAAAAGATGAGTACTTGTGGTAGCGGTGCACAAGATATAAACCTGATGTTCTTCTTTACCTGTATCACCTTCCAACTAGCTTGAGGTTTCTAAATCAACTGGAGGTTGTATTGTTATTCCTCTAATAATTTTCAAACTCTCTATTAGTTTTTATTAACTATTTTTCTTGCTTACTTTATCCAGGTTTACATTTGTTTAGGACTGTAGTGTATTCTTTAAAGATGTCAAATTAATTTTATGGCAAATTAATTAAATAATATGAAATCTGCGGTTGAGCTTTTAAACGCAATTATCCAATAGGATAGATATCAGTGGATTCTTAATTGCATGGGGCAGAGCTAGGACACAGTAATGAGTGATCTTGTACACATTGAATAGACCTGAGATTCCCTAAAATTTTCCCCTAAATTCTTTCGAAATGACTTCATATCATATCATTACTTACCAGCCATCAAGTAGATGATTAATCTCTATAGCTTCTCAGAGAAAAGAATGACAATGGTCACTGAATGTTGCTAATCACAAACATATTGCTAATCTTAATGAGATTGCCTTTGTACCATTAAGGTCAGGAATGCTAAAACTGTTAAAATATTTGTCAGGTTTGGCAAACTAGCAGATTTTATATATTCAAGATTACTTTTAGCAACCAACAGAACAGAAAAGATTAATGCATAGTGATTAACTTATTATAGGGGCCAGTATTTTCAACTTCATAAATGGAATTCAAGAGTTATTTTTAAAATTATACAAGCTACACTTTAAATGTGTTTTGTTTTTCTCTATTTTTCTAAAGAAAATTATTCATATGATTTATAGTTGTAAATATTATCATATCTATGTTTTCATGCTTAATAGTCACAGAAATGAAACGACTTATTTTCTACACAAGCTGAACACTAATTACAATGTGAATATTTGGGGGAAGTATGCATGTTAATAGACATATTTATTGATTACTAACAGAGAATTCTAGTATCTTACCCAAGAAAAAGGCTATCAACAACTATTATGACAGAGTATGTGTTTTTTTTAAATGTAATTGAGGAACATTCTATATTGAGAAAACTACATGTAGACATATATATTTTTAAAGTACTTACAAAATTACATATATGAAAAAAATAACATAAGAAAAACTATTTTTATACAAAATAAAATTAACAATTGAAATATTGGTGATTCTAGGTACTTTTGAATAAGTGAATCTTTATAAGAACACTATTACAAATTAATTATACAACACAAACTATTAAAGTGAACTGCATGTTGTCATCATAAGCAATTATTTCCTAGTCACTTTAAAAAAAATCTATTGTGGTGTCAAAGCTATTTTCTCTATTTTTTTTTTTTTTATAAAACAGTTTCTGCTTTCAGGATTTGGTGTATAATTTCAATCTTTCAATTCATTGAAATATTGTATATACGAAAATTTGAAAAAGTATCTTATAAACATCATGGCTACTACCATAATAATTTCCACACCAAATAGGTGCAGATTTGACTGAGTCACATTTATAAATAAATGACCACAAATGTATTGGCTTAAACAATATAAACACATTATCTTATAGTACTGGAGGTCAGAAGTTCAGCACAGATCTCACTGGGCTAAAATCAAGGTGCTGGTGGGCTGTATTTCTTCTCAGGTGTTCAGAGGAGAAACCATTTCCTTGCCTTTTCCAGTTCTGGAGGCAGTCTGCTTTCCTTGGCTGGTGGCTACCTACCTCCATCTCCAAAGTCAGTCCTTTTCACACTGTCATCTCTTCCTCTTCTGCCCCCTCTTTCACTTATAAGGAACCCTGTGATTACAATAGGTTCACCCAGATCATCCAGACAATGTTTAATCGTAGGTCAGCTGTTTATAATCTTAACTCCATCAACTACCTTAGTTCTCTTTTCTCCTGTAACCTAACATATTCATAGGTCCTGGAGGTTAAAACGTGGACATCTTTGGGGTGTCCAATTTTCCTATCACATGGAAATGTTTGATTGTGATGAGTTTTCATGTTTTTCATTATAGTACCAACTAAAGTAATCCTCATGGCTCTTTTTTTATGCCCCCTCAAATAAATTCCAATCAGCTATTATGAAGTGTAAATAAAAGTGATCCTCAGAAATAGAAAGTAATTGGGGAAAAAGAAAAGAATTGGGTAAAGGTAGTGACAAATACTAGTTTTCAGATGATTTGCTCAGAGCACAATCAAATAATTAAATTCAAAATTTGGAGTTGTAGCATTTAATTTATCAAAATCTGACCCTTAAGACTGATGAAATCTTATGTTAGTCCCATAGGACTAAGTAATGCACATTTGCTAAATATATATATACTGTGTGTGTGTGTGTGTGTGTGTGTATATACATATATATACATATATATAATATGAACATTATCAATATACATTTTATATCATATATAGCATACATATAACATGATATATACATATTTGATATTTGATATGCATAATATATATTCATTTATATTTATGTCATAAATATGTATTGTATTTAATATTATTTGTAAAATCACAGTACTATGTCTAGTAGTCCTTTGTATGTTTTTAAAAATATGTGTTTAAACCTCAGCCTAATGTGCATTATTGACTGACAGGCATGAGTTACTGGTGCTTTCATAGATTATATGGCCTATATAGCATGGTGCTTTTCTGAAGAAAAAACTTGTTTTGCAAAATAGTAAAACAGATACAGGAGCATATTGATTTTTGCACTTGTAACATAACGTTTACACTCTTTAAAACAAATGGACTATTGGCAAAACATCCCAATTATTTGGATATGGCTTTGACTAAGGCTGAGTGCTCAGAACTAAAGTCAAGGAATATGCACTGATTACCTTGGTAATGCATGACGTGTGAGCTTAAAGAAATTGGATGTCTTTGTGATCTTGATTATGCAGAATATTTTGGTAAGCCTCTTAAAGCCATTATTTTCCTTTATATATAGGCATATGCTACATGTATGCTTAATATATATATATATAAACACAACATAGATAAATAAAAACATAACTTCTAAATATTCTCACTCACCTAGTCATTTTTAAAGTAAATTACCAAATATATTTATGGAGAATCAGTTTAATATAACTAGCAATACTTGCCCTTGTAAGCACTTTCAAACTGAGTACAGTTGTTAGGTGGTAAAGGCTGGGCATGAACAATTAGATAAATTGTATGAGGAAATATTTTTTATTAGATGTATCCCGTGTTATTTTATTAGATGTATCTTCAAGTATATGTAAAGGGATGAAGAAAATTAAGACACTTGAGAACTTATAAACTGGAGTAGACATGTTTATAAAATTCTGAAAGACAATGAAATATTAAAGTTCTACATTTATTCTTCTAAATTATTATTATTCTTGATTTTGCACCTGTAGTCAATATCCTTTTATAGATGAATTAAACATATTTTACACATGCTTATTTTTAATGTGATATTAAGGTTGTCTGCTGCAAACTGTACATTTCAATCATAATTTTTTAGGTGGCAGTAAAAAATTACAAAAATAGCATATGCATCAAATAAAATCATATTGGACTAGTAGCTGAAGATTTTTAAGTAGTGATGAGGGTCAACATAGAATAATTCTTGTCACTCTAATATATATATTTTTAATAAAACATATATTAGAAATATTTGCTGAGGTTATTTTTAATATATAGACTTAATAAAATCTTTTGATTTTGTTTGTTGCTTGATAATTGAAAATTTCTCATAATTTCCTGGACACTATATAAAACAGCAATATGGAATATGATATTTCCATGCTAAATCTTTAGAAATTAAATGGTTAAGAAAAAGATGACATAGTTATTCAAGCTAGAATATGAGATAAGTAGGAAAAATTAAAAAAGAATAAGGATAAATAATAAGAGCCAATATAAGCTTGATCCAAGCCTATAGTGTTGATGGGATTTTAACCTCCAAGGTCCCACGCTTTTTCTTGTATTAGTGGACATGACATCTAAGTTCACATTTATTATCATTCAGTGTCACTATGGTAAAAATGAAATATAATAGCCATTTCAAGTACATGAAATATATATATTATTTAATCACTAGATGGCAGTCAATGTGCAACTCTGGGGCACGACTCTTCTGCATACTCAAGGGGAGCTTCAAAGCACAGGCAAGACTATCGCTGTTTGACAGCTTGCCTTCAAAGGTCAGCTAGAAGGAGAACAGAGCCTATCATAAGAAATCACTGCAGAGTATAAGGAGAATAAAATGTCGTAGCTCAATCATACAGTAAGAAATATCTTCAAATAGTAATTTTAAAAACTTTATCTGAGGTAAACAGAGTTACTACTTTCCCATTTAAAGCGGCAAATGGGACATAAATAAAAGACATAAATAAAAGCTGTAGATCTAAACTTGTAAAATAGGGATGAAAAAGCATGTATCTTACCATACACATCATATATTTCTGCTCTATGTACAGTAAATTATTTTTTTAAATATGTAGCAGAAACTATAAAAATTGTATAACTATTTATCAAGTAAAATTGAATGATCCCATTGAAAATAATGGTTATAAGGAATCCCATCCCATTACTTTTAATGTGATTGGGTGTGTATATCCCATGCCAATACATTCTTTGTAAATGGAACAAGCTTCCCTGAATATCCCATAATGAATGAGAAAAGGAAATGAGAGGCCTGTAAATGAATATCTAATCCTATTTCTTGTAAATTTTGCTTGTCATCAGCCACTTATCACTTTACCCATAGCTACATTACTTCAGGAATACAGTCACGATGATTTTGTCCTTCTGCCCATCTCTAAAGTATATCTGGCGGAGGGGTAATAATTTATTTGTCATTATTTATAGATTTCTAAAGTGGAATAAATTTTAAAAGCATTTTAAATTACACACACACACACATATTAATTTTCTAGATATATAGAGATGCATCTAAGATAGATGGATAAGTAGGCAGATGATAGAAAGGTAGGTAGGTAGACAGATAGAAGTATCTATCATCTATCATCTATCTATCTAAGCCTTTTATACCTAAGGAGTTGATACATAACACATGCTGATTGAGCATTATCAACAAAGGTAGTTTTAAATAGAGAACTGCATGCTTCACAGGAATTGTAAGTTTGTCTACAATTTATGGCAAACAAAATGGTATGTAGTAAAGAAGTCACAGTGACATAGACGTCACTAAGCATTATGTATTTGGCTTGAAGAGACTGGTTGACCAGTCCTGTCATTTATATAAGCCCTAGCAGTAGGAAGAGGAAATGCTTCGGGTTTGGTCATTTTGAGCCTTACTTAAATAATATATTGACAATTATCTGTATAGGAGAGAAACAAATTGAATGCCTTATTCACACAAATTCCAACATGCTTAACAAAATCTTATTTTTCTAATTAAAAATAAATAACCCCCTCTAATACTGTTCACTATGGACTCCATGGGTTGGGAGGATGTTTTCAGGCACTATTGCAATCATCTCGTGAGTTTTTTCAAAATACCCAGCCCATATTCCCCACAATCTTTTCAGACCTCCCTGAGTGGGAAAGCAGAAAAGGAAGCACAAAGAAGAGAGTGAAATGTGTGCTATAATGGGCTTCAGCATGCAAACTGGCTTCAAATTGCCACTCTGCCTCTAATTGAGAAAAATCATGATATCTCTCTGAGCCTCAATTCATTTTAATATTTTGTCCATAAATACATACCATATGATTGTTGTGAGGACTAAATGAGATGATTATAAAATGCATCAACAGTACCTGAAACACAGAAATGCCAAATAATTGAAGAATTCAAGCCACGGTCCCATGGTGATCATTTCTGGTTGGAAATAGCTAATGAATGTTGGGAAGAGGAATTTTCTACGCATTGTGTGTCACCAGGAAAGCATGTGGAGCTAATTTGGAAATACTGTTCTGGGACTCAGACTGTGATCAATGAAAAGCAGAACTGATTCTCTGGGGGCAGGAACTGAATAGGTTTCTTAAACACCACAGTGGGACTAGGCAGGAATTTAGCCCAATCATGAAGAATGGTAAACACACTCACTCAGACTTCATTCATTTACCACATATTCATAACAAAGCCTTTATTGATTCATTAATGTAGGCCAGACTTTGTGATACCTCACATATATTAGCTTATTTCATCCTTAAAATAACCATATGAATGTTCAGTGATAATTTTTACCATATCTATTTGGAAGAAGAGAATACTGAGTCATAACATTCCGTAACTTGACCAAGTCATTCTAAAGCTAATTCAGTGACACAGCCTGTTTGGCAATTTTGATAATTACTAAACATCACAGTGAACACAAGGGAAGAGTCACGTACCCAGATACATGAGGGATGGTATATTCTTCCCATAACTACTGGGTAGAATAAGGAAAAGCTTCCCCAGAGAGGCAAATTATAGCTTATAGCTGGAATAAATAGAAGTAGGTCAAATGAAGACTTTGGAGGTCTGAAATATGGTAGAAGGCTGCTCATGACTGAAAAGAGAAACAAAAAGAATGTGGGGAGAAAAAAAGAACAACCTAAAGATAAATGTTGTTGGAGTGCAAAGCAGAAACTAGACAGTGACTGGGAGGACCCTGGGGAATAAAGGGGGCAGATGAAGTGGCCCCTTTTCAGTTATGGTCAAGAAGTTATTAAAATATTTTACATAGTGGGGCAACATGGATAGACTTCTCAGAGGGTACATTTGAGAGGAAATGCTGTAAGGAGGAAGAAAGAAATTTGGGTCTATTCAGCATTCTTGATTTTCTAGGAAGAACAGCTATGAAAACTGAAGTTAAATGTTTTCTATTAATTTATTACATTCATTAATTCAGAATAGTGCTTCTGATAAACATCTATAATAATGAAAGCATAATATGCTAATTAGGTCAGATGACCTTCCGGATGAAGCTGGGGCTGCTAGGGAAGCCTGGGTCCCGGGTGCCTGCCAGCAGCCAGAGGGAAGCTGGTGCAGGCAGCCAGGGGAAGGAGGGACTACTCTTGCAAGAATTTCATGCATCAGGCCACTAGTATTCCATAATTTAACAGAAAAAGGTTCTATGATCACAATTATATTGTCAGCATTTACAGTCCCAGCGCCATGTAAAATCCTCAGTAAAACAAATATGTCCCTTCCCTGGTTTCCTAGAGGTAATGTGTAACCTGTTCCTTATATACCACTGCCTGCTACTTCAATAATCACTTCTCAACCATCATTTAGCCTGTTTATTTCCAGCAATATAACATGCTTCATTGGTGGTAGTCATTAAGTCTTGATTAAGTAGACTTTTTAACCCTAAAATAATTCCTAACCATTTTATTACAAGAAAGGAGATTAGTGCTTGTTATACAACAAGTATTTAATAAATGTGTTGATTTTTTACTATGGTGCATCAAAACTGTGATGTTTATATGAATATTATGCTAATTTATCAATAATACACTCTTATTAATTATTAATATATAAATCAATATAATAATTGCCATTTATTCTTTACCAGTGTTACCTATAAAATATATTAGTCATTTTAGTAATATGCTTATTCAGTGCTTCCAAAAATATTGTGGTGTTATTAATAAGGAGAGATAGATTTAGAGGAGTTAAATCACATATCCAAGGTCAAGGACTGTGAGGTGGAATAGATGGGACTCATCAACCTGGCAATATCCTAAATCAGTGTTACTTAGATTAACTGTAGTAGAATTTCTGGGATACTTATAATGCAAACATAATCTGTGCATTTGAATATGTGAAGAATCTATAAAGAATGTAAGAATCTATGAAGTAAATCCTATTAAAATGAATATTAAAGAATCATTACAGAGAGAGCATTTTTACCTTACAAACTCTGGTTCTCCTCTCAGAGTGGTTACACAATTATACTCCACTAGAGGCCCGGTGCACGAAATTCGTGCACGGGGTGTGTGTGTGTCCCTCAGCCCAGCCTGCACCTTCTCCAATCTGGGACCACTCGAGGGATGTCTGACATCCCTCTCACAATCCAGGACTGCTGGCTCCTAACTGCTCGCCTGCCTGCCTTCCTGATTGCCCCTAACCACTTTTGCCTGCCAGTCTGATAACCCCCTAACCATTCCCCTGCCAGCCTGATTGACTCCTAACTGCTCCCCTGCCAGCCCAATTGTCCCTAACTGCCCTCCCCTGCAGGCCTGGTCACCCCTAACTTCCCTCCTCTGCCAGCCAGGTCACCCCCAACTGCCCTCCCTTGCAGGCCTGGTCCCTCCCAACTGCCCTCCCCTTGCTGGCTATCTTGTGTCCACATGGGGGCAGTCATCTTTGACCACATGGGGGCAGCCATCTTGTGTGTTGGAGTGGTGGTCAATTTGCATATTACTCTTTTATTAGATAGGATAGAGGCTTGGTGCATGGGTGGGTGCCGGCTGGTTTTCCGTGAAGGGTATCCCGGATCAGAGTGGGGGTTCCCTTGGGGCATGGGGCGGCCTGGGCGAGGGGCCTGTGGTGGTTTGCAGGCTGGCCACGCCCCCCGGCAACCCAAGTGGAGGCCCTGGTATCTGGGATTTATTTATCTTCTATAATCAAAACTTTGTAGCCTTCAGCGAAGCCAAGCCTCCTGCTCGCTCCTTTGGCCACAGCCATTTTTGTTGGGATTTATTTATCTTCTATAATTGAAACTTTGTAGTCTTAAGCAGAGGCCAAGGCAGGCCAGGGCTGAGGGATCTTGGCTTCCTCCATCGCCAGGGGCAACTCAAGCCTCCTGCTCTCTCCGTGGCCGCAGCCATCTTGGTTGGGTTAATTTTCATACTCTCTCCTGATTGGCTGGTGGGCGTGGCTTGTGTGTAGCAGAGGTACAGTCAATTTGCATATTGCTCTTTTATTAGATAGGATGTCTTTTAATCTGAAAATCCTGTAACCACAGCATTGGGGCATTCCTGGCTTCAGTGCTCACATACTAGTATTCCCACCAAGTGACTATTTAAATGACAGAGTTCAATTTGAACTGGACAATCTAAAAAACCCAAGAATAACCCCAAAGCTATAAAAATACATAGTATTGGCAAGAATGCCTCCCCAAATATAATAAAATGGATATTCGGTGTTAGTAAGATCAATTAAAACATAGTCTCATTTCTAGGAAGCATAAATATTTTGAAGATACATACATACATACATACATTAAATATCTTGTTGAAGGTTACAGTAAGATACTGTAATTTTATTTGACTTCTATATCTAGAAGTAATTTATTCCTCCAAGCTCCAAAAAATCATTTATGAATTTCACAAACTTCCAGATTTTTCTTACATAGACCAAAGTTACAAAATCAGCCCAATGGAGAACCAAGCTGATCATCAGAAGAGTTAAAAATCCATGGACTCCCAGGTTTCATCTGCTTTATGATAATTCCTAACATTCTTAGTGCTCAGTTTGGTGGTTCCACTATTTAGCATGTCTTGAGAGATCTCTTTGTGCATGGTAGAATACCATATAATCCATGTTATTCTCTGGCCTATTGGGGTGACTGCTTCACCAAAAACTGAGGGTTTTTTATGTGAATACTAGAGGCCCAGTGCATGTAATGCCTGCTCTGGTAGGGTCCCTAGCAGTTGCCGACCTGGGCCTCCCTTCCTTCCCCCAGCTGGCCCTGCCCTCTGGTCGAACTCCAGGAGGAACTCCTGGTTGAGGGGACAATTAGCGTACTACACTTTTATTATATAGGATCCTTATATGAATAACATAAGCTGATTTCACCTGCTGATGATTAAATGGCAAAAATCCTCTTTCTTAAGTAAGCAATAATAAAGTGAATACATTCTTTCCTTCTATGGTCCAGTTTGAAAAAAAAAAAACAAATAAATGTTTATTACTATTGCATAAGATCTATTTAGAATTATTATGTATTTGTAAATTCCCTTTACAGTGAAGAAGAGGCAAACATCATTGTCAGTTTTATATGGCCCAAAAATTTAAATTTCCAACATGA
The DNA here is from genome assembly GCF_963455305.1 of Plecotus auritus. Classification (NCBI taxonomy): domain Eukaryota; kingdom Metazoa; phylum Chordata; class Mammalia; order Chiroptera; family Vespertilionidae; genus Plecotus; species Plecotus auritus. The sequence goes on from NC_137782.1 coordinate 49,476,141, forward strand.
ATATTATACAAAGTCAAATTGTTTTCTTTTTGGGTTACTTAATGCAACACTGAGAAAGATGTTTAGGCAGTCACTTCCTCTAGGCAGAATTTGCTTAAGGTATTTTCCCTTAACCAGCCTCTCTGAGAGCAAATAGAGTTTGCTTCTAATGTGGATTTGCTTTTGTGTTAGTAATAAAGAAACCAATCCTCAAAGTGGCCTTCTTATTTCATACCATTAACTGGGATTGAGGATCTTGGAGAATGCCATGGCCTGTACTTAGCAGAATACATTTAACATTATCAGTGAGCATGCTTCATTTGGTGAGCCTTTCAAAGGCAAAGCAAATACAGATTACCCCAAAATACAGATTGCATCCCTTGGGTGCCTAATTAATTACTGCCTTTCCTGACTGGATTAATAAAGGCTTCTAGACAGGCAGAAAAACCATTGCCTTACTGAGGCCATGTTCCATTAGGATTGTGAGTTCAAAACTAAGACATGTTTAAAGTCATGTAAGTCTGAACATTACATTCCTGAAGAGAAAACCCCTTACCAATATGAGGCAATTACACAAATATTAGGAGTGTTGTGCCACAGATTTTAGAAAATCATTTGTGAAGTTAAGATCTCAGAATATGGAGAATTCCTGATTCCCTAGGGATGGCTTCAAGCACTACCTTCTTTTCGCTGTGCCATATTTATTTCAAGTTCAAGATGAAAGACTCCTTTAATTTTGCTATGAATCATATTTGAAGACTTAGATAATGCTATCCAATTAAAGAATTCTTAAGTCACAAGAAAATCTTGATATATTCTCTAAACCTTGTTTTGATCCCTGGTTTTCTTTGTTAAATTAAGATAATTTTAGGAAGCATTTTTAAAATACCATCACTTTTTCATGATATGCATACTATATGATTATTTCCTAATGCATAACTTAGAAAGACTTAATTAACATGAATATAAAATATAATTAATAATATGTAAATCAGAACTCAATTTACCCCTATATAATTTAATCTAATCTGATTACACCCATTGACATATGGGCTGAGCAGACAAAGTTCAAGATTTATATAAAACATGGGCACTTGGATTATGCGAACAGGGGTGAACATTTCCAGAGCAGTGGCTATGCATCTATAACAATACTGTCACCTAGAAGTCTGCATAAGGAATTTATTTTTGAATTTTTTAGTATTTTATTCTGTTATTTCGTATTTAGTACTGTTATTGCCCAATAATATTGTACTGATAGAGGGAATTTAAGCACTCATTGAATGTGTTGAAGAACACCTAGATACTAAAGAACAGTTTCTGTGCAGACTATAATTGTACAGTACTCAGAAATAGAAACAACTGGGATCCTTACAAGTCAGAAAACTTTAGCTTCCAAAAGATCACCAAAGTTAGAGTCAAACTTTGATGCACTCAAGAGTAATAATAATTCGCCCTAGCTGGTTTGGCCCAGTGGATAGAGCATCAGCCTGTGGACTGAAGTGCCCCAGGTTTGATTCTGGTCAAGGGCACATGCCTGGGTTGCAGGCTCGATCCCTGGTGGGGGACATGCAGGAGGCAGCCAATCCATTATTCTCTCTCATCATGGATGTTTCTCTCTCTTTCTCTCTCCCTTTCTCTCTGAAATCAATAAAAATATATTTTAAAAAAGTAAAATGATAGACGCATACTTAAAAAAAAGAGTAATAATAATTCAGGTCACAGTGAATCTACTAGTATATCATTCACTATAGTAGGTATAGATTTTATAGACAAGATACGTATAAAGTTTGTGAGAGAGTCTTAGTGAAGATGAGGAAGCCAACAGTCCAGCAAGGGCTCAGCCCTTCATGCTGGATTCTCTGAGACAAGGCATAGATTTATCCATTAAACTACCCTTGCATTTTTTTTTCCTTTTCTAGATGATGCCCACTTTGTTTCAGCCTCATGCCTTTGGGATTTCCTAGCTCACTTACCCAGAACCTGTTTCATCAGAGATCAACATGACTTGGCCCTCACTACTCAAATCATGTTTTATCAATAAGGCCTTTCAAAAATTTCATTTATATCATGTCTCCTCCCCAAACTAAGCGCTATGTTTTGTATGTGTCCTCCATATAATTTATAAAAATTAATATTTATCTATTTAGGTATTAGTTCTTTTGTCTGCTTTCCCCAAACTAGACTTCAAATAACAAGAGAGTGGTCTTCCTATGAGTTTTGCTCATTTTGTATCCCTGGTCCCTGTGGCAGTTCTGAGATGTAGTTGGCATTCAGTGGAGGGTGATTACTCATATTCTTTAGATGGGACTGGACTTGGAATGCTATACTTGCTTTATGGTGACAGGGCTCTCGATAATGGGGAAAGAGTTTCCAAATTTAGGACTGGTCCTCAATTTGGGACCAGGATGGATTGGGGATACATATAACATAACATGACCCAAAGCAGCAGTGAATTGGCAGACTAGTGGCCCAAAGAGAGGCATAGATAACAGAGAAAAAGTAAGATATGAGGATAAGCTTAGGTGAAAACAATACTGGAAACTAATAAGAAGGTGAAATTCTGCAGAAAGAAGTGGCTACACCATTAATGTGAGAAACAGAACACAACTAGGTCCAAAACCTACTCACAGAACCAGTCTACAAAGCAACAAAATCTTTCCTTTTGTAGTAAATTACAAATCACACTTACTCAATAATCACTTTCATTCACTACCGAACTTTTATTAAAGCATAAAGTGTGTCAAAATAATGTCATTAGGTGCATCATTAGATCCTTATGCCCTAATGTGGTCTATAGATTACACATACATACAGTCCTTATGTCAGTCATGTGGAAGTTATATTTCCTGATTATGCTGCTGATATGTTACCCATTGAAGATCTTGTTTATATTAAATTTTATAAAGATCTCCTTTAAAGGGAAGTTGAGGCAAATAGAAGATGATAAGATTTAGCAGTATATGCTGCGTTGTCTACAAAATCCATAACTACTCTATGTAAGTTTCATATACCCACATATATGAGGAAGATCAACCTATCCAGGCAGAAGTGGTGTGTAAACTTAGAGTGCCTCTGTACATACTCATCAAAACACTGCATTCTATTTAAAAATTTTGAAGTCACATTGTTCATGAGGATGGGAGTTAAACGTTTGTTTCTAAGAGAGAGTTCTGAAGAGGTTAAGGCACTGTACTAGGTATTCCATCACTTTTGTGTGGGGACGTGAGAGTGAATGAACTCCTCCCCACTGCCTAAAGGAGTTGGTATTCAACAGAGGGAGTTATTAGCAAAGTTTTTGTTATATGATAAAGAAAATGCTAGTGTCATAGAAAAGTAGGGAATACATATAAAAGATATCCCAGAAGCCTGTGGAGAAAGAGGAACATTCAAATCTGGCACATGGAAGGGGAGGATTAATAAGAAGAAAAATCTAAAATTTTCTTAGGGTAGCAGAAACACACCCCTGTATCGAGTTCAGGGTAAATGAAACCAGGGAGAATAAACATTGAGAGAAGTGTTTAAGCTTAAATTTAGCTTTATAATAAAAGCCAAGACATTGTGTTTTTTTCTCTCAATAATAGATATTTGTTGAATATCAATCACATGCAATTTGCTATTTGAAGATCCCTAATGAATCATTTCCCTACATTTTCCCTTTGATATATTTCCTGTGAATTCCTCACTCTAGATGTAAAAGTGAAATATATCCAAAGAACGAAATAAAAAAGTAAAACATGAAACCCCAGGTGATATGTAGCTGATAGGGCAATGGAGGTGATGCATCATTTGTCAACGAGTGCCAAGAAGACTTCATCTACTCTATCCTTGAAAATATACTTACAGGGCCTTTCTCTTCACTAATATCTATAGCAATCTGCCAAGATTTCCCTAAGCCTTTCATTATGCTAATGTCATCATGTTGATGCATCTCATATTGAAAAGAACTTAATGACAAAGAAGTTTGGTAGTAATTCTGTGCATAACAACTTAAACTTTATAAAACATTGCATTTAAAAAATTCTCTATGGTAAACATTTGGTAGCAAGTTCCTACATATATTAGATATGTGTTATATTATACTAGAGGCCCAATGCACAAAATTTGTGCAAGGGGCTTAGTCTCTGCCACTGCAGCAGCCACCTCTGCCTCGGGCCCTGCCACCGTGGCTTCATCCAGAAGGTCATCCAGTCTAATTAGCATATTATGATTTTATTATTATAGATGCATTATACACATTTTATATACATGCCTTATATATGTTTTGAGCCCAGCCGGTGTGGCTAAGTGGTTGAGCGTTGACCTGAGAAGCAGGAGGGCATTGTTCCATTTCCAGTCAGGGCACATGTCTAGGTTGTGGGCTTGGTCCCCAGTTGGAGGGCTGTGGGAGGCAGCCGATCAATGATTCTTTCTCAGCATTGATGTTTCTGTCTCTTTCTCCCTCTCACTTCCTCTCTGAGATCAATAGAAATATATTTATATACTAGAGGCCTGGTGCACGAAATTAGTGCACAGGGTGTGTGTGTCCCTCAGCCCAGCCTGCACCCTCTCCAATCTGGGACCCCTCAAGGGATGTCCAACTGCCCGTTTAGGCCCAATCCTACCGGGCATCGGGCTTAAACGGGCAGTCGGACATCCCTCTCACAATCCAGGACGGTTGGCTCTCAACTGCTCTCCTGCCTTCCTTCCTGATTGCCCCTAACTGTTTCTGCCTGCTAGTCTGATCAACCCCTAACCATTCCCTGCCAGCTTGATAGACGCCTAACTGCTCCCCTGCCAGACCGATAGTCCCTAACTGCCCTCCCCTGCCAACCTGGTCACCCCTAACTGCCCTCCCCTGCTGGCCTGGTCACCCCTAACTGCCCTCCCCTGCTGGCCTGGTCACCCCTAACTGCCCTCCCTTGCAGGCCTGGTTGTCCCCAACTGCCTTTCCCTGCAGGCCTTGTCTGCCCCCAACACCCCTCCACTGCAGGCCTGGTTGCCTCAACTGGCCTCCCCTGCAGGCCTGGTTGCCCCCAACTGCCCTCTCCTGCTGGCCCGGTCACCCCTAACTGCCCTCCCCCTAGCAGGCCTGATCACCCCCAACCGCCCTCCCCTGCTGGCCTGATTGCCCACAACTGCCCTCCCCTGCCAGCCATCTTGTGGTAGCCATCTTTGACCACATGGGGGCGGCCATCTTGTGTGTTGGAGTGATGGTCAATTTGCATATTACTCTTTTATTAGATAGGATGTTTTGAGACTTAACATTGTTTAACCATATTTTACTTTCTTTAAAGTTTAGGCTACAAATATACTCTAGTCCAGTGGCTCTAAAACAGGGGTCCTCAAACTTTTTAAACAGGGGGCCAGTTCACTGTCCCTCAGACCATTGGAGGGCCAGACTATAGTTTAAAAAAACAACTATGAACAAATTCCTATGCGCACTGTGGGCCCAGGACAAGTCAGCTGCTAAGCAGGACAGGCAGCGGCACCCAGCGGGCCAGATAAATGTCCTCGGCGGGCCGCATGTGGCCCGTGGGCCGTAGTTTGAGGACGCCTGCTCTAAAACAATAGACTACATTGATAACTTAAAGAGCTCATGAAAAACCATTATCCTGGTGCTGCTCCCAGAGACAAGACAACTAAGGGGAGGTGGGGAATCTTAAAGAAACCCTCATGTAATTTTGAGCAGTCAGTCCATTTACCAGGTTTTGAGAATTGTTGGTAGTCAATTTCACAAAATGTGAAAGGATTAGACAGGTTATTAGAGGATCTCAGGTAGGGAGTTATTTCCAAATCAAAAGCAGAAAGAGCAAACCATAGAAATCTGATGGTATTTTATCAATATTTAAAATTGGACTGTAATTTCATACAATATTACATTTAATAAAAATCTAGATAGAGAAAGGAGTATTCTGTGTGTAGCTAAAGAAATACGAGATGGGGAAAAATAGTTTGCATCATTGTTGAGAATGAAGGTTTTCATACATTTTTGGTATCATGACGAAGCACATCCCCTCAAGTGGACAAGTATTTCAAGAGATGACAATGACCAGGATTTGGAAGCCGCCCAAGTGCCATTAGTAGATGAATGGATAAAAACGTGGTGTTACATTTACACAATGGAATAATACTCAGCCATAAAAAAGAAGGAAATCTTACCTTTTGTGACAGCATGGATAGACCTAGAGAGCATTATGCTAAATGAAACAAGCCAGTCAGAGAAAAATAAATACCATATGATTTCTCATATACGTGGAATCTTATGAACAAAATAAACAAAATAGAAACAGACTAAAGTCTGTATAGAACAGACTGATGGCTATGGTATGAGGGGTTGGGGAAATGGATGAAATATTTAAAGGAATTAAGTAAAACAAACAAACAAACTCATAGACAAGACATCAGTATGATGATTACCAGAGGGAAGGGAGTGGGGTCAGGTTGGTGAGGATAAAGGGGGGATAAACTGTAATGATAGGAGACTAAGAGTATGGGTGGTGATCACACAATACAATTTACAGATAATGTATTATAGAATAGTACACCTGAAACTATATAATTAACCAATATAACCCCAATAAGTTTAATAAAATATATATTTTAAAAAGATAACAATGGTCATTAAAAGCATCTAATTCTCCCTACCTGTATTATTTATTCCCCCAAATAAGTACTTTACAAATACTTCCATCTAGATTTTTCTGTTTAGTGACAATGAACTTTAATTGTTAGCATAGTTTTCAAATTCAGTTGATATTAGCATTTTGATTTCCATATCAGTCTCTTTTGAATACCAATGGAGTAAGTTAAGCATGTAAACCAAATCAGCAATGAGTAAAATACCAAACTTTACTTTCTGTTCTGCAAATCTTTGAGCCTGCCTCTGGATTTTCATGGCCCTAAAAATGCCCCCAAATTTCTCAAGCTACATTTTCCAGCTTGTATTACCAATGTAATTTTTAAGATTTAAAATTCTCATTTATGTAATTTTCAAATCATTTGACTTATATCTGTGCTTCATAATGAAAAAAAAAGTTCCCTTTAAATGAGAATAAACATTTACATGCATTTCAAATAATTTGATAAATTTAGAGATTGCTTGCTTACCCTAAATCTAGTAACAACATGGAATTGTCCCGTTATTCTCTGAAAGTGTCTAATGTGCTTTGTTCAGGGAAGTTTAGATTACTAAAGGGATCGCAAACTTAGTCTCACAGCTTAAACTAATTTTTTGACAAATGATAGCATTCATCATGATGGCAAATAACAGCCTCCAGTATTCCAAAGGAAAAGCTAGAAAATTACCTGATCTTTCTGATTCTAGACAGCACTGCGGCTCGGTCTGCAGCTGATGTAGGATACTTGTGCTCAGGGGGATAACCTATGACTCCAAGCTTTCCCAGGGCTGTTCACTCACTGCAGCTAAGACAGGGACAAGGTAGCATTTTCCATGCTTGTCTGGATGTTTCGTCTCAATGTCCACTTGTACCAGGATTGATGGCTCTGTAAGGGAATGGAAAGATCAAGCTGGTTTATAATGCTATGTCAGTCAATTCTCAAGCGTTAGTAACATTTTGATGGGAGATTTTGCCCTTGGATGGGTGCCCCCTATCAAGTACAATAGAGAGAAGAATGCAGTTCTGCATGCAGGCTTCAGGATTCTGAATAAAAGAAATAGGCATGGGGCCTGCAAAGGCAGTGCAAATGCACTGATCATCATTGACCCACTGAGACATTTAAGGCTGACATAATTCTGAAACATTAGAATAGTTGAAAGGATTTGTTCCATTAATTCTTAGACAGTTAACATTTCGTATATAAAAAAGGGTAATTAGCACCAAAATTGTCTTGAATCCCACGAGAAGCTTTTGGCCTTAATACTGCCTAAAGCTGTGTTACCCAAAGGTTACTGTTATTTATTGCTATGCCTTCCATCTTTAATAGGAATCTATTCAATAAAAACTACCAAGGAGACTTTTCTGCTGCTTTCTTTAACATCCAGAAATCAATGACTTGAAATAAGTCCATCAGTTAAAGACTAAAATGTCCTTTCTATAGATATACTTTTGACCAAAATATAAATTGCCTTTATTTTCCCCTAAGAAGAAATAATGGTGAATAATGATTTCATTTTAAGGGAAGAGTTTTTAAGGACTAAGGATGGAATAATTACAGTGAGTTCAACCCACTTGGAATGAAAATAATATATGTTAAACAATTGAGATAGAGTTGGAATTCTTAATATGCTGTAAGCTTTGTGACCAAAAATAATAAAAATTTACTTAGTATATTCAATTTTCATTTGTATGCCTAAAGATTACATTTATATGCTTAAAGATTACAAATAACCCAATAAATTATTAAAATTTAAATTATTCTGTATTAGGTAATTGTGACTATGTCTTCTTTTTTTAAAATACTGGAAGGTGGAAGCTTATTTGCTACTAGAGGCCCAGTACATGGGTCCCTTAGCCTGACCTGTGGGGATTCAGCCAAAACTAGCTCTCTGCCATCCCCTGAGGGGTCCTGGATTGCAAGAGGGTGGTTCTCGGGTGACACACCCCGGAATTGGGCTCCCTCCTCTCTGGTTCCAGGTGTGTCACCTGAGAACCACAGCTGCTAAGTCACTGCAGCTCGGCAGCTCCTGCATTGAGCATTTGCCTCCTGGTGGTCAGTGCACATCACAGCTACCAGTTGGAGCATCTGCCTTGGTGGTCATTGTGCGTTATAGCTACCGGCTGGTTGGCCGGTCACTTAGCCTTTTATATATATAGACGAGAGGCCCGGTGCACGAATTCATGCACGAATGGAGCCCCTCTGGGTGGCTTGGGGGATCAGGCTGAAACCTGCAGTTCAACACTGCCTGCAGCTCCTACTTGCTGCTCCCACTCATCCTGGCCCCACTGCACCTGCCGCGGGCTCGCGCCCAATCAGTACTGATTAGGAGAGGCTTGCACTGCTGCAGCAGCGCTCAGCAGCCATGAGCCCTGCGTCTGGCACCCTTCCAAGGGGAGTGGCCTGTGGGATCAGGCTGAAACTAGCTCTCAGACATCCCCCAAGGGGTCCCGGATTGTGAGAGGGCACAGGCCAGGCTGAGGGGCCCCGCCAGTGCACGATCGGGCCGGGGAGGGATTCAGGAGGGCTCCAGAACATGTCCATCCCACCTTGCTCAGTCCCAATCAGCTGGACCCCAGCAGCAAGCTAACCTACCGGTCGGAGCATCTGCCCCCTGGTGGTCAGTGCACGTCACAGCAACTGGTCGACTGGTCGACTGTCTGTCCCCTGGTGGTCAGTGCACATCATAGCAAGCAGTTGAGCGGCCTTAGCATATCATTAGCATGTTACGCTTTGATTGGTTGAATAGTCAACCGGTCACCAGACAACCAGACACTTAGCATATTAGGCTTTTATTATATAGGATTACATCTTTAGCTCTATTATAAATAATTTGTTTAATTCTACAAATTATTTATGAGTACTTACCATGTACTACTCCAACAATGTTCCACAGTAAAAAATAATTTTAACTTTCATTTTATTTTGACTATGTTCCCTTTTTACAGGTAAATAGTTAAAATAAAAATCTATTAAAATAGGTAAGAGATATGTAATACATACAATAACAGACTTTGTATAGACTTTTTTAAAGCCAAATATTTCAGTCTTCCATAAAAAACTAAAGTTGCATAATTCTTATCTAAATATTTTTTAAAAAGGAAATTCAGTGCAAAAGTAATGACTACATTACAAATACTAACTTTGATTCTTTGTTCTTCAACAATTTCATGTAATATGCAGTGTTTCAGACTATTGTAATATTTCATTTTGTTTTGTTTTTGGATAACATTAGGGAAAATGTCAACTTAATCATAATGAATTCAGATTGTATTAAATTGATTCACCATGTTTAGATTTATTTCTGACATAGTTCTTGTCCATTATGATGTACTACTGCATTCTTTTGCACCCAACACAACTAAGAAAAATGAAAATGATCCATTCCCATCTCTAATAAGTTGTTTCTACAGTAGACATTCAATAATCCTGGGCTGAATTAAAGTGTGTTTTTATCAAGGACAAGTCTCTTGATTTATAGAATATTATAGGTGCAGATACTTTATACATTATTAACTAAATTCTTTCCATTGTTCAGATTTTTAAATTGCAAACTGCAGGTCTATAAAAGTTGCTGATGGTCACCCATAAGAATAATGTTTTTGAGATCCATCAATGTTTTTCTTATGTCACTTGGTCATTCTTCATTTTGCTGAATGCTATTCCTCTGTGAGGATATAACACAGTTTATCTTTTCAGTTTTAGATAAGCATTTAAATTGTTTCCAGTGTTTGACTTTATGCATAGGTTTGATGCATTAGTTTACTAAGGTTGCTGTAATAAAGTATCACAAACCGTGTTCCTTAAAACCACAGAAATTAGAGTCCCATGATTTGAAATCAGGGGCATGCCAGGGCCATGCTTCCTCTGAAGCCTCTGCGAGAATCTTTTTTTTTTTTTTTTTTTTTTTCCAGTTTCTGTGCTCAGGCCTTTCTTAGCACACCTATGCATCATTGCAATCTCTGCCTGTCTTCACACGGCATTCTCCCTGTGTATCTGTGACTTCATATGGGATTTTTCTCTTCTTAAAAGGACAAAAGTCATATGGAATTATATTCTACCCTAAAGACCTCATCTTCACTTGGTTACATCTGCAAAGACCCTATTTCCCAATGAGGTCACACTCCTAGGTACCAAGGGGTTAGGATTTCAACATATCTTTCAGAGGACATAATCCAACCTGTAAAAGGTGTCAAAACAATCATGTCCAAGTCTTTATATGATATATTCTTTCATTTTTCTTGTTTAAATTTCTACAAGTATAACTGCTACTTTAAATGTAAGTACTAGTATATATAAAAAGTGGTTTCACCATTTTACATCTTCCCTAATGCTAATATGAAAGTATTAGCATTTCAGTTGTCCTGTCTCATTGAAACACTCAGGATGACTAGTCTATTTCAGTGTAGACAGTTTAGTGAGTGGATTGTAGTATCTCATTGTGGATTTAACTTGAGAACAATGATTTTCAACAATTTTATATGTGCTTAATAGTCATTCATATTTTTCTGTGTGAAATTTCTGTTGAAACCACTGATCATTTTAATTGTTTTATCTTATTACTAAATTGTAAAGGTATTCACATTTTCAGAATTCACATATTATCATTTCTCCAATTCTGTGTCTTGTATATTCATTTTCTTAACAGAATATTCTAGCAGAGTAGAGGTATTTCATGTCAATAAACTTTAATTTATTAAGTTTCTTCCTTTAATGTTTGTGAATTTTGTTTTCTAAGAAGTGTTTATTTACCCTACCTCTTACAATTCTTATGTATGTATCCTTTTAGATTTTTATAGATTTAGTGTAGATTAATATTATTTGTATACAGTGTGAGGTAAGAGGTAATATTGAATTTTGTCATAATTATTTTTTTACAATTGAATCATTCTGACACCTGTATCAACAAATTTTCATTCTGTGATTAGGGGTTTCCTGCTACACAATCTCTCCTCTTCCATGGATCTATGTTGTCAGTGCCATCTTGGTTACTATATGGCTTTATAGCAAGCACTGGAATCAGGTAATTTACGTCCTCTGGCATTTTTCTTCTTTTTAAAAGTTATTATTTCTACTCTAAATCATGTGCTTTGATTGTATCAGGCTTGTCCGGAATTAAAAAAAAAACAAAAAAAACCCCACACATACACACAACAACACGAGAAGAATTATAGCCTTAATAATATTGAAAGTATTGATCCATTAAGTGGAATATTTCTTCACTCACTGCATTCTATAATTTTTCTCAGCAATATCTTATAAGTTGCAATGTACAGGCCTTTCATTTAAAAATGAAATTATATTATTAAGTAAGTAGTTTATTTTTTGATGATTGTGTATATGTTTAGACTGCATTTTAATAAGATGAACTTCACATAACATAAAATTCTTAATTTTAACTATTTAAAGGCATGTAATTCAATGGATTTTAAGACATTCAAATGTTCTGCAACCCTCAACATTTTCTAGTTCCAGAAAAATTTTGTCACGTCATATGGGAATCCCATACTCATTAAGTAGTGCTCACCCATTTCCCCTCCCTATAGTTCCTGGCAAACTCTAATCTTTCTGATTCCATGACACATTCATGAATATGAATATATTTTTTCCTTTTGTCTAATGTCATCAATTTTCCACATTCTTTTTACCATATATATTCATTAAAAGTCTACTATGATAACGTAAACACATTTTTCTGTTAAATTTTTTTCTACAGCAAAATAATAAATCATTATGAACATCAAGTAATTAAAATTATGTTCAAAATGTAATATCTAGCCTCTCTATGCCTTGTGCTTCTATATATCTGCTAAGGACCCATAGCTTTCAATCACACCAATTTCTTTGGCATGATGCTTCATTCTAAACATTCCACTCTCTGTCTTATTCTTCGGAAAGAATGCTTACAAGTAACATTAGTACCATAGTTTATCTATTCAGTCTCTTATATTTGACATTTGACTAGCAGACAAAAGCTTTTGAAAAGTTTGAATTTTTCACTTTTCAAAACTTCCATTTTCTATTTGTTTCCTTTTCAAAAAACATATATTTTTATTGATTTCAGAGAGGAAAGGAGAAGGAGAGAGAGATAGAAACATCAATTATGAGAGAGAATCATTGATTGGCTGCCTCCTGCACGCCCCCTACTGGGGATTGAGCCCGAAATCCCAGGCATGTGCCCTTGACTGGAATGGAACCTGGGACCCTTCAGTCCACAGGCCTACACTTTATCCACTGAGCCAAACCTGCTAGGGCTCTCTTTGTTCTTAAATGAAAAAGTCAAAATGGGGAAATTATAAAAGATACCAAAGAGGATTTTTTTTTTTGTTTCTTTGCAGTTTTAGGTTAGTTTTATATTATAAAACTTTGCTAAGACCATTTCTTTCTATATCTATTAAAACAATTAACTTACAATGTCTTGTTTATCAGGTGGGTTTTTTGACAACTATATTATAAAACACATAACAAAACTATTTAATTCTGGTTACTAATGATAAACATGAAGCCATTTTTCTAAAATTACACGACAAATCATCATACTATCGTGAGATGCATAAATTCCTAAATATCAGTTTTATATATAACTTCTGAAGAGATAAACATTTATATTTGAATTACATGTCCGTGTGTTCTTGTTTTTCTAACCCAAAAGAAATGCAGCTGTTACATTGTTCTTTTCTATAAAGTCCTGTTTCCAAAATAAACTTGTCTAGAAGCAGCGAAGATCTTTCCCCAGACAGATTGCAACTTTTACCAATCCCCACAAGCATAGAAAATGGTAACATCTGCATTTAAATTACTTACTTATTCAACTCGTTTATGCAAAAGTGTATTAAACTTAAACTTCAGTTCTGGAAACTGCTCTGAACCTAGAGGACATCCCATTTCATATAGTTCCTCCAACAACTCGTCTCCAGTAGCTGTCAAACCAGTAATCTACACAGTGTTGTATTGCAGCATCATTCCAATGCAGCATCTTGGAAAGCCAAATAAGAAACTAGTCCATAAAGTAGGCTTTTCTGAAATGTAGAAAGCAAAATGTTATTACTATTTGAGACTATCTGCCATCCTTTCAAACCATCTTAGCAGAGCGGGTTCCCTCTGGCTCGGATGATTGTTTCATACCATCTGTTCGTTAAAAAGGGTACTAATCATTAACATTTAGTAGCCACTTTGGAAACAATTTCAAAATATATTTTCCATAATTTCAAGCTCATTCAATCTCACTTTCTCAGTTGAGCAGCTTCTATAATAAATATACCATATCTTCATGTCTGAAAAAATTGCTAATTACCAATTTAGTTATATTGAGCAAATATTGAGATGCTATTATGTGTGAAGAACTCTGCTATTGTATGAGAGGTTAAAAAAAAACAAATAAGATTTGGATCTTTATTAAAGAAACTTGCAAAGCAAACACTGTGGAGAGACATGATTATAATCAACAAGGAAGGAGCATGTCCTAACTGACATAGTAAAAAATATTAAGTTATTGCTATAGTCTAGAGAAAAAGTGGCTTTGTAGATGTGCAGAGAATCAAAGGAAACTTCTCATAGAGGAAAGTGTATTTCAGTTGACATGTAATCAGAAGTTTTAGTTTATAAGAAATAGACACCTAAATTTTAGAACACAAAAGTGGTGTAGAAATGGGTTTAGAAAAAATGAGTTTAGAAAGTAACTGTCATCTACATGTAGAAGTGAAAATTGGGGGAACAATGTTGTGAAAAGTTTTGAATAAATTATTTTGTTGGATAATGGGAATGTGAAAGCCACATAGAGACACCTGTATTTTGAAGAAAGTGGGTAAACACCACAGGTTACTGTGATTATCCAACCTTTATTTTAAATATTTAAATATTTCTTCTCTCACCTTTATTTTAATATTTATTTTAAATATTAAAATAAAGGTGAGAGAAGAAATATTTCAGTAGGTGAGAGAAGAAAGCTATAAAGAAAATATCTGAAGCAAGAAGACCTTAGTACTAGTGAGATAAAAGTTTGAACTAAAATAGTGATAACAGTAGGAATACATACATATTATATGCTTTCCACTTATTGGTGTGTGTGTGTGTGCATGTGTGAGAGAGAGAGAAAGGGACAGAGAGTGTGTGTGTGTAAATGACAATGTTAATGATTGCTCAGAAATATCTATATAAACCATAAATACCCCATTTAACCAAAAGTAGTACAGGAATACTAAGAAAATGCTTTTTTTTTTTTTTTCCTGAAGGAAGTTTATCTTCTTTTATCTCTATGACTCACTAAAAGAATGGGTTCCATACATCTTTGAGTTATTCCCCTTATCACTTAAAATCAATATTCTCAGAATTGTAATTATCTCTCCTATTTAATTAAACCAAGTACTTTAGATCATAAAATTATATAATCATCCTTTCTTCTGCCCCTCCCAGTCACTTAATCTTAGTAATTTATTGCAAAGTTCAATCTATTTTTCTTTAAAAATGTCTCACATATACAATGTCTTTTTTTCCTTCATTCCCATGTAAGTACCCTAATTCATATCCTCAGGAGTTTGATAGTTTTCCTATCTCATTGCTCTACTTCCACAAAAATACATCTTACTCAATGTTACCATATTAATCTTCCAAAGGTAGATCAATATGTGTGTGTGGAGGGGGAAGTGGGAGTCAGTGCCGCATTGTAATTGACACCCATAAACTTAGGTACCAGAGAAAGCAACCCAGCTCCAACTTCAAGTTCTGCTACAACATTGACCTAGTAGATTAGTTTATCTTTACATCGGTCAGCATCAGACTGTCATATAAACGCTCCATAACACCAGACACAAACACTCTGTATAATACCTTACATGCACTATTTCTTACGCAGGTGTTTCCAAAACAGCAACAATTTAATTATCTTAGACTGGAGTGTGTGCATAATTGGCCCAGACCTGCTCCATATGTGTCTTTTGTTTTCTATTGCTACCGATAATAATTTCAACAAATTTAGAGGCTTAAATAACACCAAGTTTTTACCTTACAGTTCTGTAGATTAGAAGTCTTGTACTGGTCCCCCTGGACTAAAAAGGTGTTGGCAGGCTCTGTGTCTCTCCAGAGGAGAACAGCATTGTTGACCATTCTGACGGCTGGCAGAATTTCGTTACTTGTAGTTGTAGGACTGAGATGCCCATTTCCTTCATGACTATGAGCTGATGGCCATTTCAAGCCCAATGTCGATGGAGAGAAGCAGTGTACTCTCTTCATGAAGACAGGGGGAAGAGAGTGGGTATTTGCTAGCCAATTATATATTCTATCATACTGTTTGAAATATTCAGCAGATAATCTGTGTTAAGGGTTTAGCATTTTCCCTGATATATAGTGCATCAGTCAGGGTTCTCCAGAGACATAAAATCAATGGGATGTATGTAAATTACAGACATATTATTAAAAAATTTTTCTTCTATTTCTCTTCTACATCCAATGAGGCACTTCTGACACCAGATGTGTGGGGGTTTATCCACAACAAGCAATTCTCTGACACCAGCTGGATGTCCTACAATTAAACACAATTCTGACACTAGCTACCCGAGCAACCATCGGATTCTATAGGTTAAGGCCCAGTTCTACAAGACTGCCCTCACTTAAGATGCTAATCCCAAATCCATATCGTCACCTTTGTTTCTGACTGACCAGTTAAAAATCAGAGCTTCCCACAACCCCTTCGTCTGGTTTGATCATTTGCTAGAACAGCTCACAGAACTAAGGAAACGTGTTTACTAACTTACAGGTTTGTTACAAAGGATATGAATAAAGCCAGATGAAAAGATAAAGGTTGAGGTTCAAAAGGGTTTGAGTACAGGACCCTCTGTCCCCACAGAGTTGAAGGTTTGCTACCCTCCCAGCACAAGGGTTTATTCTTGCTCACCAACTCAGAAGCTCTCCAAACCTTATTCTTTTTTGGTATTTGATGGAGGCTCCGCTACATAAAAATGTTTGATTAAATTATTGGCAAGTGGTGATTAATACAACCTCCCGCCCTCTTCCTTCCCAGAGGTAGGAGAGTGGGCCTAAAAGTCCCAACCCTCTAATTCAGCCTTGGGCAAACTACGGCCCGTGGACCGGATCCGGCTGTTCTATCCGGTTCTCTTGCTCTCCCCTCCACTCCTTTACTTTGAATTTATATTAGTTCACACAAACACTCCATCCATGCTTTTGTTCCGGCCCTCCGGTCCAGTTTAAGAACCCATTGTGGCCCTCCAGTCAAAAAGTTTGCCCACCCCTGCCTAATTACATGCTTAGTTCCTTTGGCAAACGGCCCCATTCTGTGCTTATCTAGGGGCTTTCCAAAGTACATCCTTAACATAAACTCAGGTGTGGCTGAAAGAAAGCTGATAAGAACAACAAGACACCCATTTCACCTTTATCACTCTTAAGTTATTTCAAGGATGTAATTGTTTCTATACAGTTGATTACTTATTGGATAAAACTTTATTCTATATAGAGTAACTGAGGTAATTCAAACCAAATTTAGTCTTGGAAACAACTCACAGGTACCAAGCAAAATGTGGAGGTTTAATGTCAAGCATAAATTGCTATGTGCTTGACACTGCTGTTAGGAGACTTCCCACAATGTGCCCTTTGCACTCCTGCAGACCTGGCTTAGTGCACTCAAATAACAAGGGCTTCATTGTTGCTTTCATCCACACAGTTCTCAGGATCATTTTATGCTGCTGGAATTTTTGAAAATAAGATAACAATGCAGAAATGGAGTAGGTCTTCCTGCTCCACCTGGTTGCCCCCTAGTAACAAAAAAGTTGTTCTTATACTTGCTATAGAAAGCAAATTCCTTAAGCTCTAACCTGAAATGCTGCCCACTGCATATGGAGCATGTATCTAGATTCATCACATTGCTCCATGGGGCCAGGAAATCAAGTACAAGTATCCTGCCGCTTCTGCTGCCAGCTATGCTGGGACTAATACTGTTTTGTTGTTGTTGTTGTTGGTGTTGTTGTTGTTTTTATTATGCTAAGTGAAATAAGCCAGGCAGAGAAAGGTAAGTATCACATGATCTCACTCATTTGTGGAATATAATGAACAACACAAACTGATGAACAAAAATAGATTCAGAGACAGAGAAACATCAATCAGAACGTCAAACATCAGGGAAGGTAGGGGAGGGTGGGAGTAAGGGGGAGAGATCAACCAAAGGACTTACATGCATGCATATAAGCCTAATCAATGGACACAGACAACAGGGGGGTGGGGGCATGAATGGGAGGTGGGGGGTAATGGGGGAATAAGGACACATATGTAATACCTTAATCAATAAAGAAATTTTAAAAAGACTAATACAGTTTTCATCTCAGACAGAGGAATCTCTGGTCTTTGTCAGCATCCATGGATCTGTGGCAGGTTAATTTACTAGAATTTATGGTTATTTTGTTGAGTGTCTGTTGATTTAGGAATTCTCTCCAGTGTCCAATTTATATAAGTTAGGTACAGCAGGCCATTTAGATACAATTGTTATAAAAAGTTTTTGCAAAAGTAATCTTTGTTTTGTAGAATAATATCTGGTGACTGGACAAAACATTGGACTGCAGGTGAAGAAAGCAGAATTCTTGTTCCTGCTTGGCCAATAATTAGCCGTTAGACCTGAGTAAAAGGAAATGTAGTCATTATTCATTGAGCATCTGCTACGTTAATGTATCATTTCAGTCTCATGTATTCTACCGACATGAAAGGTGTAGAAACTGAGGCAGAGAGTGCTAGCCACTTCACTTGAGTATACAGGGCTAATGTGGAGCAGATAAAAGATTGGGTTGAGGAAGTCAGCTCCAGAGCTATACTTTTAACCAAGGCTTTTTTGTTTATTTTTTAAAATAAAAGATTATGAATGCTGGAAACAGATATACCTGTGTTAATACTAGTATATGGTTCTACCACTCTTCTCTTTGTGGAGCTAGGCAAATTGCATAAGCCTCTAAGCCTCATTTCCTACAATAGTAGAATGTGGAATCTACTTTGAAGGGTGTTTATGTGAATTAAATCAGATCATAGAGTGTGCTGGGCACACTATTGGCTTTCAGTAAATTTTGAGGTTCTTTCTCCAAGTGGTTCTAAAATATGTATGTGGCTTCAACTGTTTCATGTTTAACCTTGTAGATTTTGCTTTAAAGTGTTAAGTTAATGTTCTCATTTTGTATAACAGCTTTTTCAAAATTATTTTGCATTTCAAAAACTCTTTTTTTCACTACTTAGTTCAATGATAAAAGTAAGAAAGTTTATATTTCCACATTCTGTGCTTTTAAAAATAACTCCCCAAATAAAGGATTAAATGAAAATTCCCTGACATTCAAATGTACATAAAAAAAAGTTAGATGTATCATATAATTTAATGTTTGAAAAATGACACTTTCGAAAATAATTTACTTAGGAGGTCAACTAATTCTTAGAAGATAGTTATTATAACTCTTCACTACGAATGATTATAAATTTGATTTTATAACATATATAAAACCCTGACTTAGTAATGGTTTATCCATCAGTTAACAATGTGTTTGTTATAAAAGAAGCTATAATGCTTGATGAAAATACTGAGTAGTTAATAAAATCTCTGCAGCTTGAATTGGTCTCATAATCTCTTTGCAGTTAGAGAACAAAGTGGTTTATGTTATTGCATGTATTATTACTAATTTTGATCATTTAATTATCAGTTATATTTAATCCACATATAAACTTTGAGAGCTCATACATATTTTAGAACAAATAAAAACAAAAAGACACCTTGGGGAATGGTTTATTATATTGATATAATTAAACTGCAGGCTGCCAATTAAGAGCACATGTATTGTTGTAATTTTTAAGCTTAAAGACAGAAAAAGGAAATTACATAAATTCAAAGAAAATTGCCTAACTAAAAACTGAAAGAAAATAACTTTAAACTGATTGTTTATAAGCAAATAAAGGATTGATTTTTTCCTATACAGAAAGAATGTAGTCTTAGATCATTACATGATAAACAATTTAATTTAATAATGTATTATTAAACTAGGGGCCCAGTGCATGAATCTGTGCACCTTGAAAGGAACTGTGGGCCGCAAGACTGCGGTGGGCACAGGGGCGGGTCTCGGCCCATCCTCCGCGTCCCTGCCTAGCCCCTCCCACCACATTCCCTGGTCCCCTGTCTGCCAGTAGCCCCCGCCACCACTGTTCCCACATGCTGACGGCACCAGGTCCGCTCACACCTGCTGACAGCGCAGAGCAATTGGGGTGGAGCCAGCAGCGGGTGCGAGTGGGTGTGAGTGGGGCCAGTGCCATCAGTGGGTGCGAGCAGTGGCTGCTGGCTCTGATAGCCCCTCAGGAGCAGGCAGAGGTGGAGAAGCCTTGAGGGGCAATCAGGGCTAGCAGCCGCCACTCACACCCGCTGACAGCGCTGAGCAATTGGAGCCAGCACTGGGTGCCAGCAGTGGGTGCAAGCGGCGGCTCTGGTGCCGGCAGCAGGTGTGAGCACCCAGCAGGATTGCAGGGCATGTGAGCAAATAATTTTCACTAACCACCAGAGGCTTGCCCCGATGAAGGTGACTGGCACCCAGATGACAGCGACTGGCCCTGCCTTGGACTGGCAGCCCTGCTCACCTGCTCCACCACCCTGCTGTGGCCGACGCCCACCATGTTCTGTACGCGTCCCCTGGTGGTCAGCACATGCCATAATGACCAGTTGTTTGGTTGTTTGGTTGTTCTGCTGTTCGGTCTATTTGCATTTTATATATATAGATAATAAAATAGTCTATTTTTAATTTTTGAGCTAAATTTATGTGATGGTTCAGTGTAAATTTGAGAATTCAAAACACAGTGATTAACTCTCAACTTGTTTTCTGCATTGGAGACATATTTCAGATAGAGGTTGCCTGGTTGCATAGAAATTATTGAAGAACATGATAGCAGAAGTTTAAAGCACATCATGAGAGGACAGATAGTCTTATTTTCTTTCTTTATGACAGCCTTCCAAACTTTTGACTCTTCACCAAGAATCCCAAGATTTGGTCTAGAGGATTTTATTTTTACAAATTAATTCAACTTGCTTTACTCATTTTTAATATTGCCTGAATAGGTTTCCTAAATGTGTTAATTCTACCTTAATGATTTGCTGTGTAATTATTTTTAATCACATGTGGCTAACATTTAGCTCACTTATAAATTTGTCTTTCTAGGTTGAATATCCTTACAACGATTTTTCTTTTACTATCGTATCATGGTAGAGAAGACGCCATGGCCAAAGACTTGGGGTTGAAAATTTACCTACCTATTGTCTGTATCACATTTTAAATGGCTCACTTTCATTGAGATAGAGTTTACTTGTGGATTAATTTAAAGGTTATGTTGTATGGATTAAATTATTACATTAACTATGTGGCATAGCAATTAATCAAGTTATAAACTCTCAGCTTAACTGGTTCTTGTTTATAGAACTGTACCTTTAGTTGTTTCAGTATTTTTCAAAGCTTGACTGATGCCTGACAAAGATTTGGAATTTTCCAAACAATGAATAATTATCAGTGGCCAAAAGTTGTGTTGATTTGCTCTAATGGAGTACCTTAAGAAGAACATGTGTGATCAGGGACACCATGTAATTGGGAACACACTGTCAACTCTTAGATGGATTTTCATTGAATAGCAAGCTACTTTTATGGTGATAAAAAGAGAACTATCTACCTCTAACCTTTAGAGATTTTAATAGCGACACTAATCTGCAGCATTTCCTCATGGATACCACTTAGCTTTTTATTTTACTAGGAAAGGAGAATTACGAAAACTTCTACTTGAACTTTTCTAACATTAAGCCCTCATTTAGTGACAAAGGAAGAGAACTACACATGTTCAACAAATTGCTGAGTTCTACTTCAATTGTGCTTCCAAAAACCACAATATAATCATAGGCTATATTTGCAGACCAGCACCACCCATTGATTGTGAGATGGATTTTGGACACAGTTTTACATGTCTTATAGCACTGTATGCAGTATTTTTTCATGAAATTCAGACCAATCACTGAGTTAAGCCCCTGTCCTCTCCCTCCCCCTCCTTTGCACACATATGTCTTCTATTCTATTTGTCTCCATATCATGTTCTTTACTGTAGAGCAACTGTTAAGTGGCAGGTGGACACAGAAAAGCTAATTCTTGTTTTCAATTTTATTGCTTACTAGGGGCCTGATGCACAAATTCATGCACTGGTGGGGTGGCTCAGCATGGCCTGCGGGAATCGGACCAAAACCGGCAGTCCAATTCCGCCTGCCGCTCCTGCCTGCCACTCCCGCTCATCCCGGCCCTGCTGTGCCTGCCACGGGTTCGCTGCCAGTCAGTCCCGATAGGGAAAGGCTCATGCTGCCACAGTGGTGCCCACCAGCCATGAGCCGTGCCTCTGGCACCCATCGGTCAGCTGAGCGGCACTCCCGCTGTGGGATCACACTGACCACCAGCAGGCAGCTCCTGCATTGAGTGTCTTCCCCATGGTGGTCAGTGTGTGTCTTAGCAACTGGTCGACTGATCGTTCGGTTGTTTGGTCATTCAGTTGCTTAAGCTTTTACATATAGAGATGATTTGCTATTTTATTTTCCCCAAGATGTCACTAGCCTTGCTTTGACTGTTGACTAATGTCAGCCTGTCTCCTCCCTACTTTTGAGGAGTTTGTTATCTGCCAGCGCTTTGATCACTAGGAACCTCAGCAAGCAATCCTCTCATCTTGATGTCCAGGCTCTTCACTACTATATTTATTTTATTATTTATTTATTTGTGTATTTGTTTATTTATTTACTCATTCTAAAGTAAGAAGCAAGGGTGAGAGAAAGACTGACTAATATTCTCCAGGTGTCCTCATTTCAGATCTGTCCTGTTTGACAACCAAATGAACATAGAATTAAAATGAGGCATTTAATGAAAGGTTGTCCAAATGGTATGACAGGAAAGAACGCATTAATTAATTATTTGAATGCTGTGCTGCCAAAAATCAATACTTACCTTACCATCCTTCTCTATATAATTTACATTCTAAGATTGTTTTTTATAAAACTATTTTACTGATTTATGATTATATGACTAACGCTTCATCAAGAAGGGTTGTCACTGAAATCTATCTTGGCAATCACTTTGTTTATGACAATTTATATTAACATCTAGAAGTTTTTGAGATTATGACTTTTTGTTTCCTTCAATTATACATTGCACATGAGGAGGTGTTATTTATTGCACATGAAAACTTCCATGATTAAATTTTTCTCAGGTAAGCATTTCTTACATATATTAAATAAAAATACATTTTTCTTTGGTTAATCCTCAGGGAAGGACATTTTTTCCATTGATTTTTACAGAGAGAGAAACATCAATGTGAGAAAGACACTTCAACCATTGGCATGTGCCCCAACCAGACCAGGATAAAACCTGCAACCCAGGTACCTGCTCTTGACCAGAAATCAAACCTGTGACCCTTTGATGCATGGGCTGATGCTCTAACCACTGAAAAACACTGGCCAGGGCTCCAAATACATTTTAGATCTTACTAAATATTACATAATTACATTCATATTGATATATTTAATGAGTTTGATGTCACACTTGCCCATGTAATTCTCTCTCTCTCTCTTTCTCTCTCTCTCTCATTTACGTGTTTAGTTTTCACTACATTTGTATGACTCTGGAAGTCTGTGCTTTTGCTGAAAATAAAACTATGTTGTGAAATAAAAAGAAACAAACATTATTACTTATTCTACTATGTCCTACCATATGCTCTTGGACAAGTCATTGACCTGCCTCAGTAACTTATTCATGTTCCAAAAAGTATAATGTTAGCAAAAATTATATTAATGAATTATTTTCTAGAAAATAACCCTGGTACTCATTTATGTAAATGAAAAAGTATATATAATCACACATACCTATGATTTCCAGTTTATTCAGATATATGGTATTTACATGGAAATGACATCAATAATGATTATAAATCAGTGGTGAATTATAATAGACGTATTACAATGGGTATAGATATTTAACCATATAAAATATTTCACTAATTTTTAAAAAGTAGGAGAATAATCACAGTTAAGATGAAAAATGCATGTGCATATACTTTGTAAGTTTTAAATAGTAATGTAAGTGTACCAGTAGAGAGGTTTAGTGAAATAAATTAGAAGCTGTGTCTTATGACTAAAAGTAGCTGATTTAGGTTGATAAGCAATATTAAAGCATGTTTAGGTGAAAATTAGTAATGAATAGTGTTTTAATTTTATACTATCTTTTTCATGCTTGCTTCATTAAAATTGTGGCCATATGTGGACACATAGCAACAGATTGTAATATTTGTCTTTCTCCATTAACAGAGGTATTGACTATAAGTATTTAAATTATTTACAGAAGACCTGCCAATAAATCTTTTTATTATCCCAGGGAACTTGGATGGAAGAACAGTTTCAGAAAAAGGAGGAGATGGGGAGGCAAATGGGTGGGGTGTGATGTAGTTAAGACTGTATGAAATTGGACTCTAAAAGTCAGGGTTAGAAGTAATTGCTTGTTTCTCACAGGTATGCCTGCTAAGAATTGCAGATAAGTCAATAGTTTGTTCACACATTATTATATTGCTTACCAAATAAATTTCTATATTTTTAGTATGTCTTCTTAAAGTTATTATATTAAGCCTATCAAAATTGTATCACTATTACTCTCCTTCATTTTCAATGCTATAAATGTATTCTCAAACTTTAAAATTAACAGATGAACATATGTGAAATATCTATAAATATATATGAAAGAGGAATCATTTTAATGGGACAAATATGAGAAAGATGTTATAAAGCTCTAGGCCCTTTTAAAGGTATAATGTTATATATTTTTTCATTATTTAAACACATTGACTTAGGTAACATGTATTTACAGAGCAATTGGCTTCAATTTGTTTTGGAGTCAAGTATTAGTATTAGGTAATTTTACCCAAATAGATTATTAATAATTACAATAAAGTACTTTATTAAACGAAATTGTTATTTATATACAGGTTTGGCAAAAGTAGATTTACAGTTGTGAGTATATAAAACACAGTTTATTCTTGTATTATTATTTACTAGAGGCCCAGTGCATGAAATTCATGCATGGGTGGGGTCCCTAGGCCTGGCTTCCCCGCCTCCCCCTCCTTCTTCCCTTGCAGCCTGTGTCTGCCGCCACCCACTCGTGGTTCCCCATCCCAGTCTGGCCCTGGCCCTAGCCCCCCTGGGAAAGGGGCCGTGTCCTCCACCACCCACATGCAGTTCCCCATCCCAGCCTGGGGAACCTGCCCCTATCAGGTGATTAGGGCCTGCTGGCCAGGGGGAGGGGCCAGGAGGTTGGCCTTCAGGCCCCATCAGTGATCAGGGCCTGCAGGTTGGGGCAGTTCCTGCATTGAGCGTCTTCCCCCTGGTGGTCAGTGCGCATCATAGCGACTGGTTGTTCCAGTTGTTCCATTGTAATGGTCGCTTAGGCTTTTATATATATAGATTACTTATTGTATTATTTTACATATGAACCACTGTAAACCTACTTTTTTCTCACCCTGTATGTAATAATTTAATTTATTCCACTAAAATATTCAATTCAGTCCATAAAATATTTTATCATAACTTTACTTATGAACATATGAAATATCTACATTTGTTTAATTTCCTTTTACTTATTATTATATTTAAATATTACTTTCTTTATATTAAGATTGCACTTAGACCTCAGTCAACAGCTATCATGTATCAAAAGGATGAAAATCAGATTGTGCTCATAAATATTGTGATTTGAATCAATTTTTTATTTAATTATGGAGCCACTGTGAAATGTTCAGATTACACAAGGAAATTCTATAAATTTATTTATAAAAATAACTTTTATTCACTTCCAAGTCCTTAAAACAGCATCTATTTAGGCATTAATTTTAAAAACATTATATTCACCTATTTGTGCACTGTGTGTAGTAGACATTTTCTTCTTATATCCAAAATTGAGGTGTGGCACAATAAAATCTAAAACTGACATCAGTGTATCTGAAACAGTGACCATGGCACCCAATGGAATAACTTATTGTTCAAAGCCTTAAGATATCTGAATTTAGAAGCAATATTTTAGTTCTGAGATATGTTACTATATCACAAATTGCACTACAACTTAGCTAATCATTTAAATTTTTTAAATATAAAATTCTAAAGTCTGTGTAATAATCCTAAAATATTAGATCTAATATTTTTAAAATAAATTTCAAATGTGAATACCTTCCCTGAAAGAACTTAATTGGCTAAACTAATTTGAGAAAAGCCAGGTAAACCTTAGGTTTAATTTGCATACATTGATTAAACTGTCCAAATTCTGTGATCATTACACAGTGATAGACTAAATATGAATGTAACTAATTGGTAGAAATCTCTTAATTAACAGAAGTTTTAGTTACAACAGATGCAAATACAAAGGTCAGTGTGTCCAGCTGGGTGAAAGATTATAATCCATGATACTGGCAAATGCAAAGTGCAAGAGAATTAAAGGACCAGAGACAGATCTGTGGAAGGAGAGGGAAGTGAATAAAAGCATGATTAGAAAGTGTGCTCAGGATGTCCTATAAACTTATTTCCATGACAATGCAAGAATGCAAATGGTCTATTTTAACAAGTGACAATAAAAGGCCAGAAAGACTAGATCACGTTTGTTGGTTTAAAAATCTACCCTTGTTAATGGAACATTTATGGTGAGAAAGTTTCCTAAGTTAAGCTAAGAAAATATTTTGTAATCATACATGTTTGAAATGTGTGAATGCATATTCAAATTCTGATCCTTAAGAGGAGCAATATGGCATAGGCATACATACATCCATCACACACATACAAACCTCATCTAATAAACACATACCACACATATACCATTCAAAACCTTCATGGTGCTTAAAGAAGAGGACTTAATTTCTATATGAAAATAATAAAATAAAATTAATCAAATATGCACTATTAAAATTCAATAGAAATACTTGATTTCACAGATTCTGATAATGACATATATATACACTGAGGCCAGATTATTATTATCTCTGAATGCATAATAATCTGGCCACTCAGTATATATATATATATATATATATATATACACATATATATATATATATATATATATATATATATATATATATATATACACACACTAGAGGCCTGGTGCACAAAATTCGTACCAGGGGGCAGGGGTGTCCCTCAGCCCAGCTTGCACCCTCTCCAATCTGGGACCCCTCAAGGGATGTCTAACTGCCTGTTTAGGCCCGATCCTACCAGGATCAGGCCTAAACGGGCAGTCGGACATCCCTCTCACAATCGAGGACTGCTGGCTCCCAATTGCTCACCTGCCTGCCTTCCTGATTGCCCCTAACCACTTCTGCCTGCCAGTCTGATCACCCCCTAACCACTCCCCTGCCAGCCTGATTGATGCCTAACTGCTCCCCTGCCAGCCTGTTTGCCCCTAACTGCCCTCCCCTGCTGGCCTGGTCCCCCCCCAACAGCTCTCCCCTGCAGGCCCGGTCACCCCCAACTTCCCTCCTCTGCCGGCCTGGTCCCTCCCAACTGCACTCCCCTGCTGGCCATCTTGTGGCAGCCATCTTGTGTCCACATCGGGGGAGGATCTTTGACCACATAGGGGCAGTCATCTTGTGTGCTGGAGCGACAGTCAAGTTGCATATTACTCTTTTATTAGATAGGATAGAGGCCTGCTGCACGGGTGGGGGCCAGCTGGTTTGCCCTGAAGAGTGTCCTGGATCAGGGTGGGGTTCCCTTGGGGCATGGGGCGGCCTGGGAGAGGGGCCTATGGTGGTTTGCAGGCTGGCCATGCCCCCCTGGCAACCCAAGCAGAGGCCCTGGTATCTGGGATTTATTTATCTTCTACAATTGAAACTTTGGAGCCTTGAGCAGAGCCAAGCCTCCTGCTCGCTCCGTGGCCACAGCCATTTTTGTTGGGATTTATTTATCTTCTATAATTGAAACTTTGTTGCCTTGAGTGGAGGCCTGGGCCCGCCAGGGTGTGTGGAAAGCTTGGCTTCCTCCATTGCTGGGGAAACCCAAGCTTCCTGCTTGCTTCATGGCTGCAGCCATCTTGGTTGGGGTTAATTTGCCTACTCACTCCTGATTGGCTGGTGGGCATAGCTTGTGGGTGTAGTGGAGTGATGGTTAACTTGCATATTGCTCTTTTATTAGATAGAGTATATATATTGGACTTGAGGGGTTCACAGAACACTTTGGACCCTCAATAGATATATAGACACATCTGCAAATGTACCAAGAGGCCTAGATTAGCTTTGAAGACAAGATTAGGAGA
Organism: Plecotus auritus; assembly: GCF_963455305.1. NCBI lineage: Eukaryota > Metazoa > Chordata > Mammalia > Chiroptera > Vespertilionidae > Plecotus > Plecotus auritus. Next base: position 49,504,028 of record NC_137782.1, read on the forward strand.
AGATCAAGTGAATGCTCAGGTTATGTAGCCCTGGAATGTGATAATACATACATATTTGAGTGTGGATGCAGCATGTTCTAATTATCTATTATGTTTGGCAAATTTATAACTTGAAATAACACTAATTATGTATTCTTCCCACAAATCCACAACTTGGGAAAGGCTTGAATGACAGCTTGAATTCATGCACCAGGCCTCAAAAAAAAATTATTTATTTATATATATTTGAGGCCCGGTGCATGAATTTGTGCATTTGGGAGGGGCGGTCTGGCCAGCCTGGCCAGGGGGAGGGGACATGGGCAGTTGGCCAGCTTGCCTGCTGGTCTAACTCCTGGTTGAGGGGACAATTTGCATATTAGCCTTTTATTATATAGGATATACACTGAGTGGCCAGAGTATTATGCATTCAGAGATAATAATAATCTGGCCACTCAGAGTATTTCTAAACTTTGCCAAACCAAAGTGACTTTTGAGAGAAGTATATGGTATTCACTTGAAGATAAACAATTTAGAAGCTTTTAAAATAAAGTTTATTTTTTATTTAATGTAATAGGTGACTCAAGGGCATAGTACTTGAAGATCAGTAACTGTGCATTCTCATCTTCATGTAAACTTGATTTACATGACAGAACCTGGACCTCACACCATTGCAATAACAGGACAAGCATTGTACAAGGCTTTGGAGAAGATAAGTGTATTTTACATGTGGAAGTAACTTAATTAATTTGTGGCGAAGGAGTAGACTGTGGCAGATTAAAGATAACCACAATTTTTTGGTTTCTCTTCTCATTGAGTGCTGGAATCAAATTCTGAATGACCAATAGCATGGTGTAGAGTGAAGTATGTGACTTCTGAGCCTCAGTTACAAGACTTTTAGCTTTTACCCAGGCCTCTTGGAATGTTCATTGTCCAAGAGGAAGCCCAAGCCCATGAAGCTCAGTGGAAAGTTCCAGAAAGACAGGAAATGAATCTTCCAGCTGATAGCCCCAGCTAAGCCATCCACCAGCAACCAGCATGGATGCACCATGTGTGAGCCATACGAACAATGGACCCTGCTGCCCCATTTGAGCCAACTCTGGTGTCACTATGTGGACATGAGAAAAGCTGTCATTCAAGCCTTTCCCAAGTTGTGGATTTGTGGGAAGAATACATAATTAGTGTTATTTCAAATTATAAATTTGCCCAACATAATAGGTAATTAGAACACGCTGCATCCACACTGAAATATGTATGTATTATTACATTCCAGGGCCACATAACCTGAGCATTCACTTGATCTTCTCCTAATCTTGTCTTCAAAGCTAATCTAGGCCTCTTGGTACATTTGCAGATGTGTCTATATATCTATTGAGGGTCCAAGGTGTTTTGTGAACCCCTCAGGTCCATTATGTAGCATCTCAGCTCAGTGTAGATCCTTCTAGGATTCTGAAAATCTTCCTGGAGACTAACTTTGTAACTAGTCAATAACTCATCTACTCTGGGATTCCCCCCCAAAAATGGATGTTTCTTTTTTTTTCCTTCATCAAGGTGGGGGCTAAAAATTTAGTATATATGTTTAAGTTCAGGTTAAACCCCATCCTATTTTCATAGACTGGGTGAAATTTAAGCATTTTTAGAATGGGATTTCTTTCCTCACCTCATTCTACATTATCATCTTTTCTACACCAAGAATTTCTTGATGTAATTGTTTTCATAATTATCAGCCCATGGGATTAAACATTATTTGATAACAGTAGATCTTACAATTGAAACTCATCTTTAGTTATAGTACTTTTTATACATTGCAAGAACCTCTGCTAGAATCCAGAATTGAGAAATAGATTCTTTGTTTTCATTATATCAGTCTTCACTCGACAGTATATACAAAAATATGCTGATTCAATAAGGGGGGGGAGGGCAGTGTCATGAGCATAGGGAGGTAAAGATAGATGAATCTTGATTTCACTGAAAATAGTAATAGAGCCTGCCTCTATAGAAAGCTTTTTTAAAAATAAATATACAATGTCTTATGTTACTGTTATCAGCCTAATAATCCAGTCACCAGGCATACTTAGAGCCTCCAATATGTTTTATCTATTTAATTCTCACTCTTACCCCCAAATGTCACTAGCTTTTTTGTACAAGTGCAATTACAGGAAATTGCTCTAGCAGAAAGATTTTTGGCAACCACAGTAAAAACCGATCAATATAGTACATCAGACTCATGGTGGTGTAAACTTTAATGGAACGAGTGAACCTGTTTGCTATAAGTGCTTCTCACCAGAAATGTTGGTAATTATACAAAGTATGAAAACCTCAGTTGTCACTTGAGCAGCAATGGGGAAAGATTATAGGAAGTAAGGCTGACAGGTTTAAGTCCCAGGACCTCAGTGTAGCAATACAGTAGTCTCCCCTTAGTCCCAGTGTTGCTGTCTGTGGTTTCAGTTACCCCCAGTCAACTACAGTCAGAAAATATTAAATGACAAATTCCAGAAGTAAACAATTCATACACTTTAAATTACATGCTGCTCTGAGTAGCATGATGAAGTCTCTGGAAGTCCTGCTCCATCCTGCCTGGGACATGAGTCACCCCTTTGTCTAGCATCCCCACACTATGTGCTCCGTGCCCTTAAGTCAATTAGTAGCCGTCTTGGTTATAGGGTCAACTGTTAAGTATTATAGTGTTCGTGTTCACATGAACCTTATTTTACTGAATAATGGTCCCAAAGCACAGGAGTAGTGATGCTGGCAAGGCAGATGTGCCAGAGAGAAGCTGTAAAGTACTTCCTTTAAGTGTAAAGGTATGTATGTATAGGGAAAAATAGATAACATATATAAGGGTTTACTACTATCTGTGGTTTCAGATATACCATGGGAGTCTTGGAACATAACCATTGAGGAAAAGGAAGCACTACTATATTCAGAATAATATTTTGTGAAAATAAGCTATTTCTACAGCCCAGATAGCATATAAAATCTCTCCTTTCTATAGTTTTTAAAAAGGCTCTTTGTTTTAGTAAGTAGGAACATTGAAAACTAAATTTTCTCCCATAATTTGGGAGGCATTTGACAAATGGAAGCAGCATTTCTGCAGTTCTTCCAGGGACAGTACTTAACCAAGAAAAGTAAGGTGAAGGTCACCTGCAAGAAGAATTGCACCTATATGGACACTGTTTGAATTTCCTTTTGTTTCCCCCTCTCTATCTCTGCCCTCACTAATCCCTAATTTTTTTTTTAATATATATTTTATTGATATTTTACAGAGAGGAAGGGAGAGGGATAGAGAGCTAGAAACATCGATGAGCTGCCTCCTGCACACCTCCTACTGGGGATGTGCCTGCAACCAAGGTACATGCCCTTGATCAGAATCGAACCCGGGACCCTTCAGTCCGCAGGCCAACGCTCTATCCACTGAGCCAAACTGGTTTCGGCACTAATCCCTAATTATTATACTTTCTGTACTCCCTTTAAGACATCTGATCTCTGGTGCTGCTTTAACTAAGCATTTATTAATTGAAAAATCTGATACTGCAGTGTGCACCAATTGGCTAGTATTCTAAGATAAATTTGTTGCTAAAAAAAAGCAACTCTAATATATGTGATGCCTTGAAGGTAAATTTGTGTTTTGATGAATTCTCCTTGACAATTGATGGTTACTTCCAGAGGGAGGGAAAGAAAATATATGAATATTCAGATGTTGAAAATGTAGAACACATATTCTTAGAGAAATAATAGCATCTACAGATGTTTGAAAGCCCATATGTCCAGAGTGTGTCAGAAGTGTTTAACATTCCTATTGGACCAATGATTCCTAAGCACCAAATAGCAGCTCTGAATCAATGGAAAGATACTTGCCTGTGTCAGAATAAAGTTCCTGATTCAGAGTAGATACAGAAATGTTTTTATAAAATTTTATTAAATACCCATTTTTAAATCAGCAGCCAACATGAAGCTCACTGATGAAGTCTTAAATATATTTTCCATTACTGTGTCATTTTTGAAAGCCTGAATATTTGAATAATCAAGTGAAGAGATACAATATTCATTTATTTAGGAAAAATGAATATTGTATCTCTTCTGTTCAGTGTCTTAGTTTAGGAGTGGTAAGAGCACTTTTTTGTTTCTTGTTTCCTTTTTTAAATTTATCCTTATTATTGAAAATATTACAGATGTCCCTTTTTTCCCCTATGGACCCCTTGCACCCAACTCTCGACCCCTCAAACAAACCAATTTATGTCATTCAAGAAAACATTTCCATCAGTTCTCCAAAACATTTTTCTGATTGAAATTATGGCTCATTTAAACTGTTAAATATTTTCACTCAGAAAAAATATTACTTTACCAATTCATACTAGTAATACAGAAAAGCAAATTCATTTCATTGGTGTCATCCTTTTTTGCTTAAGCATCTTTATAGAAATAAAATTGATAGCCTGATCCACTTTCCCTAAAAGTGTAGATTTAAAGGCTAGATGACTAAAGAAAATAATCTAATTTCAACCTTTATGACAATGTTTTCCTGCCCATTTTTCTCAATTACTATGGAGAATGAATGAAAAACTACTAGAGGACACTATTAAAATACAAAAGGATATTAAACATTTAGAGCAGATTTCTGTTTCGTCTCAGAGACAGTGAGTTGGAAAGAAGTCACAAGAGAAAAAGCTAGGAAAGACTGCAAAAAATAGATTTGTTGTGAACTCAGGAAAAAACTGAAATCTAAGGACAAATGACCATGTCAAATTGGGAAACTGAAGTGAGACACAAAAATTGAGCATTTGCTTACCTGTGTAAAAGCAGAAAAAGCCAAACAAGCCTGCAAGGGGGCACCGGAAATTTGACAGAAGTTTTGATAAATTGCTGCAGGCAGAGTGTGAACAAGCCTGAGAGTGTGGGTTCCTAGTGAAGCAGGAATTTTAGGGGGAACATAGGCAGGCTTAGGGATTTTTTAGATTTGGGGTCCATGGAAGCTTGGGGCTGCAGACTGAGAGAAGGTACATTTCCATAACACAAAGAAGCCAGGTGCAGTTACATTTCCATAAGACAAGGAGGCAGCAATATTTACATTAGACAAGGGAACTGGAAGTAGCCAAGAAAGGTCATATTTACAAAATAAAGAGAAGGAAGCCCTTCATTCAGAAGGAGAGGAAGAAAGCCCAAAGGGAATAAGGAAACAATGAGGAAGGAAGTGGGGGTGAGACCTCACGTGTCCCATGTGAAGTTCGACCATTGAACCCAGGAGTTACTATAGTAAGCAGTCTAGGGGAATATTGACCAATCAGAGGGGATATCAAGGCACCAGGATCTGCAGCCTATATAAGCCATGGGGAAAAAGAACCCAGTGGGACCCTTCTCCCCCTCCCCATGGGAGTCAGTTCTGTGGGACTCTTCCCCCTCTCTACACGTGGGAGTCTGTACTTGTTCTTGAATAAATATCCATCTTTGCTATACCACTCTTCTGTCTGTGGATTCATTCTTCGATTCCGGCGGACAAAGAATCCGGGTTCCAGCCCAAAAATTCGTTATCACTAGGGGCACAGGCACAGGGAAGTTCCCATCCCACTACTGTTTTTTTCCTCCAGAATCTCATCAGACTCTCAGTGGGAAGATCCTAGGTTCAGAATTCAGTCACCCCCCCACTCCCCATGGTCCACGCTGGTGAACTGGAAGAGCAGTCACTTGTAAAACCACCCAAGCCCATTCACCCTATATCCTTAGGCCATTGGAAAAAAGAGGCAGTGCATTTAAATAAAGAAAATGATACAATATACATTATCATAGTGGAATTAAATGAGATGTTAATAATTTAAAGACGTCTGGAAAATCTGCCTATATTTGGAAATTTAAAAATACACTTAGAAACAGCTATGAGATAAAGGGGAAGTCCCAGGTAAATGAAAAAAAAATCTTTTGGATTAAATAAAATTACAATTTATAAAATTTTGTAGGATGCAGCTGAATGAAGCATGGTTAAAAAGGGAACTAGTTTTCACAAATTGACACAATAGAAAAGACAGACCCAAAATGAAAAATCTACCACCTTTAAATATTTTTAAAAATTGATTTGAAACAAGAACTGAAAGGTAAAGAATTTTGTTTACTTTATCTTATCTGGGCAAATCCTGAACTTCTTAACTCCAGAGATTAAAAAGCAACAATGGAAAATGGAGCTTCAGGAAAAAAGCAAACCCTAACTGAAAGAGTAAAGTTTTCTTACAGCTGTCCGTTTTATCTTAAAACTCCAAGGTCTTCCCCCTTCGCCGGTGGTGGGAACAAGACCCTTGGACCTGTCTCAGGAAAATAGCACTGAGTTAAGAGCAGATAAAGCAAATAGTGCTCTGACAGATAAGAAAAGCAGGACAGGAGATTACAGGATGGGACTGTTGACTGAAAACTTAGGCCCTGTCATTAAACATGTTATTAACGAGCCCTGTTGGAATGTCCTGGCGGCTTTGTCCTCTCTTCCCCCTCACATGTGTAACCCCCCGATGTATAGTTTTTGCCTATATATACTTGTAAGACTGTCTGCTCGGGGCGCTACTCCTCGCTCGCGTGAGTCAGGAGTTGAGCCCCAGCGCGCTGGAATAAAGCCTCTTGCTGTTTGCATCAAGTGACGCCTCCTGCGGATGATTGGGGTTGCCGCCGATCCGTGAGATAGAGTAAGGGTCCCTTTGGGGGTCTTACATTTTTGGGGGCTCGTCCGGGATCTGACGACCCCCCTCATCCGCGGAGTCGACCTTGGAGGTAAGAAGGGGTACCCCGAGGTTGTCTGTCTTTGTCTTGTGTTTTGCTAGTGAGTCTGGTCCTGTGTGCGCGCTTTCGGTTTTGCAGCCGTTCGGCGACTCGTGAGAGTGGCCGAACAGTGGTTGGTAGACGTGCCTGGAGGGCCACAGGTTGCAGCCCTGGGGGACGCCCCAAGGGTGGAGGAGAGCCAGGGACGCCTGGTAGTCTCCTACTGTAAGGGCGCTGATCGGGTTCTACTGTTGGATCAGAGATTGTCAAAATCACGCCCGTCTGATTCTGTTGCGTGTTTGTGGCGGACAAGGTGGAGTAAGTGGGTCCTTGTGTCTGTAATATTTTTGTTATTTGTGTTTCTGACGACGTACGAACTGACGATGGGACAGACTATGACAACCCCTCTTAGTCTGACCTTAGACCATTGGACTGAAGTTAAGGGAAGAGGTCGCGACCTATCAGTTGAGATCAAGAAAGGTCCATGGCGGACCTTCTGCTCCTCAGAATGGCCTGCTTTTAATATAGGATGGCCAACAGAAGGAACCTTTGACCTATCTGTTATTTTTGCTGTTAAGGAAATTGTTTTTCAGAAAGAACCTGGAGCCCATCCGGATCAGCAGCCCTACATCGTGGTCTGGCAGGACCTGGTGCAAAATCCACCCCCCTGGGTTCGACCTTGGGTTGTAAAACCCAAGCCCCGGCCGGCCACTCAAGTTCTAGCCATCCAATCTCCCAGTTCTGGGGAGAAATCCAGTCACTCGGACCCCCCCAAGAAGATTTATCCAGAAATCCAGTCTGACCTCCTTCTCCTTGACTCACCTCCCCCGTATCCTCCTGCCCCGGTTCCAGTAGGGGGTCGGGAAGAGCCAGAAGCACCGCTGGCTCCTGCAGCTGCCCCCTCTGCTCCCCCTAACGAGTCTCTGCCGGGGCCTGCACAGGGCACCAGGAGCCGCCGCGGAATGACTCCCGACACCACCGTCGCCCTCCCCCTGAGGGCTTACGGGCCCCCGCCGGCGGCAACGGATGGTGGACCGGCTCCTCTTCAGCCCCTCCAGTACTGGCCTTTTTCCTCCGCAGATCTGTATAATTGGAAGACTAATCATCCTCCCTTTTCAGAGGACCCCCAGCGCTTAACCGGGCTGGTGGAGTCTTTGATGTTCTCTCATCAGCCCACCTGGGATGATTGCCAGCAGCTATTGCAGACCCTTTTCACTACTGAGGAGAGGGAGAGGATTTTATTGGAGGCAAGGAAGAATGTACCAGGAGCAGATGGACGACCCACCCAGCTCCCTAACATCATCGAGATTGCCTTCCCCCTCTCCAGACCTGACTGGGATTTCAACACGGCAGAAGGTAGGGAGCGACTGACAGTCTATCGCCAGACTCTAGTGGCCGGCCTCCGTGGGGCAGCGAGACGCCCCACTAATTTGGCTAAGGTAAGAGAGGTTATCCAGGGGGCCACGGAACCCCCGTCAGTATTTCTTGAACGCTTAATGGAAGCTTTCAGGCGCTACACCCCGTTTGACCCTACCTCTGAGGGGCAAAGGGCTTCCGTGGCCATGGCTTTCATAGGGCAGTCAGCAATAGATATTAAAAGAAAGTTGCAGAGAATAGAAGGGTTACAAGACTATACCCTGCAGGATTTAGTTAAGGAGGCAGAGAAAGTATATCATAAGAGGGAAACTGAGGAGGAAAAAGAACAAAGAAAAGAAAAGGAAAGAGAGGAAAGAGAAAGCAAAAGGGATCGCAGACAGGAGAAGAACCTGACACGGATTTTGGCCGCAGTAGTAGGTGAGAGAGGCCAGGAACAGACCCAGGGCAGGGCTAAAAAGTCAGGTAACCTGGGCAACCGCACCCCATTAGACAAAGACCAGTGTGCCTACTGCAAAGAAAAAGGTCACTGGGCTAGAGAGTGCCCTAAGAAGAAGAAGAACGGGTCCTCCAAGAAAGTGTTAGCTCTGGAGGAAGAAGAAGACTAGCGGGGACGGGGCTCGGAACCCCTCCCCGAGCCTAGGGTAACACTAAAGGTGGAGGGGAAGCCAGTTGAGTTCCTAGTAGACACTGGGGCTCAACACTCGGTCCTACTCAAACCGTCTGGACCCGTCTCCCACAAGAAATCGTGGGTCATAGGAGCCACAGGGCACCAACAGTACTCATGGACTACCCGAAGAACGGTAGACTTAGGAACGGGACGGGTAACCCACTCGTTTCTAGTCATCCCCGAGTGCCCTGCGCCCCTACTTGGGAGAGATCTCCTAACCAAAATGGGAGCCCAGATTACCTTCACCCCTGATGGCCCGGAGGTGACCCAAAGCAAGAGAATGACTACCACCCTGACCATACGCCTAGATGATGAACACAGACTTTTTGAGGAACAGGGAGCAGAGAAAAGTCACATAAATGACTGGCTGAACAGGTATCCGGGAGCGTGGGCCGAGACAGCTGGAACAGGACTAGCTGCAGAAAGGCCGCCTGTAGTCATAGAGCTTAAGGCCACTTCGACTCCTGTGGCTGTACGCCAATACCCCATGACAAAGGAGGCCCGGGAAGGAATTAGGCCCCATATCCAGCGCCTCCTTCAGCAGGGCATCCTAGTGAAGTGTCAGTCGCCATGGAACACTCCCCTGTTACCTGTTAAGAAGCCTGGCACAGGAGACTATCGCCCAGTACAGGACTTAAGGGAAGTGAACAAGCGGGTACAGGACATCCACCCCACTGTACCTAACCCTTACAGCTTGTTGAGCTCTCTCCCCCCGGATCACATTTGGTATACTGTCTTGGATTTAAAGGATGCTTTCTTCTGCCTACGACTACACCCTTCCAGCCAGAACATCTTTGCATTCGAGTGGAGGGACCCTGACTCTGGGACCACAGGACAACTGACTTGGACCCGGCTACCCCAGGGGTTCAAGAATTCTCCGACCCTCTTCGATGAAGCTCTTCACCAAGATTTAGCCCACTTCCGTGCCAGCCATCCCCAGGTAACACTTCTGCAGTATGTAGATGACTTACTACTGGCCGGGGCCACTGAGGAAGAGTGCCAACGAGGCACGGGACTACTGCTAGAAGAACTCGCCCGCTTAGGATATCGGGCCTCCGCCAAGAAGGCCCAGATCTGCCAAAAGGAGGTAACGTACCTGGGGTATGCCCTCAAAGGGGGGCAGAGATGGCTAACGGAGGCCAGAAAACAAACTGTGACTCAGATACCCGTTCCTCGCTCACCCCGCCAGGTGCGAGAATTTTTAGGGACTGCGGGGTTTTGCCGCTTGTGGATCCCCGGGTTCGCTACCCTGGCAGCTCCCCTCTATCCTCTGACTAGAGAGGGTGCCCCGTTTGAGTGGGGTGACGGCCAACAGCAAGCCTTTGATGACATCAAGAAGGCTTTACTGTCAGCCCCGGCCCTGGCATTGCCGGACGTAGCAAAGCCCTTTGTCCTATTTGTGGACGAGAGAAGGGGAGTAGCCCGAGGGGTGCTGACCCAGCCTCTAGGGCCATGGAAGAGGCCAGTAGCCTACCTCTCCAAGAAGCTAGATCCCGTTGCTAGTGGTTGGCCTGCCTGTCTGAGGTCCGTGGCGGCAGTGGCAGTATTAGTGAAAGATGCTGACAAATTAACTATGGGACAGAAGCTAACGGTCGTTGCCCCCCACTCCTTGGAGAGCATCATCAGACAGCCCCCTGATCGGTGGCTGTCCAACGCCCGCATGACACACTACCAGAGTCTCCTACTGAATGAAGACAGGATCCAGTTCGGGCCGCCTGCCATCCTCAACCCAGCTACCCTACTACCTGACACGTCCACCCAGGAGAGTGTGCTGCATACCTGTCAAGAAATACTGGCAGAAGAAACGGGGACCCGAAGGGACCTCCGAGACAAGCCCTTGCCAGACGCTCAGCTGACCTGGTTCACTGATGGAAGCAGCTACATAATAGAAGGTAAAAGGGTGGCCGGGGCGGCGGTAGTGGATAATGAGCAAATTATCTGGGCAAGCAGCCTACCCGAAGGGACGTCGGCTCAGAAGGCCGAGTTACTAGCTCTGACTCAGGCTCTGCGATTGGCAGAAGGGAAGAAGATTAACATCTACACTGATAGCAGGTATGCCTTCGCTACTGCCCATGTCCACGGGGCCATCTACCGGCAGCGGGGGCTACTGACCTCGGCAGGGAAGGAAATCAAAAATAAAGAAGAAATTCTACGCCTGTTAGAGGCCATTCACCTTCCTAAGAGAGTGGCAATTATTCACTGCCCCGGACATCAGAAAGGTGGGTCCAGGGTTGCAGAAGGGAACCAAAGGGCTGACAGAGAAGCCAAGCGGGCAGCTCAGGGACTCAACGTCCTATCTTTGTCTGGGGAAAAACCGAGGTCTCACCCTGAGGATGCGGTATATCCCTCTATCAGGAACTTTGAATATTCAGAATCAGACCTTGAGGGAATGAACAGATTAGGATTTCGCCTGGAGACTCCAGAGGGGATCCGGGAAACTACAGAAGGAAAAAGAATCCTCCCTGAAAAACAGGCTATCATTTTTCTCAGACACCTTCATAAGCTAACTCATCTGGGCCCAAAACATTTAAAAACTATAGTCCAGTCTTCACCGTATTATATCATGAAACTAGGGGAGCTTGCAGATACAACTGTAAAAGAATGCAAGCCTTGCCAGATGGTGAACGCCCAGCCCAGCAAGCTATCTCGGGGCAAGCGGCTCCGAGGAGACCGCCCTGGGAGTTACTGGGAGGTAGACTTCACTGAGGTAAAGCCAGCCAGGTATGGATACAGATACTTATTAGTATTCATAGATACATTTTCAGGATGGGTTGAAGCCTTCCCTACCAAGAGGGAGACTGCTCAGGTGGTGGCCAAGAAAATACTAGAAGACATCTTCCCGAGATTCGGGGTGCCCAAGGTAATCGGGTCAGACAACGGCCCTGCGTTTGTTGCCCAGGTAAGTCAGGGACTGGCCAAAATCCTGGGGCTTGATTGGAAATTACATTGTGCTTATAGGCCCCAAAGCTCAGGACAGGTAGAGAGAATGAATAGAACTTTAAAAGAGGTCATGACTAAATTATCCTTAGAGACTGGCATAACAGACTGGACAGTCCTCCTTCCCTTTGCTTTGTTTCGGGTACGCAATACCCCTGGCTCCCTCAAGCTAACTCCTTTTGAAATTCTTTATGGGACTCACCCCCCACTCATTACCATCCAGCACCTCCCTTCCCCAGAATCTTACTCCTCTCAATCTCTGTACACCAGATTAAAAGCCCTTGAGACTGTGCAAAGGGAAGTGTGGAGTCGCTTGGCCGAGGCCTACAAGCCAGGAGAACTGCAAGTACCTCATCAGTTCCAGGTCGGAGACTCGGTGTACATTCGGCGCCACCGTGCGGCCAACTTGGAACCGAGGTGGAAAGGACCATACATAGTGCTGCTCACAACACCGACTGCAGTGAAGGTCGATGGCATCGCCGCCTGGATCCACGCTTCACATGTCAAGCCCGCGCCACCACCAGACCCAGCGTGGAAAGTGGAGAAAATGGACAACCCCCTCAAGCTCCGCATTCACCGTGTTCCTGCTCCTGTTGGCGCACCTCCCGCCGATAAGTAGTCCTAACCCTCATGCCCCCCAACGACTAACATGGCAGGTCCTCTCCCAGACTGGAGATGTAATATGGAGCACCACCAAGGAGAGCCCCCTTTGGGCCTGGTGGCCGCCCCTAACCCCAGACATTTGCGCCTTAGTAGCTGGATTAGACAATTGGGATATCCCCACCGTGACCTCCGAGGAGGCTCGCAACCCTTGGGTACCCTCAGACAGGCCTTTTGGGGGAGCAGAATACCGCCTTGTCGAGGGGTATGACCCAGGCTGTAGCTACCCACGCTCCCGTGACACTTTAAGCCAGACTCCTTTCTATGTCTGCCCCCGGGATGGGAGGTCAAGGAACGAGGCAAGGAGGTGTGGAGAAAAAGACCATTATTATTGTGCAGAATGGGGCTGTGAAACTACTGGAAATACTTATTGGCATCCCACCTCCTCGTGGGATCTGATAAAGGTACAGAAAAATCTTACGGCCACCAACTGTAACAATCAAGGGTGGTGCAATCCCCTAAACATCTCCTTCACGGAGAAAGGAAGGAAATCACAGGAATGGATTAGAGGGAGAACTTGGGGAGTACGTTTCTATATGTCAAGCTATGACAATGGATTTACCTTCTCTATCAAGCTTAAGGTTGAAACCCCGGCCGCCGTCCAGGTAGGGCCTAACCTAGTACTATCTGAACGACGGTCACCAACCGCCCATATCAGACCGCCCGTTCCTCGAGTCACAACAAATAGGCCTGATAATACAGCTCAGCTCAACCCAGTTACTGGCCTCCCCAGTCCCCGGACTGCGGGCTGCAGCCGCCACCCACCGGGGCCTCCTGCTGCCTCGGTCCCCGGCCTAGTAAATACACCCGAGATACCGAGCACAGGGCAGAGACTCCTTAATCTGATACAGGGAGCTTTCAGCGCTCTCAATGCTTCCAACCCTAACCTGACAGAGTCTTGCTGGTTATGTCTAGTGTCAAGCCCTCCCTATTACGAGGGGATTGCCTTCTCAGGGACCTTTAACAATACCACCTCCCATGACTCCTGTAACTGGGGGTCGAACAGTAAACTCACCCTTACAGAAGTCTCTGGGCATGGCACTTGCTTAGGTACAGTTCCTATAAACCGTAAGCATCTGTGTAACCGGACCATAGGAAGCCCCCAAACAACTACCAACTACTATCTGGTCCCCCCCGTAGGCGGATGGTGGGCCTGCAGTACAGGGCTGACCCCATGTGTTTCCTCATCGGTGTTCAACACCGCCAAAGACTACTGTGTCCTCGTACAGCTGGTGCCCAGAGTTATCTACCATGAGGCAGGCTCTTTCGAGGCTGAGTTCGACCTACGACCCCGTAGACAGAAGAGGGAACCGGTCTCGCTCACTTTAGCCGTCCTGCTAGGTCTGGGGGTAGCGGCCGGAGTAGGAACAGGGACGGCTGCGCTCGTTCAGACTCCTCAGTATATCGAGGGGTTACGGGCAGCTGTAAATGAAGATCTAAGAGCAGTAGAGCAATCAATCACAAAATTAGAAGAGTCGCTGACCTCTTTATCCGAGGTGGTACTACAAAACAGGCGGGGCTTAGACCTCCTATTCCTCAAGGATGGTGGATTATGTGCTGCACTAAAAGAAGAATGTTGTTTTTACATAGATCACTCCGGTGTAATAAAGGATTCCATGTCCAAACTTAGAGAAAGATTAGAAACGAGACAACGAGATCGGGAGGCACATCAAGGGTGGTTTGAAAGTTGGTACAGCCGGTCCCCTTGGTTCACCACCCTCATATCCTCCCTAATGGGTCCCCTTATTATACTGCTTTTAATTCTCACTTTTGGACCCTGCATCTTAAATCGCCTAGTCACCTTCATCAGGGAGAGAATAAGTGCTGTACAGGTACTAATGCTCAGGCAGCACTACCAGTCACTCCGACAGGGAGACAGCCTTGGGGAAGAGTATGTAAAGACAGAAGTTCCATGATTAGAACTTACCAAAAAGCAAATGGGGGAATGAAAGGTAAAGAATTTTGTTTACTTTATCTTATCTGGGCAAATCCTGAACTTCTTAACTCCAGAGATTAAAAAGCAACAATGGAAAATGGAGCTTCAGGAAAAAAGCAAACCCTAACTGAAAGAGTAAAGTTTTCTTACAGCTGTCCGTTTTATCTTAAAACTCCAAGGTCTTCCCCCTTCGCCGGTGGTGGGAACAAGACCCTTGGACCTGTCTCAGGAAAATAGCACTGAGTTAAGAGCAGATAAAGCAAATAGTGCTCTGACAGATAAGAAAAGCAGGACAGGAGATTACAGGATGGGACTGTTGACTGAAAACTTAGGCCCTGTCATTAAACATGTTATTAACGAGCCCTGTTGGAATGTCCTGGCGGCTTTGTCCTCTCTTCCCCCTCACATGTGTAACCCCCCGATGTATAGTTTTTGCCTATATATACTTGTAAGACTGTCTGCTCGGGGCGCTACTCCTCGCTCGCGTGAGTCAGGAGTTGAGCCCCAGCGCGCTGGAATAAAGCCTCTTGCTGTTTGCATCAAGTGACGCCTCCTGCGGATGATTGGGGTTGCCGCCGATCCGTGAGATAGAGTAAGGGTCCCTTTGGGGGTCTTACAGAACCATAGCACATATCTCACAACTTAAATAAAAATTAAATCAAAATCTATCATTGACCTAAATGCAAACCTATAAATTATAACATTTGTGAAAGAAAATACAAGATATATATGCATTTTAACATTATATTATTAGATTGGAAACACTGTTAGGCATATTCTTGCACTCCATTATGCTCTGCTTGGGGCTCTTACCCCTCCCTGGAATCTTAGGTACATTCTTATGTTCCATTATGTCCTGCTAGGGGCAGTTGCCCCTCCCTACGATTTTCCTGTTATTCTCATTGTAGGTTTCATGATTAATAGTCTTTGGCTTCCAGTAAACCTTCTCACCCAGTTTTCAGTGGACTGCCTACACCTGGCCCCCAGCTGCACCTAGTCTGACTGGTTACTCTGATTGACCTTTACAAGAGACATAAATATCCCGCTCCCCCTATTCTGCCCCACTGACATGGACACACTGGTCTCACCCGCTGTGAGAGAATGTAATAAAACTTCTTAAACTCTCACAAGGTCTCTTGGCCTGGCTCCTTTCAGCACAGACCTAACATTAATAGACTGGTCTTTATCAAAATTCAATATACTTTTCTCTGTGAAACTCGTGCAAATAAAATCCTTACATTCCACATATGTGATAACAAACTTATTCCTAGGATATATAAAGAACCATTAAAGAACAAATTAGAAAAAAATCAATTTAAAATAGTTAAAAGATCTAAAAGAACTCACTACTAAAAATATATGAATAGCAAATAAAAATGTGAAAGGAGGTTTACCTCCTTATTAACGAGGGAAGTGCAAATTACAGCCAGGATGGGATAACAATACACACCTATGTGACTGGCTAATATTTTTAAAAAGCCTAATGATACCAAAAGTTAGCAAGGATGTGGAGCAATAGTAACAATGACAGGGATCAATTTTAAATGCATTTTGATAAGTAAAAGGAGTCAGATCCAAAAAGCAACATGTTTATGATTCCATCCATATGCCATTTTGGGAAAGGCAAAACTGTGGGTCTGGAAAACTGATAAGGGGACAGATTGGGAGGGGAGGCTATGACTATAATGATGACACTGAAAATGTGTTCCTTCCTGTGCTTTTATCAAGTATAAATAAAGAGTAATAGGGCAGTATAATGGGATTCTTTTGGCTTGAAATCAATAGAATTGTTGCCAGCAGTACTCTCTGGCTCCAAAGACAAATGCCCTCTCTCTGCTGTCAGATGTGGCCAGAGGTACATGTTAAGAGAAGAATATGGAATCACCAGATTGAACTTTTCTGTCTATGAAATAGTGGTTTTTAGAAAAACATTTCTCAAGAGTTTGCTGTGGGATTTCAGTAGCAAATGCACTGGTTAAGCTCTTAAATGCTGTGATACAAATGACTACATTCAAACCCTAACTCTGCCACTTCTTAGAATTATTTCCTCAGGGTAACTCATTCATTCTGAAGAAATCTCCACTTCTTCATCTATAAAGTGGAGCTAAAAATAGACCTGCATCATAGGATTGTAATGTATTTAGACAATTCTTTTAAAATGATTAGCACAGTACCTGAGATATAGCAGTGCTTGATAAAAACTAGGTGTGCTTTGCCGAAACCGGTTTGGCTCAGTGGATAGAGCGTCGGCCTGCGGATTGAAGGGTCCCGGGTTCGATTCCGGTCAAGGGCATGTACCTTGGTTGCGGGCACATACCCAGTAGGGGGTGTGCAGGAGGCAGCTGATCGATGTTTCTCTCTCATCGATGTTTCTGGCTCTCTATCCCTCTCCCTTCCTCTCTGTAAAAAATCAATAAAATATTAAAAAAAAAAAACTAGGTGTGCTTAATATCATAAAAGCCAGTGCATATCATATAGTAGGTACCCAATAATCTATTTAATTTTATTAGAATAATTTTAAAAATATAAATAAGAGAATCATAGAAATAAAAATAATAAAAACTGGGCATCATTTTATTAAATGCATGACCTATTAAGACATATTACCATCTTGTCTTTCATAGCCACACTACTACAATATAATAGTCCCATAAGTAAATAAAGAAAACTATTGCTGTTGGGGATTTAGCATTAAAGATTCAAGTAAATAAAGATATTATAAGAAACAATGCAGGAATTGATTTTTGATAGTTATTCTACCTGTATGTAAATATACCTGCAGTGTAGCAACATTCTCTTTCAAATTTTATGAAACATTTTCTAAAGCATTTAATATTTGCAGAAGATATTAAATTTCTTGGTAGAAATTTGTCCAATATGCATTGCCTATATTTCAAGCAACATTTTCAGTAGTTTAGATCAGTGGTTGGCAAACTGAGGCTCGCAAGCCGTGGTTTGCCGCTCTGTTGACTAATGAGTTTGCCGACCACTGACCTAGACTCTAATTATAGGCTGTTGTTGTTCCTTGTGATTAAGGAACAATAATTATAGGCTGTTGTTGTTCCTTGTGATTAAGCCCCTATCCCAGTGGCCGGCAAACTCATTAGTCAACAGAGAGGCAAACTGCGGCTCGCGAGCACTGGTTTAGATAAAAAAGAATAATTCATCAACTGAGGCTTATATTTTAGAATTTTTGCTAAATTTTGAGGCCCTGAAAGTACTGTGAGACATGCCAGAGGTAATGATCTGGGCAAATTGGAAAGTGTAATACTGAGTAGGCAAATAAAGAAAGGTATCGCTGCTCTGCATGAATCCTTTCCTTAATAATGGTCTCAGGCATTATCCACTGGCAGACTTTTATCAATGGGCAATTCGAGCAATACAAATAAAGTTACAAGCAGAGCTTCTAATTGGACCAATCCTATATAATAAAAGCCTAATATGCAAATCAACCGAAAGGCAGAACGACCAGCAGAATGACCAGTCGCTATAATGTGCACTGACCACCAGGGGGCTGATGCTCAACACAGGAGCTGCCCCCTGGTGGTCAGTGCACTCCCACAGGGGGGCACCACTCAGCCAGAAGCCAGGCTCACCGCTGGAGAGTGCAGCAGCTGTGGCAAGAGCCCCTCCTGCCTCTGCGGCAGTGCTAAGGAGCATTGGGCCGAGGGGTAAGGAGCAGCTCGGCAGGAGGGATGTAAGGAGCGAGGGGTCCCAGACTACAAGAAGGCGCAGGCTGGGCAGATGGACCCCTCCCAGTGCACCAGATATGAAAATATTTTATAAAATTGAAAATACGTATTTATATATTTTTCATAATGAAGATACCTTTCTGGGAATGTTACAAGGGCTTAGAAAAGTCTGTAACATTTTGTGACTTCAGGATTCGAAATAAGACCTCACTGTCTGCTCATCCTTTCAGATATGCTCTTGATTCTATTTTATTCTTCAGAGCCATTCTATATAATCTGGCTATCATCATTACATCTAGTATCCAAAGGAAATAATAGCCATAGTCTCTTCTAGTCCTTCAGTCAATGAGCTGGAAAATAACAAGAGAAACAGGAACTGAAGTACAGGAAGATGCACCATAGTAGAGAAGTAAAAATTAGAGTTTCTAAAATAATGATTTGGATTCTTAGTTAAATATTTATTTGATATGTTGAACAGATAAATCCTACAAAGTGATATTTCTAGACCATTTTTAGAAACGATCTAATATCAACTAAATCTGATTTTTAGAAATTTACTTATCAAACTGTCAAGTTAGTCAGTATGCATTTGTTATCACAATGACTTGTTTGTGGAAAATATATGGCATTATATTTACAATCTATTTTTTTCTGCTTGATGTGGATAAAGTGAAGACAGAAATTAGTGCTATCACTTTTTAAAAATTCAAATGACCAGGCATAACAATAGATAAAACAGAAAAACCAGAGTAGAGAAACAGAGAGAGAGAAAAAATAAGAGAGAGGAATAAATATAAGAGATAAAACACTTACATTAAGAATAAAACAGGAGTAAGAGAGATCTTTAATATTAAAATGATTTTAAGAATTCATTATGTAAAACTTTAAGCCAAACTTTCAAAAAGATCAATGAAATGAGTAAATAGCTCAAAAGATACAAAATGCCACAGCTAAGTCAATTAGAATTAGATATACTGAAGAGACCTATATTTATTAATAAAAAAATAATAAATTAATAGATAACATTCTCCTCACAAAGAAAACTTCAGTCCCAAATAATTACCAGGTGAATATCTAAGAACTATAAAGAAATAAACCAATTCTAATCAAATTCTTTGGGTAAATAGGAAAATATAGTTAATAGAAGAGAAGGAAATATGTCACACCTAATTTTATGAGGCCAGTAATATTTTTATACAAAATGATAT
This sequence comes from Plecotus auritus, assembly GCF_963455305.1. Classification (NCBI taxonomy): domain Eukaryota; kingdom Metazoa; phylum Chordata; class Mammalia; order Chiroptera; family Vespertilionidae; genus Plecotus; species Plecotus auritus. Next base: position 49,523,216 of record NC_137782.1, read on the forward strand.
GTGCACAAGGCGTTTCCTTATTTTCTATGAAAGAGATTAGGAAATCCTCAAGTGTCCATGTATCAGGACATGATATATAAAAGATGGCATATCAACACAATAGAATACTTTGCAATCATAAAAGTAAAATGAGAACCTTTTTATATTTTATATGAACTCTGTATAATTGTATGATATTCAGAGTCCCAGGCTTGTTAATGCAAGAAGCAAGGTATAAAACTGAATATATAACAAAAACTTGTGTAATAGAATAAAAAATATACACACCCAATTTTACTTGTTTTTAAAAGAAACACTGGGACAAATGACAAGAAACTGGTTTCTCCAGTGGAGAGTGGGCAAGATAAAGTTGGGTTATTTAGAAGAAACTTACTGGAGCAGGTGATAACCAAGCCAGGATCTAGACAATTTGTAGAAAATTGCCAATTAGAAGGAAAGAAGTAGAATTCTTCCAGGATGAGGCTACAGCATTTGCACTACAGTATGGAGCAAAGAGCTTGCAATTGGGCAGGGACTTGGATATCCAAGGGAAGAGAAGGTATGTAATCATTTTGTAATATATGAGTGTATTAAATCAACATTATACACCTCTCCATTCACTGTTTCCGAATATAAAATACCTTTCTGAAACTTAAAATAATAATCTTTAACATCCATTAGAATACCCTTTCTTAACTACATTTGTTGTATGGAAGTTATTTAAGGGAAATAATCCAAATATATCCACAGTGTTCCAAGTGACACATGATGATCTAAATTAAAAGCTTATCTTCAAAATCTATTTAATCTGATCTTCCAATATTACTTCTATGTTTAATAATAAGGAAATGGGAGTAAGATCATATTCATGATTCATGACACCTCTCCATTTACTTCTTTTACAGTTTATCTATATTATAAAAACCTAGTGGCCCTAACGCCGTAACGACCGAAGACTGGTCACCGGGGTGGGGCTGCATGCGCAACAAGGTGTGCGGGTGGGTGGGGACTTGACTCTGGGTCCTGCAGTGCAGCGGGGCCTGGGGCCCCAGGATCTCACGTGATTTCCCACGGATCTGGGTCTCACACGATTTCGTGCGCTGGGTCACTAGTTGATATATAATTGACATATAAGGAAAAAAGAAATGGCAGTTCTGTGACTTGATACACGTGTTAGCTAATGCTACAATGGTAACCATTTTGCAATAAGTAAGTGTATCAAATCAACTGCTGTACACCTCTCCATTCACTTTTCTCAAATATAAGATACCCATTCTGAAACTTAAAATAATAATGTTGAAGATCAATTAAAAAACCTTTATCTAACTACAATTATTATGAAATGAAATCATTGTATTATAATCTCACAATGGAAGTTGATCCCTTCAATTAAGTGTAACTGTAAAACATACTAAGAAATATTTTCAATATATAGCCAAGCTTACACATCATCATTAATTCAGATTAATTTCAAAGGAAGCATGAAGATAGGTTGTAAAATCTAAATTACATGCTTCCTCCCCAATTCAATTGTATTATTTAAAATTAATTGTAGCTACTTGGACAATTCTAACCTTAAATCATATTGAATGACATAAGAAGACATTTTTATAATTACCATATCAAATCACAAGCCTAAATGCTGAGAAAGTTATTTACCATAACTCCTAGGAAATCACTTGCAGTCAGAAAACATTGTATACAACACCCTTCAATGTAGACATGTAACTTTATCTAGCACTCAGCTGTATAACCCACAAGGATCATAAAATGTGTTTGCTTATTAGCAATAAAGAATCAATTGTTTTTAAAATATTATAAAGTGAATGTAATTGTAACTTTTAGAAAAATTGTCAATATCGAGTGGGGTTTTATTGTGTGTTTTTGTTGTTGTTGTTGGTTTATTGTAGATTGTGTGTGTCATTGTAAAAGAGTTTTGCCCTGCTCTATAGATTTTGATTCGAAAGATCAGGGGAAGAATTTGCATTTTACAAGTCACTCCAGTAATTAACATTGGCATGCAATACTGGAAAATTGATTATACATTAAAAGGGAAATCAAGGTTATTAGTATTTGTACTTTCGGGTTAATTGAGATTTTATTTGAACCTTTCTTTTGTAAATGAATACATCTGATTAGCTGAAAAAGCACATTTTCTTTTTTTGTTGTTTGTTTTGTTTTGTTAATCCTCACCCTAGGATATTTTTCCATTGATTTTTAGGGAGAGTGGAAGAGAGAGGGAAAGACAGAGAGAAACACTGATAGAAGAGAAACACATCAACTGGTTGCCTCCTGTTCGAGCCCAGACCAGGGCCCAGGCAGGAGAGGAGCTTGCAACCAAGGTACATGCCCTTGACTGGAATAGAACCCGGGACCCTTTGGTCCATATGCGATGCTGTATCCACAGAGCCAAACTGGCTAGGGCTGAAAAACACGTGTTGTTTTTTGTTTTTTCTTCCCCAAAATCTTTTTGCTTTCTGACTGGTGTATTTGTGTATTTGCTCAGCATGCCTCTTATAGCTTGGACAATAAAAATTGTCCTTCAGTTAGTTCCATGACTAGTGAAGAGAAATCTATATTTTCATTAATAAATTGTGAGATCTTTTTGTAAGGATCTGGAATATAAGTTTTATGGGAAACTGTGATTAGTTTTCTAAATTGAATACAAAAACATATTTACTATAACAATGTATTTGCATTATTAAGAATAAGACCTAGGCCCAGCCAGTGTGGCTTGGTGGTTGAGCGTCAACCTATGAACCAGAAGGTCATGGCTCATTTCCTGGTCTGTGTTATGGGTTCTATCCCCAGTATGGGGTATGCAGGAGGCAGCCAATCAATGATTCTATCTCATCATTGATGTTTCTATCTCTCTCTCCCTATCTTTTCTCTCTGAAATCAATAAAAATATATTTTTAAAAAGAGTAAGACCTAAATGAGACACAGAATAACTGACAAGTGAGAAGATAATTTGGATATACTTACATCATGTTTTACCATTAAAGATTTGGGTAGACAACCCAGTGAGAATACAATTTCTGCTATTTTTATTTTCAATTTGACCTTGAACTGGTTAATTACTGTCTTTAAATTATAATTTGACCACTTAAAAGAGTTAATCTATTTATCATCTTAAAACAGACTAATTAAAAATGTACTTCATGAATTTATTGTGAAGAATATATGACATAATGCATTTGGGGTGGTTATCACAGTGTCAAAAAAATAATAAATCCTCATTAAGTCATTACTAAGAACAAGGAAAGTCATTAAATCAAATGTCTTTAAAGAGAAATAAAATACAGATTTTTTCATAAGAAAAAAACATAAGAATATACAAACAAATGCTTTCAAATTGGCATTATTGCCTAGTTATGACTATATAAGCTATACCTGGATATAAAATATAAACCACAATACCCAAATAATGATTCAATTTATCTCATTTTCATTTCTTGACAAAACAAAACAAAAAATCCAAGAGAAAAGAAAGTACTGAGGCAAAACTAGCAAAATGTTTGGAGAGATAATACATATACTAGAAAATATAAAAACCATAGCCAAAGCTGATCACAATATTAGTGAACCAAAGGAAGAACAGCTCAAACAGATGAAAGATATAAAAGAAACATATTAGTCATTTCCAATACACAAGTATTAGGGTGGGGGGAAGAAAGAAAGGAATATAGGGCAAGTAAGATAGGTATGGTTCTAACAACAACATTATTAATAAAAAAATCTGATTATCATGGTGGAAACATTTATGTAATGTAAGCTTCCAGAATGTGGGAATTTGGATTGAAAATTGCAACACATTTTGTTATGTATTGTCAGTTATATTTTGTTATTTGTCTGTGCACAGCACTTGGTATTTTCATAAAAATAAAACACATCATGAAAGCATTAGTAACCATAATTACCCACATAAAGGGATGGGTTGTGATGCAGCTTCTATACTCCTGATTAAGAACATAGTGTTATCTCTTTTGTGTGCTTCATTTGACTTTTTGCTGAAGAAAAGATGAAATACTGCTTTTGGCAGGAAATATTCATTCTATCTGCCAAAATTACTCTTGGTAGACAGCAATTCAGGTAGTAAATATATTTTTATGGATAATTAGTTGATTGAATGTCTGTGTAAATTTGAGGTTTTTTTTAAATATTCATGGCTAATTTATATCTATGAATATTTTATTAATTTCTGTTTTGTTTGAAATAATGATGCTGCAATAATACAGAAGCCAAATACTTAACATTAGCAAACTCTAAATACTAAGTCAATGGCATTTCTATGATTAAGTATCACCCCAAGCTTCTGTGACAGAACAATTGAATATGCAAAATACAAACACTATGGCTCTGGTAGAGAGACCTGTAATCCATTATTTTCCTTAAAAGTAGAAAACGTAGATAATCGAGCCAAACTCATTTTTTTCAACACTTTTGATGGAATCACTTGATTACAGGAAATTAAGTCTGCTTTTTAGTAACAGAACCCTCATCCACAGAACAGGTTTCATCACATGCCTGAGGCAGATATACACACATTTTTGATATACACTCATTTATTGGACAAATATTGTCCAATTTAGATTTGTATTTAAGCACATATATCAAAATACTGTCATTGTTTACTTTTGTGGGTTTTTTTTCAATGATCTGTAAGCTTTTAAGAATAGACATAGTACATTATATTTTGTTTTTGCTTATGTCTTGGTTTCCTGACTCTTAATACAATGAAAGTTTTATATAAATGAACAAATAAAAGGAAATTCAAAATGTGCTCCCTAAGAGTCATAAGAGAGAGACTTGATATTTAAATCTAATCAGTGTACTGTAGGAGCTCCAACCCAGGGAGCATCCTGCTGTTCTTTGGTAGTCAGAAAAAACCTCTCAGAGGACCGGAGGGGAAAGACATATTCTTTATTACTTAAACCCAGTGGTCGGCAAACTCCTTAGTCAACAGAGCCAAATATCAACAGTACAACGGAGCGCGTCCCCCGGAGATAGACCACCGAGACCAATTGGATCAAACAGGGAAAAGTTTATTGCAGATTCGAATCTGGGCCCCGCCATAGCTGACGCAGCAGCAGGCAAGTGCTGTGGCGAGAGCGCCATTGAAGGGGCAGTCCCTTCCTTTATACCCCTTCCCTCTACCCGTGACGATCTGGCATTCCCTGATTGGTCCCTTTGAATTTGCCCGCGAATTCGGGACCCCTTTGTCTCAGGCCCTTCCTAATATGGCCTGCTGGTGCAGTGAGGAAGTCCTATACCGGATCTTTCCCTATGTGGGTGGTCTGTGGCAGGGACAGCTCTGTCATGCCTCTGGCATGCAGGGGGCGGGGCTTAGTGGTCAGGTAGAAACTATTTCTTTTGTACTCAGTGAGGGGTGACTTTTCCAGTTAGCTGTTTAAAAATTTTTTCCACTCTGACTTCAGACCTACGTCCTAGTTCCTTTCTGCCCCCCACAAACAGTACAACGATTGAAATTTCTTTCGAGAGCCAAATTTTTTAAACTTAAACTTCTTCTAATGCCACTTCTTAAAAATAGACTCACCCAGGCCGTGGTATTTTGTGGAAGAGCCACACTCAAGGGGCCAAAGAGCCGCATGTGGCTTGCAAGCCGCAGTTTGCCGACCACTGACTTAAACAATGGGGAAGACTTTGGATGGCAGCCAGTGGGGTGAGTTTCTGAACAGGCCAAGGTCCTTTAGGGGCTCCACTAGCAGCTGGGAGGGTGTGGGAATCTCGGTGGAAATGGCCTGCTTGCAGGGTTAGGACAAACAGAGAGCCTGGTGAGGCATATTAGCCATCAAGAACTTGGAAACACTTGGGTATGAGCTGCTCTGCCCCTTGTGCCCATTTGTTGTAGTGTAACCCCCATTTTACAAAGGACGCCTCAAGAAGTCGAATTATGGAGTCATTTATTAAAAGCCGGCGGCATACAAGGGAGCAAAAGTGCTCCAGACCTCGCAGCCCCGAAAAGCTCGCCACATCTGGCTTATATGCAGAATATCACAAAAGTATCGATTACATCTTTGGGTCTGGCATGAGGAACCTGTTTTGTGAAAAGCATTCTTTACAGAAGCAAAAATTAAGCAAGTTATCTAAAGTATTTATGAATCACTGAATCAACAGAAACACATTATCTTGGACCACCGGGGCAATTCAGAATAATTGTGCTGTCCAGATTCTGGGATCACTGAGTCAACCGAAACTCAGTTATCTGTAGCTACTGAGACAATTTGGGATAATTGAGCTGTCCTGGTTCTCAGAAGAATGTGCTTCAGTAACCAGTGAGATCACAATCAATGGGATATTCAAACCACCATCAATGGAGTATTCAATCATACATAAGTTCAGAAAATCAAAATAACCTTTAAATGAGTACAGAACCCAAAACAGCAAGGTTAAAATATTAAACAGCAATTTTTACCCAAGGATGGTTGCTACCATACTTCACATTGGCCAGGAGGACACAATCCACTGACTAGGAGGGGGGATTGGGCTAAATCCTTGCTTGACTCACACTAAGCATGGGATGATAAAATAGTATCATAATTTTCTGATTTCTTCCAAAGTCCTGAAAAAGAATGTTTCATACTGTGGGCCTTGCCTTTCAGATACTTGGTTCTCTTTATGTGATGATAGGTGTAGCTTCTCTGCCTACGACCCCTGCCACATTTTCACTCTCGCCCAAATCTGAAACAACCATAAGAGCAATCCAAGCAGGTGCATGCAGTTGTCCCCCATGGAGACTGAATCTCTAGTCCTTCCAGCTGAGCAATCAGAAACAAATTTGAAAGATTTGAGGAGCTGAAAATCCTTACTTTCAGTTCCACTAGAAAACTGGTACTCTGTATGCCACCATTCTGCCAAGTGTCAGTATTTATAGCAGGAATATCTATGTCACAGTTTGGGGCCTTACTGAAGCCACCAAAACCACATTTCTCAAAACCTCTTCTCATATTTCTCCCTGTGGGCTTCCCCTATTGACCATACTCCTTTCATTACTAGTCAGTCAAGAAGAGAAAACCACCCCTAACCGGTTTGGCTCAGTGGATAGAGCCTCGGCCTGTGGACTTGAAGGATCCCGGGTTTGATTCCAGTCAAGGGCATATGCTCAGGTTGTGTGAGGGCTCGATCCCCAGTAGGAGGCATGCAAGAGGCAGCCAATCAATGGTTCTCTCATCATTGATGTTTCTATCTTTCCCTTTCCCTTCCTCTCTGAGATCAATCAAAATGTATTTTAAGGGAAAAAAAGAAAAGAAAGAAGAGAAAACCAACATGGTGGCCAAACACTAACATTAATCTAAATTTCTGTCTTAGATTTTGTGAAAGTGACTAGACCCCTCTGCGAGATATGTAAATAATTCCTCAGCTTTTGAAATCGTTGTTATTACAAAATGAGAGATGCCCCGTTACTCAAGTCAAACTCCATATCCACTGTCCATGTCTCATGTTTTGGAAAGTTTTATAGACAAATACAGACATAAGAATAATACAGGACCTCTTGTAGTGACTCTAGTCTGAATACTAGAGGACCTTAGTGATTCAAATTTCTATTATGTTTTACTAGTAAATTATAGTACAAATGTTATAATTTAAGAAGTGGAAATCTAAGATACCTCAGTTTGAGTCCCTACTATTCCATATATTAATGTGTGGACAAATGCTTGCTACAGTAATAAAAACAGTATGATACCAGCATAAAGACAGACACACAGACCAATGAAACAGGACACAGACCCCAGAAGTAAACTCACATACATACAGAAAATTAATCTTTTATAAGAGCATTCAGCATACGCACTGGGCAAAAGATAGTCTCTTCAACAAATGGTATTGGATAAACTAGATAACAGCCCCAGGCAAAAGACTAAAATTCACCCTATACACCATACACTAAAATGAACTCAAAATGGATTAAAGACTTAGATGTAAGATCTTATTCTATAAAATTCCTAGAAGGAAACAGGGGGAAAGCTTCCTGACATTGGTTTTAACAATGATATTTTTTTAGATATGACAGCAAGCACAGGCAATAAAATAAAAAGAAATCCACAGGACTATGTCAAATTAAATAGCTTCTGTACAACAAGAGAAGTAATCAACACAATGAAAAGGCAACCTACAAAACGGGGAAAAAAATTGCACACCATGTATCTCATAAGGGGTTTAATACCCCAAATATACAGAACTCTTACAACTGTCCAATTAAAGAAAGAGCTATCTGACTCCTATACCTTGACAGGCTAAGTAAGCACACCTAACCCTGTAAATGCCTCCAGATTGGGAAATCAAAACACTAAAGACAACCCAGTCACAAACAGCCATTTAGGCTTTAAGCCCTTCGCAGTCAATATTTTCCTTACTTTGCTTCACTTTTCCTTGTGGATGCCCCTTCCTGCTCCTGTCTGCAGAATGCCCACAACCACTTGCAAATTGGTGCTGCTCAATTCAAATACATTTGCTCAAATAAACTCTTAAAGTGTTTGATATGCCTTAGTTTATGTTTTCACAGTTCTGGTGTCAGAAGAGGGACACAAGGAGAGCCCCCAACCGCCCCAGGAGCGGAGGTACCTGTGGAGCCCCTATGCTCTGGCTTCCTGAGGCCCCTGGAGGTCAAGGTTAAGTCCTCCTGGATCCTGGATCGCAGCTCTCAGCTTCTGCGTGACAGGCTTTTAGAAGCCATTTGAACATTTCTATTTATATTTTGGGTCCAGAAACCACCTAGAGTCAGACTGGGTGGAACTTCCGGGCTCAGACTGGGTCTGACTGAGGTCCAGCTGGATGCACCAGCAGGTGAATCTAACCAAAGATAATCTTGGACTACAGTGGCGCAGTGGAAACATTTTAAACCGGATACACTAATCCATTTAGGAGGTGCCCTAGAGAAGAAAGGGCTCAGCCAGGCACTCGCCATAAAGGAAAATTATTTTTCCTCCTCTAGTTTCTAGTGTCCAGGATGAAACCCACGGGGACAGTCCACTCGCTCCGGGCGCTGCAGACCGGACTCTGGGAAAATTGGCAGCCGGGCAGGAGGTAAGAATTCTCCCCAACCTCAGCTCTCTCAGAGCTGTACCTGGGGTCTGGTTAAGAGAGGATGGTAGAAAATAAATTTTTGTTGTTGTTTTCCAAAGTCAGATTGGTAAGAGAAAACAATGGTTATCTATCCGTCCTTTCCCTGGGGCAGTTGTTGCCACTTCTCTGTCTCATTTTATGTCCTAAGAAATTGGCTGGGCACAGGGAGGGGGACTGCAAATATGGTAAATAGTTCTGTTCTGTCCTGTGGGGGTGGGCTGTCAGGATAACCTAAATTGGTTGTTAACTTCTGCAAGTAGTGGTGAGGGTGTCTGTCCCTGTCATAAATCATAGTCAATAATCCTATTTCAGGGGCCCTATCAGAAATAGGGGGAACGTGCTCTGGTCCAAAGGGCATGCAGGGAGGGACCCCCTGAGGCCCAAATGGGGGAGTGAACTGGGCATGCGCAGGCTGAACATTTTCCAGCAGTTTAAAGTTTCCTGCGTGACTGGCTTCTGGCACAGAATGCTGTGCTGTGGAAATCTGAGGTCTCTCAAGGTCTAAGGCTGTAGAAACCCAAATGTGTCTGTGCATTTGCACATCCTTGGGGCTAGGTATTCTAGCAGCTCAAGGTACATACATATATGTCTGTATAGTGGAATATTACTGGGCCACAAAAAAGGAAATCCTGCCATTTATGACAATTGGATGAACCATAAACCTAGTGCAGTATGCTAAGTGGGATAATAAGGCAGACACAGAATGACAAATACTGTATAATGTCATTTATATGTGGAATCTAAAAAAGTCAAACTCCCAGAACCAGAGAGGAAAACAGTAGTTTCCAAGGAGTGGAAATAAAGAGAGATGTGGGTCAAAGGGTACAATCGTTCAGTTATAAGATGAAAAAGTTCTCGAGAGCTAACGAATAGCATGGTGATTATAAGTAATGACATGTTGTCTACTTGAAAATTTCTAAGAGAGTAAATCTCAAGTTTTCTCACCACAATACATATACACACAGGTAATTATGTGAGGTTATGGATTGTTAGTTAACTTGATGGTTGTAATAATTTCACAATGTGGATGTAAATTAAATCAACACATTGTGCAACCTAAATATATACAAATGTTGTAAGTCATGCTTCAGTAAAACTGGAAAAAAATAACAAAAACAGATGCAGAGACAGAGAAGCATCAATCAGACCTTCAAACCTCAGAGGGAAGGTAGGGGAGGGTGGGGGTAAGGGGGAGAGATCAACCAAAGGACTCGTATGCCTGCATATAGTTATAAACAATGGACACAGACACCAGGGCGGGTGAGGGCATGAGCGAGAGGGGGGTGTGGGGGGGGTGAGAGGGGAATAAGGACACATATGTAATACCTTAATCAATAAAGAAAAAAAAAATGGAAAAAATAAAGGAACTACTTCAATTTTATTTACTGCTCTTCCATATATCTATACCAGTGGTCGGCAAACTACAGCTTGCGAGCCACATGCAGCTCGCGATATGCGGTTTGCCGCTCTGTTGACTAATGAGTTTGTCAACCACTGAGCTAGACTCTTGATTCCAATAATTACAGGCTGTTGTTGTTCCTTGTGATTAAGCCCCTATCGCAGTGGTCGGCAAACTCATTAGTCAACAGAGTGGCAGAGCATGGCTTGAGGACCGCATGTGGCTCGCGAGCCGCAGTTTGCCAACCACTGATCTATACTAATAAAAGAGTAAGATGCTAATTGACCGTACCTTTGCAATGTATGCAAATTAACCCAACAAAGATGGTGGGTTAATTTGCATACACAGGCGCCGAGTGGCCAGGGGCGGGGTGGGACACAGGCGTTCCGCACTACCCCAGCCGCTCCTGGCCTCTAGGCAGCATGGGAAGGCAGAAAGACGGCTCTGGCCAGAGCAAAGTCGGTGCCGGCAGCCAGGGGAAGGAAGGCCCATTCTTGCACAAATCTTTGTGCATCGAGCCTCTAGTTAGCATATAAAGAAATGAGATTTAAATAATTTTGAACTTCAGTTTCCTTCTTTCAGCCATACACTTACAAATATTTAATATGTATTTGGGATCAAATATTTAATAGATGAGGCACATAGAACAATGTTTAGGAATGATGTTTTCCATGAGCCACAGTCTTAAACCAAAACCCAATGGCAGCTCTTTATTTCTTTCAAAGTATCTGGCAAAGTTTAACTTTATGAATTGCTAATTACTTCTGTTTTAGTTTAGAATTATTTACATATTTTATGAATTTTATCAAATATCTTATGCTGCTTCTAAAGAGAGTTCCACATATCTAAGGATATAGTCTTTTTCCCCATTACTTCATTGACTATCAGGGAAAAGCATGTATGTTGTGAAAATAGTATCTCCTTTTAAAGTCTTCTAATTCTTTGCATAATTGTAAAAAAAAAAAAAAGCACATCCAATGTACTTGGAGTTAAAATTTTAGACAGAGTAGAAAAATGCTAAAATATTCTAAGTAGATATTTAAATTTTTAGAGAATAATTGTAATCAATATTAGAACTATTTACACTTGAATTTCTTATCATCTTGATCAACTCTATGGAAGTAAAAACTACTGCAATGAATTTTTCATTAATTTCTCTTAAATTACACAGATAATTCATATATTTTTAAGAACAGTTTATTAAACATATTGCATAAACATTTTCTCCTAGGTAATGAGGCTTTATAAATTGTCAACCAATATTTAACATACATATTATAAATTTCTTAAAAGAGGCATGTATAAAATTTATAAAGGTTGAGAAGGGAAATTGCCTATCTGCACTTGAAAACAGAGAAATTTCTTATTGCATTAAGGACATTAATGGGCTGATCTTTGGAGATACATGCCTACCTGATTTTCTCATCATGGGGCTTTAACTGTTTGCATTTGCTGTCTAAATGGTATTGAGAACCTTGATAACCGGGCTTGGCCCCAAGATGACTCTGTACTGTTTTGTATCCAGATAATTTTTTGTCATCCAATCAGACTCAGTGGTATGTCTTAATCTTTACCTCACATGGACCCAAGCAATTTTGTGTGTTGCCTTTCTTTCTATCAGGACTTAATAAAAATTTAAATATTCTCATTTTCTGCCTTCAAAGCTTGCAAAGCACAATATTTTTATAAAAAGGTGAATTTAATACTTCATTTTTCTATTTGTTTTAACATCAATCCATGCAAATACTGGTATTTCAACATGTAAAACTCTCCTATAACTTTACTTTGTAAAATACTGAAGATAAACAACCTTCTTATTTGGGCAGGAATAAAAGAGCCTTGTCTATGTCAAGGGCTATCTTAGTTGTTCTCATTTTCTCAAAAATATTTTCTCTCTAACTTTGTTTTTTTCAAATACTATTAAATATTGCTATAAACCTGTGGTTGAATTTAAAAAGTTTCCAATGGATTTCTTGACAACTTATTAGTAAATGGTTATCAAAAGCCTCAGATCAAACCAACCTCTAACTCCAGTAGGACAATTATTTTTGGTACCAAAAATTATGCTCCACTGTAAATTTTATATTTATTCTCTTGGAAGACATCTGTGACCTTCTTGATTTTTACCTTGTACTAATACTGAAATTAGGGTCAAAATCTTCTACATCAACAGCTTAGTTACCCTATAGCTTGAAAAGGGCAATGTCTTATTGATAAAAATTAGTCACGCCCTAACCGGTTTGGCTCAGTGGATAGAGAGTCAGCCTGCGGACTGAAAGGTCCCAGGTTCAATTCCGGCCAAGGGCACGTATCTTGGTTGTGGGCACATCCCCAGAAGAGGGTGTGCAGGAGGCAGCTGATGGATGTTTCTCTCTCATCGATGTTTCTAACTCTCTATCCCTCTCCCTTCCTCTCTGTAAAAAATCAATAAAATATATTTTAAAAAAATTAGTCACTCTGCTTTAGATAATAGAGTCACAATACTCTCTTTTCTGTAAGTATTTATTTATTTTACTGATTTCAGAGAGAGGAAGGGAAAGGGAGAAAAAGAGACAGAAACATCAGTGATGAGAGAGAATCATTGATCAGCTGCCTCCTGCATGCCCCTTACTGGGGTTCAAGCCCACAATCTGGGCATGTGCCCTGATGGGGAATCTAACTGTGACCTCCTGGTTCATGAGTAGATGCTCAACCACTGAGCCATATGGGCCTGGGATACTCTTAAAATGCTTCCTATTTGTAAATTATAACAGAAAAGGTATTTCTGGGTACACAGTTATGTTGTGTACTGTGTATGTGAGTATATGTGTATGTTTATATGTGGTTATTTCTATTTTTATGAACTTGACAAATAACCTAGTTGGGATAGTGCTTCCAGAAATAGCTTGCTTATTTAAAGATTACTTTAGGAGCAATATATATCTACTTAGTTATATTCTGCATTCTTAACATTTGTAATTGGTTTCCTTTGGAAATTGATTATAGATACTGAGAAAAAAGGAGAATGCTACACTTGTAATTTTTTTTCTTCCTTTACTGGGGTCAATGGCTGTGAAAAGCCTTCCCTCCCATCCCCCATAATGATTGATTACAATATTTCAACACAGATTTCCATGATTATTTTCACAAGCATTGAATGTTTTGCTTACTTCTAATTGTTTTAATAAGATTGATCTTTTGTGATTGTTTTATTGTAAGGTATTTATCTTAAAATGCACTGTAGAAAATTGATTTCTGTTTCAAGGGAAAAAAAATCCTCAATAGATATGTAGACTGAGAAAAAGAAAATTAAATTAAAAGATCAATTTTAAGGCCCAGGTCTTTGAATTTGCATTTATAATCCATTATTTTTGTACCCCTACATCTCTTTAATGATTTTGAGTAACAGTCTGTGAGTTTTGCCTGAAAACTGGCTCAAATGCTTTTCACATTTCAGACATACTTTAAAACTGTAGGATCAGTTAAACATATTTAACCACTAATCTATAAGACAATGTACATTGACCATTAAATAGATCTTAGGTAAAATGTGGGGCTGATTTTATTTTAATTGGAGATCCTGTAAAACAAGGAATTAAATCAAATTAGATTAAACATAACAAGTTATTAATAAGGAACAAGAACAAGTAAAAATAAATTATTAATAAAAGAGAGATACAGAGATAGCGAGATAAAGAGAGGTATTTTACATTCCATGGAAAGAGTCTGAATTTCAATAAAGGTGAGTAAAGTGTAATGTAGCAAGAATTCTTCACAGATCTTTTAGCATCCAAATTATGGCATGCATATTGCATGGTGCAATTTTACAAGCCTGTAAGACAGTAACATTAATAGTCCAGCATCTTTAAAATCATAAGTCTGCAAAATGATTCACTTGCCATGCATATTGAATATTAATAACATCAAGTAGTTGCATTTATTAACCTTTTACATTAATGGTCAGAAATGAAACATGCTGAGAACAATTGCACAACAGAGGGGAAAATGTTTCTGATGACTATTGGATTTCATTTGACAGTTAATAAAAACCATCAAGTACATAGTATGTTAGATTAGCTGATCTGGATTCCATATGACAAGTCATTATTATTAAAGGCAAATAGAGGGTATTTTCAAATACGCCCTGGAGTAAGGTAGACTAAAATATGATGGTGCACTCTTGAATGTCAAGGACATTTTGTGCAGTGTGTAATTGAAAACTACATGTAATGTGCAGTTTGGGGACCATTTAATGTTGCTCTGCAGACCTCAAAGCATCACACTGAATATGTTACTGGAATCTGTCAAACTCAGCTCTAGGTTCAAATGCATAACAAATATTTATGGACAATCACCATTTTGATGACAGAGAGAGTGTGTCAGAACTAACTACATCATTATAGTTAGCATATGAGTAAGTGTATAAGTGTCTTAACTGTTTCTATTTCCCCTTCAATTTCTTTTACTTAAAAATCAGTCAAATTTTACATAATCTATAAGTTAGCCCTTGTTAAAAAATTAGAGTCATGGACAACTGGGTGATTTTTCAATAACGTAGTGAGTGATAAGCTATGATTCTGACTAATTGTGCCTTCCTAAATGTCATACATACTCATCAAGAAGTATGCAGACCATCAGAAGTAGGACAGTTTCGTTTTAAGAATATTGAAAGTTTAAAGTATGCAAATACTGGTACCCTCATAAATAAGTGCTTTACAATACAGGATATCTAAAATAATGACAAATAAATGTTATTGTTTACTGTGAGAATTTCGGTACACTTATCACTCACTATACATACACCTATTTATGCATTACCTATGGACACAGACAATAGGGTGGTGCAGACCTGGGGGAAGCAGGAACCAGGTGTAGGTGAGCAATGGGGGAATAAAAGGGACATCTGCAATATTTTCAACAATAAAGATTAAAAAAAAAAGTCTTTCCTGTGAAGTATTTCACTGTACCCTTCCCTAACAGGGATGGTGGTGTATGTCCACCTCTGGTTGTACAAATGTACACTGTGCACACTCCAAAGTATTGCATTTACCACGCTCTTTTGTAAGGATTAAAGTGTCCAGAGACTGTGGGCAACTTGAGGACAAGGACTATGTCGTCACCAGTTTTGTATCTATGGTGTTAAACATTTGCCTTGGCATGTAGAAGATACTCTACAAACCTTTCTTGTCTAAACGAATACCACATGGGTGAATGTTTGTTTATGGCTTATTGTACAGTTGGATTTTTAACTTTTTCTAAAACAAAACTTTAAAACTTTATTCACAGACAGTATTAAAGAATGAGATTCAACTCTTAAAAGAGGAGTGGCGTTTAGTGCTGTAACCTGTAGGACTATAATCTCCACAAAGCAAGGTATACACGAAGCGTATCCCTGCAAGGGGCTGACAGCAAACCACCAAGCTTCAACTCAGTCCTCCAGGGCGCCTAGAGAGATCCCGGAAATGCCCGAGAGGGTGGGTACCGCAGAGAGCCGGTGAGGCACTTCCGGCCAGGGTGACCAGTTTTTGTTGATTTTCTTGTCACCAGAAGGGTCGGTACTAGGTGGCATAGCTGCGGATAGGAGGACTCTTGCACGGGGCCGGGTGGGGTGCACCTGTATTTAAGGAAGGACGATGAGTTCCGTGGCTTTTTGCAGGGTTTGCTCTCTTCTCACCTGAAGGCAAAACCCCGGAAAAGTGGGCACGTGCAGAAGAAAGATGAGTTCGCCCTTGATGGCAAGTGGAAGCAGTGATGCTGAGGGGGGCCTGGATGGTGGCTGCAGGGCCCCGGGTCGCCCCCCCTCTCCCCTCCTGCGTGATGGACTTGTGATAGTGAAAGTGGAAGGAAACTCAAGGGGAGTTCGGGAGTCCGACCCGCCCGTGGACTGTCTGGATTCGAAACTTGTCAACAGTATTTTAGTCGATTCTATTATCAGGAGGTGGCTGGACCCGAAGAGGCACTGAGCTGGCTCAGGGAGCTTTGTCGTCGGTGGCTGAGGCCTGAGATGCACTCAAAGGAACAGATCCTAGAGCTGCTGGTGTTGGAGCAGTTCCTGACCATCCTGCCCCCAGAGCTCCAGGACTGGGTGCAGAAACACTACCCCAAGAGCGGGAACCAGGCTGTGGGCATAGCATGGGCTCTTGAGAGAGTGCTTGGTGGAACTTCACTCCAGAGATTGGTGAAGGTCAAGGATGTACCTGTAACCTGGGAGGAATGGGAGCATCTGGACCCAGTTCAGAGGGACTTCTGTAGGGATAATGCACCGAAGGATTGTGGGAACACAGCCCTACCAAGTTTGGGAACTAGAACAGAGAACAAAGAGTTGATTCTAAAGCAAGAAATTCTAGAAGTAGAGCCACAGATGCAGCTACAAGAAGGGTCCCAGGGCAAGACTCCCGTGTTGACCAAATGTGGTGATACTCAGAAGGTGATAATCAGAGAGTCCATACTGGGGAGAAGCCTTATGAACTGTCTGGGAAATGCTTCCGTCAGAATGTGACCCTCATTATACACTAGAGAACTCACACTGGAGAAAGACCTTATAAATGTCTTGAATGTGGGACAAGCTTTAGACAGAGTCCACACCTTATCTGACACGAAAGGATCCACAGAAATAAAGTCCCATCATTTTGACATGGTACTACATGAAAAACACACACAGAAAACAAATGTTGATGTCATCCTAAAACAACCTCACAAACACACCCAGAAATAATGTTTAACCAAATATCTGAATACCCAACATCTTGGCACCAACCATCTGGGAAAAAGATGAGTCAAACTGACACAAAGAATTAACCATCACAGTCGATAAGGACAAAGGGTCAGAAGAATTTAAGATACAGCATTAAGAATGCCATAAAAGCCATCCAAAGCTCAAGAAAATGCATAGAATGACCAAAACTAAATCAAACCAACAGATGTATGCTTTAGTGTCTCCAGTTGTGAATTCTGAAGACTTGGATTTTTCTTAATCTCTCCTTCAGAACCATACCAATTTCATTACCAGGCATGCACCTACTTAAATATTGCTGAATTGTGGTTTTATTTCTGCTACCAGAAATCTAATTAAATTTACCATCATTTATTACTTGGACCTGGTGCCTATGCCCCTGACCCAGTTTTCCTGTGTGGCTCTTGCTGCTGCAATCCATTTCCCACTTACCAGCCAGATTGATTTTTGTGACACATATATTGGATCTGTCAATTAAAGTAATTAGTGTAGGTTTCCCATTGTACTTAGAATAAAATACCATAGTCTTGAAATGACCTACAGAATCCTGCGCAAACTGGTTGGTCCCTACCTTCCTCTCAAACCCTGTATTACACTCAATAACTTGTTCTCTCCATCACATTAGCCTTCTCTTCATTTGGGGAATTCTGCAAATTAATCCTTGACTCAGGACAGTCACACAAGCTGCTCTTTCCATAGAAAGCTCTTGCCTCATTCATCCATAAACTGACTTCTTCACATCATTAAAGGCTCAGCTTAAATGTTACCTTTCAGAGACTGTCTTTGTCAACCTTTTCTCAAGGAAGTTGATATTTACAGTTTTGATTGATCACTATATGTTAGATACTATTCATAAATACTATAAATTGTCCCAAAGTATCACTTGATTCCATTGGCAGTATTTCTAAATCTATTTGTAGCCAATTTGGGCTGGTAAATCTAGGTGGAAAAAAACAAAGGGACACCTGTACTGTGTATAATCTCTCCTCTCTCTGTACTAAGCTAGCACTAACTGCAGTAGTCTAATATGTCATTACTAATATGAATATTTTGACGATAGCATGGTCATGAATAAGATTTTTTTTTTTCATTTTATCATATAAGGTTTGAAATTTTATAAATATTTTACTGGTTACCAAAGTAAATTTATTGACATTATTTTATTCCATAATTGAAATGCTATAAATTAGCTTTGCTATATGGCATTCAAATAATTTTAAAATACAAGTGGGTGAAAATAGCTGAAAAATGAGACCAAATGTCTATTCTGATTGTATAATCATTCTCTATGTGTCTAATGGAGCTATGCATAGAAAGTAGCTCTCTGAAGCTGCTTCTCTACAAATGTAGAAAATAGTAGGAGGTAGATATTAATTGAGACACCCCCCTGCACACACACACACTGTTAAGACACTGCAAATTCAGGGATTTCCTTAATTCTCTACCCAAAACCATGCACACGTTTGAGGCTTCCTGGTAGAAATTGTGAATTGGAAAAATAAGCGGATGGTTTATGTAAAGGGTATATAAAGACAAGATATATAGTTGTTTGTATGGAAAATAATACAATAATTAATAAATAATAATACAAGAATAAACTGTTTTGTGTATTCACAACTGTACACTTCCTTTTGCCCCACCCTGTATAAAGGAATAGTTATTTAATGGATCAGAGAGTCAATATGAAAGAGAAAAATGACTCTTTAGAAAAGGTGAGTTAGGGTAAAATAATATAGAGAGAAAAACATATACATAGAGTTAGATATACATACAATATACATAGCAGAGTGAGACTTATTCTGACACTAATTATATGTCTATATTGTGGAAAGTACTTGAGTGGTAAAAAAAATAATTTGCCCTTAATCTTATATTTCAATTGAGAAAAGGTAATAAATAGAAAATGCTAAAGAGTATAGTATATTCCAGTTTATAATGACAAGACATAAATGATTTCCTATGAAAGACAGGAAAACTGTGGAGGCTAGACTCTGAGAGAACAGGAATACCTGAAGTGAAACTTTGGAAGCCCAAGAAGTTACATTGCTTTGTTTCCCATATCAGGAGACAATTCAGTGGTTTAGTTATAAAAATGTTCTGTCAAGTAGAGCATAACAGCCTTTTATGTTATTTATCTCATTGTGGTACAGAAACAATTTGGGTTTTTGATCTCACAATTCTCATGTATTTTTATATATTGCTGTTACAAGTCATCTATTTTGTAACATTCCATTTAATAATAAGCTATAACTTTAAATTCATTGTCTCCCATTCTTGTGTTACAAGTTATTTTAATTTGTTGATGAAAATTGATGGATCAAAATGGAAATTTTGATGGTAAAGCCTCAGGTCATAAAATGCTTCATTTACATACCAAAAAGAAGAGCACTTTCAATTTTTGCATTATTCTAAAATGTAACTGGGTTTATAACAACATTAGTCTTTGCTGCAATGAAAGTGGCACACTACATTGATTAGCATGATGGTGGATTGATTAGATTTCATTTTACATTGATGAGTCAACGGAGACAAGCAAAGGAAACTGCTGACTCTGGATTTGTGAAATGACAGGTGGAACACATTGCTAACCAAGCAGCATTTAGCATTATTTCCTATTCCCTGACAACCCATTCTAAACTCTGCATTACAAACACCATAGAACAGTGAGCCCCAAGTAAAATAAAACAATAAAACCTGTATATATCAAGTAGAGTGATTGGGGGAAAGGATTATCTCAAAGAAAAAATTTGTTATCATTCCTCAATGGAAAAAAAAAAAAGGTCACCTTTACCATGTGCTATCAGATACTTTGCCAGGAATGACATGGAAATCAAAACATCAGAATTGTAATTGATATTTTGATGATAATGCTATCACCAGCATATCTATATGAATATAAGGCACTCACATTTATGCATTTGACAGCAAATTTTTGTATACTAATGTATGCCAGGCATCATGTTAGGCTTGGAGAATAAAAGAAACACGAGCTTCTTTTCCTAGAACATTTTTTTATTGTCCCATATGACTTCACTTCTTAGCAACAATTGACAATTTTGTCACATCTTTATTCTATGCCCTCAATCTCCTTTTGTTTCAAGGTTGTAGAGATAGCTTGCTTTTCCTTTCAACTGTATGACTTTTATGTTACCATCTCAGGAAATATTTTCTTTTTTTTATTAATTTTTAGACTTTCTAAAATTTCTGCCTCAGACTGGCTCCCAACAGTCATATATAGAGAAAAGAATCCTGATCTGTGTCTCAGGATTGAGTTACTCTTGATGTCTTTACTCAGGTGTAGTAAATGGCATTAAAAAATATGTAGATATTATTTTCCCATATAAACTTGCCCTTTTTGATTCTATAACGGACACTAATTAATTTATTTTCACTAGATTTTAAATCTTTAAAATTAACTTTGAATCACTCCTCCCCTTTATTATTTATAATGAATCACCATGCAAGGTAAATACCATCTAATGTCCATTCCCAGAGACTCTATTCTAATCAGATCTTAAATATTCCTGTTTCAATATATCATATGATAAATGTTAGTATTTCATTACACGTGTTTTCTCATCCCACTTTAATGCAAACATCTCAACTGTCATGTTGCTTCCCCATCTTTCTAAAATACACAGAAAAATAATAAAACTCTTAATATCTCACTATCTCCTGAAATATGTGCAGTTTTTATTATTGCATTTGAGGCCCTGTATTATATAATTACTTAATGTTATCTTACATTATCAAGAACTGTGATGAATTTGAAATTGTACCCTGATTTCTAGTAGCTAGTTAGCCCTCCACAGTTGCATGGATGCTTGAAGAAAATGAGAAATTCCTGGTTCAGAGACAAAGTTTATTACTCATGGCACAGCAGGGCAGCAGGAGATCCATGTTCCCTTTGACCTTCAAATCAAAGGGCGATATGGAGCAGCCCAGTTGGGTGTTGTGCAGAGAGGGCTTTGTCACAGCTGAAAAACTCTTGAGTTTAGGGCACCTTGAGTTTTTATTTATTTTTATTTTTTAAAATATATTTTTATTGATTTCAGAGAGGAAGGGAGAGGGAGAGAGAGATAGAAACATCAATGATGAGAGAGGATCATTGATCGGTTGCCTCCTGCACCCCCCTTACTGGGGATTGAGCCTGCAACTTGGGCATGTGCCCTTGACCAGAATCGAACCTGGGACCCTTCAGTCCACAGGCTGACGCTGAGCAAAACCGGCGAGGGCTGCACCTTGAGCTTTTAAAAGGCATATGCTGAACTTGCCAAAACATTGCCTCAGCATGAGCTAGTGTCTTTTTAAATATATATATATTTTTTTATTGACTTCAGAGAGGAAGGGAGAGAGTGAGATAGAAACATCAGTGATGATAGAGAATCACCGATCAGCTGCCTTCTGCACGCCCCCGACTGGGGATTGAGCCCGCAACCTGGACATGTGCCCTTGACCGGAATCAAACCTGGGACCCTTCAGTCCACAGGCTGACACTTGAGCCACTGAGCCAGACTGGTTAGAGAGAGCTAGTGTCTTTTATATCCCAGAGAGAAAACAAATCAGTTCTCTGCCCCCCAAAAGGTGGCAATATTCCTGTCTTTAATGTATGTTTGCTATACAAATTTTCTTAAAGAGATAGTATAGAACAGAAGAAATTAAAAGCCATGAAGAGATACAATGACCTGCTGAGAATTGTCTCCCAACACACATATTTCACTCCCTAACCTCCTTGTCTACGAACTTTTATTGTATATCAGCAGGGAGGCTTATTAAGACAGAGATTCAAATGTGGTGGGTGACCAGTGAAGCGGGTGAATTGTTGGTTTGACAAATTTAGTAACTAGTGCTTGTTGTTGTCCTCAGTCACTTGTTTTATTTTTCTACTTTCTTCATACAAAACTTAAAAACAAACAATCAATCAACTATAAATGTATCATTCATGCTTAAAACTGCATACAGATGATATACACAAATTATCTGTATTGAATTACAGAGATGTTGCAGGGATAAGGGAAGAACATGATAAAATGCAGAAACTTGAGGCTGCTCGAAGCCTCATCAAAAGGTTAGTGAGATTTTATTTTGAAAAGAAAATTCAAGTAGAACTAGCTGGTTATCTGAAGAGCAGTGACTTGAGTCAAGTGGCAATAGTCAACTTGAAGAAATCTCTACAACAGGGGAAAAGGATATAAATCTGCAATTCTTATGATTTACCCTTCCCTCATATATCTAGATGGGGATCCTTATCCTCTAACAAAAACTACAACAATAACCCAAAACAAACAAATAAACAAAAAAAAACAAGAGAGGAACAGAGGATTTGGGAGTCTGTTGATGCAAACCACATAAAGCAGTCTCCCAATAAATCCATAAATGGTAGTGTTGGTATAACATAAAAGGCAATACATATGCAAAATAATTTCCTGCTACCATCCAGATGAGCAGCTCATACACTTAGGACCGTGGTCGGCAAACTGTGGCCCGCGAGCCACATGCGGCTCTTTGGCCCCTTGAGTGTGGCTCTTCCACAAAATACCACGGCCTGGGCGAGTCTATTTTGAAGAAGTGGCGTCAGAAGAAGTTTAAGTTTAAAAAATGTGGCTCTCAAAAGAAATTTCAATCGTTGTACTGTTGATATTTGGCTCTGTTGACTAATGAGTTTGCCGACCACTGACTTAGGAGATAGTAACATAGCAATAATTCAGCTGTTGGTAGTGGAGTAAACAGACCAGCATTGGCAAGAAGGCCGTTTTTTAGTCAGTCCATGCATAGCCATGAATAGTCCTCATTTCTGCTGCTATTTTATAAGTGGACACATAAGTATTAGGGATATTTGGCAAATCTCTGACTTAAGTTCACAGTGATGGTCGCTGTTTCCCTGATTATGGTCAGCATCCACTGCTGATGATGCCCTTTAGGTGGTATTTGTGTGAAACACAACTGTTTTCTCATTCCACGTTGTTCCAATCACCAGTGTTCCCAGTTCCCAACTTCCCTGCCAAACATTAGTCATTATCAGTCAGTCTACTGTTGATCTGTGACTTAGATGGTCCTTTCACATAAAGAGCACAGTCAGATGTGCTAGTCAAAATTCTGGTCATTGGAAGAACATGTGCCTACATCACTGATGTTCAAGGCTACTTCTTATTAAAATAAAATGCAGTGCTCTCTACTTCAGCCCTTACCAACATTCAGTGTAGACCCTTTTGTGAAGCACATTGATGTTTTTATTTTTTTCTTAACTTGTTGTAAGTGCTCAAAATAAGGTTATAGGTGTTGATGAAAACAGATATGTTGAAGTGGTAAGGAAGACCATCTATCTGCTCATGCAATTTGGGGCACCATATGGATGCACTCAATCCTCTGAGTTTATATAACATTTCTGTTTTATAATGCAATTTTGGTGCTGTGCATGTCCACATTTGTGTTTTGGTGGGTCGGGTAATATCTAATACATTATTAAAGTTTAGATTACATTGTTATTTTTTGTCCCATAATCAAGTGTTCCAGCTTCACTAGGTTTTAGCATAAGGCCAAGAATTGCTTTAAAAACAAATATTAATCAAGGATGGAATAGACTTACTGAAAAACCTTGGAACATATTTTGTGATTCTATTGGAACTTCCGGTCGGAACTTTATTCTGTACGTATATCTGGCCCAAACTGTTGGAACTGATTGCTCTTAAGTTCCAAATCTCCAGGAAGCTCACACCAGTTTAGACTGCTATGGAGCCTATTCATGCTTTGGTTCCAATTTAAACCTGGCAACCTTACAGATTATCCTACAAGTGATTTCTAGAAGCAAGTTCAAATATGATATATGTTGCCTCTAAAACCCGAAGAGATCAACCAAGAGTTTTACTTTCCATCACAGTAGGTAGGTGCAGCAACTTGTCTCATTTTAGAAGGGTAACTCAATATTCACCATACCAGTAATCTCCCTGGAATTTCACTGGGCTTATCTTCTACCTTTGGGCAAACATATGCATTTATAAGGTCCCTAATGTGCTTGCTACTCTTTGATTATCAGGTTTAAATAACATAATGTTTTCAATATTATGAGCCAGTGTAATTTTTTGTTTTCTGTGAGAATGATGGATGCTTCTATGAGCTATGTAGTAGGATGATGAGCAGGGGATTGACATAGCATTGCAATAAAATATTAAAAGTACATATGCTCTCATGCCTATCATGAAAATGCAAATGGGGTGTGATTTTACTGTTTGAGATGGAAAAGAAAATAGTTATCTGGTCAAAGAAAGACTTTAGACCAGCCATCAGAAGTTGTGTTGATTTTACTCCAGTAAAAATATCACATCTGAAATCAAAGTTGTGATTGAAAATACCACTTGAATAAATTTACAATAATCTAATGTCATTTTCCACAACCCATTTGCATTCCTACAGTCACATAGAAAAATGTTAATGAGAGATGTGGTAGAAGTTACTAGTTTTAATTTTCTTAGTCTTTGCTAGTTTCGCTAGTCTCCACAATTGTCCCTGGAGTTTAGAATTGCTTTTTGTTTAATATTTTCAGGGTTTCCACATGGCTCCTCCCACATTAACACAGCTCATTTTGGAACTAAAAAATGGTTCTAACAGCTACAAATCTATCTATTCCCACTATATATTCTCTACTAAGGCAAACAGTTATAGGTCTACAGTCCCATTTATCTACTGTTAGGTATATTCAGAACAAAACACATCAAACCCTGACCCTCTCATCAATCATCTGCCTGTATTAATTGTCTTTATTCTAAGAGATGAGCTTAAGGGTCAACTTAATTTTAGTTACCCCCAGAAGGTCTGTGTATTTCTGTTTTCTTAGGAAACAATCACTGTTTAGAAAATGTCGGCAGAGATTCGTATTCTATATCTTTCTCCCAAATAACCCAGCCTTCCAATCAATAGAGAGTGTAGTAATTTCCAAAGTGCTTACATCTGAATAAGAGGCAGTGTATCCCCATTAAAATGACTAGTTTCATACTTGCCCACCAGTCTTAGAATTGTTTCTTGTAAGTATGTCATAGGAAACCTTAGGAGGCTTCCAATAATTTAAATTTCTAAGTGATTCATAGATGAATTAGCCCAAACAGCTATCTCTACATCTGAAGGCTCTGATTGCTATTTTAAACCGTGCTCATTGTGGAAACCTTATCTCTGTGTCTCTGATGCATAAGTACTACCACTATGGGATGCCTTCATGCCCACTGAGATCAGGCTTGAATCTAATACATGTAATTAGAATCTAGGCTTGCCCTCAGACATACTTGTCTTACGACTTCAGAAGATAAGGCTCTCTTGACAAGCTCTTTTTCCTTAATACTTTTTTTTTTTAACAAATCATTTTTCATATATCTGACACCCATGACTATAAGGGGAAACTTCACTATTGTCCTAAAAACTTAGTAACACCACCACTTGATGTCACACTTTTTTTGCTTTCAGGTGCTCTCCATTCCATGTTATGACCAGTAATATTCTTTTTTAAAATATATTTTTATTGATTTCAGAGAAGAAGAAGAGGGAGAGAGAAATAGAAACATCAATAATGAGAGGGAATCATTGATGGGTTGTCTCCTGCATATTCCACAATGTGGATTGAGCCAGCAACCCAGGCATGTGCCTTTGGCATTGTATGGAATAGCATGTGTATGTCTTACCCAACCACAGAAGTTAATTTCTTTTTCTTTTTCTTAGAGCATTAAGTTAGCATTTTTTAAAGTACTCTCTCTGCCTCCTTCAAATGTACCAGTATATAAATATTTTAAAAGCTAACTAAGTCTTTTGCCAAGTTAAATGCCTGGGAATACCTTTCTCAAGGACCTAGAAGTCATCTCTTTGAAATACTAGTATATTCATCAAGAAAGAGAATTCAGGTGCTTCTTCCCAGTTGCTGTGGGAATATAGAAGGCATTTTCAGTGACCACCTTGCTCTTAAACTGCCTCCTGGTATAAAGATGTTAGAAGTTTATTGGTACTTTGGATAAAGCCATTTTGCTAACAAATATGGTCACCCCACTTATCATGTAAACGCAGGATAAACTATGTGTGACCAATGGTGCTGTTCAGGCTTCTTTATGGGGACTATTTATCATTTATCTTGAGAACATGTACATAATAGGCTGTATCTGCTAGGCTCTACAAAGGGTGAGACGTCTTTCGGTCTTGGCAATCTCTTAGCAGGTTGCCTATACATCAAATTCTGGTTTAATGCATATTCAACAATAAATGGTTTTCTTTCTTCTCTACCTTTGTAGAGAATTGTTACAGTTTGAAAGATTTACTTTAAATTACATTTCCCCAACAGCCTCCACACTGTGGTTGTTCTTTGGAGAATAAGTGCTGGCAATAATGTTATAAACTAAAGAGGCGAAACTTTGGGGAGAGTGAAGCATCTTTAGCACAACTTAACATGGAGAAGGTGTGAATTATCTCTGCTGAAGACCTGTGCCCACACAGGAATCTAATCAAACCCCCCATTACAGCTCTTGCACACAGGTACAGGGACAGGTGCCGTTTCACAGTGACACATGAAAACATTTCTCTAAGGAAATAGGCTGTGGAATGCTCTGGAAGTAGGTTATTTTTCTGACCTTTGGGCATAAAAAAGAAAAAAAAATGGCAGAATTTCATCAGCCTCAATAAGCCAATTATTGGACATTTGTTGAATTAGAAGTCAGCACATGACTATTTTCTAATAGTAGGTGTGTGCACCAGATAATCTATACATATAAAACCCTAATATGCAAATAGACCAAACGGTAGAACAACCAAACAACTGAACAACCAGTTGCTATGACGTGCACTGACCACAGGGGGTATGCGTGGAACATGGCAGGCATCAGCCACAGTAGGATGGTGGAGCAGGTAAGCGGGGGTGCCAGACCAAGGCAGGGTGCTGGTCACTGTCATTGGGGCGAGCCTCTGGTGGTTACTGAACATACTTTGCTCCCATGCACCACGGTCCTGCCAGGTGTTCGCACCTGCTGCCGGCGCTGTCCCACTCGCACCCATAGCTGGTGCTGGAGCCGCTGCTCTCACCCTCTGCCAGAGCCTGGCATCAGCCCTGATCGTTCAGTGCCGTCAGTGGGTGTGAACGGTGGCTGCCAACCCCAATCGCCCCTGAGGGCTTCTCCACCTCCCCCTGCTCCTGAGGGGTAATCGGAGCAGCAGCCGCTGCTCGCACCCACTGACAGCCCCAGCCCCACTCGCACTGGCTGCTGGCACCGTGCAGAGGATGGGCCAAGACTCACCCCTGTGTCCACTGCAGCCTCGCAGCCTACAGTTCCTTTCAAAGTGCACGAATTTGTGCACTGGGCCCCTAGTTTATGATAATTGGGAAAACAAAAGAGATGGGGTTTTTTTGGTATACAGTGGATTTTTTGTATACAGAGTTTGTAAGGTGATTCATACTGGCTAATCCTAAAAACATTGCATTTCTTTTCCACTCTGGGTCTTTAATTATACCTGTCCTGGACCAGGAATGCACTTATATCTCTAGGTGTGTGTTTGTGTGTTTTTGTAATATTACCATTATTTTATTGATGACCATCTTAAATAATTACAACCCTAAAAGAGATTTTCTCTGGCTGCCCACCCATAGGTGATATTTTTACAAGACCTAATCATTTAATAAAAAAACTATCTGCATGCTGCATTCCATAGTTAAGTAAAGTGGGTTTATTTAACTTGTTATAGGCAGGGGAAGCTGACCTTAGAGGAGCCCTGCTAGTGCCACAGAGAGGGGAGGGGGACCTGTTCTAGGGGCTTGGGTTTGTGCAGGTGAGCTAAGAAGCAGGAGGCTGTTCTTGATTGGATAATGCATGGAGGGAAAGCAATGCATGCTTGTGTAGGTTAGTGTGTATTCAGAAGGCAGGAGGGTTAAAGTGAAACTACAGTTGTTAGTCAGAAGAGAGCATATTTGGTCATTTTTGTGGAATTGGTGGAGGGTCCCTGTCTATATCTTGTTCTGGGCCTTGCTTATGTTCTGTTGCAAGTAGGAGGGTCCAGTGTTCAACCAGGTTTAGGTTCATTTTCTTTGATTGTCAACAAGATCTATTTTTACCTCATTAATTATATACCCATTTTTGAAATAAGGTACTGAAAGTCTTAGAAAAAATAATTATTAATTCAAGGCCACACAATTATAATTGGCAGTGTTAGTACAGAGTCAAGAACTCTGGCTCCTAACCATTACTCTCTGTAGAATTACTCTCTGCTAATTCTACACCTACATGTCTCGGGGGTTTGGTTCTCACTTGCCTGCTTTAGCTAACCAATGCCTGTATTGACATGGCAAAATTGTCCAAATACAGTCAAGAATCAAGCCTCTGTCTTTAAAATATTAAAAATATATGAAAATTGTCTCCTGACTGCTTGGGTAAAGATTTTACCTTTGTCATGATTATTTGGGTATTCTACAAGTATAGTTTAAGAAGGATTCACTACAACTGACATATGATATAGTCCCTACAGCTGTCTAATCCTGATGTAGACAAGAAACAAAAGCTACATGTTCCCTGTTTCTACTACGCATCTCTAACATCTTGATTAGTATAATGGTCTGGGTGGTTGACAACTTGATTAATCTGAGCTTTCTCTAATCAGAAAGCTCAGATTCTCTAATCAGAAACACATTCAAACTCTTTTTACTCTGAAGGATTTTCTGTCTCCTTTGCTGATAAGATCAATCAAGACCTGGATAAATTTAGTAGCTTTCTAGTGGAAGAGCCATATCTTGGTACTGAAATATGCTTTGTCTTTTCTGGCTCACTTTAGACAGCTTTTCTTAGAGAATGAAAGGTAAAAAAGATAGATTTTGTAATACCTAAGAACAGAATCTATGTTCTGTTATTTTATACTAGAGGCCCGGTGCACAAATTCATGCACAAGTGGGGTCCCTTGGCCTGACCTGCGGGATTGGGCCGAAACCGGCTCTCTGACATCCCCTGAGGGTCCCAGATTGTGAGAGGGTGCAGGCCAGGCTGAGGGACCCCTGTGGTGCACAATCAGGGCTAGCCAGGGAGGGTCCGCAGGAGGGCTCCAGAGCTTGTCTGGCCCATCTCGCTCAGTCTCAATTGGCTGGACCCCAGCAGCAAGCTAACCTAACAATAAGAGCATCTGCCCCCTGGTGGTCAGTGCATGAC
This sequence comes from Plecotus auritus, assembly GCF_963455305.1. NCBI lineage: Eukaryota > Metazoa > Chordata > Mammalia > Chiroptera > Vespertilionidae > Plecotus > Plecotus auritus. Next base: position 49,552,542 of record NC_137782.1, read on the forward strand.
ATAGCGACTGGTCAACCGGTTGACTGTCTGTCCCCTGGTGGTCAGTGCATGACATAGCGACTGGTCAACTGGTTGACTGTCTGTCCCCTGGTGGTCAGTGCACATCATAGAGAGCAGTTGAGTGGCCTTAGCATATTAGCATATTATGCTTTGATTGGTTGAATTGCTGACCAGATGACCGGACACTTAGCATATTAGGCTTTTATTATATAAGATAGTCAGTAAAAAATATCTGGAATAATTGCTGGTACATTTCTTATTAATACTTATATGCTGGAGAATAGCATAATAAATATATTTTTATAGTATTATTATACATAATAATAAAAGTAAAGATCTACTCAATTTTTCCTTTCGAAGAATTTATTTTATCCTTTTTGTTTTTAACTCTCTTTTACCAATTATATCCAATTAACCATGAATTGCTGATGGTCTGTCCCATATATGTTCTAGAATCTAACATGTTCCTAAGATGATGTCTCTAGGCACACTCATTTTAGTGATTTAGCCTCTGCTTTTTTCTCTGCCACAACTTCACATCAGTCCATCTTCCTCATTCCTCCTCAAGGAATACATTCCCTGCTTTAAAAAGTCTGCATCATCCCTCTCTCTTCCAGTTAGGCTCCTTTCCTGGGGGTGTTATGACCTCCAAGACTCTGTCTCCACCTTATAAGCAGCCCCCTTTCTTTCTGCTCTCCACAGCACTGCTCTAGAGTTCCCAATCACACTCCACAATCTTATACCTCTGCATTTTTTCTCATTATTCCTCTGCCCATAGAGCTCCTTCTTTCATCAACAAAATTCTACTCATCTTTAAAAATACAAGTCTGGCATTATTCTTTCAAATGTGCAGTTCATGTTGCATCTGGAGGTGGCTCTTTTCCTACTGCTATGAATGCATTCAGAATAATTGCCCTGGCATGTTTTGCCAGCATGCCTATTGCTATGCTGCATGTTATATAGTATGTCTGATTGAATAGTTTATGTAATCTCTAGGGAGAGGCACGATACCTGCAAGATATTTACTCACTTTACTGAAATCAACCATTCTCATAGCATGTTTAGGATGCATCTTTGTGTACTTATAATTTTTGCTATTATTAATATATTAGAGGCCCGGTGCACAAAATGTGTGTACTGGACAGTGGGGGGGTCTCTCAGCCCAGCCTGTGCCCTTTCGCAGTCCGGGACCCCTCAGGGGACATAGCAGTGCGCCAAGTGGCAGGCAACCAGGTAGGAGTCCAAATCAGGGCCGGGTTCTCTCGTGCTCATGCCAGCCCACTGTGCCTGCTGCTGCCGGTCAGTAGTGCTACTGTGGAGTCGGGAGAGGCTCCTGCCATGGCAGCTGCACTCACCAACTGTGAGCCCAGCTACTGGCTGAGCAGTGCTCCCACTGTGGGAGGACACTGACCACCAGGGGGCAGCTCCTGCATTGAGCGTCTGCCCCCTGGTGGTCAGTGCACATCATAACGACCAGTCGTTCCAGTCATTCCAGTCGTTCTGCCGTAATGGTCGCTTAGGCCAGTGGTCGGCAAACTCATTAGTCAACAGAGCCAAATATCAACAGTACAACGATTGAAATTTCTTTTGAGAGCCAAATTTTTTAAACTTAAACTTCTTCTAATGCCACTTCTTCAAAATAGACTCGCCAAGGCTGTGGTATTTTGTGGAAGAGCCACACTCAAGGGGCCAAAGAGCCGCATGTGGCTCGCTTGCCACAGTTTGCCGACCACTGGCTTAGGCTTTTATTATATAAATTGAAATGTATGTTTTATAATAAATTCTAGTCCTTTTTTAAAAGTCTGGAGCAATTTTCTCAGTACAATGCCTGCACATAGCATGTATTCAATAAATCCATGTTGCATTAACTACTGAGAAAAGATTAGCAATGCCAGAATCATTGAAATAACGTGTAATTATATAATTGAAGGCTAAATGAACTATTTTAGAATTCAGAGTTAGGAAAGAGCCAACTCTCAGGACTACTGAAGGCATTTTCATGTAGAAAATCAGAATAGAAACACATTTTTTGTTTTGTTTTATTTACAGTGTTTCTATTTCATTTCTTGTTTGTTTTCTCTGTTTTTATAATAAAAGCATGGGAGGCACTCAGGAATTGAGCTGTTTGAACTCAAAAAGGAATTTAGTTCCTATGGACCTCAGTTTATTTACCAGCTGAATGAAAGAACAGAAATAAATTGTGTCTTAAGCCCCTTGCTGCTCAGTCTTCCATCTGTCTTTATCCACCTCACCTCACCAGTAATAGCTTTGTCACTGCCAAGAGGGGTCACTTTTTCTTTGGGATAAAGGAGAAGAGGAAACAGATAAAAACTGTACCAAAAAATTGGGGAAGACATTGAGAGAGAAAAAAAGAGACAAATGGTTTCTAGACTTATTTACAATTCATGTATTGATGATCACGATCTGCACATGGTACTTCTTGGCAATAAGATTCTTAATAACAAAATCCAAACCCTTCTTTCATTGAAACCAATTAGGCTGTCTCTTTAAAACCTGTCATCATAAACAACACTGTTTCAAAATAGGTGAATGTGTTTCCTATTTAAATTAAACAACCCCAAAATTGCATCAAAGTGAAAGACACACATTTTGCCCCAAATCTTAGAATGAATGCTAATGGGGACATACTATTAATTCTTGAAATATTCCAGGATACCTAATAGATTTCTATTAAAAATTTTTTTAATGATTTCAGAGAGGAAGGGAGAGTGAGAGTGAGATAGAAACATCAATGATGAGAGCGAATCAATAATCGGCTGCCTCCTACATGCCCCACACTGGGGATTGAGCCCACAACCTGGGCATGAGCTCTGACCAGGAATTAAAACAGCCGTGGGCAAACTATGGCCCGTGGGCCAGATCCGGCCCGTTCGGCTGTTCTATCCGGCCCACGGAGCCGAAAGAGCGGAGGGTTCTCTTTCTCTCCCCTCCGCTCCTTTACTTTGAATTTATATTAGTTCACACAAACACTCCATCCATGCTTTTGTTCCGGCCCTCCGGTCCAGTTTAAGAACCCATTGTGGCCCTCGAGTCAAAAAGTTTGCCCACCCCTGAATTAAACCATGACCTCCTGATTCATAGGTCGACACTCAAACAGGGAGCTATGCCAGCTGGGCTAGATTTGGATTTTTGATGCCCAAATTCTTCCATGCATAAATATTAACATAATCTTAGGCAAAAATTAAAAATTAATCACAGTAATTATATATAAAATATCAAATATATTAACATTATACAATATATAGAATTCATATTAAATGTCATGTTAATGCTTACAATTATCACATACATACTTAATTGATGAATGAATATAATATTATGAACATTTTAGGAACTAATAAAATACAAGTGAAGTTGGTGACATATTACCTGCATACAAATAATATTTTCTCTGAAATAATTAGAAACACCTGTTTTAACATGTTCTTTATAGAGAAGCTTTCTTTTTTCTTAATCTAGATAAAATAAAATCTGTTTGCTACTGATCAGAAATGATTAATATTTTATAAAGACCATGTATGGAGTCATATCAATGATACTTTGAAAACCATCACTTTTTTTTTTCAGTTCAGACACAGCTTTATGTTAGCATGGAAGATTACAAACTTGAGAGACTAAAACTTCCTCATCTTGTCCTTTAAATACTTCTGACTATCTTCTTTACTTTCAGAGTTCACTGATTGCTTCAATCTGTCAGCAAAATTTATTAAAGATATACAATTTTTTTAGCAGTAATAAAATTCTTATGAGAAATATATTTCTTAATTTAATTGTTTTATATATAACACTTCACATATTATGTATTCAAAATATACGTTATAGATTAACGTGGTTTTAGATTATTACATACTAGAGGCCCCGTGCATGCATTCATGAATGGGGGTGGGGCGCAGACCTTTGGCCGGCTGGCCCCGCCCCCTGGTGGAACTCCCTGTGGAACTCCCGGTCTTGAGGGGACAATTTGCATATTAGTCTTTTATTATATAGGACTAGATGCCCGATGCACGAAATTCATGCAAGAGTAGGCCTTCGCAGCCCCAGCGGCTGCCTCGATCCCTCGTAGCCGTGGCGGCTGCAGTCCAAGTTTCGTCGGGAAGGTCGTCCAGAAGGTCATTCTGCTGTTCGGCCATTCGGTCGATTTGCATATTATGCTTTTATTACTATAGATTGAGTATTATTAAGACTGTAACAGTAAGCTTAAGAAATGGAATATGTGTTACCTACTTTTTTATATGTTCAGATAGGGAGAATTCCTTGATTTACTCTGATATAGGTATTATAAATTAAGTAATCACTGAAAATAAAAAAAATTGCAACTTAAAATTAGACATATAATATTAATAGTATATTATAAATGTAGGGTGTCCCAAAAAGTGTATGCACACATTTTGAATAATTATAAAGACGATTATTAAAATACATTTTATTTTCAAACTTGAGCTATTAGCTATTAAAGTGTGTAAGGTGTATATAAAGGGTATAACATTGTTGAAATGTGTATACATTTTTTGAGGACACTGTATAAAAGTACAATATAAGATACCCCTCATTATTTGTTTTAATTCATCTCAAGAGTTCTTTAAATGGTTATTAATGTCTATTTTAATAGGTGAGCCAATGTAGTATATTGCAGATATTTTTGATATCTTTAAACATCAACTGATACCATTGTTCTTGCACTTCTACCCATTCTTTAAAAATAGCCTGTAATATGAATACTCTGCATACTGTAATCAGTATCTCTAAATGATTTAGGATTTCAAGAATACATAAAATATAAGAAATGAGAACCAAGATAATCTGGACTGAGAAATAACTTTCAAATACGATGTATATTTTTAAAATGTGTATCGCTAAACTAAGGCCTTTGTAATCCTACTAGTGACCCAGTGCACGAAATTCATGCACATTAAAAGGGGACTAATTAGAGGAAATAATTTAATATTGCTATTTGCCCTTTCTCTATAATAGAAGTGTCAGAGATGAAAGAAAATTAGTAAAATGTATATGAAAACCTCCCTCCTATCAGAGTCTGGGGCACACCACGGGACCCAGGGTCAAGTCCCCGCCCACCCACATGCACCTCAAAATTGCATGAGACCCAGACCTGGCCTGCTTCCTCCCTCCCATTGGGCTAGTTCCAGACCTGGCCAGTCTCACCCTTGTCAAGCCCTGCTGGGGGCATAGCCTCAGGTCCCCTGGCCCGGCGCCAGGATGGGGGGGCATGACCTGAGGTCCTCCAGCCCCGACCAGGGTGGGGTGCATGCCTTGAGGTCCTCCATCAAGCCCCTCCAGGTGGGGGACATGGCCTGAGATCCTCTGTCAAGCCCCGCTGGGTGGGGGGCATGGCCTGAGATCCTCTGTCAAGCCCCGCTGGGCGGGGGCGTGGCCTGAGTTCCCCTGACCCAGCACTGGGGGTGCACTTGCGGTCCCCTGTCAAGCCCTGCTGGGTGGGGGACACGTCCTGAGGTCCCCTGTCAAGCCCAGCCAGGCAGGGTGGCGCAGCCTCAGGTCCCCTGTCAAGCCCCACCAGGTGGGGATGTGGCCTGAGGTCCCCCGGCCTGATGCTGGGGTGGGGGGAGCAGCCTGAGGTCCCCTAGCCCAGCACCAGGACAAGAAGCACACCTTGAGGTCCACTGTCAAGCCCTGCCAGGTGGGGGACATGGCCTGAGGTCCTCTGTCAAGCCCCAGGGGGCAGGGGAAGGTGTAGACTCAGGTCCCTGCTGATTGCTCATTAAGGCTCCTTATGGGAACTTGGCCTCAGCTGTGGGTGCAGCCATCTTTGTGACAAAGTGATGGTCAATTAGCATATTCCCTCTTTATTAGGTAGGACTAGTGGCCTGGTGCACAAATTCATGCACATTGAAAGGAAATTAATTAGAAGAAATATTTTAATCGCTATTCACCCTTTCTCTATAATAGAAATGTCAACCAAATTCACGATGGACAATGACAGATTGAAACATACACATGCGATTGGTGCCAGTGAGAGCTTTATATGTATCCAACATGCCTGAATCAACTTAGCCTTTTATAGATATAGAATAAGCTTGCTTAATTAGACCTGCTTTCTGATTTGGCTAAACTTTTTCCAGCCCAGTGAAGCACCCCAACTTCTCTTTCAGGTAATTGTCAGCAACACAGCAGTAAATACCAACACGAAGCAGATTTTTATTGTAGATCACGCAGGGAGAAAAAAGGGTAAAATATTTAATTGCAGCAGTGTTTGACTATATTCTGCGCAGTGAGAAAAGCTGAAGTCATTTTCAAGTTCCACCATTTCTTACTTCTTTTCAGTCGGGTCAAGTCTCTAAGCTTTCTAAATTTCTGTATTTCCGGCTAATGAAAAGAAAATAGGATTCCATCAAGTCTCCCATCTACCTACTCCAGGACTTCTGTGAGGATCAAATGAGATGAGGCACATGCTTCACCGACATTTGGTTACAGTGTAAAGTGTTTCCACCTGGCTATAAAACAAGTCGTGTTCCTGGGCTGAAGAAACTGCAAGGACGCTAGTCATTGCTAGGAAGAGAAAGCCAGGTGTTGCTACGTGACATCATTACCCGGCGCCCACAGTGACCATTTCCAGGCTTGGCTGGGTTGTGGGCAGCATTTTGTGCCATGAGGTCTTGGCAGTGTTGGCTGTGATTTGGTGGGCTCTCTCTCTGGGGTGGTAGTGGGGCCTGTGTCCCACTTGGGGGAAGCTGAGTGTTGCTTTGTGGGCTTCAGGTCCATGGTGCCATTTCTCTGTGCCTCACGGTAGCTCCTGCATTGAGCGTCTGCATCCTGGTGGTCAGTGTGTGTCATAGTGACCCGTCGGGTGGAGGGAAGGACACTTAGCATATTAGCCTTTTATATATATAGATAGTATCTATTTTTTCATTACAAATTACCCAAGTATTTAGTATCTTAAAATAACAAAAAAATTACTATATTTCATGTTTTCTTTTTGGTTTTGTTTAAGTTCTGTTTGATCAGAAATTTGTGCAGTTCTCATATTTGGCTTTTTTTTTTTTTGGCTCCTAGTCACACTGATTGAGGTTAGCTGATGGGCTGGCATGGTGGGTCCAATTGGTTCTGCTCACATCTTGGGCACCTTGGAGGGGCTAGTTGGGAGACTGAACTCAAATTGGACTATTGATTGGAATCAACATCATGGCACTTTCCAGGAAGCTTGGGCTTTTTACTAGCAGCTTTTCAACTTTTTTCCAAGAGAAAATAAAAGAAAGCTGCTGGATACTTAAGGCCTAGTCCAGGATTGAGAGTGCCACATCTATAGTGCTTTATTTGTAAATCAGCAATAGCAACAACCAAATTCATGGAGAGAAAAATTAAAAGATTAATCTCTCAATGGAAGAAGTAGCAAATATATTGTGGCCATTTTAATATCAGGTCTGATTAAAAATTATTTGCTTCCCTCCCACAAAATAAACTCAGCCCTAACTGGTTTGGCTCAGTGGATAGAGCATCGGCCTGCAGACTGAAGGGTCCCAGGTTCGATTCTGGTCAAGGGCATGTACCTTGGTTGTGGGCACATCCCCAGTAGGGGGTGTGCAGGGGGCAGCTGATCGATGTTTCTCTATCATCGATGTTTCTAACTCTCTATCCCTCTCCCTTCCTCTCTGTAAAAAGTCAATAAAATATATTTAAAAAAATAAAGTAAATAAACTCAGTTGCCTACAAGGCCCCCCAAATACTCATCCTATTACATCAATGGTTTGAAGGTCAAGATCCTACCATTTAATCCATTCTAGTTATAGATAAGCCTCCTCAGGTTCAGTTTTTAAAGTACTCTTCAACTTGATCCATCTATTATAATAATTCAAAAATAAATTTTAATTTAATTATAATCTTTTAATTTGTTAGACTCAGATTTCACAATTTATATATTCTCTTCTAAGTCACAAATTTAATATAACATCAGCACAAATTCTGGAATGGTGTGATCTATAAAACTTTTAAGATCCCTTCTCTGTATTTCTTTGGTAGAGTTCCATAAATGCATTTTCCCTTGAACTGAGACCTATGAACTACAGAGACATGTTCTGTGCTCCCTCACCCTCCACACACCCAGGATAAAATAATGAGAAAGGTATAGGGTAACTGTATTAAAAACTTTCATCCCCAAATATTAAAACATGAGGGACATATAGTCATTAATGGTTCATAGTAATTTTGAAATCTACTGGCACATGCTGTCAAATTCTTTAATGAGGGCCAGTTCTACTGCCTGGAAAATACCCTCTGTGGGTCTTAATTCTACCCTCTCACCTGGGTTTAAAGCTGAGTAGCTTTCTAGGCCTTTATGTACGTTTACTTGAGGGAACAAAATCATGCTCTAACTTTGCATTGTCTCTGTCTTTTTCATGCAAAGTGATCTAATTTTCTTAAAACTTTGTGGGAATTCTGTGAATTGAAATAACATTCAATTTACTAGACTAAAGTAACTCATTTCATTTCAAACTAGATTTATTTTATACTTTATGTTGAAAGTCAGTTTACTATGTGAACAAGACACTGACGATTCCTAGAAGCCTCTTAGTCTGTTTAAGATTTGTCTAATAAGCACGTCCTAGAGATTCTTAAAAGCTCAGCTAGGCCTGCCCTTAAATCTTTCTGAAATCTCAATAAATGTTCTTCAAATAACAGTGTTAAGATATTAACCTTCAGTTCATGTTTAATTGGGAGTGCTATAGATTTGACATCTATAGCCATTTCTTACTCAATGAGCTTTTTAAGGGAGAACCTGGGCATCAGAAACAGTTTTAATTTGACCCCACAGATCTCTGACTCCTTTATATTTCTCCTAAGTTCTACTTCAAACTGAACATTTACTTTTTGGCATATATTTTTCTAATCATATTATTTCTGTGCCTGAAATAACTCTTTAGCATTTTTAACATTTTCATAGTCATATCCAATAAGTCATTAGTATATTTTCTATTTTATATACTATTTACATTTCTGTTTTGCAGAAAACTGTATTACATACTTCCTGTCCATTTCTCTAGCCTCCAGTAACATTTTGTTGTTGTTGTTACTGTCTTTTCAAACCTCACCAAGAATTTTATGAGGCCTGGCAGCTCTTCTAGCTTCTGCTTGCCATGCAGTGCTGAAGACAATGCCTTATACTTCAGTTTTAGTTAAAACAGCACCACATTTCTAGGTAAAAACATGTTGCATTTTTTATCTGTTGGTAAGTCTTAAGTTATTCCAAAGCACAGAGACTTGAAAAATAGTCCTTTCATTACATCTCAAATATCTGTTGGTTAAAAAGTAAAATTGGGCAAGTATTTTCCTCTAGGGATAGTGACCAAAGTCACTCCGGCATGAGTCCAGCAGATGGACTGGTTGGAGGTATGTACCCACCTAGAGAGCTTTGCTCCCACATCTTGCACCTTGGCAGAGCTACCTAGAGATTCACCATCTTTAATCAGTGAAATCGTACATTAATTTTTTAATATTTAAATTTTGGATTAGTACTTCGTCAAAAAACTGCCACAAAAATAATTTAATTGTCTCTTGTTTGTACCCCTCCTAGATTATAAGCTTTGTGAAAATGGATTTATGTCTATTTAGTTAAATAGCATGTCCCCAGAGACTAGTGAGTTTTAGGTCCAAGTAATTATGTGCTGAATGAATGAATGAATGAATGAATGAATCGATTACTCTGAATTAACTTGAAATTAAATCTAATTATTTTTTTCTTAATTGGTTACAATGCTCATTCATTTTTTTTAAAGCATCACTGAATATTAGAGAAACTATCCATATTTTAAAGATTTAAAGCTGAGTAAGTGAAGTTTTTTCTAAGAATAGTATAAGGAAAAGTTTGTAAGAAGCATTGTTTGTATGGGGGAGGCAAAACTTTCATCCATCTTAGGTTTCCACCTGGGGCTTTTGAATACAAAAACACATTAGCAAATATAAAACAAATAGTTTATCAAGGCATGTATTGCACATCATATAAGAAAATTCTAAAAAAGGAGATCAACTCAGAACAGTGGCTTAGATTTCTGGCTTATATAACACTTGAAAAAGTAAAACAATAGATTTTTAGATGAATGACTGAACAAAAGATACTAGTTTTAAGCTTCCATGGATGACAAACAGTGAAAACACATAGAAGAAAATTATGAAGTTGTTGCTATTTTTTTTTTTTTTTTTTGCAAATGGGCTGATAACAGTGTCTCTTCAATAAAAGAATACTTTATAACATGCCTTTAAACAGAAAAGGGAGAAGGTGGAGAGAGCTTTCCTTGCATTTGCTAAAAATAGTTTTAATTCCAAAGTGGCTTATTTGGGATGGCATATTCTGCTATCATTCATTTGTATATTACTTAGTCCTAATAACTTATGCAAGAAGTATCTTTTTAAACAGGTCTTATCCAAGGAAACAATTAATTTTGCTTTTTCTTCTCCAGAATTTCTTTATGGGAGGGGCTCAGGTTCATTACTCTGTTTGGAAGGATCTTGGAGTTTTTATTCTGAAACTGTGCTTTCAAAGTAAGCCCTTATATTTTTACTTAGGTCATATGTTATATATTTGCATGACTTTTGGCAAGAACTGATAGAGACCCTGAATGGGTATGCTGCGTAAAAACAAGAAAACAAAACAAAATACTCTGCTACACTGCTGTTTGGACTCTAGGGTACATAAACTATGAGCAATGGCAGGTTTTTGCCATTAAGTGGATATAACATGCATCTTGTGGTTACAGTTTCTGCATTAGTATATGGCTGGAAGCACAGTCATACAAATAATTCAAGTCTTAGGTGTTTGTTTGTTTTTATAATATGTGAATTGAGTTAGAATATGCATAAAAGTTCTCTGCCAATCATAGACCCTGCTGTGCCCCTTTCTCTCACCAGAAGCACAGAAGGAAGCCTAAAACTCAAATGGAGTGCAGTTGGGTTTCATGAATGATAATTAGCATCATCTGTACCATGAAAGTTCTGTATTTTGGAGTTAAAAGGCTACTATGATCTAATAATGTGGAGGGCAAAATTAAGCCCTGTTTAAAAATGAGTTAGCTATGCAAATTTGGGGTGCTGCCATGAGCTCAAACAGATGTTTGAAAATTTAGCTGAGTGTGTTTATTCATTCTAAATATGCTTACATAATGTATTGTATGCTATTTTCTCAAGCACATTTGCATGGAAATGTATGTGTGGCCCTGATTCTGCCATCTTTAATCATGCAAAACTGCCACTGGCTTCTGGTGGAATTATGCACATGTCAGTTGTGGCAGAATCGGGCTGGTGGAGAAGGTCTTGTAGTCGGCGGAGCAAATGTGCCTATTCCCGCAGCATGATCAGTCACACAACAGTGCTTGTGGGCAGGTTAGCCTGTACCTTCTATGTCAGGAAAGTTGATTTATAAAGTGTTCTTAATTAGTCAGAGAAGTTTAATTATTAATTAATATACACTTGAGTTGTTTCAGGTAGTTAATGGAATGCCGATTTTTTTCTATTATCTCTTTCTAATAAATTTCTCTCACTCTCCTTCCCTTATACATATGCACAAACATACATACCTCACATACATCTCTATTAATGCCTTGAATCATAGGAGATAACACTGATTTAGAGGAGGTCAAAATATTTAAGTTGTTATCTACCTCATATTATATACAAATTCCTTATAGCAATGAAATTAAGGCATTTTATTTACGGGTTGTTTTTTTTTTTTTCCCTCTCAAATTTCAACAGACTCTTAGTCTAGTAGGTTAAAAGTTTTTAGACCTTCATATACATGTTTTTTTTTTTTTCATATACATATTTTTGAAGGGTGGATAATCTGTACTTTTCAGTAATGATTGTAAGTAATGGTAGTATTTTAAAAATTCAATGCTCAGTAAAAAACATTTAATCCCTTCTCCATAATAGACATTTTTCTAGGTTTTGGGGATACACTGGTTAATGAAATAAAATCAAGTTCTGTCTTTATGAGGCTTATAATTTTTTAAAGAAAATGAATAGAAATTTAAGCAAATTAAGATAAAACAGTTATGATGATAAAGTCTATGAAAGAAGGATGCAAATGACCTTGAAAAGAATCACCAGGAAGACTTGAATTGGATTGGGGTATCAGTTTAATCTTTTTGAGTAAGTGACCTTCAGGCTGTGACATGAAGGACACATTCAGATTTAAACATATTGAGAATAGGTCCAATAAGCCAACCAAGTCGAATGACACAGGTGAAAGCTCTGAGGTGAGAAAATGCTTGGAGAATTTGAGGAACTAAGGAAGCAAGTGTGCATTCTGAGTTTGATGGGATGTCTAGAGTCGCTGACTAGGGATTAGCAGGCAGGAGTGCGATAATGCACAGCCTTATGATTCTGTTCCAGAGTCTGAATGCTACCTGAAGGCAATGGAAATCCACTAAGAAGTTTCTAAGTAGGATCTTGGCACAATTACATTTTCATTTTCAAAAGATACATGTGGCTGTGGTGTTGAAAATCAATTTGCGTTTTACAGGACTGTAAGTAGAAAAACCAGTTTGGAAAATATTACTAAATGGTGATAACTTAAGCCTGTAGAGTAGAAATGGCCATGAAAAGAAGTAAATTGATTTCAGAAAAATATTGAAGTGAAAGTGAGCAGAAACAGTGATATAAAGAGAAAGTAGGATAAAGAATTCAAAAGGGTTTGTACTTTCAGCTGATATACAGGTTTCAGCAACTTGGTAAATATACATATACTAGAGGCCTGGTGCATGAAATTCATGCATTGGGGGCAGAGGGGGGTGTCCCTCAGCCCAGCCTGCACGCTCTCCAATCTGGGACATCCCTCTCACAATCCAGGACTGCTGGCTCCCAACTGCTCGACTGCCTCTGCCTGATTGCCCCTAACCACTTCTGCCTGCCAGCCTGATCACCCCCTAACCACTCCCCTGCCAGCCCGATTGCCCCTAACTGCCCTCCCCTGCTGTCCTGGTCACCCCTAACTGCCCTCCCCTGCCAGTCTGGGTCGCTCCTAACTGTCCTCCCCTGCAGGCCTGGTCCCCCCCAACTGCTCCCCACTGCAGGCCTGTTTCCCCCCAACTGCTCTCCCTTGCAGGCCTGCCTGCCCCCCCCCCCCTGTCCCTGCAACTGCCCTCCTCTGCCAGCCTGGTCAACCCTAACTGCCCTCCCTGCTTGCCTGATCACCCACAACTGCCCTCCCCTGCAGGCCTGATCCCCCCCAACTGCTCCCCTGCAGGTCTGCCCACCCCACCCCAACTGCCCTCCTCTGCTGGCCCCGTCACCCCTAACTGCCCTCCCTGCTTGCCTAATTGCCCACAACTTCCCTCCCCTGCAGGCCTGGTCCCCTCCAACTGCCCTCCCTTGTTGGCCTGGTCTCCCCCAACTGCCCTCCTCAGCTGGCCTGGTTACCCCCTAACTGCCCACAACTGCCCTCCCCTGCAGGCCATCTTGTGGCAACCATCTTGTGTCCACATGGGGGTAGCCATCTTTGACCACATGGGGGTGGCCATCTTGTATCTTGGGGTGATGGTCAATTTGCATATTACTCTTTTATTAGATAGGACTAGAGGCCCGATGCATGAAATTCATGCAAAAGTAGGCCTTCGCAGCCCCGGCTTCATCTGGAAGGTCATTCTGACAATCATTCCACTTTTCGGTCATTCAGTCAATTTGTATATTATGCTTTTATTATTATAGATTATTATAGATTACAGGGAAGCTGGATATGCAGGTCTGGAGCACAGAAAGGCTGTTTAGTTGGAGACCTGAGTTTTAGAGTGATTGGCACATAGGTAGTGATTGAAAATGACCCAGAAGTAATGTGCTATTTTGAACTGAGTGTTTTCCCAAAAAATGCATATGTTAAAGTCTTAACCCCCAATGATGGTATTTGGAGATGGGCCTTTGGGAGAATCCCCGTTGTGGGGTTAGTGCCCTTATGAGACCAGAGAACTGCTGGCTTTCTCTCTCTCCTCTGTGTGAGAACATAGCAAGAAGATGACCATCTGCAAGCCAGGTAGAAGGCTTTCACCAGAAACCCAATAAGCCAGCACCTCGATCGTGGACTTCCCAGCTTCCAGAACTGTAAAAAAAAGTCTGTTGTTTAAGCCATTCAATATATAGTCTTTTGTTGTAGCATGGGCTCAGGACTGATTCCTGGGAACTAAGTGATATTCTTTGCATAGGGCACTTCTGAAACCAATGTAATTCCCATTAGCCACATCTTCTACACTATGCACCTACCTTTTATTATCCAACTGTCCTGTTAAATGTGTCTTTCACTTGAATTATCACATTAGTCTTCAGTATGGTAAAGTTCATTCCTTTTTCAAAATGCCAATATTCAGTGATTCTCTTCATTCTAGCTGACAATTATTTTTCCATAATGAAACTTTGGGTGACTGCTGTGACACCCTTTCAGCCAGTCCCCTAATTTGCCCTTTTCAGTAAGCACTTTGTATTGGTATTTTTTTAGACATCTTTTTTCTATTTTATTTCACTTGTATATATATATTTGTTTCTCCTCCTTCATTTGAAACCTAAGGCAAATTCATTTTTCATTAGAATTCTTATAATATGCTTTTTGGTACACTTTTTTAGTAACAGTCCACAGGAGGGTACTTAATAAGTAAATTTTGATTAATACTTATGCTATGAAGCAGCAATACATAGAGAAATGCATTCAACTAAAAAAAGTTTAAAATAGTAAAAAATGAATAATAAATGCTTGTATCAAATTAAGTAGGAATGTGGAGAATGTATATATCTTATCTGAAATTTAAAACTTTGCAATACAGGACATATTTTATCTTTTTAAGATCCAGCAAAAAGGGTGGGTCTTAATGAATCAAAAGAGATTATTTGGAATAATAGGCACACAAGGCTGGAAGAATGTCTCTCTCTCACCATTATTCTTAGGAAATAGCATACTCATGCCAACACAAAAAGAAACATTTTGAGTTAGTTAGATTTGTAATTATTCTTTTGTATCTACATTAAATAAGAATTCATAGATTTTTTTTTTAGTTGTCAAATCTCACAACTGCTGCTAACCACATGCTTTACCACACTGGTTTGAATGTTTTAGAAAATAATAATCTTCCACAGTTTTTATTAAGAATGTTACATTTACCATGACAAATAAGTGTCCTTATATATTTAGTTTTAATTTTGAAATGAAAATGGAGTTTTATCAAAATGTCTTCCCTGCATCATTTTGAAAGAATCATCCAGTTTTTCTCATTAGTTGCCCAGAGATTATATACTTATGTCCTGCTTTCAACCCTAAAAAAATAAAACAAAAAATAAAGGCTTTATTTGGCTCTATTAGAAACAAAAAGCAAGACCATAAAACACATGTCAGATTAGAGTAGAACCAAGTCATACACACTGAACTATCCATTTCAGGACCTTCACCCATATCTCAATCTCCCTTCTCTCTAACAATCAGGACTACATTTCCAATGTTCTCTCAAATTTTGTTTCAGCTATACTTGTTTTATAATCTACTCAAGACCATTATGTGTGTGTGTTCATATGTATACATACTACCATGCTGTATACTGGCCTGTCTTTCTTTTTTTAAAACCCTTTTTCTAATGTTTAAGGAGAATAACAATTATGGATTACTTTGATATCTGGGGTTAGAGTGGGAAGCACAAGGATTAAACTATTTGATCACATACATTTATTCAAAATTTATCAGGATTTTTATAAAAATTATTAAGAATTCAAGTATTACTGCTCTGGGACAAAATGTTTAGATGTATATTTAACTCAAATGCAACTGATTTGGGACCTTAATTACAGCTGCATAATCCCCTCAACTCTGACACATTCAATCATCCAGAGTGAAGTTCAGGTCCCATCCACATTTAAATGAGGGGATTATACAAGGTGCAAACCCTAGGAATCAGGGACCTTGGGACCATCTTAGAATCCTGACTCCCACAGTTGGTAAGAACTCTAGGGAATTAGTGGGGTTTCTGCCTGGGGCATTTCTCATTCCCCACTTCACCCCAAGCATGGTCTGCATAGTACTTCTCCCAGGTTTGGGCAGACCATGAAAAATGAGCAGCTTTGCCACCACATTGGGGGTTCCTTCGTTTGGAATAGAGCATGGAAAATCCTTTGCCCATAGGCACTGGCAATAAAAAGAGGAAAATAATGAGAAAAGCAGTGTCTCAGAGAACCTGAGGTTGTAGCCTTGGTTGGGCAAGCAATACTCCAGTAGACTAGACAGAAATGTAACAGGAACCTGGAAATGAGTCAGCCGCAGGGGCCTATGATAAGTTCACAGTATAGTTTTGGGGCTGAAAGCTGCCTGGAGAACACATAGTCCATTGTATCTATCTATACAAACCAGCTTGATTGTGAGACTGCACACAGGCAGGGGAAAGGGAGAGGAACAAGCAGAAAGTAAAACAGGATAGAACTAAAAAACCACCTGATTTTTTAATATGCTCCCCAAACTCTATTCCCACTGGCAGATGGGATGGAAGCATTATTAATTGGCTCAGATGCTTGAGCACAAACTCTAATCACAAAGCTAAGCAGACACAGGGGAGACTCCAGAAAGACACAATTAAAATAATAACAAAATTTTTCAAAAATTGTACAATGGCATAAGTGGTCATATGCTGAGGGGAGGATATATTTCACATATTTAATGTTACTAACTAAGCAAGCGATTAACCAACCCAACAGCTAGGACAACAACAATTAAAAGGGAAAAGAGGAACCCAGAATTGTATTATCTAGTATTTAAAATGCCCTGCTCTCTCTAAAAAAGTACAAAGTGAACTCCTCAAAGAATTTTTTAAAGTTATCAACAATGCTATGGAATTAACATTAGTGATGATCTTTCAAGAGATATGTAGACCAGTTATATAACAGAAGTAGGGAGAGAGTAACTAAAATAAACCCATACCAGGAATTTTCCTATTAAACACAATGTAAGTAGAATAATTTATGTATTAATAGAAAAAATAAACACATAGATATTTTATTAATCCAATAGTAATGAATAGAAACTAAATATAAAGATATAATTTGTACTTCTAGAGTAAAAACTATGAAACAGTATATTCAATCAATTCACTCAAAAGCAGAGAGATGACAAAAGGTCATGATAAATAAAGAATCCTATACAATAAAAGAGTAATATGCAAATTAACCATCACCCCACTACACCCACAAGCCACGCCCACAAGCCACACCCACAAGCCACGCCCACGAGCCAATCAGGAGCGAATATGCAAATAAACCCAACCAAGATGGCTATGGCCACAGAGAGCAGGAGGGAGGCTTGGGTTTCCCCGGCAATAGAGGAAGCCAAGCTTTCCGCCTGCCCTTGCCAGCCTAGGCCTCCACTCAAGGCTACAAAGTTTCAATGATAGAAGATACATAAATCCCAACAGAAATGGCGGCAGCCATGGAGCTGGAAAGAGCAGGAGGCTAGGGTTGCCCCCGGTGATGGAGGAAGCCAAGCTTTCCGCACACCCTGGCTGGCCTAGGCCTCCACTCAAGGCTACAAAGTTTCAATGATAGAAGATACATAAACCCAAACAGAAATGGCGGCAGCCACGGAGCAAGCAGAAGGCTTGGTTCCGCTCCAGGCTACAAAGTTTCAATTGTAGAAGAAAAATAAACCCCAGATACCAAGGCCTCCGCTTGGGTCGCCAGGGGGAGTGGCCAGCCTGCAAACCACCACAGGCCCCTCGCCCAGGCCGCCCCATGCCCCAAGGGAACCCCCACCCTGATCCGGGACACCCTTCAGGGCAAACCAGCTGGCCCCCACCCATGCACCAGGCCTCTATCCTATCTAATAAAAGAGTAATATGCATATTGACCATCACTCCAACACACAAGATGGCTGCCCCATGTGGTCAAAGATCCTGCCCCCATGTGGACACAAGATGGCCACCTCAAGATGGCAAGCAGGGGAGGGCAGTTGGGAGGGACCAGGCCTGCAAGGGAGGGCAGTTTGGAGGGACCCAGGCCTGAAGGGGAGAGCAGTTGGGGGGGACCAGGCCTGCAGGGGAGGGCAGTTAGGGGCAAACAGGCTGGCAGGGGAGCAGTTAGGCATCAATCAGGCTGACAGGAGAGTGGTCAGGGGGTGATCAGGCTGGCAGGCAGAAGTAGTTAGGGGCAATCAGAAAGGCAGGCAGGTGAGCAGTTGGGAGCCAGCAGTCCTGGATTGTGAGAGGGATGTCCGACTGCCCGTTTAGGCCTGATCCCACCAGGATCGGGCTTAAACAGGCAGTCAGACATCCCTAGAGGGGTCCCAGATTGGAGAGGGTGCAGGCTGGGCTGAGGGACACCCCCTCCCCCGTGCACGAATTTCATGCACTGGGCCTCTAGTTGGCCTATATCAATCAATAATTAAAATAAAAATTAAAAATTTTAATTCAAAATGTTTATAGTCATAGTTTAAAAACAAAAATCATGTGGGTTTTATATGACAAAAATGATAAAAACAAAGGTAAGATAGCATATGTATATCTACATACGTATTTATATACCAGTAAGTGCTAATATAGCATGCTAAGCAGCATGATTACAATGTATGATTAAGAGAATTAAATGAAACAAAGTAATGCATGAAATTAACAAAAGACTTCTAATGTTGACTATTGCCTCCCAAAGGATCACCAATAAAAACATATTGATAAGGTAAAGTTAAGTTTGCTAACCTTACTACAATATGAGAGAAAACCACCTTGACATAATCTTAGTATCCCCAAATGGAGAAATTATGGAAAGCTTATTATAGAATTCTAGACCTGCATTGGGTGATTTTAAGGCAGGTCTTGCAAGCCAAGGTGTTGGTTTTGATTGGACAGTCTTCATATTATATCATCTCTTAATTGAAACAAGTTCTGCAAGTAAGTCTTAATTAGCAAGATGTTTTAGTTGTTTTACTTTACTCTAGCAAAGTATTTCATGAAACAAGAGTAGTGTCTTTATCCCTAGACCTTCGTACAGTTTACCATAATAACATAAAAGTATGCTTGGCCCTATTATTGTATGATAAAGGAATGATGATTTCATTACTCACTACCAATATTTTTATTCAATTTTTACTAACCAACAGAGATTACAGATCCATTGAAAATTCAAATACATTCATCAATTTTAGTTCAGAAGAAAAATGCTCATACATTGAAAAAAAATCTAAATACATTATTGGACTACAATGAAAAGTTAAATAAAATATAAATATTGACTTAAAAAAGATTGAAAATTAAAACAAGTAAACCTCTTTTCTGGTGAAAATCCTATATAATAAAGAGGTAATATGCAAATTGACCATCACTACAACACACAAGATGGCCACCCCCATGTGGACACAAGATGACTGCCACAAGATGGCCAGCAGGGGAGGGCAGTTGTGGGTGATCAGGCCAGCAGAGGAGGGCAGTTGGGAGGGACTAGGCCTGCAGGGAAGGGCAGTTAGGGGAGACTGGTCCAGCAGAGGAGGGCAGTTGGAGGCGACCAGGCCGGCAGGGGAGGACAGTTAGGGGTGACCAGGCCGGCAAGGGAGGACAGTTAGGGGCAATTGGGCCAGCAGGGGAGCAGTTAGGCATCGATCAGGCTGGCAGGGGAGTAGTTAGGGGGTGATCAGGCTGGCAGGCCGAAGCGGTTAGGGGCAATCAGGCAGGCAGGCAGGTGAGTGGCTGGGAGCCAGCAGACCTGGATTGTGAGAGGGATGTCTGACTGCCCGTTTAGGCCTGATCCCAGTGGCCAGCAGGGGAGGGCAGTAGGGAGGGACCAGGCCTGCAAGGGATCGGGCTGTTGGGATCGGGCTTAAATAGGTAGTCGGACATCCCTCGAGGGGTCCCAGATTGGCGAGGTTGCAGCTGGGCTGAGGGACACGCCCCCCCCCCTGCCGTGCATGAATTTCATGCACTGGGCCTCTAGTCCTATCTAATAAAAGAGTAATATGCAAATAAACCATCTCTCCACGACAAAATGGCGGCACCCATAGCCACAAGATGGTGGCGCCCAGTCCTCTAAGCCCTGCTGGAGTCCCCCAGTCTCAGGGAGGGCTGCCACTGAGAGCCTGCAGAGTAAGCGGCCTGGCGGGATGCTGCCCAGAGGCCCTCCTGACCCTTTATAAAAAACAAAAACAAATTCACTGCCCACGGCCTGATCCCCTGCCAGCGGCGGCAGCCTGGGCTGGGGTCTCAGCCTGGCAGGAGCATGCACCCCCACGGCACGATCCCCTGCCAGCGGCGGCAGCCAGGGCTGGGGTCTCAGCCCAGCAGGGGCCGCACCCCCACAGCGCAATCCCCTCCCAGCGGCAGCAGCCTGGGGTTTCAACCACTGAGTCACACCAGCCTGGCAGATATGGAGGAATCTTAAATGTTTCTTTTTTTAAAAAAATATATATTTTATTGATTTTTTTACAGAGAGGAAGGGAAGGGGATAGAGAACTAGAAACATCTATGAGAGAGAAACATCTATCAGCTGCCTCCTGCACACTCCCCACTGGGTATGTGCCCCCAACCAAGGAACATGTCCTTGACTGGAATTGAACCTGGGACCCTTGAGTCTGCAGACCGATGTTCCATCCACTGAGCCAAACCAGTTAGGGCTGTCCAATATGTTAAAGAAAAATCCCTATCTAATAAAGAGGGAATATGCAGGGGAGGTCATTTGGGGGTGACTGGGTTGTCAAGGGAGGGCAGTTGGGGACAATCAGGCTGGCAGGGGAATGGTTAGATGATGATCAGGCTGGCAGGCGAGCAGTTGGGAGCCAGCTGTCCTGGATTGTGAAAGGGATGTCTGACTCCCTGTGGGATCGGGCTGAAACAGGCAGTCGGACATCCCCCGAGGGGTCCCAGATTGGAGAGGGTGCAGTTTGAGCTGAGGGACACCCCCCGTGCACAAATTTCATGCACCAGGCTTCTAGTTTAAGTATAAAAAGCCTCAGCATTAAATAAATAAGAGGAAATTAGCATTAATTTTTGGTAAAGAAATGAAGAGCAGTTGGAACACTGCAAGTGGAAATCTGTGAACTCTGACAAAGTTCCCCCCAAACATGGATATTTTAAAATGAATATGTTAGAAAACAAATTCAGAATATTTTATCTTTGTAATTTTAGGAAAGAGTGAAAGACTAATGAGAGTTTGATATTAAAATTATTTAAATAATAGTGAAGATTTAAGGTAATATAAGCATTTTAAAGATATAGATTATCTATCAGTGTGTATATCTTTTCCCAATATTAGTCTCTCTAAGTCAACTCAGCATCAGTGTTACTATATAATAAATATTTTCTAAATAATGAAATGTAGAAAGATTCTATAAAACATTTTTTTAAAAGTCCATTGGCTTAATGAGACCCTTGGTATTGCTTTAGTGTTCGGGAATTAACTCTGAAGTGTTGGAGGTGTGGTTTTCCTACACATACAACTTGCAATGCTTTGGATTCCACTCCCCAGAGATGCTGAGGGTGGGACAAAAATGTCCAACCCTCAAAAGACATTGTTGGTTCTCTGGGCATCCAGCCCTTGTTGGGTGCAGTCCAAAAGTCACTTAATTAACCTAACAAAAGATACCTTTGCTGCTCTCATTCCTTTGTAAATTACAAAGGGTTTATATATATATATATTTTTTTTTCTTATTATAAATCACAGTACCACAATATCCTATTATGTTCATGGGATTAGAAATAGTTGTTTAATAAAACTTTTAACATAAGGAAGAGCAAATGGCTATATCATAATCAATATGAACACATCTCCAAAATGCTTAAGAACAGTGAATTGAGAATGATGTTTAATATTATTTTTATTTCAAACAATTAAATAAAAAGTATTTCTAGCAACAATTGTTTATTATATTGAATTTAATTAAACAGCAAGTATAGTACTGAAATATTTTATGAGACAGTAATTCTATCCCAAATGGATATATTAGGAAGCCTGGGACAAGTCAGCTGCCCTGGTTAAGAAGAAAAATGATCTCCTCATTAAGTTGTATAGGCAAACTATTACTGTGCTTTCAAAGCATGGGATCAGACAGTTAAGTGGTAGTAATTGACAATAGCTATACCTACTTCTAATATAGAAGTAGAACATGAAATCTAGACATATCTGTTTCATATTGAACCTTTAATTAGCATATGCATGTCCACTATATATCTACTATATGCCCCCACTATGTCCAATATAGTCTAGATTGGATTAGTCAAGAATGGGCACAACCTAAAAATTATCCCCAGGTTTCTTACTTCCCACCAACCAAATGGAGCTGAGCAGTAGTGAGCAGGAAATTGAGGAGTTGAAAATTGCAACAGTTTATAAAGTCAAAAGATAATGCAGAGTCACATAGATACAATCCAGCTTATTCCTATTTTTCTTGTGGAGAGTTTATGAAAAAAGGATTTAAATTAGTCTGTTACTCTTGGCAGCTGAGAAGCCCCCTGTTGCTCAAATAAGGGATATTTATTTTAATTTCACTTTCCTTCAGCTCTTTTATGGAACAACTATATTCTCCCTTTGCTGTCAATAATTTTTGAATAATTGTTAATGCTATTGAAGAATTTTAGAGGTTTTAGAAATGTTTAGAATTTTTGTTTAAAAGAAACACACAAAAGCTTTGAAACAGAAAAGAACAAAAATATGTTGAAAATTTTGGAGAAAATAACAGGATATAAAGAAAAAATGTTGAAAAGATACTATATAAAATATTGTGTTGTGAAGTGAGATTAAACAAGAAGGGAGCAGAATGTATATTATTCTTTCACTTTTGTCTGTAATGTAAAACAATTAACATTTTCAAGATTGAATTTGCTTCTCCACATGGTCAAAGTTCTGAAATCTGGTATCTTCTTCTCCACACATTCCTTTCCTCTCATTTCCTTCTTTTCATTTTAAAAAGTGAAAAATTTAAAAAATAAAATGCATCGTCACATTTTGTAAATTTGTTAAGTGTGCTCTGACTGTAGGTGGCAATGTTGGGGTAGATTAACTCTGGCTGATCCCTGATAAAATATTTGGCATACTGGCCCAAAGTGCATGAAGCGAATTTTGCTCTGTTCTCTTTCAGAATTCATCTTTGGTATCTATACCCTGGGCTCTACAGAACAAATTTTAGTAGCACGGAAACGTTAGATTCCTTCCAAGGCTACATGCGTGCCATAAATCATTGGTTCTTTGGATTTTATTAACTTTAAATAGGAATCTTGTGACACATAAGGCATTTAACTTTTTATTGTGATAAAGTTATTAAACATTTACCAACTTTATTTTGAAAGGAACTGTATTTTTGAGATTCAAATTTTTTAAAAAAGGAATAAAGTAGAAATTACAATTTTAAAAATTTAATTCATGTTTTAATACACACAAATATTTAGGAAACATAAATTTATAAACTTATAGTTAAGGATGGTTCCTTAAATTGAATGGCATTTGACCTTGTTTGAGAGTGAGGATAGCCAGATAAAATATAGGACGCCAGTTAAATTTGAATTTGTTTTTGATATTTGGGTTATACTTATGATTTAAAAAAGTGTTTATCTGAAGTTTAAAATGACCTGAGCATCCTACTCTATTTTTATTTGCTAAATTTGGCAACTTTAACTGGAGTGTAAGTTAGTCATCTACCTACCAGCCTTTACTTGCAGTTAAGCAGCTGAAAATGATCATCATAGAACACAAAGGAGAACTGGACACACTAGCTGTCAACAAACTTGTGAAATGATTGACACTTTTCTTAAAATGCTACCTTGTTTTCCCAAACTTCTCTTTATGCATATTTTAATGTTGCTTTTTATATTATTATAGAAATAAATGCTCTCAAAGACAATATACTGAGAGGTGATTAGACATAATGTAGTAAAATGACCAGTTACAAAACAATTATATAAATACATCTTCAAAGGTATCTTAAAAAAACGTAGACAATTGTGAAATGAATTTTGAAAACTAATACCAGTACTAGAGGGTGACTTGCTATGCCAGAATGAAAACATTCTGCTACTGTGTTATAGAACAAAGAATCCAGAAATAGACACACGGATTCAGTATGACTCTAGGATGAAGCTGTAATTTAAATAAGTTGAGAAATGCTGAATTAATTAATGGATTAAAATTAATTAAATATCTATTTTTAAACAACTACTCTAAACACACACAAATTTGAGTCTTGTTGCTTAACAATAAAAATAAAATAAGTTCTATGAAACAAATACTTTAACTTTCAAACAGTAAAAGAATGTGCCACATGTGGCATTTTCAATCAGCTGATGAATGACAGATTACTAAATACTTTAGTCAGCTAACAAATTGATAAATGATTTTTAAATTTTTGTATGATAGTAAAATATTGTATACACAGATGTTTTTAGAAACTAATAAAACTACAAAAAAGGCAAAGGACATAAAAAGTTAATAAACAAAGAGAAATGGTAACAAATATGTAAAATATACTTTTTCTTTACTATAAGTGCAAAACAAATCAGTTCTTTTTAAATGAAATATTGGGAAAGTTTACATATATTGAAAGAACACAAAGAGGGGGAAAATACTCTAGTACACTGCTACCTAAAGAATTATACAACATATTTTGAAAAAGAAACTGACAATATAATACATAATTTAAATATAAACAATTAAATAAAAATAATTTAAAATATTCTACTCAGAAGCACTCTATCTAAATAGATCCAAAATAGTCATCACAAATAGAACCTAAATAGCAATCACACAATCCAATAACACACATGAAAACGATGTTCCTTGCAGGATTTTTATACTGAACATAAAATAGAGGTTTAATTAAATTTATTAAATAATTTGTAGTATCTCTGTAATAATGGTACTGCATGCAAACTTCATAAAAATGAGAGAGAATTGCCCTGGTTGGGTGGGTCAGTTGGTTGGAACACCAAAAGGTTGTGGGTTTGATTCCTGATCAGGGCACATACCTACTTTGCAGGTTTGATCACTGGTCAGGGCATGTATGGGAGGCAACCAATTAGTGTTTCTCTTTCACATCAATATTTCTCTCTTTTCTCTCTCTCTCTCTTTTCTCTCCTTCCCTCTTTCTCTCTCCCTTCCTCTTTCTCTAAAATAAAAGAAAACAAAACATACCTTTGTGTGAGGATAAATAAAAGAGAGAGAACTTAAGGTATTAACATAAAAGCAACTAGTGACTTACCACAGCACAGAAATAGGTCCAACATGGTATGTATAGCATAATCCCATTTGTTAAAAAGATAACAAAGTATAATCAGACGTAGATGGAAGGAGAGAAATATAATGTTATACATACGAAATATAAGTTGTTCTATTGGATTTGGTACAAACACAGCAAACAACACAACATGGGAAGGATGCAAGTACAATTATGTTATCATTGAAGCAGTACCATTTCCCAGGGTCTCAAATCCCTAAAAAATATGTGTCTGTAGTCTCATTTGTTTATTTTCTCCTTAGTTTCCATTGTCCTAGGAGGTGTATCGGTAAAGATATTGCTACAACATATCTTTATTTTGTATATCTGATATTTTGCTGCCTATGGGTTCTTCTAAAATTTTTATGGTTTCCCATCTTACATTTAAGTCCTTTATCCATTTTGAGTTTGTTTTTGTGTATGGAGTAAGTTGGTGGTCTAGTGTCATTTTTTTGCATGTATCTGTCCAATATTCCCAACACCATTTATTGAAGAGACTGTCTTGACTTCATTGTATGCTCTTTCCTCCATTGTCAAATATTAATCAAACATAATGGCTTAGGTCAGTGGTCAGCAAACTGTGGCTCGCGAGCCACATGCGGCTCTTTGGCCCCTTGAGTGTGGCTCTTCCACAAAATACAATGGCCTGGGCGAGTCTATTTTGAAGAAGTGGCGTTAGAAGTTTAAGTTTAAAAAATTTGGTTCTCAAAAGAAATTTCAATCATTGTACTGTTGATATTTGGCTCTGTTGACTAATGAGTTTGCCGACCACTGGCTTAGGTCAATTTCTGGGTTCTCTGTTCTGTCCCATTGGTCTATATGTCTGTTCTTGTGCCAGTATCAGGCAGTTTTGACAACAGTGGCTTTATAATATAGCTTGATATCTGGTATTGTGATCCCTCCAACTTTGTTCTTTCTTCTCAGAATTGCTGTGGCTATTCGGGGTCTGTTTTTATTCCACATTAATTTTTGGAGAGTTTGTTCTAGATCTGTGAAATATGCTGTTGCTATTTTAATGGGGATTGCATTGAATCTATAGATTGCTTTGGGTACTATGGACATTTTAATGATGTTGATTCTTCCAATCCATGAAAACAATATATTCCATTTGTTTATGTCTTCCTCTATCTCTTTTTCCAACATCTTGTAGTTTTCCAAGTACAAGTCTTTTACCTCCTTAGTTAAGTTTATTCCTAGGTATCTTAATTTTTTGTTTCAATGGTAAATGGGATTGTTTCTATACAGCAAAATAAATCATCAACAAAACAACAAGAAGGCCCACTGCATGGGAGAACATATTTGCCAATGTTATCTCCAATAAGGGTTTAATCTCCAAAATATATAGGGAACTCATACATCTTAACAAAAGGAAGATAAACAATCCAATTAAAAAATGGGCAAAGGACATAAATAGACACTTTTCAAAAGAGGACATACAGAAGGCCAAGAGATATATGAAAACATGCTCAAAGTCACTAATCATTGGAGAGATGCAAATCAAAACAACAGTGAGGTACTATCTCACACCTGTCAGAATGGCTATCATCAACAAATCAACAAACGACAAGTGCTGGTGAGGTTGTGGAGAAAAAGGAACCCTCGTGCACTGCTGGTGGGAATGCAGACTGGTGCAGCCACTGTGGAGAACAGTATGGAGTTTCCTCAAAAAACTGAAAATGGAATTCCCATTTGACCCAGTAATCCCACTTCTAGGAATATATCCCAAGAAATCAGAAACACGAATCAGAAAGGATATATGCACCCCTATGTTCGTAGAAGCACAATTCACCATAGCTAAGATTTGGAAACAGCCTAAGTGCCCATCAGCAGATGAGTGGATTAAAAAGCTATGGTGCATCTATGGGTCCTCAAACTACGGCCCGCGGGCCACATGCAGCCCGCCGAGGACATTTATCCAGCCCTCCGGGTGCCGCTGCCTGTCCTGCTTAGCAGCCGACTCGTCCCGGGCCCGCAATGCGCATAGGAATTTGTTCATAGTTCTTTTTTTAAACTATAGTCCGGCCCTCCAATGGTCTGAGGGACAGTGAACTGACCCCCTGTTTAAAAAGCTTGAGGACCCCTGAATGAAATACTACTCTGCTGTAAAAACAGAAGGAACTCTTACCATTTGCAACAGCATGGATGAACCTAGAGAGCATTATGCCTAGCAAAATAAGCCAGTTGGAGAAAGATAAATATCACATGATCTCACTCATTTTTGGAATATAATAAACAATATAAACTGATGAACAAAAATAGACCCAGAGACTTAGAAGCATTGAACAGACCATCTAACCTCAGAGGGAAAGTGGGGGGAGGAGGGCTAAGAAATCAACCAAAGGACTTGTATGCATGGATATTAAGCATAACCCATAGACACAGACAGTAGGGGGATGGGGGCATGTGCTGGGGGTTGGGAACAGCCAGGGATAGGTCAATGGTGGAAAAAGGAGACATATGTAATATTTTATTTTATTTATTTATTTTTTAATTTGTTTATTGATTAAGGTATTACATATGTGTCCTTATTCCCCCATTACCCCCCACCTCCCATTCATGCCCCCACCCCCTGTTGTCTGTGTCCATTGATTAGGCTTATATGCATGCATATAAGTCCTTTGGTTGATCTCTCCCCCTTACTCCCACCCTCCCCTACCTTCCCTGAGGTTTGACATTCTGATTGATGTTACTCTGTCTCTGGATCTATTTTTGTTCATCAGTTTATGTTCATTATATTCCATAAATGAGTGAGATCATGTGATATTTATCTTTCTCTGCCTGGCTTATTTCACTTAGCATAATGCTCTCCATCTCCATCCATGTTGTTGTTGCAAATGGTAAGATCTCCTTCTTTTTTACCACAGCATAGTATTCCATTGTGTAGATGTACCACAGTTTTTTAATCCACTCATCTGCTGATGGGCACTTAGGCTATTTCCAAATCTTAGCTATGGTGAATTGTGCTGCTATGAACATAGGGGTGCATATATCCTTTCTGATTCGTGTTTCTAGTTTCTTGGGATGTATTCCTAGAAGTGGGATCACTGGGTCAAATGGGAATTCCATTTTCAGGTTTTTGAGGAAACTCCATACTGTTCTCCACATGGCTGCACCAGTCTACATTCCCACCAGCAGTGCACGAGGGTTCCTTTTTCTCCACATCCTCACCAGCACTTGTCGTTTGTTGATTTGTTGATGATAGCCATTCTGACAGGTGTGAGATGGTACCTCATTGTTGTTTTGATTTGTATCTCTGATGATTAGTGACTTTGAGCAGGTTTTCATATGTCTCTTGGCCTTCCTTCTGTCTTCTTTCAAAAAGTTTCTATTTAGATCAGTTGCCCATTTCTTGATTGGGTTATTTTCTTTTTGTTAAGCTGCATGAGTTCCCTGTAAATGTTGGAGATTAAACCCTTATCATTGATATCATTGGCAAATATGTTCTCCCATGCAGTGGGCTTTCTTGTTGTTTTATTGATGGTCTCCTTTGCTGTGCAAAAGCTTTTTATTTTGATGTTGTCCCATTTGTTTATTTTCTCTTTAGTTTCCATTGCCCTAGGAGCAGTATCAGTGAAGAAATTGCTTCGGCATATGTCAGAGATTTTTCTGGCTGTGGATTCCTCTAGTATTTTTATGGTTTCTCGTCGTATGTTTAAGTCCTTGATCCATTTTGAGTTTATTTTTGTGTATGGTGTAAGTTGGTGGTCTAGATTCATTTTTTTGCATGTATCTGTCCAATTTTCCCAACACCGTTTATTGAAGAGACTGTCTTGACTCCATTGTATGTTCATGCCTCCTTTGTCAAATATTAATTGAGCATAGTGATTTGGGTCGATTTCTGGGTTCTCTATTCTATTCCATTGATCAATATGTCTGTTCTTGTGCCAGTACCAGGCAGTTTTGAGAACACAGCTTTGTAATACAGCTTGAAATCTGGTATTGAGATCCCACCTACTTTGTTCTTCTTTCTCAGGATTGCTGTGGCTATTCAGGGTCTTTTTTAATTCTAGATGAATTTTTGGAAAGTTCTTTCTAGGTCTGTGAAATATGCAGTTGGCATTTTAATGGGGAGTGCATTGAATCTATAGATTGCTTTGTGTAGTATGGACATTTTAATGATGTTGATTCTCCCAATCCATGAACATGGTATGTTCTTCCATCTGTTTACATCTTCCTCTATCTCTTTTTTCAGTGTCCTGTAATTTTCCGCATATAGGTCTTTTACCTCCTTAGTTAAGTTTATTCCTAGGTATCTTAATTTTTTGTGTGTGATGGTATATGGGATTGCTTTTTTAGTCTCTCTTTCTGTAAGTTCACTATTGGTGTATAGAAATGCCATAGATTTCTTGGTGTTAATTTTGTATCCTGCTACAATGCCAAATTCATTTATTAAGTCTATTTGTTTTTTGATGGAGTCTTTTGGGGTTTTTATGTACAATATCATGTCATCTGCAAATAAGGACAGCTTTACTTCTTCTTTTCCAATTTGGATGCCTTTTATTTCTTCTTCTTGTCTAATTGCAATGGCTAATACTTCCAGTACTGTGTCGAACAGGAGTGGTGAGAGTGGGCATCCCTGTCTTGTTCCTGTTCTTAGGGGAAATGGTTTTAGTTTTTGCCCATTGAGTATGATGTTAGCTGTGGGTTTATCATATATAGCTTTTATTATGTTGAGGTATGATCCTTTTATTCCCACCTTGTTGAGACTTTTTATCAAGAAAGGGTGTTGGATTTTGTCAAATGCTTTTTCTGCATTAATTGATATGACTATGTGATTTTTATCTCTCAATTTGTTTATGTGATGTATCACGTTTATTGATTTGTGGATATTGTACCATCCTTGCATTCCTGGGATAAATCCTACTTGGTCATGGTGTATGATCTTTCTGATGTAGTGCTGGATCCGATTTGCTAGAATTTTGTTGAGGATTTTGGCATCTACATTCATGAGGGATATTGGCCTGTAATTCTCCTTCATTGTGTTGTCTTTATCTGGTTTTGGTATTAGGTTGATGCTGGCTTCATAGAAGGAGCTTGGAAGTATTCCTTCCTCTTGAATTTTTTGGAATAGTCTGAGGAGGATAGGTTTTAGTTCTTCCTTGAATGTTTGGTAAAACTCCCCTGTGAAGCCATCTGGCCCCAGGCTTTTGTTTGCTGGAAGCTTTTTGATGACTACTTCAATTTCTTCCATAGTTATTGGCCTATTGAGATGTTTAGATTCTTCCTGATTGAGTTTTGGAAGGTTATATATTTCTAGGAATATGTCCATTTCCCCCAGGTTGTCCAGTTTGTTGGAATAGAGTTGTTCATAGTATTTTTTATCAACCCTTTGTATTTCGGTGGGGTCTGTTGTTATTTCACCTCTTTCATTTCTGATTTTGTTTCTTTGGGTCCTCTCTCTTTGCTTCTTGGTGAGCCTTGCTAGAGGTTCATCAATCTTGTTTATCCTTTCAAAGAACCAGCTCTTGGTTTTGTTGATCTTTTTTTTTTTTTTTGGTCTTAATGTCGTTTATCTCTGCTCTGATCTTTATTATTTCCTTCCTTCTGCTTACACTTCTTGTTGCTCCCTTTCTAACTCTTTGAGTTATAGGGTTAGGTAATTTATTACCATTGTTTCTTGTTTTTTCAGTAGGCTTGTAGAGCTATGAACTTCCCTCTCAAGACTGCTTTCACTATGTCCCTTAGTTTTTGTATTGTTGTGTTTTCATTGTCATTTGTTGCCATGATGTTTTTTATTTCTTCCTTGATCTCTCTGGTAACTCAGTCATTGTTTAATAGCATGCTGTTTAGTCTCCATGTGTTTGATTTTTTTGGATTGTTCTTATTGTAGTTGATTTCCAGTTTTATGCCACTGTGATCTGAGAAGACGCTTGATATAATTTCTATCTTCTTGAATTTGAAGAGACTTTGCCCATGACCCAACATATGGTCTATCTTTGAAAATGACCCATGTGCACTTGAGAAGAATATATATTCTGTGGCTTTCAGGTGAAATGTTCTGAAGATGTCAATTAATTCCATCTGGTCTAGTGAGTCATTTAGGATTGATGTTACTTTGCTGATTTTTTGTTTAGAGGATTTGTCCAATGGTGATAGTGGGGTATTAAAGTCTCCTACTATGATTGTATTGCTGTCAATCTCTCCTTTGATATCCTCCAGGAGTTTTTTATTTATTTGGGTGCTCCTGTATTGGGTGTGTATATGTTTACCAGAGTTATTTCTTCTTGTTGGATTGCTCCCTTTAGTATTATGAAGTGGCCTTCCTTTCTCTTGTTATGTTCTTCACTTTGAGATCTAATTTGTCAGATATAAGTATTGCTACCCCAGCTTTTTTTTCATTTCCATTCGCCTGAAAAATCTTTTTCCATCCCTTCACCCTCAGTCTATGTGCGTCTTTTTTTATGAGGTGGGTTTCTTATAGACAGCAGATATATGGGTCATGTTTTCTTATCCAATCAATTACCCTATGTCTTTTGATTGGGGCATTTAATCCATTTACATTTAAAGTTATTATTGATAGGTACTTATTTGTCGCCATTTTTATTCTTTACCCCTGTGTTCCTTCTTCACTTCCTATTTCTTTTTTTTACAGCAGACCCTTTAGCATTTCTTGCATTGCTGGTTTGGTGGTAATAAATTCCCTTAGTCCTTTTTTGTCTGTGAAGCTTCTGATTTCACCTTCAATTTTGATTGATAGCCTTGCTGGGTACAGTATTCTTGGATT
The DNA here is from genome assembly GCF_963455305.1 of Plecotus auritus. Lineage (NCBI taxonomy): Eukaryota > Metazoa > Chordata > Mammalia > Chiroptera > Vespertilionidae > Plecotus > Plecotus auritus. Next base: position 49,584,440 of record NC_137782.1, read on the forward strand.
CAGACCCTTCCTTTGCATGACTTTGTATATTTCATTCCATTCCCTCTGGCCTGATGAGTTTCTGTTGAGAAATCAGTTGCTAGTCTGATGGGAGTTCCTTTGTAGGTAACTTTCTGTCTCTCTCTGGCCGCTTTTAAGATTCTTACTTTGTCGTTGTTATTTGCCAATTTAATTATAATGTGCCTTGGCGTCGGTCTTTTGGGGTTTCTTTTTGCTTGGGACTCTGTGAGCTTCTTGGATTTGTGTGGGTTTTTTCTTTCCTATATCAGGGAAGTTTTCTGTCATTATTTCATCAAACAGGTTTTCTATTCCTTGCTCAGTTTCCTCTTCTTCTGGAACCCTTATTATGTGGATGTTGTTTTGTTTCGTGTTGTCCCAAAGTTCCCTTAGGCTCTCCTCCTGATTTTTATTTTTTTTTTTCTAGAAGCTGCTCTACTTGGGTATTTTTTCCTATCTTGTCTTCTAGCTCACTGATGCAGTCCTCTGCTTCTTCTAGTCTACTCTTGATGCTTTCTATTGAATTCTTTACAGCAGCGATGTCATTTTTCATTTCTTCTTGGTTCTTCTTCATTTCCTCTTGGTTCTTACTCATATTGTCAAATTTGTCTTCCATTCTTTTCAGCCACCTTATAACCATTTCTCTGAATTCTTTCTCTGACAGGTTGCTTGCCTCCATTTCATTAACTTCCTTTTCTGGTGATGCCTGCTTTCTTTCATATGAGGACTGTTTCTTTGTCTCCCCATGGTCTCTCTTCTCTGAGTGTCTGGTTATGTAGTTCTTTCTCTCTTTATCCCAGGCGAAATCTGACCTTTCCATAGTTGAGTGTAGAGCTCCTTTGAATCCGTGTGTTTGCGCCAATTGGGGACCGGTGCTCTGGGGTTTGCAACTGCTTGGTGGTTGCCGCAGTTGTAGATTTTCAGGCTTCCGATAACATCCACTTTCCCTTTCAAGATGGCGCAGTCTCCGCGTCTGAGCCGGTGGCTCTGGGAGGGAACCCAGCAGCAGTGGGGGCTGCCCGGTCAGGGGAGCCCTGTCCAGCAGTCCCCCACCTTCTCCTGGAGTATAGCTGTCCCTTAACTCACCAACAGAAACTCCCTGTGCGACCCTCAGCTGTTCTTTCTATCTGCTCCGGGACAAGGCTCGGGACACATCTGTCTATTCTGCTGCCATTTTTTTTTCGACATAAGTAATATTTTAAACCATAAGGAATTTAAATTAAAAAGATGTGTCTGACATTTAGTGAACAATGTTTTTTCGGAAGAAATCCTACATAATAAAAGAGAAACATGTAAACTGACTATACCTCCACTATGCTCACCAGCCAATCAGGAGTGAGTATGCAAATTAACCTGACAAAGATGGCGGGTTAATTTGCATACACAGGCGCAATGCGGAGAGCCGAGCGGGAGAGTTGGTGGAGAGTGGAGTGGCTTGGGGAACTTGGCTCCCCAAGCCGCATGACAGAGATCAGAGAGGGAGAGCTGGCGGCTTGGAGGACTTGGCAGAGCAGGAGGCTGTGGGATGGAGACAGAGCAGGAAGGGAAATCCAAGAGCGCAGGGAGCACCAGGAATGCTGGGAATCATAGTTCTGGTGGCAGAAGGCTCTCCTAGACCAGCCGTGGGCAAACTACGGCCCGCGGGCCGGATCCGGCTCATTCAGCTGTTCTATCCGGCCCACGGAGCCGAAAGAGTGGAGGGTTCTCTTGCTCTCCCCTCTGCTCCTTTACTTTGAATTTATATTAGTTCACACAAACACTCCATCCATGCTTTTGTTCCAGCCCTCCAGTCCAGTTTAAGAACCCATTGTGGCCCTCAAGTCAAAAAGTTTGCCCACCCCTGTCCTAGACACTAGGGCAAAGTGAGCCTGGAGCAAGTTATTGTTGCGGTGGGGGTTGGAGGGAAAGCAAAGGTGAGAGACATAAGTAAAATCAGAGTGTTTAGGAAAAATTCAAGGGAAAATACCCTAAAACTTACAGGAAATCTCCACCAATGTAGCAAAGAAAAAAAAAAGACTATTATTCTGTGAGCAACAAACCAAACTGGGTTGGAGTCTCAGACAATTTGCTCATATGATTGCAAAGACAGACAGAAACTCCCAGATTGGAGAGGGCTTCCAGATTGGAGAGGGTTCAGGTCAGGCTGAGGGACCCACCCCCCGTACACAAATTTTCATGCACCGGGCCCCTAGTAAATAAGTAATGTATTTATAGTCTTTAATAATTTCAGGGTGATAAAACCAATTCAAACCTTTAAGAATCTCATCTCTCTACTACCAGTTAATTAATTTGCATTTTGCATAATGATTATGTATTTCTGTGTGTTTAGCCTTTCCTTAGTCCTGCATTATTAGTCTTATAGCAATCTGACCATGGCTATATTTTTGTTTTATTTAAATGCTAAATAAGGGGTTGGCAAGAGTTTTCTCTTGCCTTAGTTCAATATTTTTGGCTCTGTGTTCCTCATCTGATATTCATTCACTGTGTGCAGATGCTTTGACCATCCTTTGTGCTTTGACCATCCTTTGGGCATTCTTCCTCTGCTACTGTGAAGGGTTAGAGAGAATTCAGGAATCAGGTTTCAAGAGTCACTGGTTTACTCATCAGAGTAAGCTGCCCCCCAGGGTGCCCTCTGTGTTCTCTTGGTTTCACCAGAGATCTGAAGCCCCAGGCATCTCACTCAGGAGCTGCTTTCCTGACTTCAGCAGCCATTCAGCATATGCATTCATTTCAGCTTTCTAGTCTTTTATTTGTTTCCTAAAAGATGTAAAGTATTTCAGTCTTCAGTATTTTCCATCTTCTGAGCAAGTTATTTTGTGGATATCAACAAACTGATTTTAAAGTTCATATAAAGAAGCAAAAGACCCAATATAGTCAACACAATATTGAAGGAGAAGAACAAAGTTGGAGGACTGATACTAACTAACTTCAAAAACTACTCTACAGCTACAGTCATCAAGACAGTGTGTTATTAGTGAAAGAACAGACACACAGATGAATGCAACAGAGAACAGAGCCAAGAAATAGACCCAGCAAATATAGCCAACTGATCACTGACAAAGGAGCAAAGGAATACAGACAGAGCAAAGATGGTGTTTCAACAAATGGTGCTGTAACGATTGAACATTAACATCTAAAAGTGAATCTAGATGCAGACCTTATAACCTTCACAAAAAATAAGCTCAGTATGGATCACGGACCTAAATGTGAATCACATAATTGTAAAACTCAGATGATATAGGAGAAAAATTAGATGAGATCATGATTATGGTGATACCTCCTTAGATACAATACCAATGGTACTACCCTGGGTAGAAATGAAAAAAAAAAAAAAAGCTATATTTCATGAAAATTAAAAGCTTCTTGTTCTGCAAGAGACAAGGACAAGAGAATGAGAAAACAAGTTACAGACTGGGAGAGAATATTTGCAAAAGACTCATATGATAAAGGGACTGGTATCCAAATAAAAAATAATTCTTGGTACAGCCAGTTTGGAAGACAGTTTGGTGGTTTCTTATAAAACTAAACATACTATTCTTATTGTGTGATCCAGCCATTGCATCCTTGGTATTTACCAAAGGGATTGAAAATGTGTGTCCACACAAAAACGTGCAATGGCAGCTTTATTCATTTGCAAAACTTGGAGGCGACTAAGATGTCCTTCAGTAGGTAAGCTCAGTTATCTGCAATAGTTTTAAAATAAATTCTATTTTTATGTAAATGCATTTGACTGTCTGTGATCACACCTGTGTTTCAAACATTTGGAAACATCTAAAAAAGAAATTTGGGGTTTGAGATGGAGTTGGGATGTCGAATTTTTATGTCGTAAATGCAATAGTTTAGAAAATTGAAAATATTTCAATCATGGACTCCGAGTAGTGATTGCAGCTTCCAGATTTTGATGACATGCTATTTGGAAAATGTGCTAAAATTTTTCTGAAGTATCCCATAACAGAGACTTAACGATAAGAGGAACTTATAAGGTGGCAGATTTTGACTAAAAATAATGAGAGAGAAAAAGGATATCAGCTTCAAAACAATGGAGCAGCAGGCTAGTGAGCTCTCTCTTCACTATTAGTTGCTCATGCAGAACGTGAATGCTTGTCTCATGGGAATATTCTTGGACTGGAAGGGATATGAGATCTTTAACATCCTATTCACCCTAAGTGAATACGAAGTAAAAAATACTTTGTGTTGCCACCGACCATGTGTTCCTGAGTTATTAATTCACCACATTCAGGTTTTTGGCTGTCAATGAATGTGGAAAATAATTCAAAATTATCTTCAATAATATCTCGCTACAATGGGATCTACTAAGTGTTAATATGATTTTTTTACTTTTATTAAATGACTCAGGTTCAGTAAATAACATTAAAGTATGTTCACTTGATTCTTAGTGAATTAATGAGCCATTTTTTCAGAAAGCTGCACAGAAGTATGGTAATTTTCACCCAAATATAATTACTGTTACAGTTCTTTGCCCCAGTGCTATCGTTGAAGAAGGTTATGCCTTCTAGACTTGGAACTGTCTGAAGAAATCTGCTTTGTTAGTTTTCTATTGTCAGCACTACTTAATAATTTTACTCAAAGAAAAATATTATCCGGAGGCCATTGTACACTATGTTCTCCATTTTCAAATGTGCAAATATGAGATGCTAGGTTTTTTTTTGTTTTTGTTTTGTTTTGTTTTGTTTTGTTTGCAATTATTAACATTTTCTTGAATGAATAGGATGATTACACCTAAATTCCGTAACACTTGTCAGTCAGAAATTTAAGAATGCCTGAAGCAATCTGAAACTACTTGAGCTGCTTTGGGCTATTTTAGAAAATAATTTGATACATTTTTTTTGTGTGTGTGCATTCCAGAGGGGTATGAGCCCTTTCCTTAATGGCTGTGTTGCAGCTTACATTTTTACGTGAGTACAGTGGTATGAAGTTTGGTGTGACATGTGGAAGGATACATGAAGAAATGGATAACTACACATCATAAACATTCTGATTTTCTTTTAATTATCAGAGTTTGTTGTAAATGGATCTGGATTAGAAAAGTTATCGCCTCCGTGATTTTTAGGATGCTCGTTGTTCTATTACTTCCTGAGCATCTTGCTCTGTACCTAGCTTTTCTTTTTTCAAATCAGGACTTAGTTGGCTGCTAAAAGAAGACTTCAGACATTTTTATCAGCTTCTACCTTGGCAGGATGGACTGCTGTGACAGGTAGAAAAGATACCCCTAAATGCTGATTCTCTTTGCACAATTGGCTCATCATTTTGACAAACAATTCAACCCAAAAGGCAAGAAAACTATTTTTGGATGGGGCTAGCTATTTTTTTTTTTACAACACATACCATTATTATTGTTAAAATTGGATGGAAACATAGACACAAACCTACTGTATACTTTTGTTTTATTTGGCAGAATAATTGCTGTTATATAGAAGCCTATACACATAATCTATTCCATTGTCAGAACTCCCAGAACACTCAGGAAGCATTCACATGAATAATAATTTTCTAATTATGAGTTAAAATGTGAACCTTTTCTTCAAATACAAAATTCCAAACAAAGAACAGTGACTAAGCAAGCAGGTTATACAACTTATCCACTGAGCACAAATACTTTTTAAATATGTGGACTAACAGAGTAATTTACCTCTCTGCCTCAGTTCTCTCATCTGTAAAATAGGGATAGTAATAACACATTCTTAATTCAGGCAAAGGAAGGAGCAGATAAGTACTATGTGTTTAAGTGCTGAAAAAGTTAAAACATCTTTATAAATTTGCATCTGAAGATATTGTACCTGCTGTAAGTTTTTTGATCATTTCCTAAGAAATATAGTTAAACAATCATATTTAAGTTACAAGGCATTTATGATGTCCTACACTGAATGTCATTCCACAATGTCCATATTCAGCAAGAGGAGCTGGAAACAAAAGGATGTGACATTTTAAACGCAGTGTATCCTTTTATTAAAGTTGCTTTATTTCACTTTTCATGACATATGATGTTGCCAAAAAAAGTAAAAGGCTTTATCATTGCCATGTCTGAGAGTTCATGTGTAAGCAAGTTTTGCATAGGCATCTGCAAATGTGACTCATGCTATTATTTTGTGATGTCAATGATACATGATATGTTAAACTGTGTAACACTCAAAGCAAATTTATCTTGACATTTATGACTAATGACATTTAGAGAGAATAAAAAATGAAATGGCTTATTATTTTGTTTTCTCAGATTTTAAAAGCATTACTAGAGGCTTCTGAATCAATACAAAAGTGGGAAGCACAGACATTTAGATGTTGCAAAGGCTAAATGGATTTAGCGTGCTTAAACTTCCCAAACATTGACTGCATCCCAGGTTGTATATAAATAAGAAAGTTGTGGCATTGTTTTCACAGATGAACTGCAAATGTACAAATGGAAGATTCTATAAAGGCTTCAATCTGTGGTAATCTTCAACATGTGTTCAGTAGCAGTGTCTGATTTTATGTCAGCTAAATACAGCACATCTAGGTGTTGGTTTGCCAAGTTTTGGATTATTATGTTTCTTAGTCCCTTAGAAGAATAATCATTTTCTTTGAAAAGAAATAAAAGTGTGCTTGGGCTAGCCAATATGTAAAAGATATAGAAAACTGATTTTCCCAGCAACTACGTAATTCTCTTGATGTTAATTAGATAACTTTGGAAAGAATTAAGTCTTCTGTGGATGCATAAGATAAATGGCACCTTAAATCTATACTAAAATTATATAAAAATACATATACCTATAATTAATAGAATCCTGAATCAATGCCACAGTAAGTAGGAGTACTCTATGGAATCATGTTTACAAAATGGAAGAAGATAGATACGTTTGTTACTGTGCTAGTCAATATTAGACATTATTTTCTATAATTGCAACCACCCTTTGATGTGGAATGTAATCTTAATGACCATACATTAGGGTAAACATATTTCTTGAATATCACCTACATAACTTTTGAAAAGGTGAATTGAGATTCACACTTAGGTCTTCAAACTGCGATGGTGATATATCTTATATCAATGTTAACATTCTGTTCGTGATTTGCACTGGGCTGATTAAATCAATAGAAATATGGCACAGGACTTACCACTGGAGCCCATGTTTATATCAGAAGATCTAATTGACTCTCTGGGCAAGCACCAACGTCCTACCTAACAGCCTAAAGCCTGTCCCCAGTTATAGCAGAAATCAGGCTCCACGGGAGAAAGAAAACATATGTTTGCAAAATAAACACAATAAAACTGCAAAGAAACAAATGCTTATTTCTATCACTGCTCCTTGACTAAATAGTTTAGTCAAAGTGAAATGCTGTTCTCAGCTCGGTGTTTGTTTGAGGATAATTGAAAAGATTATAGTCAGTACAAGCATCACTTCCATTCCTGTTTTATTCCTCCCAAATGCACATCTCTCTCTCTTGCTCTATTATTACTCTGTAGTTAAAAAAGTATATTTACCAGTGTGAATAACTATGTTTTAATTAAACGTCTTAATTTCTACTCTCAAGTTCAGAAAACACAAGCTTTCTATTTGATTTGAGTCTTTAAGGATAATACACTCTTTTTATCTCACTGGCATGAGTATTATAAAATCAATCAAGTGATTAGTATTCATAAATAGTAACCAGAGAACTATTTTAGAAAAATGATTCATAATTATCCTGTTTTATTTTATTTTTGATAAAAAGATGAAGTTGATTCCTGCCACTGTTGAATGGTAACTATACAATAACCTTCCTGAGAAATCAGAATCTTAATCCAACCCATGGTCTAGATTGCACATATTATGGATTTAATTAGTGTGCTCACACTGGCTTTGTGTTATTTCATTCTATAAGGAATATTGATTCTTATTTAACTTATAGTTTATAACTACTGTCTGAACAGGCAAGAGAGGTTGCATTTTATTATTTTGTTTGGAGAATTCTGTAGAATGATACTGCAGTTTGAACTCCATGAAATGACTTATGACTTTGGTGAAGGTAACGTTACTAGGCAATTCATTCATAACAGCGGAGGACAAGGCAGCTTTTGAGGAGACTGACTTTTGTGAACTGAACCTAAATGGCCCTAATGTTCCCAAACTGCTGATTTGGAAATAGAAGGGGTTGAGATCACACACAAAAAATGGCATTCTGAAACAAATTTCCCTTTATACTCTCTGGTCATAGCCTTGGGATATGAATCATTTTTAAAGGAACATTCCAAAATAAGGGAAGTGTTCATCAGAAGGGGAAAACAAAATCTGCCACGAGAGGATGGATAGGAGGATGTGCATGAAAACAACCTTCCTTTGCTCAGAGACATGCTTTATGGTTACTCTTTTCTATTAGTACAGAATATAAATATATAGATTGGAGTAAAATACCAAAAAATGAATTTTAATAACTGTGTGCTGGTTTAAGGAGAATGCTGGAGAGAAACTGATGAGTGTGGAATGATGTAGCCAAAGTGAATAAAATTCCAAGTAGGGCGTGTGCCGGTGGGAGGGTCTCCTCATGAATTCCGAGTACAGCCTGTACTTTCTCTCCATCCTTCACTCTCCTCTAAACCAGTGCCCAACATCTGGTATCAAATGTAGGGGAAAAGCAGCAACATGAAAGTCCAAATGAAGTGTTCAAATGAAAATCACACAAAGAAAATGAGAAACTAAAATAATTTTTGGGTAGGTTATCCACATTTACCTACTGACTGGTTAATAGATTAATCCAGAATGTATGGGTTTTATTTTTAGTTCTTATGACAACTAACAAGTGGGCAAATTGCATAACCTTCCTCAATCTCAATTTTTCATCTGTAAATAGAGTTAAAATTAGGGTCCCTAATGCTCCAGCTAGTGAATTATTTTATAAAGTTTTCAAATAACTCTATGGATTGACATTGATTTGAAGTCTGATAAACACTGAGATAAACAGAGATAGATAGCTCTCTTGTTTCCTTTATTTAAACGTTGCTGAGAGGAAAACAGGTGAAATCTAAATTATTCTCTCAAGACAGTAAATTTAATCGGAAATGATTTGAGACCCTACAGAGGCCAAAGAGGTGGAATTGGAATAAAGAAAACAGAAGAAGAAATATCTTAGAAAGAATAATCCTAATGCCATACATTTTCTTAATTCAATATTTTGATTAAAAATACAGGGGCTTGTGCATGAGTTGGGATAAGAACCTCATAAATATTTACATTGTAAGATGACATGTAAAAGTGAATAAATACCTCTGATTAAAAAAATTCTGAAAGTGAAGAAAGAGTTTTATTTTTTGCATGTATTGGCTACACTTTGATTTACTGAGTGTGACAAATATTTAGCATATATCTAGTCGGGACATATTTTGAACATAATATATATCATAAAAATATTCTATTTAGAAACATTGGTACATTTATAAAGATGTCAATGCCAACTACATGTTCATTTGTTGTTCTCTGTGAAATAGTATTCAAATCCTTCAAGAAAATAGGTGTGAGGAACACTTGATGCAGGAAAATAAACTTGAATATAATAAAAACAGAAGGGCTTTCATCAGAAGTTCAGTTAGATTGTCAAAGGCAGGAACCATTATCACATACTGTCCATTGCTCAGCACACATACTGACAAATTGTATTCATTCCTTTCTACATCCAATTCCTGCTTTGAAGGAGGGATCAGAAATCATCATTATCCCTAGGATACATTTAAATAGATGGACTCCCAGCTATTTCCATTAAAGTATTTGTTAATATAGTCTTGACTTCTATATTAGGAAATGTTTGGGCCCCTTCCCTACTACGCTTCTTTAATTCTGAGTATGCTTTGGTATTATTTTTGAGTCACCCTAATCTTGGTTGAAAATTCAGATGATTCTTGGTCTCCTAGGCACCATAATATCTGTGAAACCTGTCAGATTTGCTACATATTTTCAAGATTAGATTTTATTTGTATATTCTCCATTTTTACTATCTTCTCTAAATTTTATTATTATATTAAATTTTATCCAATATACTTAGAGAAATATAAACAAAGACACACACACATCCATGGAAAATATTTATTAAATCTCTGATTGTGTGAAGAAGAGTGCTAAGTGATATTATCTACAGTTGGCAGGTAAAGAGAGTGAGCTTTGGTTAAGTAAGTGGCTGGAGGTCAGATGGTCAGCAAAGGCCAAACATGGATTTGAACATAGTCTGATACTTAAAGCGAGTACCTTGCACTGATTTGTAGGTGTGAAGCTATCATTTCATATCATTCTGCATATAGGTATTTATATTTGTTGAAATGATCAGAAATCTATAATTCAGACCAAATTTAACTTTTAAATGTTTTGTCTTGTTGCTTTGTCTCAATCATTGTAAATATGTGCTTCAGAATTTGTGGCTTGTTTTGTATGCTGCATATGTGAATTTGATCAACAGTGGAGAACCTTTTGATTATGTGCCTTGTTATCACCTGTGTATATGGCATCTGAGTGCTCCATTTACCTGTAATGTCAAATCATTAGTCAAACTTGACCAAGATTTTGCTCCAATCAGGCACAGAAGCCTTAGCCACTCACTTTCCTTATCAGATTGCTCTATTGCCTATTTGTGCTGGGAAAAGACAAAGGTCAGAAGAGGATCTTGACTTCCAGAAACTCAAATTTCATTCCAGGAATGAAAAGACAATGATGTAGGTAGATGAGGAGTTTAAAACACACACACACACCTGATAGAATAGTATAGTGCATGCCCTTGAAGGGGGAAAGAGTCCCAGAGCATCCCTCATCCATCACCCCCTTGCCCTGGATATCTTCATCAGAAATCTGACATCATGCTCTATTCCTGCATGAATCTCTAGGCATATCCTATTCCTGGATGCAGAAACTGAAGTAGAAGCTGCTCAGGAGGTGTTCTGAAATTGATTGAGGCAGTATTTCAAAGCACCCACTTTGAACCGAGTCATAAGGGCATTTCTGTTATTGCATCCCACCTATGCACCACAATGCTAGGCTAAAATTAATTAATTAGTATAAACTAATATAAGCTATATTTGTCATGCACCTTTGGTTTGGTAAACCATCCAGGACTATTTACCCAATTCTGGCCTTCCCATGAATGACCCTGGTTCTGCCACAGATGGTCTAGGAATCAGACCCGGGAATGAGCAATGGAGCCTTCAAACATATCAGATTACATTATCCTACACTGATGAGGGCCTTTGCATCCCCAGGTTACCTGTTGAATGTTTTTGTCCTAGCAATGCTTAATTTTATTAATATACCTTAAAACACATACGTTCATCCTATCTAATAAAAGAGTAATGTGCAAATTAACCATCACTCTGCTACACCCACAAAGCCACGCCCACCAGCCACGCCCACCAGGCAATCAGGAGCTAATATGCAAATAAACCCAACCAAGATGGCTACGGCCACAGAGAGCAGGAGGGAGGTTTGGGTTTCCCTGGCAATGGAGGAAGCCAAGCTTTCCACCTGCCCTTGCCGGCCTAGGCCTCCACTCAAGGCTACAAAGTTTCAATAATAGAAGATACATAAACCCAAACAGAAATGGCGGCAGGCATGAAGCTGGAGAGAGCAGGAGGCTAGGGTTTCCCTGGGCGATGGAGGAAGCCAAGCTTTCCACACATCCTGGCGGGCCCAGGCCTCCGCTTAAGGATACAAAGTTTCAATTATAGAAGATACATAAATCCCAACAGAAATGGCTGCCACCACGGAGCAAGCAGAAGGCTTGGCTCCACTCCAGGCTACAAAGTTTCAATTGTAGAAGATAAATAAACCCCAGATCCCAGGGCCTCCACTTGGGTTGCCAGGGGGCCTGGCTGGCCTGCAAACCACCACAGGCCCCTCACCCAGGCTGCCTCATGCCCCAAGGAAACCCCCACCCTGATCCGGGACACCCTTCAGGGCAAACCAGCTGGCCCCCACACGTGCACCAGGCCTCTATCCTATCTAATAAAAGTAATATGCAGATTGGCCATCACTCCAACACACAAGATGGCTGCCCCCATGTGGTCAAAGATCCTGCCCCCATGTGGACACAAGATGGCCACCACAAGATGGCTAGCAGGGGAGGGCAGTTGGGAAGGACCAGACCTGCAAGGGAGGGTGGGGGCAATCAAGCCTGCAGGGGAGGGCAGTTGGGAAGGACCAGGCCTGCAAGGGAGGGCAGTTGGGGGCGATCAAGCCTACAGGGGAGGGCAGTTAGGGGCAAACAGGCTGGCAGGGGAGCAGTTAGGCATCAATCAGGCTGGCAGGGGAGTGGTTAGGGGGTGATCAGGCTGGCAGGCAGAAGCGGTTAGGGGCAATCAAGAAGGTATGCAGGCAAGCAGTTGAGAGCCAGCAGTCCTGGATTGTGAGAGGGATGTCCGACTGCCCGTTTAGAGGGATCGGGCCTAAACGGGCAGTTGGACATCCCTCAAGGGGTCCCAGATTGGAGAGGGTGCAGGCTGGGCTGAGGGACAACCCCCCCCTCCCTGTGCACGAATTTCGTGCACTGGGCCTCTAGTTAAATATATTTGCGTAACAAAATATTACACTGAGTTGACCCTCAAAGCTCTTCTACTGGTTAGACATACTAGATTTCTCTAGGTTCTTCTCAGAGGACCCTGTGTATATGTCAATTGTGTCATTTAAAAAATCATATTGAACTGTTTATTGGCCTGGATTTCTTTCCTTTGAAAAGCAGGCTACTGGAGAACAAGGACTAGCTTCATTCATTTTTGCAATTTTAACACCAAGCCCAGTGCCTGTCCTATATTTAGTATCCTGAACAAAACTTGAACTAACTATATTTGGAATGAATTTAGAAAGAATTGCTCTTGTGGTATTTCAGAGGGTCCTCTAAATTTTAAATTTTTGCTGAGATTTCTAAACAACATTTCCAAAATCTATAACAACTCGGTACTTCAAAAAGAAAATTCTACTGTAAACCCCCCAGGTTCTACAATGAGCAGCTGTTCCAATGGGCAGCTCTTTGAGCCTCAAGAATAAGCAGTTCCTTGTTCTTTGCTTGCTAAGCCACCTACTGTTCATACACCTCCTACTATCTTTTCACTCCACTTGTGATTGAGATGGGCCAGCATGGACTATCTCCTCTTATTGATTCCCAACAGTTAACAATTGTATCACATGGCTTGATCTTGTTTCTCAGTCTTCTGTCCAGGATAGAAGACTTGTAAACTTCAGGATAGTAACATGCTGCAATTGACTATCTCTGATAGAAATGGCTTCATTCACAAGAAATATGAGCATATATTCTATCATCTGCTTTTTGAAATTGTGTTTATTTCTAACATATCATTGTTAAACTCACTCATTCTGGGAAAAAATATGAGCAACTATAGTGAGTTTATAATGTTTTCTCTAATACATTGCATACCTCACATGATATTTTTGAGGAAGAAGAAAGAATTTCAGTGAAGTTATTGTCATATTTTTAAAATACAGCATTTTGAATCAAGTGAGAATGCAAAAGATGCCTGTCTCAAAAAGATTCTGACCAACTGGTGACAATATAATTTGAGACTGAGAAGAAAACAAAGTAATTAATGGACACAGAAAACAGATACTTTTTAATGAGCAAAATCCTAGCTAACATTTTCTAATTAGTTGTACTATTTTGATAGGTACTAGTATGTGGCAGAGATATAATGCATTCATTTTTCCATTTCACTTTTTGATTCAGAGATATAATAGTAAAAGATTTAGAGGAATAGTAAGAGTCTTGTGGGGTCCAGGAAAGCCTCCTAGACTCACTCTCCACTACTCCTTTACTTCCCAATCTTGGTTAGAGTCCCACCCTCCTGGAATTATACATGGTCACACTTTCTAAAACCCTCATAACATGGCTCTAGCTGGTTTGGTTCAGTAGGAAGAGCATCAGCCTGAAGACTAAAGAGTCCCAGGTTTGATTCCAGTCAAGGGCACATACCTCAGTTGTAGGCTCCATCTCAGCCCTAGTTGGGCACATGTGGGAGGCAACCAACCAATGTGTCTCTTAAATCAAAGAGACAACCAACCAATTGTGTCTCTGTATCTCTGTCATCCCTTCTACTCTCTCTAAAAAAAAAAGGAAAAATATTATTGGGTGAGGATTAACAACAACCAAAAACAAACAAGCAAAAAACAAACCACAAACCCTCATAACATAGATTTCAATGTTCTCTAGTGTATACTGCCCTTTCAAACAAAAAATCCAACTATCCAAGAGCCTAATATAAATGTAACTTTCATGTATTCTACAGCATCAACTTCAGTCACCATAAACAAGCTCAAAATTGTAAAGGTGTTGTTAAAAGCAATGACCTTTCTCAAGGACTTGTATGCATGCATATAAGCCTAACCAATGGACATAGACAACAGGGGGTTGAGGGCATGAGTGGAGGGTGTGTGGGGGTAATGGGGGATAAGGACACATATGTAATACCTTAATCAATGAAGAAAAAAATTAAAAAATAAAATAAAACATCAGAGTTTATTAGATATCCAAGGGTAAAAAAATAAAAAAAGCAGTTTTTTTTTTCCTCAGATTTAAATTAAGAAAGAGTTCTTACTGAAATGCTAATATTTCATATATTAGGCAGATTGATGAACAGCACTCATCAAGGAAAATCACAACTATTGACACTAAACAAATATGGCTTTGTCATATAATAAAAATGCAAATTTATTTGTCTCCCATCTTACATTAAACCTTATTTAATGGAGTAAACATTTATTCTGCCTAAGATGAAATGTCTGCAAACCCTGTGAATTTACAGCTCAGTTTAAAATAAAAATGTTTATTTCCCCTTTATGTCTCCAGCTGTAAGTTGGTCAGCTGACGGACATGTGATAGGAATCTGTTCTCATTCTCCTTTCACCTCTTCCCCCACTTACAACCTTTTGTTTTGGATCGTATCAGGGAAAGACAGGGGGATGGATGATGAATGTCCACATAGAGGTTCCTATTCATGTCTCCAACTATCAGCCTAAGAGAGATAGTTGAAAATTTAAATGGATACATTGCAATACTTATTTGAAAGTATGCCTACTATTTGCTGAATACAAAAATTAAATAGATTACTTCAAAGGATTAATTGTGCCAAACATTTCATTCAAAGGTAAACAAAAACTTGTATGTTTTTCTTTTATACTTAAAGAATTCTTCTCTTATTTTGTTGTCCTCCACTCAACCTTGGTCTCTACTTCCGTTCTCTTCAGTTTTGTCCTGACCTCAGTTGTTTCATTGCTCTGGCTGAGATTCCTGCACTGGAGAGTCCCTCACTTTTTCTGAGACACTACACCTTGTTAAAAAAACCTTATTGTCACATGGCCTGTGCAGAGGCTCAGAAACATCATGTCTGATTGAAGCAACAGACAGGACAGAGCAGTCAGAGTGAGTGGATCTAAATTGGGGAGTGTCTGGGAAGAGTGAAAACAGATCAGATTAACAGACAGGCACTGAGAAACCAGGCAGGAAAAAGTTTAGTCTTGTTAGATATTAAACAGAACTCATTTCTGAGCACTTATTCCTTTCAAACTTATAAAATTTGACTCTCGTACTGATTAAAGTTCTATAAAAACAAAGACTTTGCAGCATTTAAAAAAGTACTGAAAAAAAACCAAAGGCTTTATTAATATTTTTGTATGATGTCTAGTAAACATTTTAAAAGGTGTGATGATATAATTTATAAAAAGTAAATGTAATTTCCTGATGTTGATTGTAAAACACGTGACTTATAAAATATAATTTTTTCTCCTAATTTACTGACATTTCAAAGATAAATTTAGTTATGAGGAGTAATTTTGAATCTGTTCCCACAATTACATAACTCCTCCTATCTCTGATTTTTCTGTGACTATAAAGCACACATAAATCTACATAGACATTTATTGCACTCAGAAAAATGAATACATATTCTTTATATAATTCTATTTGACATCCAATGTTGTATTTGTTTTCTTTCCATAATCTTACCAATAACTTTATACTTTTTCTTATAATCTATAGAAATGTTGAAAGGGTTTTATCTCTTAAACTTGGAGATTTCCCCCATTCATTCTGTATCCTGTTAAAAGGAAGTTCAATCCTATCTTACCTAATAATAGACAAACATGTAAATTGATCGTACCTCCGCTACACCACCAGCCAATCAGGAGTGATATGCAAATTAACCCAACAAAGATGGAGGTTAATTTGCATACACAGGTGCTGAGTGATGGGGTGGGACGGTAGCGTTGTTGCCATGGTAGGCATTCTGCCCACCCCCAGTCTCTCAGGGCCTCTGGGCAGCATGGGAAGGTGGGGCTGGAGCAGAAAGAGGAGGCTCTCAGAGCAGAAAGAGGTGGCTCCAGGGCCTGAGGGGAAAGGGGCTGGGCCAGAATGGAAAGACGGTGCCAGCAGCCAGGGAAAGGAAAGCCCATTCTAACACAAATCTTTGTGCATCGGGCTTCTAGTCCATATGTATAAAAAGCCCATGGCCATAACACTGTAATGACCAACGACTGGACAGAAACCATGGGGAACCGGGTGGGTGGTGGTGGTGGCTGGAGCGAAGCAGCCTGGGTTACCAGGAGGTGCATGGAGCACCTCTTGGTCCCTCCCCCTGGCCCGTGAGCCGCTTGTGGTGGTGCGTCAGGGTTCGTGGCTGATATGGTGTGGCCCACAGGCTCTGATCACAGCAAGGCTGGTGGGTGGGTGGGGCAGTGGGTGGGTGGGCGGAGCTGTGAGCAGAGCAGGGCATGCACGGGTGAGTGGGGCCACGTGATTTCACACGCTGGGCTTCTAGTATTTAAATAAAAATCCTGATGAATATACTAGGTGGTCAAAGCACTCCTTCAGTGCTGATATGCACATTTAGAAATACATTTACTGTAGGAGAGAACCTAGTAAAGTGTATGAGAAGGAGTGGTCCCAGAGAAGAAGAGTCAAGTGAAAAAACAAACATTTAAAAAAAGTATACATTCCACCTCCCTCAAATTCTGCTGACAGATCAAATGAGATGAAGACAACCAGGTGCCAATTGGATGTGACGATATGAAAGTCACTGGTAGAGTTGAGGGTGGTGGCATGTGAGAGGAGGTGAAAGGAAAATGACTGGATTCTACTCAGAAGTGAATGAGATATGACTGTGCAAAAAGTTAATGCAACTCCATGAGGACATATTACGTAAAGAGGGCAGAGAACTTGGCAGAATATGGAAGGATATGGAAGGCAGGGGAGGTTTTTTAAATAATATTGAGATATAGCATCTTTGTATGTTGATGTGAATATTCTGAAAAATGATAAAGAAAAATTCTGAATTTTTTTTTTTTTAATCTAGATGAGAATTGTTTGAGCTCAGTTGTAAAAGTAGAATGGTTGGCCTCTAGACACAGGATGTTATTCCATTTTAACAAGAGGGAAGCCAAAGAATAGGGTACAATTATGGATCCAGGCAGAGTGGAAAATTTAATAAACCATTAATATGAACCATTAGCAAAATGACCCATTCCCTTTGGTGTCTCCTCTTTCCCTAGTGAAATGCATCAAGGAAAGGATGTCATTTGTGAATTTCAAAGGAAGAGGCTGTGATGGTGATGTAAAGAGACAAATAGTTGAAATCATTTTTTTTTAAATGGAAGAATATTTTGTCAAAGAAAATAAGGAGGTTTGTTTACCCATGCTGAGAAGTTATGAAAAATTTATAGTGAGACTAGTCAGAATGGTTAATATTCCTCCTGATCTACTTATACAGACATTGAGTGGAATTAAATTTCAAGGTATAAATGTAACAGAGAGGGAGAGAAGAGAGAGAGAGAGAGAGAGAGAGAGAGAGAGAGAGAGAGAGAGAGAGAGAGAGGAGTTAAAGATATGTACAATGGAATTATTAATTTTAGAAGCTTAGGAATCCTAGATAAAAAAGAAAGAATGTGGAGATATGAGTGAGGAGAGGGCAGTGAATAATTGATAGGCTTAATGGACTGGGGGTTCTTGAAGGGGCAAATAATTTTTATAGAAATTCGTGATCTGAATTCATTGTAATTTTCTCTATTTTAATTTTGTATTGACTTTTAGCTGACTGTATTAACTTTTTCTTTTTTTTTTAAGTGATTGCTCTGGTGATTTTATTATGCATTTTTAATTTATCACAGACCACTTAAAGTCATACTATACTATCTTATATAAAATAAAATAAACTTGAAATAGAATAGTTACTGTTCTCCCAGCAAGTATCCTATATAATAAAGGGGTAATATCCAAATTGACCATCACACCCTCACAAGATGACTGCCTATGACCAGGTCGGCAGGGGCATTAGTGAGGGACGACCAAACAACTGAACAAGCAGGCTGCATGGGGCTACCAGGCCGGCAGGGGGGGCCAATGAGGGGCGACCAGGCCGGCAGGGGAGGCAGTAAGAGGTGACCAGGCCTTCGGGGTAGGGGGCTGTTAGGGGTGACCAGGCCAGCAGGAGGGGCAGTTGGGGGTGATTAGGCTGGTAGGAGGGGCAGTGAGGGGTGACCAGGCTGGTGGGGGGGGGGGAGTTAGGAGTGACCAGGCTGGCAGAGAGGGGCAGTTGGGGATGACCTGGCCAGTAGCAGGGGCCGGTAGCAGGCTGGCACGCAGATGCAGTGAGGGGTGATCCGGCCAGCAGGGGGGGCAGTTAGGGGCGACCAGGCAGGCAGGCAGGTGAGCAATTAGGAGCCAGCAGTCCAGGATTATGAGAGGGATGTCCAACTGCTGGTTTAGGCCTGATCCTGGGTATCAGTCCTAAACTGGCAGTCAGACATCCCCTGAGGGGTCCCAGATTGGAGAGGGTGCAGGCTGGGCTGAGGGGACCCCCCCACAATGCACAAATTTCGTGCACTGGGCCTCTAGTATGTATATATAATATACTGTATTATAACCACTCTGATATACAGTAGAGTTGCAATATTTGCTTTAACAATTACATGTCATTTAAATAAAATAGAAAAATTTATATTTGCAAATATTTCCCTATATATTTGCGATTTCTGCTCTTTTTTTTAAATTTTATTCCTTGTTACAAATAAGAGTTTTCATCTGATGTCAATACTGTTCATGCTGAAGAATTTGTTTCAGTGTTTCTTGAAATACAAGTCTGTTGGTAAAAAACAGTTTATCAACTTTTATCTTAATTTGTCTTACTTTTGAAGAGAATTTCTTCTGGGTAGTGTTTGCTTTATTTTCTGAATATTACTCTTGTCCCAGTGTTTTCTATTCTGGTCTTTATTTCTCATGAGAAGTTAGAGGTAGTTTGTATCTTGCTTTTCCTACATAGAATCTGTCATTTTTCACTTGCTGATATAAGGATTTTTTTCTTTATTTTTTAGTACTTTCACTATTATATGTCTAAGAGTAATTTTTCTTTGTTCAGATTTGTTAGAAAGGCTATGATCTTCATCAAATTTGGGAAGTTTTAAATTCTTCTTTTTTTTTTTGCTTCATTTTCTTTTTTTCTGGATGTCCATTGATAATGTCTCAATGATCACTGAGGTTCAACTAATCTTTTTCAGTCTTTTATTTTTTCTCTTTCCTGCAAATCAAATGATGTCCACTGTCTTATCTTCGAGCTCACCGAGCCTAGTTTTTATATACTTTGATCTTAAAAGCCTTTTAAAGTGAATTTTATAGTTCATATAGTATACATTTCAGTTTTAGAATGTTTTTATTTTTCTATTATTGTGCTGAGATTCCCCATCTGTCCCACAACCATATCTTCTTTCTCAGTGTTTAGACATAGTAATGTTACTCTACGGTTTCGTCTGCTAATTTCAATACCTGGATTATCCTGAGGTTGATATCTATTGAAGGTTAAGGTCTTTATCAAATTTGGGAAAGTTCCCAAGGAAAATGACAACAGCAAATTAGGTAAACTAATGACTTGAACTTTCATCTTTTGAAAACACACAAAAAATATTTAATATTTCTCATCACAATATGTTCTGAATTGTACTTTGGAATCCATTCAATTTATGTGCGTCAATAAATAACTTTCTCTAAACAAATTAGTTTTATTTGAAAACAATCCTTCGCCTAAAAAGTCTGTCTTTCCTACTAAGGGCAATTACATCAAAATAAGGTCTTTGTTGTTTAAGAATTCAAGTGCTTTAACTACTTAGTCAGCTAATGTGATCATAATTTCCATGTTATGAAGTCAGTTAGTCATTAGGAATTAGTCAACAGTAAGTTTTCTAAATTGTGAATATTGGATAACAATGCAATTGAGAGAAGGAAACTATAATTTGCCCTGATTCTCTAACTCTTTCCCCAATACTATGAGAAATCATCCCTTACACATCTTCAAGAATTACTATTCTTCCCTTTGATTCAAACCCTCAACTCCTCAATTCTTCTACACCAGTATAAATTATAATCTTTATCAGTAAACTAGTGGCCCGGTGCACAAAATTCATGCACATCAAAAGGGAATTAATTAGAGAAAATTTATATATATATAAAACCCTAATATACAAATAGACCAAACAGCGGAACAACCAAACAACAGGTCACTATGACATGCACTGACCATTAGGGGGCACGCTTGGAACATGGTGGGTGTCGGCAGCAAGCAGCAGAGCACGGAATATTACTGACATCTGCCATGGTGGGATGGTGGAGCAGGGGAGCGGGGGTGCCAGACTAAAGCGGGGTGCTGGTCACTGTCATCGGGGCAAGCCTCTGGTGGTTACTGAAAATTCTTTGCTCCCACCCACCGCGGTCCCATGTGGTACTCGCACCTGCTGCTGGCACCAGCCCCGCTCAACCCACTGCCGGTGCCAAAGCCACACCTCGCACCCACTTCTGGTACCCTGTCCCGGCCCCAATCTCTTGGTGCCATCAGCAGGTGTGAGTGGCAGTTGCCAGCCCTGATTGCTCCTCAGGGCTTCTCCACCTCTCCTGCTCCTGAGGGATGATTGGGGTACCAGCCGCCACTCACACACACTGACAGTGTGGAGCATTTGAGACAGCGCCAGCAGCGGGTGTGAGCAGCAGTGGCGGGAGCAGGAACTTCCAGCAGTCAGAGGACCAGGTGCCATGGAAGGAGGGGTCAGGCGGGGGCGCAGAGGATGGGCCAAGACCTGCCCCTGTGCCGACCACAGCCTCGCAGCCCACAGTGCCTTTCAAGGTGCACGAATTCGTGCACTGGGCCCCTAGTATTTTAATATTGCTATTTGCCCTTTCTCTATAATAGAAGTGTCAGAGATGAAAAAAATATTAGTAAAATATATATGAAAATCTTCCTGTCAGAGTCTGGGGCACACCACGGGACCCAGAGTCAAGTTCCTGCCCACCTGCACATGCCTCAAAATCACGCGAGATCCAGACCTGGCCAGCCCCACCCTGTCAAGCCCCACCAGGCAGGTGGTGCAGCTTCAGGTACCTCAGCATACCCTCAGGTCCCCCAGCCCAGGGTGTAGGGAGCAGCCTGAGGTCCTCTGGCCCGGCACAGGGGTGGGGCAGCATGCCTTGAGGTCCCGCATCAAGCCCCGCCGGGCGGGGGACATGGCCTAAGGTCCCCTGGCCCAGTGCCGGGGCAGGGTTTGCGGCCTGAGGTCCCCAGTCAAGTCCTGCTGGGTGGGGGGCACAGCCTCAGGTCCCCCACCCTGGCCCAGCTCCACACAGCCTCAGGTCCCTGCTGATTGCTTGTTATGAAAACCCCGCCTCTGCTCTGGATGCAGCCATCTTGTGTTACAAGAACCCCGCCTCCGCTGTGTGTGCAGCCATCTTGTGACAGCGTGATGGTTAATTTGCATATTGCCTCTTTATTATATAAGATGTCTTAGGACACTGCTTTACAGAGGAGTTTTAGGGTTGTAGTCTCTTTCTAGCATTTCTCAGACACTATAATTTCCAGAAATGTAATAGATGAGTTTTAATATGAAATATTAAAAATTAGTAGTTTCATTAAATATTTCCTTCTATCTTTCTACACTTTAAAAAAATTATTCAGCCCTGGCCCATGTGGCCCAGTTGTTGAGCATCATCCCATGTACCAAGAGGTCACTGGTTCGATTTCCAGTTAGATCACATGCCTGGGTTCTGGACTTGATCACCAGTAGGGGGAATTCAGGAGGCAGCCAACTGATGATTCTCTCTCATCAATATTTCTCTCTCTCCCTCTCCCTTCCTCTCTCTCTCTAAAATCAATAAAAACATTATTCAAAAGGGATTGTTTTTCTGGGAATGCTCTCTGGTCTTTTTGCACTTTATATATTTTTTAATCAAATTTATTGGGGTGACATTGATTAATAAAATGGTATAGGTTTCAGGTGTACAA
This sequence comes from Plecotus auritus, assembly GCF_963455305.1. NCBI lineage: Eukaryota > Metazoa > Chordata > Mammalia > Chiroptera > Vespertilionidae > Plecotus > Plecotus auritus. The sequence continues at coordinate 49,606,701 of NC_137782.1, forward strand.
TCCTATAATACATCATCTGTATATTGTACTGTGTGTTCACCACTCCAAGTTAAGTCTCCTTCCATCATCATTTATCCCCCCTTAATCCACTTCTTTCCTAAAAAGTAGCTATGCCCGTGGTACTTGTTGGACTGTTATTCCACCTAATGCATAAGTATAGTCTGGCCACTTGTTGCCAGCTGGCATCTGCTCTGATTGGTTCATGTGTCCATATTGATTAGATTGTGAATTGATGGTTATTGTCAGACTAGTTAAATATTTTCAATATTTCTCCTGGCTCTAATGGGCGTTACAATGCATTTATTGATAATACTATATGTAGGCATGCACAATATATATACATTGGTAGAAATAAAAATAATGATGTGCCCAAAGAAGGGCAACTTCGATTTTGTCATTTCAGCCTCCAGTGATGTTTCAGGCTTAATTATCTCTAGGTCATAGAGGTCCAAGGTATTCATACAGCTCTCCTCTAGCACTGTGTTCCAAGTGAATCATTTTTTTTCCTATCAGCCATTTCCACTGTCCAACTTATGCATTCATGCATAGTAATTGGGAATATGATGGGGTGGATGATCTTAGCCTTGGTCCCTTATGTAGCATCCTTGTTCTTGGTGATCTTTCCTAATTCTTCCATTGCCTTCCAAGTCTTAGCCTTCTCTTGATTTCTTGTGTGCAGTCTCCATCTGAATTGATGACTGAGCCAAGATTAGCAAAATCTTTAGCAATTTGAATTGCAAACAGTGGTGACTCAATCAATACCTTTATGCTCTTTCATTCACACTCAAATATGATTTGGAAATATTTGCAACCAGTACTTTTTGCAGATTGGAGCTTATGACAAAAGCCCTAGGAGTGTCACCATTCAGCAGAGATATTTAGGATGTTAGACTAGAGGATGTCCAGGCACAGTGATATAGTCCATGGCATTTGAGAGGCAATCATTGAGCTGCTCTTGATCATTTCATGAAACTGCTCCTGTGACTGAAAGACACAAACTTATATTGAAACCTGAAGTAGGCAATGTCATAGTTGTGGGTAATGTTAGAGACACACTCTAAGAAGGAAGGCGGTGCCCACAGGGCTCCCTAATGAAATGGAAATGGTTATGCATGTTCTGGAGGAGGAAGGCATCGGGGCTCACCATCTCCATCAGCAGCAGAATTGGGAACCAGGTGGGAAGCTTCCTGACCCTATTGCCACATTGGTTTTCATTTTCAATTTCCCCTTCCGAGAGTTTTGTGTTGTTGTTTTTTAAGGAATTTATGTAACAGCAGAAATACCAATATCCTTAATGTGGAATTTAAAAAAATACAATAAAAATCTTTGAAAAAATAATCTCCCTGACTTAATGTTTTCATATATTGTTCTTTATTATACTTTAGAAATATGCTTTCTCCAAAAACATTTCTTATTATCTTTTATCATCTCCATGTGAACTCTCAATCCTGTCCTTTATTATGGCTCACAGTTATATTTCTCTTTAGCTTATTAGCAATAATGAGATTCCAGGGGGGGAAGAAGGCATTAAGTTTAATATCTCCCAATGGAGCCTATAATACTACCTACAGCACTTGACATTCACTTGAAAAATACTGTGTTCCATCTCCAGTACCCCAGTGCACCCACTGCACTCACATCCTGTTCCGGTGTGTCACGACTCTCCACCCACTACACTCGCCAATCCATATATTGTTCAATATGCATTTAGGGGCCTCAGGTACACAATAAATCAAGCCATCTTTTATCTTATTTATTCATTAAACACTTCCTGTGTTAGGTATTGGAAATACTAAGAAGTTTTTCAAAAAAGAAAAGGAAAACACATTTTATTGACCAGAAACCTTGTCATACTGCGCTAAGCATTATGTGAATTTTAGGCATTAAAATCAGTTTCACCTGCCTAAGTCATCTAGATTTCTATGACAGGCAAAGCTAATGAATGAGCCATTTATTTTTCTCAAGTTGCCACATGCACACTGTTCTTTGCTAAGTGCACTGTTAGTATTTTCTATTATTCCTTCTTTCACTCTTTAAAAATGTCTTTGCACACAAGATATTGAAGGAGAAAACAGAGCTTGACCAAGAGTTCATTTTCTTTCTTTCAAAGGGATGAGACACAGTAAATGGAGTTTTTCTTATACTTAATATAATTACAAATCAAAGAGCTTTGATATAATTGGGCAGAGCAACAGTGATCCCTTCAGAATTGTAAGACTGTTAGGAACCATTTTGTATTCAGTGATATCCAGTACACCCTGCCCCAATGAGGAGAGGTATAGTTGGGGGAATTTTTCAACTATTAGGTAAACTCTTTTTGTTGGGCAAAGAATAAACTCATTATTGTATGTAATATTCATGAGCTTTTCCATTAAAGTCGATGAAATAAATCAATATATTCAACATTTTGGCACACATTTTTTAAAATATTGATTATTTTACCTGCAGAATAAAAGTATGTCCTTTGTTATGATTCATTTGGCATAGTAAACCTCAAACTTTGTATAATTTGAAGTCATTTTATGCTAAGACAGAGTTCAGGACATGAGCTGAACTCATATAAATGCTTTTCACAGCACCTGGGAAGGTGATCTATAAGTCTGGTTCTGTTTTTATGAGATATAAAAATTTTGCATCAAAACATGCATCTTTAGATCAGCTACAATTTGTCCATCGTTCACTGCTCTTTTATTGGAGTGTGTCACATAGATGTCAGGAAATAGAATCAATAAAATGGAAAAGAGCATTTTACTGAATTGTCCAAAATAGTACACCCATTTTACACAGATTTTCTAGAAGACAATTAAAACATCTAGTTAGTGCCTGTAAATAATTTAGCTAATGTAAAAAATAAAGGGGCAGAAAATAATGTTATGTACACAATGAATCAAACACAGAAATATAATAGATTTTACAGTTTTGCTAATTCTTCTTTAGGTCTCTCTTTTTAAGAAGAAATCAAATAATTTACTTACTCTTAATTAACTCTAAGATGTTTGAAAGCTAGACCTTAACATTTTGTAACCAATATCTTTCATAAAATTTTAATAAAAGCAAGGATAAGCATTTGTTGAGAAGGTTGGTTTGACTGAAACCTGACATTCTTTCCATGGAAACAATCACTATTGTTATTTTGCCCAGTAAAGCCTTATATTGTGTCTCCATATGTGTTTATATTAGATGTATTGATTAAATGTTATAAAAAGTGGTATGCTTGTGTCTGTACTAGATATATAGATGTATAATGAGCATAGGTACATATTTAAATAGAAACTAAAACATTATAGTTTATATGTCAGCAAGTATAAAGTACATATAGTTATTTTTATTCTTGGTCTTAGTAGGAGACATCATATCTAGAAAAAAATAATAATGCCAGTTTAATCTGAGGTCCAAATTTTATTTACTTAAGTAGTTTAGCTAAGTCTATCTTGGTACTACATAGTATCTCTTCTTAAACACTACAAGTCACAGGAGAGTGACAGTAATATCTAGTGCATGCTACAAAAGAGAAAGTATGAAATTAAAATATTAAAAAGTCAAATGGGTTTCCCTTTAACAAAGAAAAACCTAAGCTTCCATACAGAATGTTGTCATATTATATTCATATTCAGTGCTACCTGTATCAAGCATAGTTGAAAAATATATTACAATAAATCAAATTACACCAACTCTCAAATTGCATAAATAGCTACCCAACAACAGACTCTATATTTTTTGTGTTTTTATAAATAACTTTCCTTTGAATGTCTAGTCTTTTTTCTTTCTTTCCAGGGTTCAGACTGCTAAAGATTTATCAGCAATGCAAAATGAAAACTGTAATGAAACTTTAATTAAAACCATCTGCTACTAGCAAGGAAAAGACAGATGGAAGGTTGGGACAAAGTAGCCCTGAAAAATACTATTGCACAGAAAATTTTACTTTGACGAGAAGGAATAAAATAAAATAATTAAGATAAAGAAAAGTTATTCAATACACTGCATCATGATGTTTGATTGAAATTAGGGAAATGATAATTTAGTACATACCCTTAAGAATATTACAGTATAAACAAGCAAGTGAATTAATTAATTAAAGTAAACAATAAGAAATTTATAGTCACTATGTATAAATGATAAGATGGCAAAATATAAATCTGAATAGAAGTAGTCAGAAAAAATAATCATTAAAAAATGTAAGATTAAAAAAAATTAAGATAAGTACAATATATTTTTAAAAACAGATCAGAGCTATGTGTTCATAAAATTAAAAATTCCATTTTTCTGTAAATATTCCATAACAATAGCAATGACAAAACAGAGAAAATATTTATCACAAATGTATTCATTTTCAATGAGCTAACAACTAATAAAGAAAAGAAGGAACATGCCTGGCTAGTGTGATTCAGTGGTTGAGTGTCAACCCATGAACCAAGAGGCCACTGATTCAATTTCTGATCAGGGCACATGCCAGGTTTGTGGGCTGGATCCCCAGTAGGGGGTGTGCAGGAGGCAGTCCATTGATGATGTTTCTCTTTCATCAATATTTCTCTATCTCTTTATCCCTCTCCATCTCTCTCTAAAATGAATAAAAACATATTTTTTAAAAAAGTAACAGCATCTTCAGGGGCAGGGAGGGGTGGGAGTGGAAGAGGGCATAGAGGGGAAAAATGGTGATAGGAAAAAGAAAAGAAAAGAAAAGAAAAGAAAAGAAAAGAAAAGAAAAGAAAAGAAAAGAAAAGAAAAGAAAAGAAAAGAAGAAAACAAAGACTAGTACATATATATTAAAAAAAATAAACCCAGCCCTAACCAGTTTGGCTCAGTGGATAGAGAGTCGGCCTGTGTACCAAAGGGTCCTGGGTTCAATTTCTGTCAAGGGTATATACCTTGATTGCAGGCTCCTCCCGGCCCCAGAGCTCATGCTGGAGACAACCAATTGTTGTATTTCTCTCACATCGATGTAGCTCTCTGTCTTTCCCTCTCTTTTCCACTCTCTCTAAAAATCAATGGGAAAATATCCTCAGGTAAGGATTAGCAACAAAACAAAACAAAACAAAAAACAATCATATACAAAAGAAAATTTAGAAATAAATATTTGAAAGAATTTTGTCTTGAAAATATTTCAAGAAATGGAAATATAGTCATGATGAACCCCCATTTATTTGTTCTATTAACTAAGGAATCATATATAGTACAGTAAAAAAAAATTACTATACCAAGTGCTGATAAGACAGTCTCTTTTCTGTTATGAAATTATAAAATATTTTAGAATATAAGCATAGGAACATGCATTAAGAATTATGCAAAATGGCCTTATCTTTATATAGCATAATTACTAGCATGAAAAATTCTCAAAGAAGGAAATTATTCTGAATGTTATCATTGCAATCATAAAGTAGGCCTGCAGCTATTCCAATAAAAATTATGAATACATATTAATCATGTAATGACAATGAAAATGATAAAAAATATATAGGTATAATGGGATTAAAAAGTACAAAAACCTAAAAAAGAAATTAATGTAAGTGTGGGTCTTGAAAATATTTTTTAAATCCCAGTTATATATAGTCGTCTTAAAATTCTTAATACATTTCAGCAACTCAAAACCAGTAAAATATTAAACTATAATCCATCATGATCAAATGTGGTATACAGTTAAATAGTAAAATAATAAAATAACATTTAGTCACTTTTCTTTCTCAAAGATTGGTCTCCATATATGAAGTTTATCATTTATCTACTGTAATTTAATAAACTCTACAGTAAATTTAGATAAAATGTTTTAACTAGATAAAATAATATAAACTTCATATAATAAGAAAACATTATTTTGAAATATTTTAAAAATTAATGGAAATATCTGATATTTTTTTCCAATTTAGAATATGATTTTTTTCTTTAAGTATCTGAATATAGGTCTTATCCCAGGAGAGAGTTATTTTTCATTGTATTTGTGGATTATGTAGCAAAATTATAAAAGAATACAAGAGGAATTTTCCATCTTTCTGCTATCTTAGACCCAACAAAAAGGCTAAGTGATCCTGAACTACTCAATCATTGTGCATACATCTCAGTGCTCTCTAATACAATCACCCTTGACACACTCTCAATGCAGTAGCTGGATTATTTATCACTCTTCTACACTGTAGATATTGCTGTCCATTAGGCTAACAAATTGGCCATGCTACATTAAAAGTATATATAATAAAGTAAAAATTTAAAAATTAATGAAAAAAATTGATAAGGCATTCAAACTTGGTCTGCCTCTTGTGTCATGAGGCTTTAACTTAACTATAAGTATAGTGCCAGTATTTAAATTCCTACTGACAAATTTAAAATTGTATGTAATAGCTCTGGGTGAACTAAGTAAGCAAAGCTGATTATAGTATTTGAGTAGAGAAGGCAGATAATTTGTTATTTAATATTTAATGAATTTCTATTTTATAAAGAATACAAATATAATAAATTTGATGTCAGTAGTTTATATAAATAATAACATAAATCAATATGTAAAGAGGAAGGGAGGGAAAGAGAAAGCTGTGTAGAAAAGAAGTGGAAATTGTGATAAGTGAGGAATAAGTATGTGTGTGTTTATACATATATAAATGTATCTTATATGTATAAATCAATAATTAAAAAAATAAAGTTCTGAGAACACATTTCATTCTGCCCACTGATAGAATTTTTAAAATATAGTTAAAATACACACTGATGATATAAATATATTGTACTGTAAACATTTTAAAAATAAATCATAAAATCATTTTATGAGATAGTACTCCATCCTAAGCCACCATTTGCTAGTAGTGTCTTAGTCCTCTAGCTTGCATGTTCAGTATCACAAGATTTCAGATGAAAACCAGCATGATCACTGAGTGAGCTACCCAGAAGTTCAACTTCTGTGTTCTGTTTGAACAATGTTGTTTGCTTCTTGCCTGTCTGCAACACTCTATAAGTTAGTTTTTTTGTTTTTAATAAGTAATAATTTTAAAGGATGCTAAATATTATTATCAAAGATAAAAAACCAAATATTAAAAGAGTTGAACTACTTCCAGTGAGATTTTTAAGCATGAAAAATACAAGGGGCACATTGGGAAGACAGCCAATATGTGTAATAAAAAGGGATACAAGAAAGACCCATTGGGTGATAAATTTTATGAATGACCTGAAAAAAATACACTGCAGCATTCTAAGTAGATGGTTAAATTGTTGGATTTTGTAATGTTTCTGATGACTAATTTCCTTCTCTCTTGATAAACAAAACAACATAAACAAAAATCTGATTATGTAATTGTGTTTCCTATTATCCTAAGATGAAAACTTAGCAAAAACTCATCAATGTAATTGCTACTCTGATAGAATCCATCTTCTCCTTAATTACCCCTAGCATAGGCTATGCTTTGAGTCTGCAAAGCAAGTGTCACCCATCTATTTCTGTGGCTGCCTTGTCTGAGCCTCAATTCCTGTGTTCATACTGATGACCATGCTGTCAGAACAGGAAGTCCTCCCCCTCCACCCTGGTGAGGCATTGCTCTAATTTGTCTCATTATGGGCTCCAGATGTCCGGGTATAAAAGGAAGCTGGACCAGGCAAAAAGATTGCCATTCTGACCTTCTACTGAATTCCAGAGCTCTTGCCCTTTTTGTTTTCTGTGAAAATCAAATATTCGCAAACATACTGAGCAAAGTGCAACCAGCAGCTTCCCTGCAGTGGAAGCCTGCAAAAGAGGGAAGCCTGCCTGGTTCTACCCTGGAAGGGTGCATCTGCCACAGTTCTCTAAGCTGTCTTTTAAGTGGGCGGGGCTGGGGGAGGGGGGGTAAAGAATAAGGAGGGAAAAAAGAACTTGTAACCTCCAAATCCATAGAATAATCTCCCGCTACTTCTTCAAAATTCCATTCTCCCCACTGGGTCTTTGGATTGCTTAGTAAGATGAAGAATGGAACTGGGCTTTTGTTTGCCTTCACCTTTCATTTTTCAGTCACTATAAGGCCAACATTTCTTTGCTTGTATAATGCATACCTAATGTATTGCATTTCCCACTCCATTCGTCTTGGCAAAAGAGGTTGAAATCTGAAAAAGTCTCCCCAGAGTGGATGTAGTCAGATGCCTGCTGCCTTTAATAAAAGAACAAAGTGGTGATAAGGTGGGTCATCTGGTACAGGATTTACATGTCTGAGCATTTAACTCTCACCTTTGTGAACTGAGTTCCTATAGGTTCACAGGGTCCCTGCAACTCATTTTTTATGTATAGTGATGTTTATGCTCCAAACATTTTCCAATGGTTGTTTTCTTGGTGTAAAGGGAGATTTCTGTTTCTAAGTAGTGTTCCTATAGCAAGTGTCTTTGTTTTCTTTTGTAAAGGTTTAGTTGGAGAATAAAAATATCGTCCTTTACTGAAGAGGAAAAATGCATTTTATTCTTAGAAAAAGTAGGGAATGATAGACAAAAAGACATTAATTGCATACACTGTATTCTGTCTATCTACCTTTTTGTCGTCCAGGGAGCATTTAATTAAATGTGATAATTCAGAAAAGATCTACAGGTTGGTATTGTTTTTTCTTTGTGATTATCCACTATTTCCCCAACAATGCTGCTAATGGTAGAGTTTGAGGTGAGTAGGAAATGTGAGGCATAATCAAGGGTTGCTGTCCATATAAAACATTGCACAGCTACAACCTTATAATTAAGATAATCACAGTTTCTGTTTTTCTCCTCCTTCTCATCCCCCCTGAAATGTCAGCAGATACAAGTATATCTTAGTTTTTTCTTGAGGTTTTTAACAATTTTACAATATGATTTTACTCTTTTTCTATAGTAATTTGTTCTACTTAAGATTCTTTGAGAATCACAAATATTCATGGATTAAGCTCTAATTAAGTTAAATAAAAGCCTCTGGAAAACCCCATTATCCTTGTTGGCATACCTTCATTTAGTCATTAATAATGTGTATGTAACTGTTAACTTACTTAACCAGGCTTCCCCCACAGTGTCCAGTGGCATCTTCTTTAGTCTGCTCTGCGCTCCCTCTGTAAAACACTGACCCAGGCACATGACAATGTGACTGAGTGGCAGGCCCATGGCAGGACAGGGACAGAAGCAAAAACAGTTAACTCTGGTGGCTCTCCCTGTGCCACTGTGGCTTTTTGACTTCTTTAACACTCAAGTCTTCTCATCTTTAAGACTGAAATAATATTTTCTGTTTTGTAAATAGTCACTAGGATAGATTTAAGAAAGGTCCAGGAATAGAGGAGACACTCTAATGAACTTTATGGGAAAATGTATTGTTGCGTCTCCACGCATTAGATTAGCAATCACAGACTGTTAACTGGATTTATACTATTAATTATGGAACCTTTATAAAAGTTTACTGGCTGTAAATGTGATGTATACAATTGCTTACTAATAATTACGCAGTGTGACACCATTTCTTGATATCTCTTAAGGCATGTTTAATGGGCCACATTTAACTGTCCACACCTGGAGCCCACATTGCCTCCTTGGAATGCAAATGGGGAGAACAACTATGATATCCCTTTAAATTTAATAGCAGACAGAGCTTTCTTGATGCAAATATTGTTAATCATGCTAGCTACAAGGGAAACCAGCTGGAGTAAATAACCTTATGGTACATCTTCATCAGCTCTCATTTGCACCATTTTACTCTACTTGACTCACCTGCATACCACCTTTCCTCTCAAACACCACTCCACAAATGGGACTGCCGAGACCTTGGCAGTGAGGTCCAGGATCTGAAGGAGGGGTCGACGCACAAATGAAAATGCTATACAAGAAATATGAATTTAGATGGCATTGGGGGGCCAGGTGGAACCTCTTTCCTGAAGACGCACACTGAGATCTGGCCTAGTCTGCTTTTTATTCAGTTTTAGATATACATCTTGCCCTCAGTAAAGCACAGCAAACACATAGCAGACAGACACTCTCAAAGGTCAGTAAAGATCAGTAAGGTCCAGTAAACATTTACTTGGAGGCTATCAGGTCAGGAGATTGCTTTGAGCCACCACTTTCTCAACACGAACGATCGGTGCCTAGCGTTAGCCCTGCTAATACCCAAGGTCCATCGGCCTCGCGCATTCCTTGGTGCATTCTCATGACAGTATTGGCAAGCAGTGGCTTCCCACATGGGACTAGTCCCAATCCCATGGTTTGGAGACCTTGTCAGTACTGGCTATCGATTGCTCAACTGAAGCTTCGTGTCCCTGTATTTCAGATTCATTTTTCTTACTTAACTCTCCGGTGATGATTACTGTAATCGTCCTCTCCCCAGCAGAGACCTAGCTGTTCCCGGGTTCTCTAACTTCAACAAATAGACCAGCTTCAAGGGGCCCTCATGTTTGCCTTTATAAAGAGACTATCCTTGTATTGGACATGCTATTACTCTTTTCCTCATGTGTCCTTCCCATTACCATTCACTTCTGCTGGGAACAAGAAACCCAGAGGAAAAGAACTGACTCAATATAACACACTTATTAGAAATTGATAAATATATTTGGAGTGAAGCCACAGATCTTTAGGGTTGATTAAACATAATGAAATACATAGATTTACACAAATACCAAGGATAGTAATTTATTTTTATTTTTATTTTTTTTTATTTTAATAAATCTTTATTCAGATTATTACAATTGTTTCTCCTTTTTCCCCCCATAGCTCCCCTCCACCCAGTTCCCACCCCACCTTCTGCCCTTACCTCCCCCCCACTGTCCTCATCCATAGGTGTATGATTTTTGTCCAGTCTCTTCATGAACCCCCCCATACCCCTTTCCCCCTGAGAATTATCAGTCCACTCCCTTTCTATGCCCCTGATTCTATTATATTCACCAGATTATTCTGTTCCTCAGGTTTTTAATTCACTTCATTTTTAGGGACACTTGTTGATAGATATGTATTTGTTGTTCATAATTTTTCTCTTTACTTTTTTCTTCTTCCTCTTCTTTAAGAATACCTTTCAGCGTTTCATATAATACTGGTTTGGTGGTGATGAACTCCTTCAGCTTTTTCTTATCTGTGAAGCTCTTTATCTGCCCTTCAATTCTAAATGATAGCTTTGCTGGGTAGAGTAATCTTGGTTGTAGGTTCTTGCTATTCATCACATTGAAAATTTCTTGCCACTCCCGTCTGGCCTGCATAGTTTCTGTTGAGAAATCAGCTGACAATCGTATGGGTGCTCCCTTGTAGGTAACTAACTGTTTTTCTCTTGCTGCTTTTAATATTCTCTCTTTGTCTTTTGCTCCTGGCATTTTAATTATGATGTGTCTTGGTGTGGTCCTCTTTGGATTCCGTTTGTTTGGGGTTCTGTGCGCTTCCTGGACTTGTAAGTCTATTTGTTTCACCAGGTGAGGGAAGTTTTCGGTCATTATTTCTTACCTATGCCGCCATCTTGGTTTCTCTCCCAAGGATAGTAATTTAATTTGTAAATACCTTGGTAAGTTTTAAAATGACATAAGACGATTATGGCAAGGAAGCATTTGGGAGATAGCAGGGCTTTCATTTAGAATAAGGTACATTTATTTACTGCCTGCATTGCTCTCAAATAGGTTTTCAGTATCTTGCTCTCTCTCTTCTTCTGGCACCCCCATAATTCTGATGTTGGTACGCTTGAAGTTGTCCCAGAGTCTTCTTACACTATCTTCAACTTTTTGGATTTTTTTTTTTGCTTTTTGCTTTTTCGGTTGAGTGTTTTTTGCTTCTTTGTATTTCAATTCTTTGACTTGATTTTTGTGTTCCTCTAGTCTGTTGTTGGGTCTCTGTATAATATTTTTTATTTCAGTCAGTGTATGTTTAATTTCTAGTTGGTCCTTTTTCATATCTTCGAGGGTCTCGTTATATTTATCGGCCTTTTCTAGGATATTCTTGAAAAGCCTTATAACAGTGGTTTTGAATTCTATATCCAGTCGTTTGTTTTCCTCCATTTCTTTCATTTGTGATCTGTTTCTTTGACACCGCATTTTCACTGCTTCCCTGAGTTGGTAGGGTAAATTTGTGTGCTAGGTTTCCTATATGGCCCAGTGGGTCGGCCTCCCCAGTTAACCTGAGGTGGACACTCTTGGTGCACCCCTTTGTGGACTGTGTGTACAGCCTTGTTGTAATTAAGTCTTGATTGTTGTTGGTATCACTGGGAGGAATTGACCTCCAGGCCAGTTGGCTGTAAGGATCAGCTGTGTCTATGCTGGGAGAAGTTCGGTGCTGGAGACAGCCTTATAGGATTAGACTTGCCAAATTGCAATAGCCTCTGTGCTCGGCTTGGATGGGTGGAGTCTCAGGGCGGAGCAGACAGTCTTGGCTTCCCGGCAGCCTTGCCCTTGCGCGCACGCGCAGACCTCTGCCTTCCCCGGCTCCCAGGTCTCCGCCCGAGAGTCCAGACTCCCCCCACAGGAGCGTGGGTCCCCAGGGGCTCGCCTGGAACTGGGGTCCAGTGCAGTCAGAACTTGGGCTCAGTGCAGTCAGGAGCCTCCGACTCCCTTCCACTAGGGAAAGCCTGTGGCAACCTCCGCAGCCTTTGTGCGCACTGGCACGCTCGCGCCTTCAGACTTCTGCCTTCCCCAGCTCCCGAGTCTCCGCCCGAGAGTCCAGACTCCCCCCACAAGAGCGTGGGTCTCCAGGGGCTTGCCTGGAACTGGGGTTCAGTGCAGTCAGAACTGGGGTTCAGTGCAGTCGGGGGCTTCCTTCCCCCTTCTGCCAGAGAAAGTCAGCCAGGCTCTCAGCCGCCCTTCCTCTCTGCGCGCACAAAGGCCCTTTGCCGTACCTCCAATTCTCTGTGAGCTTTTCTCTTTCCTTCTAGTTGTAGAATTTTCACTCAGCCAGCTTTCCTGTGGTTCTGGATGGTGTCCGTTCTGTCTTTTAGTTGTAGTTTTGAAATTGTTGTGTGAGGCAGCAGTTTAGGTGCTTACCTATGCCGCCATCTTGGTTTCTCTCCCAAGGATAGTAATTTAATTTGTAAATACCTTGGGTAAGTTTTAAAATGACATAAGACGATTATGGCAAGGAAGCATTTGGGAGATAGCAGGGCTTTCATTTAGAATAAGGTACATTTATTTACTGCCTGCATTGCTCTCCAGCTGCCATTTAACTCTAATAGAAATCATGAAATAAAAATTTTGATGTAAAATATGATTGTTTATCTTCCTGTCTCCTTAATAGTCCTTTCTTTTCAGTTAATTGAAAAACAGAGACCAAATATGGAACATGAGCAGCGAGAAAGGCTGATTGGTGGAATTAATTCTGCACAGCACTGGCAAAAACACAGCAGTTTCTTTTGCTTCATCCTCCTCTAGTTAAGCACAGAAAGGATATCCATTGTTTTCTGAGTTCTAAAAACAGATGGAATGCTTCTAAAAATATAGTCATATAGTCACTCATTAAAATTGAAAACTACACTATTTAGTATAGCATTGCTGTATATAGTCAATAATATTGCAATCACTATGTATGGTTCCAGGTAGGTACTTGAAATTACCAAGGGGAACTCTCTGTAAAGTATATGACTTTCTAACCACTAAGCTGTACAGTCATTTGCCTTGGCAAAGACTCAAAGGCAGGTGGGAGAGTGGATAAGCTTTATAGCAATATAGAGGGAAGGCTTCTGATATACTCTGATTGGAAGTTGGGGAAGCTGTAGGTGGGTTAACTAGAAGCAGGGCATTCTCTGTGATTGGCTGGGAAAGCATATTTGGCTTTCTTTGCTCAATTCTGAGTTGGAAACTGTCAGTCACTGACAAAATTCTGACCTTCTGAGCTGATCACTGCCAAGATGATTTGGCTTCCTGACTGATTGCTGAAGAAATTGTGGTCAAAGTTTTATCATTATACCCCCTGGGAATTGTCCATTAGTATATTCAGTTTCTCAAAAAATCCTATATAATAAAAGGCTAATATGCAAATTGTCCCCTCAACTGGGAGTTCAACCAGGAGTTGGACCAGGGGGAGGGGCCAGCCAGGGGGAGGGGCCACGGCAGTTGGCCAGCCGGCCCCGACCCCGATCAGCCAGCCAACCACCCACGGCCCCCTCTACCCGGCCTGCCTGGCCCGATGGGCCCCAATTGGGGAAGGCCAGCCATACCCCAACAGTGCATGAATTCATGCACCAGGCCTCTAGTCATAATATAATTAGAAACTTTTTTATTGAACTTATTGGGGTGACATTGGTTCACAAAATGATACAGGTTTCAAGTGTACAACTCAATAAAACCGCATCTGCACATTGCATAGCACACCCATTGACCCAAGCAAAGTCTCTTTCAGTCCCTATTTCCCCTCCTTTGCTCACCTCCACCCAGCCCCTTCCCTCTGGCCATCATCAAACTGTTATGTGTGTCTATGGGCTATGCATATATGTTCATTGGCTAATCTCTTCACCTTCTTTCATCCAGTACCTCCCTCTCCCACCCCTCTGATAGCTGTCAGTCTGTTCTATACAACAATTTTTATTTTGTTCAGCAGCTTATTTTGTTCAGTAGATTTCACATATAAGTGAGATCACATGGTATTTGTCTTTCTCTAACTGGCTTATTTCATTTAGCATAAATAAAAGTTTCAAATAATAAATTATAATGTTTAAAGGAAGTTTTGTTGAAGGAGATATATTTGAATTCATATTTGAAGGAAAAATAAGAACTACCGAAATTAAGGAAATTGGGTTGGTGGATGGAAAAGAGCTTCTGAAATGCAGGGCTTAGCGCTTGCAATGACTGAAATAAGAAATAGCATGGACAGTGGATAACAGGAAAGCATGCATGTCCTCATTAGCAGCATTCAGATTTGTCTACCATAAGCTGGCTGAGGTGTGCTGGGACCAGATCACATTAAGCCTCTTAGTGGGAGACAAGGTCATGCACTCTTAGAGAGGTGTTTTCCTAAAATTACTAATTTGCCATTGAAGGGATTGGACAAATTAGATTTTTTTTCTTTTGAAAAGATAATTCTCCTTTTGAAGAATACATTGAAAGGGAACATGCATAGGAAGCCCTTAAACTTTTGCAGAACCCTTACTAAAATGTAAAAGATTAAATTGATAGAGTGGATAAGGAGGGGAAGAGATGGATTAAAGTCATGCTTCTCAAATACCAATGTGAATATAAATGTACTGCAGATATAAAAATGCAGACTCTGGTTGGGTGGGTCTGGGGGAGGTTCCTGATATTATGCATTTCTAATAAGTTCCTAGATGCTGCTAATACTATTGGTCCAATAACTAAGCATTGACATTTGAGCAGCAGAAGGTAAGAGAAATACTTCTCCACTCTGTGTTGCTCAGCCATTTAAACAAAAGTTTTGCAGTGCCATTTTGTTTCCTAAAACAAGTTTATTGATAAAATAATCTATCAAAACATGTAAAAAAAAAAACACCTTAAGTGGGTCAAAAAAGTACCCTAATAATAATTACAAAAAGGAGAAATAAAAGGAAAATTAATTATAATAAAATAATGTGGATTCCTTTTTTTAAAAGGTTTTTTTCCAATTATTTTTTAAAAATCAATCAAAATTTATTCAGGTAAATATTAAATTACTTGTAGAGACTGCCAATAACAGCTCATGGCATGTAAAAATGGTCTTCATTATTTTAAATAAAGTCTGTATTTATGTCAAACTTCAATGATGGTCAAAGTAATAGTGGACTTTTTATCTAAGTCAAAATGCAATACCACCCCTTTAGTTTTCAAATAATTATGTCTTTAAAAGAGGTTTATTGTACATAATTTATATTTGGGTGTTCTCCTTTGATTCCTTATGACAATCTCTGTCCTTTAATTCATGAATTTCGACCTTTGACATTTAAAGTGATTATTGATATAGTTGAATTTATTGTTTTCTGATCATTATCCTTTCCTTTTTATGTCTTCCTCTCTCTATTTCCTTCTCTGTTTTTAGATGAGCATATTATATGGTTCCATTTTGTCTTTTCTCTTAGCATATCAATTTTACTGTTTTATTAAATTTATTGGGGTAACATTGGTTAATAAGATTATTTACTATGTAAATAGTATGTATTTCAATATGAAAGTATTCAGACATGACCATACTAGAAGGCATATAATCATTTTGCACCAGTACTTAAACTCAGTGTAATTATTAGCTACAAATTTAGACAGAAGTAAGGATGTTGTTTTTGCAAAAATAAAACATGCAGTATTGTTGTTAACAGATCTCAGCAAAATGTTTAAATAATGTTCTAAATAGAATAAATTATTATTTTCCATCAGTTTACACAGGATTGGTTTTGCTGAAGAATATATATTCAATATGTTTGAAATCATGCAAACATTTAGTTGTATTCATATGCAAAATGCAGTAAGGTTCAAGACACAAAAAATAGAAACATACATGTCCTATGGGACATTCTACACATTGTGCAGGGCAGCAGAAAATTCTTCATCCTATGCAATGCAAAAATAGAATATCCATGGTCCCAGCCAAATAGTCCCTTATTATGTATTCCAACCATGTCTTAATTTGTGGATGCTCAGTTTGTTTCCAGGTTGTTTTTCTAACACAAAACAATGCTATAGGGAAAATCATGCGCACATATTTGCTTGTAGCAAAAAATGCTCTGTGTGTGTGACAGAAATTGACAAATTATGGCACAAAATAGTACCAATTTACAATTCCATTATCAAACACTTTTATATTTAGGGGACAGCTTTATAGTATTTCCTTTATATGTTTCCTGCTCTTGTAGCAACCATGATGATCAGGCAAGTTGACTGTGAGGAAAGACAACCTAGAGACTGAACTACAGCATATCTAGAGAAAGAACATTTCAACATTTTATAAAAACAAATGCAAAGGCTCTGAGGTAGGAACATGCTTGGCTCCTTTGAGGAGCAGCAAGGAGGCAAGGTGGGGGTGGTGCTAGAGTGATGAGTCAAAGAGGAGGGAGTCTGGTAGCTTGGTAGGTGCAGAGGTTGTAAAGTAGGTAAGGGCCAGAACCCTAAAGTCTTTAAGAGGTTTGAAAGGACTTTGAAGTATGTTCTGCTTGTAATGGGAACTCAGTGCAGGCTTGTGGTTTCACTTTAAATTTAATTACATTTGTTATTTAATCCCAATATTTGAGTCTGTCCACCTGAGCACACTGGCCTAAAGAAATGCATGAGCAGGAGTTTGCCCTGAAGAAACAAAGTAGTTTCACTTAAGGACTGGCCAATCCAGACTATGTGTTTGCTCCTGGTCTAAAAGACCCAACTGCCCGATGGTGTGTAGGTTACAGATCATACAGGGCAAAATCACAAGGCACTGAGTTAGGGGTTCAGGGTTCTGTTAGGAGCTGGTTGGTCAGAGATGAGTTAAGGGTAATAAATCATTTGTTCAGGTCTTGAGGACAGCTCTGAGGTCCTTTCTGGTGTCTCTTTCTCTGGTTTCCATGGACAAATATCCAGAGGGTCATTTCACCTTAGGACTCAAGACTTGAAACATAACTGAAGTTAAGATGTTATCTTTAGCCTGCTACCATTAGTCAGGTCCTGGCTATTGGGATTAACAATTATCAAGGTGAAAGGCTAAATCTATGGGTTGTATGGAGAGAGAAGAAAAAAGTGATTTTTAGAGCTGTAGTCACAAATCAAAATCATGAGGACTTTCAGTTTCAAATTATCATCATTGATCTAAGAATCTGGTACCTACTACTCTTAATTTTTGTTCTAAAATCTTCAAGAGTTTCTTCAGATTTTTTCTTCAAATTATAAATTATATGTCTTTTCAAATTAATATTGTTTCTCTATTTTTTAAAAAAAGATGTCTCTAAATGGTGATCAGACAAAAAGATTTAAAAAAACCCAAAAACTTATGTCTTCAGGTTGGCTTTCTATGAAACTATTCAGAATCACCAATATGTGCAACATAAGATTATAAATTGGGCCAAGATTTAAATTAAACCTTTAAAAAAATCAGAGAGCTCAAACTCTGTACCAAGCAAAATTCTAGATGTTTGAAATACATCAGTAAACAAAACAAAAATTCTTGCTTTAGTGAGACATATCCTGGTAAGGAGACAGAAAAAAATTTAAAAGCATAAATAATTATATGATATATTAGAGGGTTATAATGTTGCATCACAAATCAGCAAGCTGGACAAGATGCTTTAATGAGCCAATTAGTTAGGAGTCATCTTTATTGCGCGCAAGTTCAGAGCAGATTACCTCTGTCAAATTCTGAACACCCAAAGGAGGAAACATTCTCTTTTTATATCTTTTTAGGTTCTTGTGTAAGTTATTTTTACAGACAATTTGTAACCTTGAGTACATATCATATCTAACAAACACCTGTAACCTTGAGTATATATCATATTTATACAGATACCTGGCATGGGAGTATTATCAGTATCAGCCCTTTACATTAGATGGCTAGCTTGCAAGGTTAGGTTTATCTTTTCTATTATGTAAGCTAAAAAACAAAGTTATTTTTCAGAATAAGAGACTATCTAAAAATAACAGAGTTGACCTACAGGATAAGAGACTGTCTAAGAATAACAGAATAGTTCAAACAGCAGTTTCAAACAGCAATTTTCCAAAGGAAGGATTACTATGCTTTAATAAAAGCAATGAAAAAATAGAAAAGAGATGGGGAAGGGAGCTTTCAAATTTAAATAAGGTAATGTGTAGATAAGAACACAATGGAGTACTTTTTAACAGTGAACAAAAGCAAATATTCACTTATCTACTTTACTGAATCTTAGATTTTTAATATTGAGTTGAAAAGACAAGGTACAGCATGGTAGCATATCCAAATGTTCACAATAAGCATGTAATAAAATTTATAGTTATTGTAGATAAATATTTGTTGTAAAAATATTAAGAAAGCATGAAATGAAATGAAAAATTGTGCTGAGCAAGATAATTAGAGGGAGCTCCCAATGATTATCAATAATATACTTTGTTACTTTGTGCGGTAAATTAATGGATGTTCATTTTATTATTTTTTAAATAAATTATAAAAATAATATGGATTCTGTTGCATGTATCAAATATTCTATTTTTAAAGCAGAAAATTATAATTTTCATAATGGATTGCATAGTTTTAAGTAACTCTATACAAACAAAACAAAATATATTGTTACACATATACCTGCACAGAAAAAAATCTGAAAATATGTAACTTTAACAAATGTCTATACATTTTCTGGGTGAATTTTAGGTTACCTGGATTTGACAAAAATTGTTGCCAGGATATATTTGTTTTTAATAATACAATTAAGATGTGTTCTGTATAAAGAAACAATATTAATTTGAAAATATATAAGATTCATCATTGAAAGAAAAATTCTGAAGACTCTTGAAGATTTTAGAAAAAAATAATTAGGAATGGTATGTAGGTCTAGATTCTTAGATCAATGATGATATTTTGAAACTGAGAGTCCTCATGATTTTGATTTGATTTGTGACTATAGCTCTAGAAATCTTTTTTTTTTTTCCCCTTCTCTCTATATACACCTCATAGACCTAACTTTTCACCCTGATAATTGTTAACTCCTGCGATAGCAGAAGACAATAGTCCAGACCTAACTAATGGTAGCAGGCTAAAGATAACACCTTGACCTGTTTCAGATCCTGGCCCTGGCTACTTTACCACGAAACTGGAAAATGAATAATTTCTCTTAAGTGTGAGAAAGTGCTCATATGATTTTTGCCTTGGATGGAGTAATAAAATTATTTTCTTAAAATCAATAATTTTAAGTTATCACTATATATTCTTTGGGGGCTGGGTGGTTTATTCATCTTTATCCTATTTGCATCATATTATAAAATATAAATATTCACTGGCATTATTCAATTCATGCTGATATAATAGATCAATGGGTAAGTGGGTGATTACCAAAAATAGTTTATTTAGAAGCCTAAAGGAGTTATAAAGGATCAACTTTTAATTGTTCACAAGATGAGACAAATTATTGTTCCACCCCCAAATAACATATAAGTATATCCACCTATAAATGTATATATAAATGCTTAAATTTTTTAGTTCATATGCATACTTTTTATTTTTTGAAAATATTTTTTATTGATTTAAGAGAGGAAGGGAGAGGGAGAGAAAGATAGAAACACCAATGATAAGAGAGAATCATTGATAGGTTCATAGGTCGCCACTCAACCACTGAGCCACACCCGCTGGGCCATATACATACTTTTAAAGAAAAATAGGACTTTACAATTTTATGGGAGCTAAAACTTTAACTGGTACACCAACTTTATTTATTTGTTTTAAGTATGTTTTTATTGATTTTAGATAGAGAGATAGAAACATGACCCTCACTGGGGATTGAGCTTGAAACCCCCATGACTGAGAGTCGAACCAGGGACTCTTGGTTCATGGGTCAACACTCAATAATTGAGCTACACTGGCCGGGCAGCTTTATTCTTGACCTTTCTGTTAATTTTAACAGAACTGAAAACAATTAATACTTTCCCATTTAAGAACATGAGGGGACTGAAATATATTTCTGTCTGTTATGGTTTTGTTCTCACATCCTTTGGGAAATAAATCTTCATGTGTTCCATATCTCCTTCCTGGATTAACTTGTTTCTGAGCATAGATGCTAGTGATGGACAGAAGTTGAAAGGTATGGGCTATATCTTAAAGAAGGTGTTGTTATTTTGATTCTTTAAATTTATCTCTGTGAATTTAGATAAAATAGAGTTTGTCTTATTAACAGTAAGCATATTTTTAATTTATATAGGAGCCTGATAATTTAGATGAAAAAAACTAAAGATTTGGAAGACTTCATACAAATTTAAGTTCTCAAATATACTTCTTCTGCATCTGCTAAAGCTTGACAAAGTCATATTTTTAAATAACCAGAAGCAATAATTTTACTTATTTGGCAGTAAGAACATTATTTTGGATGTGTGTGTGGGAAAACCTTTTCTCTACCCTCAAGGTTCTTTTGGCTTGTCTAATAATTAAATCTACATGGTACAGATTAGTAAGAGAAAATGACCAAATGTAATACATATGGACATGTGGTAACCCTGAATATATGAGTGGTTCAAAGACAGAAAGGGAAGAGGAGGTATAGATGACATTCTGAGCCAAGAATCCCCTTGGGGCTTAAAGATGAGACAGGTCATTGCAGGATGATAAGAAGAGCAGATGTTTAGTAATTAGAAGTCCACCCTGCCCTGTACTAAGTCATAAAATGTTATTTCTGGTAATAACTCTTATTATGAGCAAGGCTCATAATTTAAGTTTTTAAGAAAAAGGTAAAAGTTTCTCTTGAGGTGACAGGGTTTCTCCGTTGCCTTTAGCTCAAAGGAATTCACATGCCAAAGTGACACATTTAGGCCTATTCTAAACTGCTAAAGATGGATATATTAAAACCAAAACCTAAACAATTAAAATTTATAAAAATAGTTTGGAAATCACCCAGCTATGACAAAATTATTAACATGCCATAATAGCTTGTCTAGTCTTATCTTAAAATGTTATTTTTAAAATTTTTATAATGCAATTTTAAAAACAAATTAGTAAGAATATAAATCTCTTATATAGAATTTTTAATTTCATTTAATTAAACAGACAGGTTTAGGGAACTTTTAATATTTTTAATGGATGAGACACTGGAAGTATAATTATCTCAAGATAAATGTTTTCTGTTAGATAGGTATCAAGGAGGTGTTATTAAAACAGAGAGAGAGAGATATTTAATATAGAGAGCAGTTTTCTCTCTTATTTGACAAAATATATACCATGTCCTCACATGTACTAGAGCCTAACAAATATTATTCTTAGAAATATGCACTAGGTATTTTTGCACATATTATCCTCTAGTGAATGTCTAATACAAACCAAATTTTACTGCATCTCATACTGAATATATGTTTATCATTTAGTGCTACAAATATTATTTTTAAGTGATCTATAATAATAAAAGCATAATATGTTAATCAACCGAACAGCCGAACAGCGCAATGACCATCCAGACGTCCTTCTGTATGAGCTTCCGGACCATCTTCCAGACGAAGCCAGGGCTGTGAGGGCCGAGGTAGCCGGTGCTGCGAAGGCCTACTCTTACACGAATTTGGTGCATAGGGCCTCTAGTAGAATATAATTGGATAGCATACTAAAAAATAAGCAATGAAACACAAACATTTGAGTTGAATCTCAGACGTTAAGTGAGCTCACCATTAAGAAATCAAGATTTAAAAAATGAAGAGGTTTTTTCAAAATGTAAATAAAAGAGTAAAAACTTGTGTGTGAGTTAATTCTTTGTGTTAACTTGTCTGTGCCATGGGGTGCCCTGATTAAATTTTATTTTAGATGTGTCAGTGAGGGTGTTTCAGGAAGAGATTGGATGTGTAGACTCAGTAAAGTAGACCTCTCTCTTCAATGTGGCAGGCATCACCCAATTCATTTAGGGTCTGAATAGAACAAAAGGCAGAGGGAGGAATTCACTTTTTTTCTTTCTATTTGCCTGTGGAACTGGGACTTTGGGTTGTCTCCTGTCCTTGCACTAGGAATTCTACCCTTGGCTCCCCTGATTCCCAGGCCTTGGGATCCAGACAGGCAATGCACCAACTGCTTTCCTGGGTCTCTAGCTTGCAGATGGCAGATCCTGGGACCAAGCCTCCATAACCATATAAACCAATTTATCCTAACAAATATCAATCAATTGATAGGTAGGTAGATAGAAAAATGATGGATTGATATCTCTTTGTCTACATAGGTATGGATATAAACATATGTATAGATAAAGTTCAAGTTCTATTTCTCTGGAAAACCCTAATACAGCTTGTCTTTCGTGAAAAAATAAAATAAAATAAAAACACAGATGGAGAAAACAGTCATTCAATAAAAAAGAAAGTACAGAAAAGAAAGACCCTACAGAATTGGGAAGGTGTAAACCAAAATGCAAGTGCACAGCAGACAACTTGAAACTAATAAAGGAGAACAAAAACCAACAAACAGAAGCATCAATGTGAGCATGACAGCTAGAGGAGCAGTGAGCCTCCCTCACGACACAGGCATTTTTACCAGAAGGTAACCATAGATGACCTATTCTTTTCCTTCCTTTCTAAGAGTCCATTTCAATTCCTTACAAACTTTTTCATTCTGACCTACATATTGCACACTTACTTTTGTGTGTGTGTGTTTTTCATCCTGTTTGCCTTCCATGCTTGAAAGTCTGTATTTTCTTGTTTATTTTCTCACTTGTTGACAATTTTCTTCAGTCTTAACGAATCCCTTATTGTCCATCTAAGTTCTCAATTTTATTTATTGTATTTTTTTATTGCAGAATGTCTAATTGATTCTTTTCTTAACGTGTATTCCACTTTTCGGTGAAATTCTCCATCTTGGCATATATATTTGTTTCAATATATTCCTACAACTTAAAAAAATCTATTTCTGATAAATGTATAGGTTAGCTCTGAGTTTGTCTTTTTTGAAAAAATCTTTTTATTATGTTTTTATGAAACATTTTATGAAATCTCAGACTTACATGAAAAACTTGTAAAAACTCTGGATGAACTTATCTTCAGGGTAGATTTGATTGATAGGGAACTAGTGTGAGGATGTGATATTATGATTTTTAATAAGAAAAATATGTTTGGTCTTTGTCCATTTATGGCATAGCACTAAATCTCTTCCCAAGTAAAGAGAGCTATTAAGTTGTCCTTTGTTATGTTAACGAGGTGACTTTCAGACAACACCTCAGGATGGGGCTGCTTGCCAGTGGAGCCAACTGTGTGAACTCAGAGGTTTGGAACTTTTAGTCCCACCCCTTCCCCAGTCCTGGTTTGAGATTGAGTTCAGTCACCAGTGGCCAATGATTTAATCAAGTATGTCCATGTAATAAAGCATTTACAAAACCCTAAAAGGACAGAGTTCAAAGAGTTTTTGGGTTGGTGACTATGTGGAGACCTGAGAGTGATGTGCATGGAGAGAACATGAATGGTTCATGCTCTTTCTTGATACATTGCCCTATACCTCTCTTCCACCTGGTTGCTCCTGAGTTATGTCCCTTTATAATAAACTGGTAAACTGTTTTCCTGACTTCTGTGAGCCACTCTAAAAAACTTAATCAAATCCAAATAAGGGTCTTGGGAACCTCTGATTCATAGACAGTCAGCTAGGAGTACAGGTGGCAACCTGAGCTTTCCACTGGCCCCTGAAATGCAAGGAGGAGGTTATGGGATCTTCCAATTTGTATCCAGTAGGCCAGGTGCTCAGGTGATGACATGGACTTATGATTGACATCTGAAATGGATGGTAACCTTGTGGGACTGAACCCTTACTATGTTGGACCTGTTGTTGTCTCCGGTGTAGATAGTGTCAAGATTGAGTTAAATTGTAGGACACCCAGATAGTCTCCTGAGAATTGCTTGGTAGTGATATTTGGACAAGTCCTCTCAACTGACAAATGTTGGAATTGGGTTCATACTCCAAATAGGGACAACTTGGGGTTTACATTTGTTCCAGGCTAGTATGCATTTTTTGTATATGTAAACATACCTCTGATTCACCTTCTCTCCAAAGAGCCACTTCAGAGTATCAACTGAGAATCTAGAATAATTATTAGCATCCATCTTTGTAGAAGGTGCTGGATTCATATTTTATTTTTTCAGCACTGTGACATTAATAACAATTCTCCATTTCTTTTTTGCTTGGCTTCTTAGTCCCTCTCCCTACATAGCTTAGTCTCAAAGGCCTCAGGAATGTCAAATGTCAAGGTCAGTTTTCTGAATCTCTCTCTTCTCCACTTTATTACCCTTTCAGGCCCTACTTGTCTTTCAATCCATGAACTCCAGTGTTTATCATTACACTTCGCCAGACTGTGGGAGCTCTGCTTGTTGCTCTTTTTTTGAAATCTCCATCTGATTAATTTTCCAAACTATCTCCCTATACTAAGTGTTGAAAATGCTCTGAGGAACAAGAGGTGAACAGAGTGCTAGGCTCTCCTTCTCCCCAGAATTTTGAACTTTAAAGTCCTAGATGCCTTCCATCAGATTTATATTTATATGATGTATTTTTCTAGTTTCCATAGTAGTTCTCAGAGGAGCATGAGTATGTGACAAGTCAGTGTCACATTAGACCAAATTATTTCCTGTGTTTTTACTAAGAGAGGAATTAGCAACATTCCTATCTTTTAATAGCATTTTGAAGCAAAATTAAGTAAAATATAACATCATATAATAGTAACAATGGAATTTAAAAACAAAACTTGCAGCCTGTTTATATCACCCCAAAGTTTACAAACAAATGATATGCAGTTGACATCCTGTCAGTTTGGTTTCACCCACAACGAAAAGTTCTACATGTGCATCAGTGAATATAAGTTATGAAAAGTTAGTAAGACCACTTTTTTTTAAATTCTCACCCAAGGACATGCTTTTATTAATTTTAGACAGAGTGGAAGGGAGAGAGAAAACAAACATCTATTTGAGAGTGAAACATCGATCTGTTGCCTCCCACACCAAGAATGAACCCAAAACCTGGGTATGTGCCCTCACAAACCCACAACCTTTCTGTGTACAGGACGATACTCCAACCAACTGAGCCACTTGGTCAGAGCAGTAAGACCACTTTTAATAAGGTTGTCTGCAACCTTATCATTTCTAAAAGTGGTCTTTTTTAGATGGTTCATGAATACTAAACACCTATCAATCAGAATGCTCCTTTATAATACCTTATTAAAATGAAGGAAACCCCGTGGGCATATTTGAGGGGGCTATAATTTTAACTTTCATTCAATGTCAATTTAATTTCAGTATCCTTCCCATACCCAGTTTATGGTTAGCACAAATTACAGCACTGATGTGTTTGCTAGGGTAATGGTGATGATATGTCATTAATTCCCTAGAGCGTATCATATTTTCTGAACACATGGTGTAGGGAAGGTCACATTGAATTCTTCCCTTTAGACTCCTAAAAATAAGCCAACACAAAAAACTGTTCTAACAGAGGAAGGATATAGAGCAAAACTGTGACTGTCCTGTCATGATGGATGTATTTATCATACTCATCTATAAGTTATCTCAATTAGTTGACACTTGGATGATAACTTCATAAACTGTGCTCCTATTAAAATTTGATAAATAAAAAATAGGAAAAAATAAAAGAACATTGGCTAATGATGTTTATTCAGTTTACTAGAGTATCTCTATCTTTACTTTGTAAGAAAAAGACATAGTGACTACTACTTGTCACTTGGGCTTTCCGTACCAACAATAAAATATTTCCCACTATTTCCATAGCGCTGCTAAGATATCTGTAAATCTCTTTGTAAAAAGGGCATTTAAAAGATCAATTTGCCTTTGTATTAAACTTTTTTGTTTGTTTTAGAACCTGGAATACATGGAATAATAATATATTTCTCATCTATTTAAAAAATAATGTATATGCTACTTCATGAGATGTTGCATCTCATCCTCCAACCTGGAACAGCGGCTCTGAACCAGAAGTTATTTTGCCTTGCAAAATACATTTGCAATGTTTGGAGATACATTTGGTTTTCAAAACTGGGGAAGAGAGGTTGGTACTGGTATCTGAGGTAATAACCACAGATGCTCCTAAGCATTTGACATTGCCCAGGATAAGCCCTACAATAGAGAATTATCTAGTCCCAAATGTCAATAGTGCCAAGGTTGTGAACCCCGGCTTAGAATAGTTCTTAGTTTCCAATTAGTTAGATATATGATGCTGTAACCAAAACCTAGTTTTGGCTGCCTGTCACCATGAAAGCCAAACTCATGAGACAGATGTTGGTGAAAAGGACAAAGGTTTATTCAAATGCTGGCTATCTAAGATAACCCGGGGCTCTTATTGCAAAGCCCATCTCCCTACCTCAGTGTAGGCAGAGGGTTTTTTTATAAGGAGGGAGAGGGAAAGCAGAACCAAGAAATCAAGAGCAGGAGGTTGAAAAGTTCTCTATGTGCAGACCAGCACAGTCCATTCCAATAAGGGCCTAAAAACTAGTCAAGTGATGGTCTAGGGCCGTGGTCGGCAAACTGTGGCTCGCGAGCCACATGCGGCTCTTTAGCCCCTTGAGTGTGGCTCTTCCACAAAATATCACGGCCTGGGCCAGTCTATTTTGACGAAGTGGCATTAGAAGAAGTTTAAGTTTAAAAAATTTGGCTCTCAAAAGAAATTTCAATCGTTGTACTGTTGATATTTGGCTCTGTTGACTAATGAGTTTGCCGACCACTGGTCTAGGGGCTTAATCACAAGGAACAACAACAGCCTGTAATTACTGGAATCGTAGTGTGTGTCATCCTGGTCTTTGTCATCCTGGTTCTAGAGTTGAAGTTCAGCAAATCTCCTGGAACTGGGATAACTAAAGATCAGAGTCTGCCTCTTCTAAAGTTATTTCCTATGTTTCTTATACAAAGATGCTATTTATCTACAAGCTACATATTAGTCAGATTCAGTATTTACAGAAATAAGAATAGTGGTATGGTTTACAATTTCCCATTACAATACCAAATGACTACAATAATTACTGTTTGCAAGTAATTTACAATTTAACAAATGCATTTGATATCCACTAGTTGGTGAATTTATCAAAATCTTCTGAAGTAAATATTATTTTGGTCCTTTACAGTAAAGAAATATTTTGAGAAACTGTATTTCAAAAAATTAAACACTTATTTAAAAAGGAACAAATCCTTGATTAACACAAACTACAAAAACCAACTAAAGAAAATGAATAATTAGAATAGTACTATATCTAATAGAAAAATTTAATTTTTTACTTCAACTACTTCTAAGAATGAAAATTTTAGTGCCATATAATTTCACAGGCAAATTATGATAATTAATTAATACAAAAGATAACACTCTACAATTTTTTGCTAAATTTTAAAGAGAACACTTCTCTATTCATTTTATCTGGTATTATATTATTACCAAATTCAATTGCATTTTGGGGGCATTTTCTTAACATTTAAAAAGTTATATTTGAATTTTTGTTTTAAACACTGAACAATATTAATCTTTGAAATGAATTTGTGATTTTTACTTATTAGAAAGCATCTAGATGCAAATATTTTAGTTAAATAATATTAACTGCCAAGTTTAAACTCACAATTTAATCAAATCTCAAATACTAAAATTAAGTGACAAAATATATTTACATAACTTTTGTATAATAGATATTTTCATCATGTCTAATCTCATTTAATGTGAAATTATAGTTCTTCTGCATCTGACTTAATTTACAGTTATGCTATAGTTCTTGTGTGAAAAACATGGTAAAAATTTCTCTACCTTTCCAATTTTTATTATATTTGGCAGCAATAATGTTGAAAATAAAATAATGGCATTTAAAATTGTACATCACTGGTTAAAGATCAATTATCTAACTGAAGAAAATTTTATACTAGAAACTTATTTGCTTATACAGCCTGAAACAATAATTATGACAATATTAATAAAAACAAAAACAAGATAAATAATTCAGCCTTCCTGGTTAGCGAGAATTTATACCTTCTTGGCTACATTTGGAAAAATCTAACTATTCTTCAGACTATTGTATTGATTTATGGTAATAGTCTGAGTCAATGCTTAACTGTCCATTTATGTAAAATGATTTGATGTCACCAAATGCAGCTATTTTCATCTGCACTCAATTTTAATCATTTGCTGAAATAAATTTTTTCTTAGAATTCTGCCTACCACATGCCTCATCATGGTTGGGATGGGAATGAAAAGATAAAATGCACAGCCAATTCTGGAAGTAGATTTTAGAAAGAATATGAGTGTATGTCTTGGCATGTCGATCTGACTAAAATCAGAGGCCAATTTGTTTCTTGAGTTGCCATGCCAGAATATCCACCATCATTACTCCCAGACCAACACAAACTATGTCTATTTTGACTTAAAATGTTCTTTTAATCCAGGTGACTGGAGGCAGGTAATGGGCTGAGGAAGCTGCTTAACTTCCATGAAAGTATGGTCTCTAATCCAATGTAGACATGATCTGGGAGAATAATGGATAAAAAACAAAACAAAACAAAACAAAAAAAAACCCTGCCAGTATATGATACCAACATCTACAGAGAAAAGGTGATTGGGCAACTCTTCTATGTACAAAATTAAGGCATGACCCTGGAGCATTTTCCACCTTGGGGGTTAAGGCCTTAGCCATGCTTGCAGGGAAGTCAGAATTGCTGCATATCTGTGACTGCTCTGAGCACTTAGAGTTCTGTCTTTCCAAATACAGGAGTTTATTGTGTGTTCCGTAACTACTTTATTATTGCATAGTGTTTGAGTTTTGAGAAAACTTGTCTTTTCAATGTGTAGGTCTCTAAACCAAGAGGACATGATATCTAAACATGATAAAAGCAAGCAAACAAACAAACAAACAAAAACCACCCATATATCATTCCAAGCTCCTGGAATTTGACCTGGAACACAGAGACTTAATGAAATGTTTGCATTGTTTGCATTGTTTCCTACAGGAGTGCGTGAGTGTGTCTACATATAGTAAATAGAAGATCCTACTAACTGGAGCATAGGTAGCCAGCCTGTGGAATCATTTTGTAACAGAAGGGAATTATAACCCACCCCTCCATTCTTTTTGACATTGTTTCTCTAAGTGCTGACTCTGACTAATGCAGCTTGTAGATAAACAGCATGTGTGTATAAGACTCCTAGAAACTAACTACTGAAGATACAGACTCTGACCTTCAGTCATCTCAGTTCTGGGAAATTTGCTGACCTTCAACCATAGAACCAAGAAGATATAGAACCAGGATAACAAAGACCAGAATGACACCAGACAAGCACTTTACCAATTTAAGATCCTTATAGGATTGGACTGTACTGGTCTGCATGTAGAGAACTTTGAACCCTCTTCCCTTGATCTTTTTGCTCTATTTTCCATCTCCATCCTTATAAAAATCTCTGCCTGCACTGAGGTGGAGAGATGGGCTTTGTGACAAGAGTTCCCCATCTTCTCAAATGGCCAACACTTAAATAAACATCTTTCTTGTTTCACCAGTACCTGTCTCACGAGTTTGGCTTTTACGGTGACAGGCAGCAGAACCATGGTTTTGGTTATAATTAGCAATGTCCCTCTAATATTGCTGGTTCTCCTTCTGAGAAGCTTATGTGATTTCACTGCTGCATCATTGAAGATCCATAAAATGTGAGTAGAAGTGACATTTGTCAGGTCCAGTTGTAATATTAATGAACCAGTACACAGCCCATCAGTCTTTCTTTATGCCACACTGATAACAGGCATCATTTCAATATAGTGTCTGCCTATACATCCCTCTGATAGCTTGAGTTCTCAAGAAAGTACACACAAAGCAGAATCCCAGCTAAGCTTTGTAAAATGTTGTTTTAGGAGAAAGAATCATTTATTTTTAGTCACTATGGTTTACCTTTTCATTATTTTTTTCAAATATAGTATGATTTAGTCTATCATGATAGATACAACCATTTATTGACAATCACTCAAGATTGTGGTGAGGAGTGCATAGTTTTACCCAGCCTTATTGTCCATATTAATTATTAAAGCATTAGTCATAATGTAATAATTTTTATACAGACATAGCCCTTTATTTATCATTAATTATTGAAGAAACTGTTAACATAGGATCCATTTTTATAGTCTATATTAAAAAAATATAGTCATAGGAATAGGAAAATTGTGTTGCAAAAAGACAAAGCAGAGTGCACTATGGACTTAAGTGTAAACAAGCAACCACGATACCCTGGATACCAGTACAACTGTGCAAAAATGTTGAAGTAATACATTTTGCATACTTTCTCCCCAGTGGCAATGTTGTTTTTATTTTTATTTTTTTTTTTTTTCAAATTTTTATTAAGGTATTATATGTGTACATATCTTATCATTGCCCCCCACCCCCACCCCACTCCCATATATGCCCTCACCCCCCAATGTTTTGCATCCGTTGGTTACTCTTATATACATGCATATAAGTCCTTCAGTTGATCTCTTATTTCCCCCACCTCTCCCTAACCTTACCACTGTAATTTGACAGTCTGTTTGATGCTTTACTGCCTCTGTAACTATCTTTTTGTTCATCAGTTTATAATGTTTTTCATTATCCCCAAATGAGTGGGATCATGTGGTATTTTTCTTTCATTGACTGGCTTATTTCACTTAGCATAATGTTCTCTAATTCCATCCAAGTGCCTACAAATGGTAGTAATTCCTTCTTTTTTACGGCAGCATAGTATTCCATTGTGTAGATGTACCATAGTTTTCTGATCCAGTCATCTGCTGATGGGCATTTAGGCTGTTTCCAAATCTTAGCTATTGTGAATTGTGCTGCTATGAACATAGGGGTGCATATATCCTTTCTGATTGGTGTTTCTGGTTTCTTAGGATATATTCCTAGGAGTGGGATTACTGGGTCAAATGGGAGTTCCATTTTCAGTTTTTTGAGGAAACTCCATACTGTTCTCCACAGTGGCTGCACCAGTCTGCATTCCCACCAGCAGTGCACGAGGGTTCCTTTTTCTCCGCATCCTCGCCAACACTTGTCGTTTGTTGATTTGTTGATGATAGCCATTCTGACAGGTGTGAGATGGTATCGCATTGTTGTTTTGATTTGCATCTCTCGGATAATTAGTGACTTTGAGCATGTTTTCATGTGTCTCTTGGCCTTCCTTCTGTCTTCTTTCGAAAAGCTTCTATTTAGGTCCGTTGCCCATTTTTTTATTGGATCATTTATCTTCCTTTTATTATGTTGTATAAGCTGCCTGTAGATGTTGGAAATTAAACCTTTATCAGTGATACCATTTGCAAATATGTTCTCCCATACAGTGGGGTTTCTTGTTGTTTTGTTGATGGTTTCTTTTGCTGTGCAAAAGCTTTTTATTTTGATGTAGTCCCATTTGTTTATTTTCTGTTTGGCTTCCATTACCCTAGGGGCAGTATCACTGAAAAAGTTCTTTTGGCATATGTCTGAGATTTTGCTGCCTGTGGATTCCTCTAGTATTTTTATGGTTTCCCGTCTTATATTTAAGTCCTGTACCCATTTTGAGTTTATTTTTGTGTATGGTGTAAGTTGGTGATCTAGTTTCATTTTTTTGCATGTATCTGTCCAATTTTCCCAACACCATTTATTAAAGAGACTGTCTTGACTCCATTGTATGCTCATGCCTCCTTTGTCAAATATTAAATGCGCATATTGGTTTGGGTCGATATCTGGATTCTCTATTCTGTTCCATTGATCTATATGTCTGTTCTTGTGCCAGTACCAGGCTGTTTTGATGACAGTGGCTTTGTAATACAGCTTGAAATCTGGTATTGAGATCCCTCCTACTTTATTCTTCTTTCTCAGGATTGCTGTGGCTATTCGGGGTCTTTTTTTATTCCAGATGAATTTTTGGAGAGTTCTTTCTAGGTCTGTGAAATACGCCGTTGGTATTTTAATGGGGAGTGCATTGAATCTATAGATTGCTTTGGGTAGTATGGACATTTTGATGATGTTGATTCTACCAATCCATGAACATGGTATGTTCTTCCATCTGTTTACATCTTCCTCTATCTCTTTTTTCAGTGTCCTGTAGTTTTCCGCATATAGGTCTTTTACCTCCTTGGTTAGGTTTATTCCTAAGTATCTTAATTTTTTTGGTGCGATGGAAAATGGGATTGCTTTTTTAGTCTCTCTTTCTGTAAGTTCATTGTTGGTGTATAGAAATGCCATAGATTTCTTGGTGTTAATTTTGTATCCTGCTACATTGCCGAATTCATTTATTAAGTCGGTTAGTTTTTTGATGGAGTCTTTCGGGTTTTTTATGTACAATATCATGTCATCTGCAAATAAGGACAGCTTTACTTCTTCTTTTCCAATTTGGATGCCTTTTATTTCTTCTTCTTGTCTAATTGCAGTGGCTAATACTTCCAGTACTATGTCAAACAGGAGTGGTGAGAGTGGGCATCCCTGTCTTGTTCCTGTTCTTAGGGGAAATGGTTTTAGTTTTTGCCCATTGAGTATGATGTTAGCTGTGGGTTTATCATATATAGCTTTTATGATGTTGAGGTATGATCCTTCTATTCCCACCTTGTTGAGAGTTTTTATCAAGAAAGGGTGTTGGATTTTGTCAAATGCTTTTTCTGCATCAATTGATATGACTATGTGATTTTTATCTCTCAATTTGTTTATGTGATGTATCACATTTATTGATTTGCGGATATTGAACCATCCTTGCATTCCTGGGATAAACCCTACTTGGTCATGGTGTATGATCTTTCTGATGTACTGCTGGATCCTATTTGCTAGAATTTTATTGAGGATTTTGGCATCTACATTCATGAGGGATATTGGCCTGTAATTCTCTTTCATTGTGTTGTCTTTATCTGGTTTTGGTATTAGGGTGATGCTGGCTTCATAGAAGGAGCTGGGAAGTGTTCCTTCCTCTTGAATTTTTTGGAATAGTCTGAGGAGGATAGGTTTTAGTTCTTCCTTGAATGTTTGGTAGAACTCTCCTGTGAAGCCGTCTGGCCCCGGGCTTTTGTTTGCCGGAAGCTCTTTGATGACTGCTTCAATTTCTTCCATAGTTACTGGCATGTTGAGCTGTTTAGATTCTTCCTGATTGAGTTTTGGAAGGTTATATTTTTCTAGGAATATGTCCATTTCCTCCAGGTTGTCCAGTTTGTTGGAATAGAGTTGTTCGTAGTATTTTTTAACAATCCTTTGTATTTCGGCGGGATCTGTTGTTATTTCACCTCTTTCATTTCTGATCTTGTTTATTTGGGTCCTCTCCCTTTGCTTCTTGGTGAGCCTGGCTAGAGGTTCATCAATCTTGTTTATCCTTTCAAAGAACCAGCTCTTGGTTTTGTTGATCTTTTGTATTGTTTCTTTGGTCTCTATGTCGTTTATCTGTGCTCTGATCTTTATTATTTCCTTCCTTCTGCTTACACTGGGCTTTTCTTGTTGCTCTTTTTCTAACTCTTTGAGTTGTTGGGTTAGGTAATTTATTACCCCTGTTTCTTGTTTTTTGCAGTAGGCTTGTAGAGCTATGAACTTCCCTCTCAAGACTGCTTTCGCTGTGTCCCATAGATTTTGGATTGTAGTGTTTTCATTGTCATTTGTTGTCATGATGTTTTTTATTTCTTCTTTGATCTCTCTGGTAACCCAGTCATGGTTTAATAGCATGCTGTTTAGTCTCCATGTGTTTGATTTCTTTGGGTTGTTTTTATTGTAGTTGATTTCCAGTTTTATGCCACTGTGGTCTGAGAAGATGCTTGATATGATTTCTATCTTCTTGAATTTGAAGAGACTTTGCCTATGTCCCAACATATGGTCTATCTTTGAAAATGACCCATGTGCGCTTGAGAAGAATGTATATTCTGTGGCTTTGGGGTGAAATGTTCTGAAGATGTCAATTAATTCCATCTGGTCTAGTGAGTCATTTAGGATTGATGTTTCTTTGCTGATGTTTTGTTTAGAGGATTTGTCCAATGGTGATAGTGGGGTATTAAAGTCTCCTACTATGATTGTATTGCTGTCAATGTCTCCCTTGATATCTTCCAGGAGTTTTTTTATGTATTTGGGTGCTCCTGTATTGGGTGCATATATGTTTACCAGAGTTATTTCTTCTTGTTGGATTGCTCCCTTTAGTATTATGAAATGGCCTTCCTTATCTCTTGTTATGTCCTTCAGTTTGAGATCTAATTTGTCGGAAATAAGTATTGCTACCCCAGCTTTTTTTTCAGTTCCATTTGCCTGGAAAACCTTTTTCCATCCCTTCACCCTCAGTCTGTGTGCGTCTTTTTTTCTGAGGTGGGTTTCTTGTAGACAGCAGATATATGGGTCGTGTTTTCTTATCCAATCTGTTACCCTATGTCTTTTGATTGGGGCATTTAATCCATTTACATTTAAAGTTATTATTGATAGGTACTTATTTGTCGCCATTCCTATTCTTTACCCCTGTGTTACTTCTTCGCTTCCTGTTTCTTTCTTTCTTTTTTTTTTTTTTTACAGTAGACCCTTTAGCATTTCTTGCATTGCTGGTTTGGTGGTAATAAATTCCCTTAGTCCTTTTTTGTCTGTGAAGCTCCTGATTTCACCTTCAATTTTGATTGACAGCCTTGCTGGGTACAGTATTCTTGGATTCAGCCCCTTCCTTTGCATGACTTTGTATATTTCATTCCATTCCCTTCTGGCCTGATGAGTTTCTGTTGAGAAATCAGTTGCTAGTCTGATGGGGGTTCCTTTGTATGTAACTTTCTGTCTCTCTCTTGCTGCTTTTAAGATTCTTACTTTGTCGTTGGTGTTTGCCAATTTAATTATAATGTGCCTTGGCGTCGGTCTTTTGGGGTTCATTTTGCTTGGGACTCTGTGAGCTTCTTGGATTTGTGTGGGTTTTTTCTTCCCTATATCTGGGAAATTTTCTGTCATTATTTCTTCAAAGAGGTTTTCTATTCCTTGCTCAGCTTCCTTTCCTTCTGGAACCCCTATTATGCGGATGTTGTTTTGTTTCGTGTTGTCCCAAAGTTCCCTTAGACTCTCCTCCTGCCTTTTAATTTTTTTTTCTAGAAGTTGCTTTTCTTGGGTATTTTTTTCCATCTTGTCTTCTAGCTCACTGATGCGGTCCTCTGCTTCTTCTAGTCTACTCTTGATGCTTTCTATTGAGTTCTTTACAGCAGCGATGTCATTTTTCATTTCTTCTTGGTTCTTCTTCATTTCCTCTTGGTTCTTGCTCATATTGTCGAATTTGTCTTCCATTCTTTTCAGCCACCTTATGACCATTTCTCTGAATTCTTTTTCTGGAAGGTTGCTTGCCTCCATTTCGTTTACTTCCTTTTCTGGTGATGCCTGCTTTTCTTTCATATGCGGGCTGCTTCTTTGTCTCCCCATGGTCTCTCTTCTCTGGGTGTCTGGTTATGTAGTTCTCTCTCTCCTGGGTTGATTTAAAGGCACAAAATACAGCACTACCAGGTACAACTCACAAGGCACTGAACAGGAATGTATTCACGATATTAATAACCTCCAATAAAGGTGACCACCAGAGAAAGGCAAATTAGGTGATAGGAGAGAAAGAAGAAGAGGAAAAAAGAAAGAAAGAAAGAAAAAAAGAAAAAAGGAGTGTGAAAATGAAATTGGGAAAAGGGAAAGTAAAGAGAAAAAAAAAAAAAGTAAGAGAGACAAGAAAGTGACTAAGAGAGAAAGGGGAACAGACTATATATATTGGGGATAAAACTCCAATAGAACAATCACTAATCCCAGCAAATGCCAGCAACAAGTGCCTGGGGATTAATACAAACTACAACACCAACTAATATGGATTGAGGCAAGGGAAAGCTGAAGCACAAAACAAACAAAAAAATAAACAAAAGAAGAATAAGCAAAACAATCTCACAAAAACAGCATATAAATTGGATATAATCTACATTCAAGCAAACAACAACAAAAGGACAGAGAGAAGGACAAGTTTATGGATAGCTCAGACAGCGAAGGGAGAGGTGTATGTGGACTTGGAGCAGGGGATTAGAGATTAGATATGTAAGTAGGGTGAAATTTTAACAGGGGGTAAACAGAAAGAATAGGGAAAATCTAAAGCAGTAAAAGGGTAAGACAAACAGGACACTGAAAAGGGGGAGGTTAGGAAGAGAGTGATGGCCTAAAGGTAGAGTTGAGATAGAGTAAAACGATGCTAAAGGAAAGATAAAAAATAGAATGTAGAACCCTAATCCCAAAATAAAATGAAGAGAAAATAAAATGACACTTTAAAAAAAAAAAAAAAAAAGATAAAATAGCAGTAGTAATAATATGGATTGAAAATAAAAATGTAATCATTAAAAAGGTAAAATCAAGTGATGAAAAAAGAAAAAAAAGTTTCTTGATTAAAAGATGCAAAAAATGAAAATAAAAAAAAAATAAAAAAATAAAAAAATAAAAGGTAAAAATAAAATGTGAAGTAGTGAAGGTCATTCACTTCCTCTGTTTTTCTGTTTGGCACGCCTGTTTCTCAGTCCAGACAGTATTGCAGTTCCCTGCGATCCGCTGCTCTTCGGTGTTGTAAGCCAGTCCTGATTTTAAGCAGGCGGTGTGTCTTAATTTCTCGTATTCCTTTATTTTTGATTACGCAAGAGTCAATTTGTGATTCAGCCCCTGGGTGGCAGTGTTTCTGGATTGACTTCCGGGTCTATCTATGGCCTCTCTAGGCAGTGTTAGAGCCTTCTTTCCCTGTGGCACTCGCCACCTGTGGGCGTGGTCTGCCTCAGAGCTGACTCTCTGATGGTCACTCCCCGCTCCGATCCCCAGGTTCCAGAAAAACAACTTTCCCCTGCAGTCTCCCAGGGTGTCCCCAACTGGGTGATCCTATGTATTGGGCTTAGTAATCAGAAGCAAGGATTTGAAGAGGAAAAAGCCCAAGTGTGCGAACTCCAGGACTGCGAGTAAACCCAGGCACAAAGGGAGCGCACGGGCTGCGCGTAAGTCTGGACAGCCTGAAATTCTTAGGGTGTCCCTGCACTTCAGATCAAAATGGGTTGCTTTTTAGAGTGCCCTTCTCTTAGCAGCTCTGAGGACCCCTTTCCACAATCACAGATCACGCCAGCCCCTACAGCCACGGATTTTTCTAGGCACAGACTTCCCTGGTCCTCCAGCTCCCGCAAAACGCGCGTTCCTCTCTCCCGCCGGGACCAGAGACCTCACCTTATCCCAGGCGAAATCTGACCTTTCCGTGGTGGAGTGTAGAGCTCCTCTGAACCCGTGTGCTTGCGCCAGTTGGGGAGCGTTGTTCTGGGGCTCGCAGCTGTTCCTGGGGTGCCGCAGTTGTGGATTCTCAGGCTTCAGATAAGCTCCACTTTCCGGATCAAGATGGCGCAGACCGGCAATGTTGTTTTTAGACACCAGCCTACATAGTGCATTTCCTATTTAAGTGTGTTTCCCAGTGAGAAGCAATCAGTGAAGCAGTTGTTAGACTGTTGCAAGAATACCTACCAAGAGAATACAGAACAGAAAATACAGCTTCATGTTAGCTATCCATTTTATTGGTGAAGAAAAGAACTACTATTCACTGACTTAAGTTAGAAATCCTTTGGCTATAAATTTCCTTAACATGAAAATGTTCTTGGGATTTTTTAGAAGATGTGTTGAAATGGAGAAACGTAAGTTCCTGGACATAAATCAGTTTCCATAAGTAAGTTGCTCCTAGAAACTCTATTATTTACAATATTTAGTGAAAGCAAAAATTTACTAAGACAGATCAAATGGTTTTGAGCAGTGAAGTTAAATTTAGTTTATCAAGAGACAATCAGCTTTTTAATTAAAATGGTGCTACATGTTTCTCCAGTAAAATAATAGCCCAAATAACACTTGAATTGACCAGATATTTAGCATTCAAAACCCTTCAAGGGTCCTTCCATTTACTATGTATGCATAAGAGTTGCATGTGAATGAGATTCAGTAGCATTGCATAAATTAACTCTTATGAATAGAATTATATCTGAAATTTTGTTTTTTGTATAAACATCAATTTTATTTGAACATGAATAAAAAGTATGCTCTAGTATTTTTTTCTTTACACCATTGAAATAATTTTCTGAAGACTAATTTCATTTTTTTATCTCGACTATTTACATTAGATGTAATTTTAACATGAACATACATGAAAACAAACCCAGAATGTTAGAAAGCCTCATAGTTGATTATGTTGTATTTTTCTGCACTGTTTCCTGGTGGGAAGGCTCATATGGCCTATCTTATCAAGAGTACTGTCATAGCTTGTTATACAGATCTGCTTTCATCATGTTTTATAATCTCTATGTTTTTGATACTTTATTGAATATTCTGGGTGCCATTAGAGTAACTTGATTCTTTGTGCCATGCAACTAAGTCAAGGGCCTCTTATTTAGTTTTAGAGTTGAGTACAAACATTCAAACTAATGAAAGAAGACATTTATTCTCATAATCAGAACTTTTGGTTTGCATACCTTTGTGAAGTGCACTTTAGTATGAAGCCCAAGCTAAGTTTGAAATTACCGTTGCCTGTAGAGAGTGCTTTGACAATTGTTGCTATCACACAAAATAACAATAAGTATACAATTGTAGCATACTAGTAGGCAAAAGCTCGGAAGAGCTGGGTCAGAAGTGGAAGTATAGGATGGATGATGTAGGGAATTCTGAGTGCTCATCTTCCAAGTTTCAAGAAAAAGTTCAAGGTTTTTATATTGTATAAGTTCATTATTCCTTAATTTAATTTCATAGTAAAATTTCCCTTTAAGTAGACACATCCATGGCTTCTTTTATTTTAGTCTTAAAGCAGGCTTATGAGGAAACAGCCTTTCCTGCCAATTCCCCTCATGCTTCCCCAGAAAAGGCGTGATACCCCTTTTGACACACCAGAGTTTTTGATGGGAGGTATAATTAGCAGCAGCAGAGAGCCAAGAACGGTGCAAGTCCCACCGTCCTGGAGGAGCTTTCCGGTGAAAATACGAGATTGTTTTGATTACTCCTTTTGTGTGTGTGCATACTGGTCATATAGGTCAAATAATGATCAAGTAGATCATTTGATATTACAAATATCTATCAAACATACTACTTTATATTTAATATTTAATTTGTAAGCCTGCATACATTTTTGTGAGGGCAAAAAATAAAAAGAAAACCTTCATGCAAACTGTAAAAATGGTCACTGTGGTCACCATGAGAATCCCCCCTATGGATTGCTGCTATGATGAACATAGGTGACTGGCAGTCCCTACTAATACCCCTCTGGAGTCTGGATCCACTACCATGTTGATGCCAAGATCATGATGCCCTGAGGCTGCTGCCACCAGAGACTGATGATGACAGAGCTACTAGTACAGGCCCATTTCTAGGAGACTCCATTTACAGGTTGTGTTGAGTCAATGACCCACAGGAGAGAAATCAAAACTTGCCCAGAATAGTGTTGCTGCTGCCTTAAATCTCTCCTAACCAACCCTCGTTCCTTTCCAGTTCCCTTCATAGACATCAGGCTTGTATTGTGGTCTGACAGTTTTCCCTGGCTACTTCTGATTTCTCACAGTTATCAATCCTAGGTACTTCCCCCCAATAAACTAGTACACACCTTATCCCACCTTTCCATACAAACCAGCTCATTATATATATCCTCAGCAGACATCTGATAAGTAACACTTTTCTTGACTCTTTGTTGGCTATTGTTGATTCCAAATAATGCTAGCATAGATCCAAATGACTTATTTGTGATCAAATACTTCAGGATACATGGTGTAATTTAATTGTATGTTGGTCTCTTTAATCAATACTCCAATGATTTTTAGTTAACTTTTGAACTATCACTTAGGAATCAATGGTTTAGTCATGCTTAATGAGTGTCTAAAACATTCTAAAAAAGAGCCACACTGCAGAGGTAGCCACAAACAGTGCCTTAAATGTAGCTATCAGGATCTGCATGAGTAAAGTCCTTTATCAGGTTGGCGAAATTAAAATAAATGAATGGCATTCAAGAAATCTGATTTGATAGGTGTATGTAGGTACATTGGTCCTTGCCTCATTCTTTTGCCCAGAAAGTCAATGACTTCTGAGAACTAACTCCTGCTTATAAGACCTTTCAGTCCCATTCTCTACTCCCAGAATCTTAATGGAGGAATCTTTCCTTATTTTAATGGAGTATTCCCTGTTTCTTCATTACAATATAATTGAATTTGCTTGGTTGTGAACCTTACTTTTTAGTAACTATGTGGTTTTAAAGCAGAAAAGCACTCCATGCAGATGAAACTGCAAATCCGAATTACCCTGAGGAAGAAGAGTGCCAGCCTTTCGGATAAACAGCAAGAGGGTGGTGGAGTTGGGGTGGAGTGAGGTGAGCAAATGGGAGTGTAGTAGGTGAGAGGAAATAGTGTCTGAATGAATCATACATCCCTCTGTGGTCCAACATTAGGCAAGAAGGGTTGTAAGATGAAAAGATAAATGTGAAGTTTGAAAATAAGATCCTAGATAGGTAAAGACAAAATCTAGGGTTGGGTAAAAAGATTGTCATGAAGTGGAGAAGGCTATTGGAGGAGAGGATTTCAAAGTACTAATGTCATCAATGTAGAAATTGTTAAGAATTATAATGTCTTGCCGAAACCGGTTTGGCTCAGTGGATAAAGCGTCGGCCTGCGGACTGAAGGGTCCCGGGTTCGATTCCGGTCAAGGGCATGTACCTTGGTTGCGGGCACATCCCCAGTGGGGGGTGTGCAGGAGGCAGCTGATCGATGTTTCTCTCTCATCGATGTTTCTAGCTCTCTATCCCTCTCCCTTCCTCTCTGTAAAAAATCAATAAAATATATTTAAAAAAAAAAAAGAATTATAATGTCTTCTGGGAGAGAAATGGAAAATCTTGTTGGAGAGAGCAGCAGTATAATAATTAAAATATTCACATTATGAGAAAAAGTGATCTAGGTTCCTTAGATGACTGTATCAAGAAGAGTTGTGCATGGTATTATGGCCCATCTCTTCGTGAGGCTTTCACTTCTTCAAGTGTGAGGAGGAATAAACATGGCAGGCTGCTGGGGAAGAAGTATGCTCAGGGAGAGCTAAGATTGATTGGAGCAAGAAAGTGAAATATTTAGAAGCATTAAAATGCTTATAAATAATGTTTGGAGGAATTTTGCTGATGATTGACTATTCCAAGAAGGACAATAATGGGCACAGCTCTGTGGTGATGAATGTCAGGTAATAGGATGACTCTGGGAGTCTCAGGGTCCTTATGCTATAAATAGGGTTAGATAGTAATCAGGATTAGATCCAGGCAAATGGTGGTCCTGAGGCTGTTAGTAAAGAAAATAGAGGGGTTGAGGTCCTTTCCAGGCCATGCAGATATCTGCAATTATCTTCCCTCCTGACAGTGATGCTGCAGAGACTGAAGAGAGGGTCATTTACCCAAATCACGAAGAGTTACAGGCATTCTCTTCGGTCCTGTTATTGGCATAGTGTCTAGGGTAAGAGTGTTCTTAATCCTCTCACTGAAGGACATTTATTAAAAAATAGCCTTACAAAGTTTTAAAGCTAGTTGGTTTGAATCAATTTGCAACACCATCTAATCTTTCACAGTAGTATTAGCAAGCAAAATATTTACTTTTAGCAGAAGGAAAAGTGATACTTTTTAAGGGTGAGCATGGTGCCTATAACAAGTTTATTTATATTATGTAATTGAATATTCATGACAATACAATCCATATTATAGATAACAAAAATAATGAGTTACTCTTTGTCACACAACTTAAATGTGGAAGAGCCACAGTTAAAATGTATCCCAGTGTTTTTCCTCACCTGCATTTCAGTAATTGGTTAACTGCCATTAGTCAGTTCTTCAGCTGTAGTTTCATATACTGACTTTATCTTTAAATAGACAAAAAGCTGGTTTCATGAACTCCATAGTAAAAAAAAACAAAACAAAACAAAAAGACAAAACAGGGCATGAAATAGTCTAGGGGCTTAATCACAAGGAACAACAACAGCCTGTAATTATTGGAATTGAGAGTCTAGGTCAGTGGTCGGCAAACTCATTAGTCTCACTGGAGAGGTTTTTAACTACTTTAGCTACTTGATGGGAAATGGGCTATGTGTGAAAACTTACCGACCCTCTTCCTTCACAAGTGTGGCAGTGATAAATGGCTTGCATATTTTTTAAAGAAGAAAATATCCTACATAGAACTATTAAAAGGAGAAGATTATAGGAGGTCATAATGAGGTTCCTTGAAACAATTTCACACGTTACCAGCTTTCACAGAATTACCAAAAATGATTTCCGTGAAGTGTTTGTCACAGGAGGCCCTATTTTGTCCATCATTTATCGGTGCCCTGAGGACAGAAAGGTCTTTTGGTAAGTTATCTGGGATAGTTGTCTTTGAAAGTTTATATTACACATGATCATGTGAAAGTTCTGAATTTTAAATTTTAGAACTAAACTCAAAATTTTAAACTAAAATAACCTTGCTGCACTTTACAACATTTTCCTTTAGAACCTAAACTCAGATCCCACTCTATGTATTTTTTTTCTTAACATTATTTTGAGAAGCACTCCAAACATCTGACATTACGAACTGCTTCTAAAGCACAATCAGGCCTGAAAAACACTTTTGGCTGCTTTTAATGGATGGCCTTTCACAGGGACTCCTTCAGTTCGCACTGACTCCCGCTAAGCATGGCACTATAACTGGACCTCGAGGTAAGAACACAAAAGACAGAGTTCCCCTAGAAGGGAATATACATTAAAAAATGTACTCATAATCCGAATTAAAAATCAAAATAAGATATAAGGCCACTGACATTTATAAGGTTCACTAAAGGTTTGAATAATCAATAGAATAAGGGTACATTGAAATTACTTAATTCCTATGTTTATCTTCTATGCTTTAGTAACTGTAGATGGTACATCTATAAGTAGCATCAGTATAGCTCATTTTGTGAATTAAACTTAATGTTTCATGTAGTCACTTGGTAAAGCAGTAGACACAGGGTTCCTGGACTGTTACTGTCTTACTTACCTTTATTGCAGAATATACTACACCAAAAATGGGTGCTTTGAAATAACCTGCATCTATAATCTCACATTTCTATAGGTCAGAATCAGATATGACTTGGTTGGGCACCCCACCTTAGGATCTCTAATGAGGCTGCGATTGAGCTGTGGTGTCATCTGAAGGCTTGATTAGGGAAGGGGCCCCTTCCAAGATGACTCACATGGTTTTTTAGGTGGAGTTGCCACTAAGAGTACCATGTATACATAGAAACAACACATTATTCTTGGAGAAAAGAAAGTAATTATTAGTAAGAAATTCTTTGATAAGTCAGTCACTAATCATGGAAGAAGTGACCATCCATTTGCAAGACAATTTCTAAACATGAATGTTGCCTACTGGTGCAAAATATGTTTCCGATCCATTCACATGTGTTCTTTCTACAGTGGGAGACATCCATGGCTTTAATATGAGGAGAAAAAAACATGCTGCGAGTATAAAACAGAGCCTGTAATATCAATGTATTTGAATTTTATCTTTGCTAACTTATTGATTGACTGATACTGAAATCCATTTCACTGCTGTTTCCCATGAGTGTCTCAACTGTGTTCTAGCAAATTTCATAACAGTTATAAGCAGGCCAGAATTAGTGAGGGGAGTTACTTTGATTCTATGAGAAGTCCTCAAGAAAATCCTCTGGTGTCTTGGATAAAGGCTTCTATAATTATCCCAAAGGGGATGAATCTGTGGGGCTAGCCATCCCAGCAGACAGAACTCACTTCCACTAAAAAAACAAAGTATTGGGAGGCTACTATACATATCTGTAAAATTTAGT
Organism: Plecotus auritus; assembly: GCF_963455305.1. NCBI lineage: Eukaryota > Metazoa > Chordata > Mammalia > Chiroptera > Vespertilionidae > Plecotus > Plecotus auritus. Next base: position 49,650,893 of record NC_137782.1, read on the forward strand.
TTTGTGCTTCATAAGAGAACTAGAAGCCTGGTGCATGGAATTCATGCACTCACGGTCGGGGGTGGGGGGGTGGGGGGGTGCGTTCCTCAACCAGGCCTGCGCCCTCTCTGCAGTCCGGGAGCCCTCAGGGTATGTCTGACTGATGGCTTAGGGACATCAGAGCCAGCAGAGGGACATCCTTAGTGCTGCCACGGAGGCATGAGAGGCTCCCACCACCACCGCTGCACTCGCCAGCTGTGAGCCTGGCTTCTGGCTGAGCAGTGCTCCCCCTGTGAGAGCGTACTGACCACCAGGGGGCAACTCCTGTGTTGAGCAGGATCCGGCCAAAACTGGCTCCTCAACATCCCTCGAGGGGTCCCAGATTGCAAGAGGGTGCAGGCCAGGCTGAGGGACCCCACTGGTGCAAGACTGGGGCTGGGGAGGGACGCAGGAAGTTGGCCAGCTGGGGAGGGATTGTCGGAGGGCTCCAGGGCGTGTCTGCCCATCTTGCTTAGTCCCGATTGGCCAGAACCCAGCAGCCAGCTAACCTACCAGTTGGAGCATCTGCCCCCTGGTGGTCAGTACATGTCATAGCGAGTGGTTGTGCGGCCTTAGCATATCATTAGCATATTATGCTTTGATTGATTGAACAGAAGACCAGACAACCAGACGACCAGACACTTAGCATATTAGGTTTTTATTATATAGGATAATTTATGCTTTTTTGGTTTCTTTTAATCCCATGATGCCAAACTGTATTATGGTCAATAATGCAAGAACTTAAAAACATAGCTTGAGGTGAACATAGAGTTCCTCTCTATGTCCTTCTGAGGGAGGAAAATGTGATGTTATAGGTTGAAGAGCTATCACTACTTTGACAGTGGCACAAAGTACCCATCCCCCCACCTGAGCATATTGATTATAAACTCAAGGGCATCATGTCTCTAAAACACCATTCCCTTTTCTCCCCATCTCTTGTCGCTTCCATTTTATTTTATTTTCTCACATACCTAAGACAGATTACCTCCAACTGTTTTACTTTATACCTTTTCCTTTTGCCATTTTTCTCATAATTGACCAATCTAGGAACCTATGGAAGAAACATTCTATTTCTCCCATATATTTACTTACAATTAGCAAATCTTGAAGGGCCTACATAACAAATATCTTTACAAGTCATTTTCATCTTCTTTAACATTGTTTTAGCCCAGGCCTTTATGTTTTATCCATATGTGTGAGAATTACTAAAATGGACTCATGACTGGATATTCTGTCTTTGCTGTTAGACACCACTCCTTACTGTTGCCAAAATTACTTTCTTAAAATTCAGTTTAGTCAAATTATCCTTTCCCAGAAGACATTAATGTATTTACAGCTAAATCAAACACCTCCATGTTCTTTTTTTTAAATTTTTTTAAAATAAATCTTTATTCAGATTATTACAATTGTTTCTCCTTTCCCCCCCCATAGCTCCCCTCCACCCAGTTCCCACCCCACCTTCTGCCCTTACCTCCCCCCCACTGTCCTCATCCATAGGTGTATGATTTTTGTCCAGTCTCTTCCTGAACCCCCCATACCCCTATCCCCCCTGAGAATTATCAGTCCACTCCCTTTCTATGCCCCTGATTCTATTATATTCACCAGATTATTCTGTTCCTCAGGTTTTTAATTCACTTGATTTTTAGGTTCACTTGTTGGTAGATATGTATTTGTTGTTCTTTACTTTTTTCTTCTTCCTCTTCTTTAAGAATACCTTTCAGCATTTCATATAATACTGCTTTGGTGGTGATGAACTCCTTTAGCTTTTTCTTATCTGTGAAGCTCTTTATCTGCCCTTCAATTCTGAATGATAGCTTTGCTGGGTAGAGTAATCTTGGTTGTAGGTTCTTGCTATTCATCACATTGAAAATTTCTTGCCACTCCAGTCTGGCCTGCATAGTTTCTGTTGAGAAATCAGCTGACAGTCGTATGGGTGCTCCCTTGTAGGTAATTAACTGTTTTTCTCTTGCTGCTTTTAATATTCTCTCTTTGTCTTTTGCTCTTGGCATTTTAATTATGATGTGTCTTGGTGTGGTCCTCTTTGGATTCCTTTTGTGTGGGGTTCTGTGCGCGTCCTGGACTTGTAAGTCTATTTCTTTCACCAGGTGGGGGAAGTTTTCGGTCATTATTTCTTCAAATAGGTTTTCAGTATCTTGCTCTCTCTCTTCTTCTGACACCCCCATAATTCTGATGTTGGTACGCTTGAAGTTGTCCCAGAGTCTTCTTACACTATCTTCAACTTTTTGGATTTTTTTTTTGCTTTTTGCTTTTTCGGTTGAGTGTTTTTTGCTTCTTTGTATTTCAATTATTTGACTTGATTCTTGTGTTCCTCTAGTCTGTTGTTGGGTCTCTGTATAATATTTTTTATTTCAGTCAGTGTATGTTTAATTTCTAGTTGGTCCTTTTTCATATCTTCGAGGGTCTCGTTATATTTATCGGCCTTTTCTAGGATATTCTTGAAAAGCCTTATAACCGTGGTTTTGAATTCTATATCCAGTCATTTGTTTTCCTCCATTTCTTTCGTTTGTGATCTGTTTCTTTGACGCCGCATTTTCACTGCTTCCCTGAGTTGGTACGGTAAATTTGTGTGCTAGGTTTCCTATATGGCCCAGTGGGTCGGCCTCCCCAGTTAACCTGAGGTGGACACTCTTGGTGCACCCCTTTGTGGACTGTGTGTACAGCCTTGTTGTAGTTAAGTCTTGATTGTTGTTGGTATCACTGGGAGGAATTGACCTCCAGGCCAGTTGGCTGTAAGGATCAGCTGCATCTACGCTGGGAGAAGTTCGGTGCTGGAGACAGCCTTATAGGATTAGACTTGCCAAATTGCAATAGCCTCTGTGCTCAGCTTGGATGGGGTGGAATCTCAGGGTGGAACAGACAGTCTTGGCTTCCTGTCAGCCTTGCCCTTGCGCGCACACGCAGACCTCTGCCTTCCCCGGCTCCCGAGTCTCCGCCCAAGAGTCCAGACTCCCCCCACAAGAGCGTGGGTCCCCAGGGCCTCGCCTGGAACTGGGGTTCAGTGCAGTCAGAACTGGGGTTCAGTGCAGTCAGGAGCCTCCAACTCCCTTCCACTAGGGAAAGCCTGTGGCAACTTCCGTAGCCTTTGTGCGCACTGGCACGTGCGCTCCTTCAGACCTCTGCCTTCCCCGGCTCCCGAGTCTCCGCCCGAGAGTCCAGACTCCCCCCGTAAGAGCGTGGGTCCCCAGGGGCTCGCCCAGAACTGGGGTTCAGTGCAGTCAGAACTGGGATTCAGTGCGATCGGGGGCTTCCTTCCCCCTTCCGCCAGAGAAAGTCAGCCAGGCTCTCAGCCGCCCTTCCTCTCTGCGCGCACAAAGACCCTTTGCCATACCTCCAATTCTCTGTGAGCTTTTCTCTTTCCTTCTAGTTGTAGAATTTTCACTCAGCCAGCTTTCCTGTGGTTCTGGATGGTGTCTGTTCTGTCTTTTAGTTGTAGTTTTGAAATTGTTGTGCGAGGCAGCAGTTTAGGTGCTTACCTATGCCGCCATCTTGGTTTCTCCACCTCCATGTTCTTGTTCTGCTTATATTTTCATGCTTAACTCATAACATTTCTCAAAATCTACTTTAAAATCCAAGTATGCTGCTTTTTTAAGCATTCCATGAAGACACCATTCTTAACAGTATTGCACTAGGCTTACCTTTCTTGATGACCTGCTTGTTCATGGAACTCAATATGAGCACCATCTCTTTTAGGAACTTTCCCACTGCCTCCACACTTCCATTGGCAAAACATGGGTAGATTAAGCCACATCCTCCTGTGTTCCTATAGTATTCTGTGATAAATATATCATAGCATTTACCAGAGTCTAAAAACTGCAGGGCCCTTTAACTAAGGGATGCCTTGAGTCTTGTAGAGAAAGACTATAGTGGGACTTTTTGATTTGTTTGTTTTTATCTACTTTTGACACAGGGCATCACACAGAGTAACAATCAACATTCTTTGAATAAATGAATGTTGTACATTCACTGGCACTCCTAAATATATGACAGCATGATAGAGTGGAAACTGTATTATTTTTGGCATCAGATTGACAGGAACTTGAAATCTGGCTGCAAAACATCCTAACTACATGACATTTTCTGAGTTTTACTTTCCTCATGCCTGGTGTGAGGATGAAATAATAGCATCCAACATTTATCACAAGGTCTGAGAACTCGTTATCACTTAGAAAGGCCACACATCCTCTCTATTTTTTTTTTTTTTCTGCTGGAGGGATGCCCTGGAGAATTACCATAGAAAGTTGGACTAGAGGTGTGAATCCAAAAGATAAGTAGAGGACCATTTCTAATAAACATGGAATACTTTTACCCCTTGAAAGTTTTAACAGAAGAATATTGCTTCTCCAATTTTTGGGAAGAGTTTGAGGGTAGGTATTAAATCTTCTTTGAACATTTGGTAGAATTTACTACTGAAGCTATCTGGTCCAGGACTTTTATTTTTTGAGTTTTTTTTTTGTGGTTGTTTAAATTTCTTCACTGTTAATTTGGTCTATTCCAATTTTCCAGTTCTTTGGGATTCATTCAAAGAAGGTTATATATTTCCAAGAACTTATCCATTTTCTCTAGGTTATTGATTTTTTTTATCAGTTTATTTTGTTCTTTAGATCCCATATAGAATCAAACCTGAAACCCAGGTATGCACCCTTGCCTGGGAATTGAACCCAAGACCTTTCTGTTCAGGGGCCGATGCTCTAACCATTGAGCAATGCTGGCCAGGGCTAGGATATTGAATTTAGTGGCATATAGTCTTTATAGTATTCTTGTATGATCCTTTGTATTTCTGTGGTGTCTGTGGTAACTTCTCTTTTATATCTCATTTTGTTTGATTCTCATCTTTTTTCCTTAGTGAGGTCAAGCCAGAGGTTTGTCAATGTTATTAATATTTTCCAAGAACCACCTCTTTGTTGCATTAATTTTTGTATACTCTTTTTGTTCTCTATTTAATTTACTTCTGCTCTAATTTTTATTATTTCCTTCCTTCTTCTAATCTTGGGCTGCTTTTGTCTCCTTTTAGTTCTTTAAAGTATAATGTTAGGTTGTTTACTTGTTTTTTTTTTTCACGTTAGTTGAGATAGGTCTATACTAGGAAGAGAATAATCATTTATTAGTAGAAGTTTAAAATCTGTGACTAAGAACTTACAGGTGCAACATTCAGCCATAAAAAGGATAAATTATACATAATCAACAACTCTGAGAGAAAGAAAAGCCATTCTCAGACAGAAGAAGGTAATGACCCACTTTGGTATTAAGTGGGACAGGACTAGATGAAGAGAGAGAGTAGCCAAATAGCTTCTGGAAATCTAAAGAGACAACTGTGAACTCCCACCACGGATACCATTGGATCTGTTATAACCCTGCCAAGGCTCTTCCTTTATTTCCATGAAACTCTGCTTGGGCATAACTACAATGATACTTGCTTCATAAGTTTGCTGAAATCAAGAAGCTGGATACTAAATATACCGTAGTTCTTAATATGTTTCGCCCCCTTTTCCAACATGGCCAGTGCCATTCTAATCTCAAGACACAGTCTACATTGGTTTTTTTAAAATATAAGTTAAGTCACATTCTCTTTGTTTCAAAAGTTTCCAACAGCTTTCCATCTCGCTACTTGTAAAAGCCAAACTACCTAAATTTGACAACAAGGCCTTATAAAGTCTGCCCCCCATGTAACAAGTGATCACATCCTCACAAACACACCTCTCCATCTCCTACTTTCTACTTCTCTACACTCCAGTCAGAATGGACTCCTGGATGTTTTTTGAACATTTAAGGCTAACAGTTTTCATATGGTCTAAGCTGTTCTTTGGCAAGATAGCTTCAGAGCACACTCCCTCATCTCATTAATGTTTGTACATACTATCTCCTTGTTAAATGAACTTTTTCTGATGTGTCTGTAAGTAAACTATGCTATAAATATTAACTAAATGTCACAATATCACATAAACACAAAGCAAGAATTGGTAAGCTTTTTCTGTAAATGGCTAGATAGAAAGCAGTTTAGCTTTTTCAGTCAAGTCTCTGTTGCAAAAACTCAAGGCTGCCATTATAGTATGAAAGTCACCAGACAATTTGGATTATGCTAAAACAAATGGAACGGCTGAGTTCCAATAGAATCTTATTTACGTAAATAGAAGGCCAGGTGGATTTAGCATGTGGGCTTCTTAGTTTGCAGGTCATGAAAGAGAGAATGATTGCCACTTAATTCACATTAAAACATTACTAATTTTCAATAACCAGTTTTTCATTAATTTAAAAATATATCATTTAAGCAGAATATTTTTATAGGTATATGCAACATTTTTATAAAATGCAGAAAAGTTGTAGAGGTACCATCACATTTCAGGCAACTTAAGCAATATGTAGGACCTTTAGCTATACAATACAACATAATTTGAAATCAAGTTGTTCTGATCTATAGTTTTCCCATGATCACTCTTGAAGCAATAACACACATTTCACATTTCATCACATGTTCAGTGGAGGTTGATAGTCCTCTTTTCCCAAATGATTCTATTGGATTTCTATTTTGTTTTTACTCCTTATGATACTTAAAAATTATTTCATTTTCAAGAAAAGGTTGGTCAGAGTCGAAGTGTCTTTGTATAACTCTAATCTCTGACATAATGTCTTACAAAAGTAAAGATGGTAGATGATAGATCAAGAGTCAGGGGTCAAAGGTAATAATTCTGCATTTCTGGAGTTGTATTTCTGAATTCTAATACTTTAAATTGTTTGTCTTTGTATTGCCAATTGCTGAAGGATGACTTTTATTGAATGGACATTTTTTGTTATTCATATATTTATTTATTGCCAATTTCCTTTATCATGGAGGTTATGTTATCATTTAATCAAACAAAAGTCTTCCTTGGATGCAGAACTCCAGAGAAGGTCTGCTTACTGTAACAAAATAAAACTAAGAGAATGAAATGTGGATTTTTATGAACAGATACATTTTAATTATATCAAACCAATGCTGTTACAACTAGAATTTAAAAGATAAATCTTCTAAGGCCATACAAAAGTTGCCATATTCAATTGAATGTTTTTTGTTTTGTTTTTTAACTAGGGGCCAAGTTTTACTGTGTCTGACGAAAAAGACTTGCCATTGTTTGAAGTATATTGATTAGCTAGTGTTTTGTTTATTGTTTTTGTTCTCAGTGCATTTTATGCTCTCCTATTTATCACTGTGATACATGCTCACTCTTAAAAAATAAAATACAGCAAATTGGACTAGTAGAAAAAAATGACATCTAATGATTATCCACAGAGGAAATTATTTTTTGTTTTCAGTTTTTTAAAAAAGTGATTTTACACATGACTATGGTATCATTGTAATTAGCTAGTTATTAACAATAGGAAAGGAGCAAAAGGGAAGCCATATATTATAGGCATGTCATTTGGGCAGCTTCACCAGGGAGCTGCAATTTGACACTCCCCAGAGAACCACCAGCCCATTCCCTGCAGGTCACTGGGGGAAGGGGTCCAACAAAAAGGAGATGAATGCATGCTCAGTGAGTTGGGATGAGTAGGGAATATGTCTGTCAGTCAGACCTGGGAACAGAAATCATTGGCTAGAAGAGGTGAAGCCAGTGCAAGCCTGGGAAAATTTGGGGATGCAAAATCCCCTAAACAGAGGAGTTCACTCCCTTGGCTCTTGACTCCTGGCTGTCTCAGCTCTTTGGTAAACAAATGGCATTGGCTTTGCTCCTGCCTGTGTTCCCTCCATAGTCATATAGCAACGTCATCAATGGACTGGTGGCCTGTGGTGGGAAACACAAACTTAGCTAGCCTGATGCTGGATTTGACTATGTCTTAACATGGAATTGAAACTCTGGACACTGGCTTTTCTTTTAGCCCTTTTTTTTAAAAAAATATATTTTATTGATTTTTTACAGAGAGGAATGGAGAGGGATAAAGAGTTAGAAACATCGATGAGAGAGAAACATCAACCAGCTGCTTCCTGCACACCCTGCAATGGATGTGCCGGCAACCAAGGTACATGCCCTTGACTGGAATCGAACCTGGGACCCTTGAGTCCACAGGCCGACGCTCTATCCACTGAGCCAAACCGGTTAGCACCTTTTAGCCCTATTGAAGCCACAGCTACACTTCTTCCAGGGTTGGTAGGCGAGGGAGGGGACCTTGGGCACTCAGTGGGTGTCATTCCACAGATATAAAGCCTTCAACAATACTTCATCCTCTCATGTGAGTCTCAGAAAATTCCTTTTCTCAGGATATGGCAAGAAGCCCACCCCAGAAGCAACAGGTGGAGATGTACACCTCTCCCCACCAATAATACTTACAGTGAATACTGTTGGCTTATAACTAGAGTCAAGTATCTCACCCTTATTTGATGAAATCAATCTGTTTCTCCAACAGGTACTTCTTACTTCCTGGTGCAGGAATGGCTTAGTGATTCTCTAAGCTTTTCTCTTTGGCATAATTTGCTCACATATGGACAAATGATTATTTTAGTCAATAAGACAAACATAGAGTGCTTTGGGAGCACTTTGAGAAAAATTACTTACTCTTGAGCACAAGGAGAGATCAAGTGGACCTGGATAACTAATTACATTGTGAAGGCATTGAATCAACTAATCCTAAGTCTTTCTTTCTATGCATGTGTCAAATTTCTTCATTCTTTAAGCAGTTTTGGGACTTTGTTTTGTATTAGTTTTTATATGGCAGCTTCAAAAATCCTAATGAATACAGTGATGCTATATAGCAAATACATTTTCAAATTATCCTATCTTCTTAAAAAATTTTTGTTTATACTCATTGATTTATTTTAGAGAGAGTGAAAGAGGAGAGAGAGAGAGAGAGAGAGAGAGAGAGAGAGAGAGAGAGAGACATCAACGTGAGAAAGACACATTGATTGGTTGTCTTCAGTATGCACTCCGACTGGGTCTGGGATCAACTCTACAACCCAAGTATGTGCCCTTGACTGGGAATCAAATCCAAGACCCTTTGGAGTGTGTGTGTGTGTTGGGGGTGGTGGTGGTGGGGGAGGGTAATGCTCTAACCATTGAGAACACAACCAGGGCAAATTATTCTATCTTAATATAGTATAATTTTTTTTTAATACTCAACCGAGGATATTTTTCCATTGATTTTTAGGGAGAGTAGGAGAGAGAGGGAACACAGAAAGAAACATTGATGTGAGAGAAACACATCGATTGGTTGCCTCCCGCATGGGTCTGGGGCCATGAGGAGCCTGCAACCAAGGTACATGCCCTTGACTGAAATCAAACCCAGGACCCTTTGGTCTGCAGGCTGATGCTCTATTCACTGAGCCAAACTGGCTACAGGGGTCCTCAAACTTTTTAAACAGGGGGCCAGTTCACTGTCTCTCAGACCATTGGAGGGCCAGACTATAGTTTAAAAAAAAAACTATGAACAAATTCCTATGCGCACTGCGGGCCTGGGACGAGTCAGCTGCTAAGCAGGACAGGCAGCGGCACCCGGTGGGCCAGATAAATGTCCTCGGCGGGCCGCATGTGGCCCGCGGGCCGTAGTTTGAGGACCCCTGGGCCGCTAGGACAATATATCATAATTGTTTTTTCAAAAAATATGTGTGAGTATAATTTTAATTTGAGAAATACTATGCTCAGGACTGGTGATGATGTAGACCTTATCTTTTATCATCCTGAACACAGTGATTGGATGAAACCTAAATATTTAATGGAAGGTACCTGGATAGTCAAGGCTGTGAAGCTGGTAGACCGAAGCTTTCTGCTTAAAGGTTTATCTTCAAGGAATAAGTCAGAATCTGAGTGATGTTTGGCTTTTGTCTCCTGCCTACATTATATCTGAAATTTATTAGATGGTTCAGTCTACAGTTAATCAATAGATTTACATTTTTCAAATATCTGGTTTATAAAAAATGTTGGCTCTTCAGAGCATTGATGAATTATTACATTTTAATTCATACCTTTAGATTTATTCAATACAATTCTTGCTTGAAGGCTCTGAAACTTCAGGCTCTCTTGCCCATCCTGCTGGCGGATGACATAGGTAGAATTCCCCCAGGCTGCGTGAGAATGCTGATTGCTTACCAGAATGTTTCTCTGCAGTTATGAAACAGCATCTGTCTGAGGAGCTGTCCACCCTCTCACGTGTTTATTCTGTGGTATGGAGACCTCCAAAAACCCTTCATGTCATGGCTTTGACTCTCCTGTGAGTAGTGGTGTACTAGTTCTGAGACTCTCCTTTCATATGCAGTCATGTTCCGTTCACTCTTCAAAATTTCTTTCTCCTCCTCTAGCTGGAAAAGACTTCAGCTGGTATGATTCCTATTCCCATCAGCCCTGTCGTCTACATTCTTGGTTGTGACATAGTTGTAAAGACTTGCTGGGTTCTAGTCTGTCTTTTGTCCTTCAGGGCAGACAACATCCTTGCTAAGTAATTTAAATTTTAAAGTGCTTTGAGGCTATCTGAAAATCAAATCTAGTTGGTTTCCTTGCACAGGTGTTTTATAAAAACATCTTCCATTTAAAGAAATTAAAAAATTGCTGTTAATGGTGTCCTACATCAAACATATAGTTCCAGACTGTCCATTGAAACATAATCCTGTCTCACTGTAGTTTCTACAGATGTGGTGGATTTTTTAAGGTATTGTAACAATCAGTGTAGCAGTGCGGCCCACACTTGCTCCCTTATGCCATAAAATAAGCTCTCAGGACATGATGTTGAATGTGACCTCTCAGGTTCAAAAGTGTCATTGCAATCCAAAGTGGGGCTGGAAATTGTATCTAAGCAAGAAGCCACATCCTGTAAAATGTGAGATTCTCACATCTCTTGCGTATTCTGGAACGTGGATACAGCCCTGAGGAAATTATGCTAAGTAAACGAGCAAGTCTCAAAAGGACAAATATTGAATGATTCCACTTACTTGAGACATTTGAGTTAGTCACATTCACAGAAGCAGAGAGGAGAAGCTGGTGGATAGAGCCAGGCAGCGAGGGGATGGGAGGGTGTTTGATGGGTATAATGTTTGGCTTCTAGAGATGTGTTTTACAACGTTGTACCTATAGTTTACCATACTGTGTTGTACACTTGAAAATTTGTTAAGAGGATCGATCTTATGTTGTGTCCTTACCACGATTGAAAAAAAAAAAAAAAGCTAACTTCTGTTTGATTTGCCACATGTCACAGAGGTACGGAACATTTATTTAACAAACAGTAACTTATAAAATTTGTGTTTTTTTGTGAATTCAAAAAAAAAATGAAATAAGCATAAATCAGACCGCATTGTATTTCATTCTCACAGCATTAGTTGTAACCCTTTTGCTACCATCTTTCCCTCCTTAGGATAAAAAAGCAATGCACATGCTTATAGTCCCAATATTGCAGGACTGAAATTGATGCTGTCTCCTTACAATAACTGTACATACAAACCTTAAAATGTTGTTATATAGACATTCATAGTTTTAGACACTGTTCATATTTTTCACCTCTCTCTGAATTGGTTTGTGAATTATTGTTATTTTTAGGAATTAATCTAAGTTTATTGTGCATACACCAAAAAGACAGTTTGTAAACTGGGAGCACTCAGACTGAAACATGCATGTGGCTCAGGGATGTATTGTTATCAAGCCGCTGAGAGAGTGAGGAGGCAGGGACTCTTGGTTCTTCAGTGATTGGTTACAACGTGGGAATTTTCAGCGGTTACCTCCTATTGACCCTAGGAAACAGTTTAAGTTCTGGTACAAATTACTTTTAACTGAACACGGCTTGAAAAAACAGCATAAAACTTAATATTATGTATTTTACAATAAATAATATTTATGACAAAATCTAATTATACATTTCGTGAAATCAGTATATTTAGGTAGTAAATAAGCCCAGGAAAAGAGGAGGATTACAATTTAGACACTGCCTTCTCTTTCTCTGTGTTACCGATTTCTGAGCAGAAAGACTGAATTAAGAAGCAGCCAGAAGGCACAGACACAATGGAAAGAAAAGCTCTTCTCTTTTTAGAAACTTTCCTGTCATTTGTTCCATCAGCTAATCCCAAGCAGAGGGCATGACCTTTCCACTTGCGGAATTCTCTTACATAAGTTGCATCTCCCCTTTATCAGCTCAAACCAATAAGTACTTTATTTTTTTGTTTGTTTGTTTGTTGTTAGAAAAAAGGAAAAACCCATATATAATCAGCTCATACTACTTGCTTGAGCTGTCTGCATTTGAATTCCAGACTATGAGTGGACACCAGAGAGACCTTATGATATTTCACACAAAGGGCTCAGTGTCCGTGGTTTTACACACTAAACCCAAAATAGCATTCAGTATTAAGCAGTGACATAAGAGTACTTAAAGCCCAAGCTCAGAGCAATGTGGCTCATGCAGTTTTGATGAGAAGCAAAGTAAGGACCATCTCTTCTAATACTTCTCAGGTGGTAAACATGAATTTGGAATGTTAATTTCCACAGAATTCCTTGAACTTGAGGAGACACAGGTAAGAACGTGTTAATCAGGCATATACTGAACTATATAAATTATTTCTTTAATGACTATAAGGGCAGAAAGTACTTTGAAAAGCTCTTTGTTAGTTTGCACTTCATAAAGGAAAGAAAAAATTATAAAATTTTAAACCTGTGACATGTATACTGAACTTTCTCTAACACAACTATATGGGAGAGCAACTCGCCATCTTTACCATTTAGACGGAGGAAAATAAAAAGTTGCTCACATCTAGAACTTTCGAAACATTGTTTCCTGGGAGGTATGTTCCACTCACTACTGCATCTTTTACTTTCTCTAGCCTTTGGTTTTTAATTTATCATGCATTAGTCTGTACTATCAAATGTTATGAACAATAAAGTTGTCAACCTTAAAGATATGAGGGAAATATTTATTTACAGAGTGAATATTTTAATATATGATAAATAATTTATTTTTAGTAAATGATATTCAGTTTGGTGCTTTCTGCATATCAAAATAAATCTAAATGTTTCTTTGAAGGATAATCTATTATCAAATCTGACATACAGTTATTTACTTTTCTTTCTCTTTTTCTATCAAACTTGCCATTGACATTAGACAATTCTGAAAACCAAAAGCTTAAGTAACTAAGAATGTTATAATAATAATACTAATAAAAGTAAACTAATGAGTATATTATGAATATAAACACATACATATTAAAGCATGCATATATATTAATTTGCAATATATTATATTCATTACATATAATAAAAAGGCTAATTTATCAAATACAAATCACATGAATGTATAAATTAACAAAATGCAAAATGTTAATATTGACATTTAATATTGTTTCAATTTTAATTTGTTAAAAATAATTTTAATTAGGCTGCTAATTTTGAAAAAATATTCATTGAAGTTTTGTCAAAGAGATTTAGTAAATCTGTAACTAACATATATTTAAAAAATCAACAACAAACAGAGGAAGAGGTAAACAACAAAAAATATCTAAATAGTATGGTAAATGTTTTCTTTATATTATATAAATTTAACTTGAGCTCTATGAATTCACTTACTATATTTATATAGAAGATATTATTTATATAAAATGTTTGCAAATTTAGTAATATGGATATTTTGGGTGTATTTACAATATCAAATAACATAATAAAATATGTTCAAATAATACTCTATTAAAATTCTAAATACTTTGGATGTTTAAGTATGTCAATTATATAAATATGCATGCTTATAATTTTTTATTTGAAAAAGCTAGAGGGGGTGAAGAATTACAAACTTCCAGTTATAAAATAAATTACTGAGAAGTATTATAAAATATAGGGAATATAGTCAATAAAATCAGAGTAACTTACTAATGGAATGTATGTCAACCATAATTTAAAAATACATTGTAAAACTATTTAAAAATGTTTAAATTTCAATATAATCTGAATATTCTCCTTACCAAATTTTTTAACCAATAAATTATTTCCTAAAAGGAATAAACATAACAAAATTAAAAGTCTGGAATCATTCAATTTTTAAAAACAACCAGCTTATGATATCTAGAAATCATCTAATTTATTACATGTATTTTCTAATTTCCCAAGTCTTAACAATGACTGAAATGTATCAGATTATGTAAATTATATTGGCATTTTACAGCCTCAGTTTTAATAAGTCCTTTCCTTGTGTGTTAATGAAATATTTATTCTTTCTCTCTCATTTCCTACTTCCCTTCCTCCCTCACACACACACAATTTGTAGAAGTCTTAAAGCACATATTATCTGCTTATATTTTTGTTGTTTTTTTTCCCCTTTGGAATGTTTCCAGAATACTTATCTCCAGCCAGGAGACTTTTTATAAATTCAATTAAATCATCATAAATTGAGGATGCTTTAAAATTATATGCACAAATGCCTCCTATGCATTTTTTAGAATTCTTATTATTCTTTTAGGAATTTTTATAATATAAATTGATACTGCATTGTTTGTCACCCATTCTCTTAACATGTGCCCCTTAAATATTATGTTATACTAAAGGCCCGGTGCACGAAATTCATGCATGAGGGGGTGTCCCTCAGCCCAGCTTGCACTCTCTCCAATCTGGGACCCCTCAAGGGATGTCCGACTTCCCAGTGGGATCATGCCTAAACAGGCAGTCGGACATCCTCTCACAATCCAGGACTGCTGGCTCCCAACTGCTCGCCTGCCTGCCTTCCTGATTGCCCCTAACCGCTTCTGCCTGCCAGCCTGATCACCCCCTAACCACTCCCCTGACAGCCTGATTGATGTCTAACTGGTCCCCTGCCAGCCTGATTGCCCCTGACTGCCCTCCCCTGCAGGCCTGCTCACCCCCCAACTGCCTCCCTTGCAGGCCTGATCACCCCTAACTGCCCTCCCTGTAGGCTTGGTTCCCCCAAACTGCTCTCCCCTGTAGGCCTGTGTCCCCCCCAACTGCCCTACCCTGAAGGCCCGGTTGCCCCCAACTTCCCTCCCTTGCAGGCCTGGTCACCTCTAACTGCCCTCCCGGGCAGGCTTGATCACCCCCAACTGCCCTCCCTTGCAGGCCTGGTTCCTCCCAACTGCCCTCCCCTGCTGTCCAACTTGTGGTGGCCATCTTGTGTCCACATGGGGGCAGCCATCTTTGACCACATGGGGGCAGCCATCTTGTGTGTTGGAGTGATGGTCAATTTGCATATTACTCTTTTATTAGATAGGATAGAGGCCTGGTGCATGGGTGGGGGCTGGCTGGTTTTCCCTTAAGGGTGTCCCAGATCAGGGTGGGGGTTCCCTTGAGGCATGGGGTGGCCTGGGAGAGGGGCCTGTGGTGGTTTGCAGGCCGGCCACCCACCCTCCCCCACCTTGGTGACCCAGGAGGAGGCCCGGGCAGGGGATTTATTTATCTTCTATAATTGAAACTTTGTAGCCTTGAGCGTGAGTGGAGGCCCGGGCAGGCCAGGGTGGGCAGAAAGCTTGGCTTCCTCCATCACCAGGGTAACCCAAGCCTCCTGCTCGCTCTGTGGCCGCAGCCATTTTTCTTGGGATTTATTTATCTTCTATAATTGAAACTTTTTTGCCTTAAGCAGAGGCCAAGGCAGGCCAGGAAGCTTGGCTTCCTCCATTGTCAGGGGCAACCCAAGCCTCCTGCTCTCTCCAGCTCCATGGCTGCCACCATTTTTGCTGGGATTTATTTATCTTCTATAATTGAAACTTTGTAGCCTTGAGTGGAGTCCAGGACTGGCCAGGGTGTGTGGGAAGCTTGGGTTCCTCCATTGCCAGGGAAACCCAAACCTCCTGCTCACTTCATGGCCGCAGCCATCTTGGTTGGGTTAATTTGCATACTCGCTCCTGATCGGCTGGTGGGTGTGGCTTGTGGGTGTAGCGGAGATATGGTCAATTTGCATATTACTCTTTTATTAGATAGGATTTCAGATATTACACAGTAGTATATAACATGTTATTGACAATATTGTGATATAAATTAGTGTTTTGTGTTTAAAAGAATATAGTGTTCTTTTCACATACCTTTGTTGACTGGGTTTTATTGCCACTGACCTCATGTTTGAGAACTCTGCTGATGAATATGAGGAAATGGAATTTTTTTATTTTTTTGTCATGGTGAATTTCTTTACTGCCCATGATCTTCAAATACCTGTATCTTTGCCTTGGCATGTCAGATTGGGGATGAAACATAAACAAATATGGAATTTAATAACCTTGTATGAATCCTTTTCACTGGCAAAACTGCTTACAGCTCACATATTTGAGAAATGAGTTACTTTTACCAAAGTGACCAGAAATACGTTTGACACTTAAAAAAAAAATCCACACTATTAGAGAGTTTGTTAGCAACTCACATCACCCCTCATTTGAGAGAATCCGGCACATGGTCTAAACCTGCCTTTCCACAACTTAACTGGTCAATTTCCTTTTGAAATGATACATGCCCTCTTGCAGATTCTTATATGATTCAGTAGGAGAATTCTCATCTCAGTTTCAAAACAGTTCTAGCTTTAGTAAAGCAGAAATGTTGGCTTCAGGAATTTGTTGCATTAACTGCTTTATAGAAGACATTCACAATCATCAAAGAATGTCTTTTTTTAATTTTTATACTAAGTATTTTATTTGTATGCTGCTGCCAGTGTATATAAAATAATCATTCTTGTGAAATAGAAATTCTTGAAAATTCAGAGAGGTAAATGTTAAGGACTGACAAAAGCAAAAGTTTGTATAATATGGCACATGTTATAGGGTAAGCTTTTTGTACAGGCTTCAGATTTAGCTCTCTTTGAATATTCACCGGTTCAAGAAAAGTGGTTTAGAACACCTTTAAAATTCATTTTACTACAAAAAGGAACAAACTTTCTGGGGTCTGAAGGGATTGGTACTTGAAGGTACTCCAGTCAGCAGAGGGTCATGTTGAGCATTTTGCAGACAGAATTGTTTCCAGTCTGCAGCTGCCTGGGAAACCTTCTCGCGGGTGAGCCCGGCCTCCAGCCGGAGCTGTTGAACCACGTTCTTCATAGCAGTGCCGCTGGAGGAAGCAGACATGGTGCACACGAGTGCCGGGCAGATTGGTTGGTAGCGGGTCTCGGGTCCGCCGGGGCCAGACGGCGGGGCAGCGACGTGAGGGGCGGAGTTCGGAACTTTGTCTCCAAGTTTCAAAGAATGTCTTAATATTAGAGCAAAACACAATTTTCAGAGACCCTACTTTGGAATACCAAGTCAAATACACACACACACCACCACCACCACCACCATCAACAACAAAAACACCAAGCAAACAAACAAACACAAAACAACAGAGAAGCAGGCAACAGGTGAGTGCTTACCTGAGTGGTTTCAGGGGTGGAGAGGGACAAAATGGGTAAAGGGTGACCAATTGTGTGGTGATGGATGGAAACTAGACTCTTTGTGGTGAGCATAGTGTAGTATATTAGATGGTGAATTATAATGTTGTACACCTGAAAATTATATCATGATCTGAGCCAATGTTAATAAAATAAAAATGTTGTATGTTATTATACAACAGTGACTTATCAACATGCAGGATTAGTATATCCACATTTTCTGTGTCTTCATTCTAAGAACTTACATGATAAAGGATCATTGTAAATTTGCAAAATAGTATATTAAAGTGGAAATAATTTGGGCACATAAGTTATGGTTTAAAATAACCTAAGTAATTTTTCTAGAAATTAGAAATGTCATTCCCAATAAAATGAGCAAGTTATATATCAATAATAGGACAGAAAAATGCCACAATTTTCCAGCTTTAAAGTTGAATTATAGCTACTAGTAAATTGTTTCCAAAAACTTGCTATCTATTTTATTCTTTAAAATCTTTAGTGAAGATTCTATGACATCCTTTGATAAAGAAATAATACTACCCAATTCAGAGAAAAACATGAACTATAAGTAGAACACTAAAAATAATAAAGAGAAAAGAACATAGATGCATCTTTTGCTTGTGTTTTAATGGTAATGCTTTTTGTCATTGAGCAAATACTTCTTGGAATTGCTCATGAACTAGTAGAGCAAAGTATAACCCTTTTCCTGTAGTGTTAGATGAAAAATAAAAGCTCCATAATATCACTTTTTAGTTAGATATTAACCCTCCTTTTAAATTACACTTTCCTGTTAAGAGCTCTCTAAGACATTATTTTCTCTTTGCTTATTTATTTTTTCTTTTTTCCTTTTTTTTTGTTTTCTTTATTGATTAAGGTATTAAACATGTGTCCTTATCCCCCCAATGCCCCCCCAAACCCCCACTCATCCCCTCATCCCCCTGTTGTCTGTGTCCATTGGTTAGGCTTATATGCATGCATACAAGTCCTTTGGTTGATCTCTTCCCCTTACCCCCACCCTCCCCTACCTTCATTCTGAGGTTTGATGGTCTGATCGATGCTTATCTGTCTCTGGAACTGTTTTTGTTCATTAGTTTATGTTGTTCATTATATTCCACAAATGAGTGAGATCATGTGATTTTTATCTTTCTCCGACTGGCTTATTTCACTTAGCATAATGCTCTCCAATACCATCCATGCTGTTGCAAATGCTAAGAATTCCTTCTTTTTTACAGCAGCATAGTATTCCATTGTGTAGATGTACCACAGTTTTTTAATCCACTCATCTGCTGATGGACACTTAGGCTGTTTCCAAATCTTAGCTATGGTAAATTGTGCTACTATGAACATAGGGGTGCATATATCCTTTCTGGTTGATGTTTCTAGTTTCTTGGGATATATTACTAGAAGTATGATCACCTGGTCAAATGGGAGCTCCATGTTTAGTTTTCTGAGGAAACTCCATACTTTTCTCCACAGTGGCTGCAACAGTCTGCATTCCCAAAGCCACTGTTCTCAACACTGCCTGGTACTGGCACAAGAACAGACATATAGACCAATGGAATAGAATAGAGAACCCGGATATTGACCCAAACCACTATGCTCAATCAATATTTGACAAAGGAGGCATGAACATACAATGGAGTCACAAGACAGTCTCTTCAATAAATGGTGTTGGGAAAATTGGACAGATACATGCAAAAAAAAAATGAAACTAGACCACCAACTTACACCATACACAAAAATAAACTCAAAATGGATAAAGGACTTAAACATAAGACAGAAAACCATAAAAATACTAGAGGAATCCACAGGCAGCAAAATATCAGACATATGTCGAAGCAATAGCTTCACTGATACTGCTCCTAGGGCAATGGAAACTAAAGAGAAAATAAACAAATGGGACTACATAAAAATAAAAAGCTTCTGCACAGAAAAAGAAACCATCAACAAAACAACAAGAAAGCCCACTACATGGGAGAACATACTTGCCAATGTTATCACCGATAAGGGTTTAATCTCCAATATTTACAGGGAACTCATACAACTTAACAAAAGGAAGATAAACAACCCAATAAAAAAATGGGCAATGGACCTAAATAGATACTTTTTGAAAGAGGATGTAAGGAAGGCCAAGAGACATATGAAAACATGCTCAAAGTCATTGATCATCCGAGAGATGCAAATCAAAACGACAATGCGATACCATCTCATACCTATCTGAATGGCTATCATCAACAAATCAACAAAGGACAAGTGCTGGTGAGGATGAGGAGAAAAAGGAACCCTCCTACACTGATTAGTGAGTGACTTTGAGCATGTGGAGAGAAATAGTGCGCCTGCGTGTAAGGCACGTAAGGGAAATGAATGCAGCATGATTATAGTAATCAGTCTTTAGCGAACATTGTAGTTTGTTATTAATAATTATGTATAACAGAATATTGTAAAAATTAAGTTATGAAATTTTTATTAAAACATTTCTTACATACTAATATATTAGCTGGGCCGCAAAAATATTCATTGTGGGCTGCATGCGGCCCATGGGTCGCCAATTTAACATGCTTGGAATAGAAGATTCACATTATTTCATTGAAAACTAACATTGTATTTTAACTAATGATTAAAATAAAAATAAAAATAAATTAGATATAATGGTAGACATTTAGATGGGAAATGAGACAATAGATAATACAGATTTCTCCAAGATATTTCAGCTTTAAACACCTAACATTTTATTTGAAACACCTAACATTCATTAAAATATCCTTGCTTCGGTGTTTAAGTAGACAAGATTTTAAGTAGATTCACACCATACAGAGTGCCTTCTTCAAAATGAGTATTGAGGCAGTGTCTATAACATTAAAAAAAAAATAGACTTTGAGATTTAGTCTATAACTGGCCACCAACCATCCATGCTACTTTGCTATAAGGTATTATAAAGGTGCTTATGGGATAAATGGAGATTGTTAATAGATATTTCAAGGACTCAATTTTTCCCTCCTATAAGTAATCCCTCAAATTAAAAGAGAGAAAGAAAAAAAATATTGAACTACTTTTACTATAATATTGCCACCTACAGCCCCAAGAGCCGCATTTTAATATGTGTTTTGCACCCTGTTTGCTGGCTTTAACCCCATTATAGAAGTTAGACATAGTTCTTTAAATTGATGAAGATAAAACTTTATTTTCTTTCATTTATTTTGTGTGTTTTGTTAATCCTAATCTGAGGATATTTTGATATTTTTTCCATTGATTTTTAGAGAGAGTAGAAGGGAAAGGGAGAGACAGAGAAAGAGAAACATTGATGTGAGAGAGACAAAGCAATGGGTTGCCTCCTGCACGTACCCTGGGGACCGAGCTTGCAACCCAAGTATGTGCCCTTGACCATAATTGAACCCAGGACTCTTCAGCCTGAGGGCCAACTGTCTATCCACTCAGCAAAACTGGCCAAGGCACTTTTCTCTTATTTTTAAGGATAGCTTTAGAACCCATTATTTTAAGAGTTTTCTTTTTTTTGTTTTTTTGTTTTTTTGTTTTTTTGTTAGGCCTACTGAGTGGTTTCCTAATGATGGAGATATTACATTAATTGCCATGCTTTTTTTCTATGAGAAGCTAGTATAGCTGAGCTTAGTTCAGCTTTCCACAAGCCTTCCATAATACATTATATTTTGGTAAGTTTTCACAGATGGAATAATTATCTTTATGTAATCAAGAAGGGGTCATAGAAAAGACAATTTCTAAATAGATCCAGTTACAAATGGTATAAGTGCCTAGATTATAATATTTCCATCCATTAAGTCATAATTAGTCTTCTTTGAAGCCATAATTGTTCTGTGTCTCATTGGGATCATTTTCAGCCTATATACGCCCATACAACATCATACATTGTTTCAAGCATGACAATTTTTATTTGTCATAGTCATTTAGCCATGCTTGGGGAAAAATATAATGGCATTCAAATCATTTGAAAATACATGTAGAGCACATAAATCAAGGACAATGTATCTTACACTATTTTTACAAAAGTCATCTATAAAGTTTAAAAACTGTGTGTATTGTTTGTGGAAATAACAGCAGCTGAATATTTCAAAGTTTTGGAGTAAAGAAATGATCAGATCCTTACCACTCACCTATAAGTAGGTATTTGTATAGTTAGTTTAAAACACGTAACAATATGTGTCAGACCGTGGATGCATAAACTCATTTAATCAAGATAGCAGCCCTAAGGGATAGGTTATTATTATCCTCCCTTTTCACATGAGACAACTAAGGCTCCCAGAGGTTGGGTCATTTCCCTGAAGTCATTCAGCTAGTGGGTGGCAGACTGTCTTAGCCATCAGCCATCCTTGCTGCACAGGTGGACTCTTCAGTTCACCAACTGTCTTCAGAACATTTCATCTCGACATATTTGGGAGAATAACACCTTAGTCGGTAAAGAATAATTTCTTGATCTTTACTATGGTGCTAAATAACCATTATTTGTGTAAAATAGTTTTATAATTTATTATAACATGATATATATATGTATTAACTGAATAAATATTGAAACATAGAAATACTCATGAGGAAATTTAAATCAATTTATAATTCCTCAATTCAGAGGTGATTACTGTCTGCATATGAGGGCAAAATCTTCTACACTTTCTCTGCATTTGTCTACCTTTTTCCCTTAAATGAATGGAATCATTTTAAATGTATTTAATTTCTTTTCCCATCTAACCAAGTATTACACCCATATTCCCATGTCATAAAATGACCTAAAGCATCACATTCAATGGCTGAATGACATTGTGTGAATATGAATTTTGAAATTTGTTTTTATTCACTTTTTTCTACAAGTGAATAAAAACAACTGTGAGACTAATTTTATGTATTCTCTCCAAATAAATAGATTTGGAGTTTTCAGGGAATTCCCAGTGGTTTTAAATTATACAATGACAATCAAAATAGAGACAAATGTACATGGGTTTACCTCTTTAATAATGAAAGTCACATTAGAATAATGTTTCAGATATTAGAAATAAAGAATTGCTTTATTTGTACTTGTTACTTATTTTTAAAAGAAAATTAAGAGAAGAAGATATTTCTGTAAAGAATATATTTTCCAGGTTTGACAGCAGTCACACAAAAAAATAAGTGTAAGAAATAGCCTATGGACATGCAATGGCTAAATTAATATCAGGTTACACAATGGCAAAGACACAAATTCTATACAGATTACTTGGATTGGCAACATATAATTAAGAATATGGTCCAAAAGGAGTTTTAGACAGATCATCAGGACAGAGGCATACAAAGATTTAGCCTTGAAATAATAAGGAGAAATCATGTTTTGGTATATTGTGGAGGGTAGGGGTGTGTGTGTCAGGGGTGAGATACCTGATTTTTTTTTTTAATGAGATTTTGCAGTGTGTATTTCAGCAACTGGAATTTGTCTCTTCTCATTCTAGAATACTTTGCCCACCCAGGCTCAATCTTGTCAATGTTTAGCACTTCGAATGGGGTGCTCATTAAACTACATCCCTCCTCACTGCTCAAAAACAGTTCCCGATGGCCAGCCAAGGAGAAATGCACTTGTTAGTCCGTATCTTAGGACACCACACAAATAGGGAAAGGAGAAGGCAGTACTGTCAAAGAGGGCTAGAAACATTCTTCTACAGGCAGTCTGACTTTCTATTCCTTTATCTGTAGCACACAGCTTTTATTCGTGACAGTAAATATGCACAGTATGTTTAATGAGAGTTCATAAATGGGACAAAGAACAATCTTTTATATTCTAGCTCTGTGGAGAAAGAGTTGGCATATGGACAATGACAATTTTGAGTCCAGAAATGCTGCTTTCTTCTCACTTATGTATGCAGGCTATATCACTCATATATCTTTCCATATTTCCGATTAGCAGTTCTGAGAAAGCCATTTAAAAGTCTTGAGGGAGAGTGTCACTCTATAAGGCTGCCAACTTTCCTTTGATTTTTAAGAGATCACAAATAGGATTAGGTTTCTATATTTAAACCATCCACATTTCCCCAGCTTTCAACTTTTATCTTCCCCCCGACAGCCACCAAATCCATCATTCTGACTTATTCTTCCATTTTTTATTAATCTCATGAGTCTTTAGAATAAGTGGGCTGGAGGTGTCTTAAAAGATGGTAATAGAAAACATTTTTTATGTCTAGTTTCAAGACTTGTCCAAACAGTATAATGCAATTTATAGATCTGTATTCAATTTTTAAAGATGACAGATGTTATGCATGATATGCCAGATATCTATAAAATTTCTTTCTTCCACTCAGTAAAGCATAGTATATATTGTTCACTCTGTGCCCTTAAGATTAGGTTTCCAGTCCTACCTTTACTGTTAAATAACTATTTGGTACTGGGCAGATCCCTTAAATTTTCTAGATATAAATTTCTTCTATGTGAATGCAATGTATTAGATGAAATAAATTTTTCTCTTTTTTAAAATATATTTTTATTGATTTCAGAGAGTAAGAGGGAGGTAGAGAGAGATAGAAATATCAATGATGAGAGAAATAATTGATTGGCTGCCTCCTGCACACCCCACACCGGGGATAGAGCCCACAACTTGGGCATGTGCCCAGACTGGGAATCAAACCATGACCTCCTGATTCATAGATCTGTGCTCAAACACTGAGCTATGCTGGCCTGGCATTTTCAATACTGAAATTATATGATTCTACTTGGACATAATATTTAATATTTATGAAATAGTGTTACTTAAATATAGTACTATTAAAATTGTTTCATTATATAATGTTATGTTAATATCAATGCTATTTTATTATTATACATCATATATTTTGAATTATACAATATTCTATATTTTACTTAATAAATATAAAGAATTATACCTAGATTCTGGCAATTAGATTAAATTGAAACACACTAACATGAAACGGTATTAGCATGAATTTCTTTTTCCATATTTAAATAATATGCCATTTTTTATCCAGCTATTCACCTGATTGGAAACTATAACAAGGATTGCAGATGTAGGGTGAAAATGTCACTGCTTGTTTCTCTAGGGACCATTTCAGAATACTAATTGATAGCACTTTTCCTTATTAGCCTGGACTCAGCCCTGAGTATTTCTCAGTCTGGCGTGTTGACAGCTGCCAACATTCTTCAATCACAAGTGCACCATTATTTGAAATGTTTTCTCTTTCCCTTAAATAGAAGGGTATATTTTTACCATTATAGAAAATTTAGAATGTAGAAGAGTATAAACAAAGCCACATTATTTCATCATTCAGACATCATTTCTGCTACTATTTCATTCTTGTACTTTTATACAAAAAGGTTCAAATAAAAGGCTACCCATATTTATTTTATTATGATTTAGGATTATAAAATTATATTTTGACTTAATTTTAAATTTAATTGTGAAATATTTCAATCATATAAAAATATGACATATGGTAGAGGAATCACCCAGATTTAATGAATACTATTGTTTGATATATATAATTAAATTGTTTTAGAGGGAGAAAAATGTGATAGTTATTTTTAAAGTCCAGCCTTTAAGCCAATTTCTCTCCCTACTATCATGGCAATTATCATGATAAATTTTGCATGTCTTTTTTTTTTTAACCTACACTTATTTTACAATCTATTTATGAAAATTGTCTGGCAGTGTATTATTTTCTAATTTTGAAACACTTCTACAATTGGTATTATGTAGTACCTCAATCTGAACTTCCTTTTTTAATATTTTTTCCAATTAATTGGATCTATATTGCCTCCCAGTGGACAAGTTTGAAAGTGTCTTCATGTAGAAAGTAAAAAATATTTTTTAGTTTATAGGTTAAACATATTTTTCCTCCTGTGAGACCATAATCTCAATTAAGATAAAGAACATAGCCATTAACCCACAACGTTCCATCATGAGCCTGGTCATCCTTCCTTTCTGTTCCTTCCTCACCTCCATTCTCTTTGAACTACCAATCTGTTTTCGGTCCTGTGCTAGGTTAACATTTTCTGGAATGACATATTAATAGAAACATAGAATATGAATTTTTTGACTCAGCATCATTATTTTGAGATGTGTGCATCAGCAGTTCATTTTGATGTATATTAGTCACTTGTCACAGCAGTCTACTTGAATGACTGTTATATCTTTATCTATAAGAAGTTGACTACCAGATATTTTTATTTTCCACATCTTGTTGTTTGTGCCACCATCATGAATTTTATTTCTACATATGTTATATATTTGCAGCTCATTGTTATTAATGCATAAATAGTGAAATTATTTTTAAAATATTAATAAAACACAAAAAAACATTTTATATTTACCTTTATATTTTATATTTCCATATTTTATTATGTTGTGTAAATTCACATGTCCTTAATTCTGAAGAATTTTTACTTAGTATTTTTAGAGTTCAGTGATATTGTTGATTAATTTTTCTACTTTGCTTTGTTGAAGGTTATCTAATTATAGGTTAAAAGTTTTTCTCTCATAACTTTATGAATGCCATTCTATCAGTCCTACATTATTTCTGATGAACAGTTATTGGATATTCTTACTGTTTCATTTTTCTGGTGAAATTTTATTATTTGCTCTTTACACTTGGCCATTCTCATTTCTTAAGCCAAGATCTCTCTTCCTTTTTAGGACTCAAATGACATATTTATTATACCACTTAAGATCATTCCTCAGTTACTAATTTTTTTAATTTTAAAAATGACTATTGTACTTTTTCTCTGTACTGTAATTTTAATAATTTCTAAAAAACAATCTTCAAAACCAATGTATTATCTTCTATATTGTTTCATCTTTTGATAAAACCATCCTGTGAATTTTGTTTTTATTTCAGATATTAATTTGTGTAGGAGTTTCTTTTGGTGCTTTTTAAATTTCTATTTCTCTGTTGTGTTTCACCATGTGGTCATTGAAATAGTCAATTTAAGCAATTATCAATATTTGGTAAGACTTTAAAACAAATGGTAAGTAGGAAATTCATAATAAATGAACCAACCAACAATACACGCATCTACTAATGAATCTTGAAACAAGAACAACTTTCACACTAAAAAAAATGTGAAAAAAAAACAGGTATTTCATGCCTCCAGACATCGTGCAATAGGAAGTACTGAGCATCAGCTCTGAGTACTTTTGACAAATATTTAAAATTTCATCTAATCAAACCTCTACTGATTTATAGAAAACAAACATATTAAGTCATATTTTGGGAAACTCTACCTTGCTTGTCCAACACATAAGTGAAAAGGAAACAAATTTAAACTGATGAAACCTGTGGACAAAATAAGACCAAAGGAATATATTAACAAACTGCATTGTGTGGACATCTTTGAATTCTAAGTAAAAAGTATTTTAATTTGAACACTGGTTGAATATTTGATTATATTAAAGACTTACTTTCAATTTTTAGTATTCAATTTTGATTTTTAGGAGGATAAATTGCACACAGAGATGTAGCATTTGTGCCTGAGTGTGTAATGAATAGTTAATATACTATAACATTTTAAATTTGTTTTAACATCCAAAAATGGATACGTACATAGATGGAATAAAATTGTCCAGCCTTGATCCTTTTGAATCTAAGTAATGGTCTCTAGGTGTTCATTGTACTATTTTCTCTATTTCTAGATGTATGAAAATATCTTAATATAAAGTTAACAAGAATGTCATTCATCCAACATTATAAGTATACTTAAAGTTACTATTAGTGATAATTTCCCAAATTTATGCAAAATACATTCTCATAAAGGAAACTACATGTTCCAAAGATTTTAATTATTCACTAGATATTAAATATACATATTTAACAATTTCTAAACAACAGACATTACTTGAATCTCAAATAGTAAGGGTGAAATTTATCTTTAATTTTCACCTCAGCTGGATTCTTCATGACTTTTGTTAAATAAACTTATAACAGATACATTGGCTTAAAGGAACTGCAGAAGGACTACACCATCCCCATTTTTGACAATGTGATTTTTCATATATATATATGTATAATATATATATATATATATATATATATATATATATATATATACACACGTGTGTGTGTATGTTTTTATTAATTTGAGAGTAAAAGGGAAGGAGAGCGATAGAAACATCAATCAATTGCCTTCTGCACACCTCCTACTGGGGATAGAACCCGGAACCCAGACATGTGCCCTGATCCAAAATCAAACCAGTTACCTCTTGGTTCATGGGTCGATGCTCAATCACTGAGCAACACTGGCTAGGCACAATGTATTCTTTTTTAATTAGGTGCTTTTCAACACTCTTCCTAACAGGAGCCAAAGACCTAAAAAAAAATCTCTCAGGGGACTTACAAAAATACATGAATAATCCAAACAAGATCATATAGAAATCTCCTAACAGAAATAGGAACTCCATGGCTCCTGCTGTTATTATTGTTGATTATGGCATTAAACTCCATTGTAGAGGTCACAAAATTGTTTTTCTTCATGAGTCCTAAGCATACAAATCTAATTTGGTTTTATGGGGTGCTATGTAGCTGTGGAAAATGAAAGCTTTTCAATTACATATAAAGTTGAGAATTATGTCATTTCAGAGAAAGTTGGTATAATCAATTTCAGGTAAATGGAAAGTTTTAAATAGAAAACTCCATAGTTTGAGTTTTATTGTTTTAATATTTATAACTAGAAGATACCTTTCATCTTTGTCTTACATATTAAAAACATTCAGCCATTTTTGCCCAGTCTCTATAATTTTGTATTTATTTTCTAAAACCTGCATTCTTTTTTTAAAATATTTTTTATTGATTTCAGAGAGGAAGGGAGAGGTAGAGAGAGATAGAAACATCAATGATGAGAGAGAATCATTGATTGGCTGCCTCTTGCACGCCCCCTACTTGGGCATGTGCCTTGACCAGAATCAAACCAGGGATTCTTCAGTCACAGGGCAACGCTCTATCCACTGAGCCAAACCAGGCGAAAACCTGCATTCTTTGTTTTTATCTTTATTTTTAAGATAAAAAGCATTCCATTTCCTCTCTTTCATAGTACAAAAATGGGAAATATCTTGCACAAATGTTATATTCTCAGAATGTTTTATAACATCAGTATAAATGATTATTAAATCCCCTGGGTTTTAAGGTGAATTTTCAGTTTGCTTATTTAATGCTACATAAAACCATAGTTTTTGAAGATTGTATGAGAAAACATACTTTTATTGAAAAAAGAGGAGAAATACCATATTTTTTTTCTTCGCTGTTGCTTTAATGGGATAGTGTTTTTACTAGATGAAATGGAAGAAGTAGGCAGGTTTAAAAAAAAGTCTAGCCCTGGCCCGTTTGGCTCAGTGGATGGAGTGTCGGCCTGCGGACTGAAGGGTCCCAGGTTCGATTCTGGTCAAAGGCATGTATCTTGGTTGTGGGCACATCCCCAGTAGGGGGTGTGCAGGAGGCAGCTGATCGATGTTTCTCTCTCATCGATGTTTCTAACTCTCTATCCCTCTCCCTTCCTCTCTGTAAAAAAAAAAATCAATAAAAAAAGTCTAGTTTCATTTATTTTTGCATGTGGCTTTCCAATTTGCCCAGCACCATTTATTGAAGGGGCTTTATTTACTCAATTGTTTGTTTCTGGCGCCTTTGTTGAAAATTACCTGCTCACATACATGTAGTTTTACATCTGGGATCTCAATTCTGTTCCATGATCTGTGTGTCTGTTTTTCTGCCGACAGCATGCTATTTTGATTACAGTAGCTCTGTAGTATAATTTGAAGTCAGGTAGTGTAATACCTCATGCTTCATTCTTTTTTTTTTTTCAGGATTGCTTTGGCTATTTGGGGTCTTTTGTGGTTCCATACAAATATGATGATTTTATTTTCTATTTATTTTAAAAATGACATTGGAATTTTGATGGGGATTGCATTAAATATGAATATTGCTTTGAGTTATATGGCCATTTTAACTATGTTGATTCTTCTAATCTAAGAACACGGGATATTTTTCCATTTATTTGTGTCTTTTTCAATTTCTTTTAATACTGTTTTGCAGTTTTCAGTATATAGGTCTTCCACATTCTTTGTTAAGTTTATTCATAGGTATTTTATTCATTTGGTGTTTTTTTTTTGTTGTTTTTTTTGCAAATTCCAACATGTACAAAATTAATTCAAAATGGATCAAAGACCTAAATATAAGATCTGAAACAATAAATTACATAGAAGAAAACATAGGTACTAAACTTATGGAATTGGTCATAGAGAACATTTTATGAATTTGACCCCAAAGGTACAGGAAGTAAAGGTAAAAATAAATGAATGAGACTATATTAAACTAAAAAGCCTCTGCACAGCAGCCAAACAAATAGGCAGCAGACCAAATGGGAGATGATATTTGCAAACAATAGCTCCAATAATAGTTTAATATCCAATATGTATAAAGAACTCATAAAACTCAATGCCAAACAAACAACCCAATTAAAAAATGTGCAGAAGTCCCAGACAGACACCTCTCCAAGAAGACATACAAACGGCCAACAGATCTATGAAAAGATGTTCAACCTCACCAGTAATTAAAAAAATACAAATCAAAACTACAATGAAATACTACCTCATACCTCTTAGAATGGTTTTATTAACAAGACAAGTATTAACAAGTGTTGAGAGGTTGTGGCTAAAAGGGAGCCCTCATTCATTGCTGATGGGAATGTAGACTGGTCCAGCCACTATGGAAAACAATCTGATGATTTCTCAAAAAATTAAGAATAGAGTTACCATAAGACCCAGCAACCCCTCTCCTGTATATATACCCGAAAAGCTCAAAAACATGTATTTGCAAATATATACGTACCACTATGTTCATTGGATTATTCATGGTGGCCAAGACGTGGAGACAACAAAAGTGTCCTG
The DNA here is from genome assembly GCF_963455305.1 of Plecotus auritus. Taxonomy (NCBI): domain Eukaryota; kingdom Metazoa; phylum Chordata; class Mammalia; order Chiroptera; family Vespertilionidae; genus Plecotus; species Plecotus auritus. The sequence continues at coordinate 49,681,083 of NC_137782.1, forward strand.
AGATAGAGGATTGAATAAAGAAGATGTAGAATACTACTCAGACATAAGAAAAAATGAAATACTGTAATTTGTGACAACATAGATGGACCTTGAGAATATTATGCTAAGTAAAAGAAGCCAGTAGAAAAATTCTAAGAACCATGTGATTTCACTCACATGTGGGATATAAAACTGAAACCCGTGGGCACAAAAGGCAGTGTGGTGGTTGCCAGAGGGAAGTTGGTGGGGTGAAGGGGTCCTAAAATATGGTGACATAAGATTTGACTTTGGGTGGTGAGCCCACAGTGCAATATACAAATCTTATATCATAGAAATCTGCTCCTGAAACCTATATGATCCTATTAATCAATATTACCCTGATAATTTTGTTTAAAGTCTATTTGAATGTCAGCTATCAATCAAGGAGACGCCAGAGCAACTTTCCAACCTTCAGGCAGATTTGACTACAGCTTAAACTGCAGTGCCTGAGCAGAAATATACCATTATTCCATTCACGTTATTGCTGAGCTACAAAATATAATTAATGGGCTTAATTGAAACAGAAATTAAATGTGTATTTTTGTCTCATTTTTATGAATGCAAAAGTTGTATCCTTACATTAGCAATTATGTGAGAAAGTGCTATTTTTAAAATGACAAATTTTGTTTTGTGTTTTGTTCTTTAGGAATGTGAAAGATACTTCAGATTTTTAAAATATTATAAAAGAATCTAAGATTTTCATTTGCAACATATACTTTCTTCTAAAGAGTATCCATCAGCTGGCATCAAATGAGCAGAATGAATTGTTGCTTATTCCTACCTTTTATGGTGGGAATTTCCCTCCTATGGCCTTGCCTTACAGCAACAGAAAACTCTAAGACAGAGGAAGCAAAGCACCCAGAGGGGTCTCATTTGAGACTGAAGAGTGGCTGGATTTGGAACCAATATTTTGTAGAAGAGGAAATGAATATCACTAGAAAGATCATTGGCCGGGTACTGATTTTCTGAAAATGTTACAGAAAATAATGTTGTATAAATCTAAGTAAATGAGTTGAAAGTGTTGGTATTTGATGAATTCTAAATTTTCTCTGTAGAACCATTAGAAAACTTCAAATACCAGCATAAGTAATTGCTTCAGGTTTGTTAGCACCTAGAGCAGTGGTTCTCAACCTTTTTAATGCGACCCACAGGTTGAGAACCGCTAGCAGGGTTGCCTAAGACCATCGGAAAACACAGATATTTACATTACGATTCATCAACAGTAGCAAAATTACAGTTATGAAGTAGCAACGAAAATAATTTTATGGTTGGGGATCACCACAACATGAGGAACTGTATTAAAGGGTCGCGGCATTAAAAAGGTTGAGAACCACTGAGAGTAACCACAGAAGCTTGCAGAAGAGGGAAAGCTCTGATATTCCCATCTCACTTTAGTCTCCCATGTAAAAACCCAGCTCTCATTATTCACATCTGGAAATTTGATGGTGTTATTTTTGGTAATGGATCAAAGCAACTACACTGAGAACAATAAAGTTACCAACAGTATTTAGCCTGATTTTCTATTATGCTAAGCAGGTGTTGATATACACCTCATTAATTTTTAAAGAAGCAGGCTAATACCAAATTCTTTTACAGTTGAATAGCTTCAAGAGCCTACATATTCATTTGATTAGTGAAGTTGAAGTACAAAGAATTATTATTTTCACTTTCTTATAAGAATATATTGTAAGAGAATTTCCTTAATGAGAAAGAACATTTCCTATTTATACTTTTGGCTTTTATTATTCTTTGATTTTCTTTAAACAGAGGTAATTACAATATCAAGTCCTGTTCTGTAAAGCTCTTTCTATAGATGAATGAACTGAAGTAAGTTTAACTGCTAATTAACTGGCACTAAAATTTAATTGGGCCCAAAGGGTGAAACACTCAGAATTCATTAATTTTCCCTTTCAGGAGAACTGCAGTAGTAGCCTGATGTCCAGATTCCATAGGAGCTCATCTATTCCATTGACCAAATGTGTATGAGTACATTCAACCAAAGGCTTAGATTAGGATCTTAGGCACATATTCAAACTGTGCATGCACACATGTCCTGAAAGTAATATTTCCCTTCCCTTTTCATTTTGTCAGATGACTGCAGGTCAATCACAGGCAGAATACCATAAGTGAGGTCCGTAGTTAAGTGTCTGCTACTTAACTGAGTCTCTCTAACCACATTTACAGTAGACTCCAAAGAACTCCATATGCTCTCCATTCATTGAAAGAATGACAGGCCAACAGGAGCTTGTGGCTAGTGAGTAAGGCTCTGCAGGGAAGTGCATCAGTGCAATCCAAACAGACTACCTCCCTGGCTCACTGTCATATTATCCAGTTTTTTTTATTTTTCTCCTCCCTACATGTTTCCTTCCCCCAACCCCTTTCATATAGCAATTGGCTTTGCCTATTTTTGCATTCTGTAAACATATTTATGAAAATACGGTAATTTCCCCACTAAACAACTTCATTAGGCTTAAATAATATTATACAGATAACTTGTTTAAAAGAGAGTAGTGATGAATGTATGTAACTGATGCATCTTATGAAATTAAGAAGCAGATGTTCGAGAAAATATTTTTTTAACTTAAATCTGGGTTCTTAAAAAGATCAAACTCACTGATTTATGAAAATTACTCTATCAGTGTACTTGAAAAGCATGTATACTTTACTAAACTTTACTTACTTTCATTCCAATATTGAATCAAATTTTCAAACTACATCAAAATGATATTTGGAAACCATGGTCCATACTTTATTTCCATATACTATATTTATTTGAGAGGACATTTGTTTTCCTTAATTTCTTATTATTAGATCATGAAGACTTTTTATTTTATGATAATGAATTGTCAAATTAAGATAGCTAGAACTTTTTCATTAGCTTTTTATTAGTAGTACCAATTTGTTTCTTTTATTGGATAGCAGTGATACTCAATGCATTATTAAAGTTATTAAAATTGGTTGTTTTAGATATATTCAGATATTCTCCCCCAAGCACATAGAACAATTTACTAATTAGTCAGGAATAATACATTATATCTTGAGCTATCAGAAAGTTATGAATTTACGATTGTATTTTTTGGTTCACTTTGTAAAATTTCAGAGAAGCTCTTACTTTGAAGAAGGGCATATTCATAAGTGATGAAACAAGAAAATCATGGATTCACAATAATTAGGAGCTTATGGCAGATTTTCCTTTTTGTGTAAAAATAATTTAGTTATAAAAAAATACAACCAATGTACCCTATATCATAATAACCCTTTTTTATATCTAAAATTCAAAATTACATTAACACAAAGATAAACAGATTTACTTTGCTTTTAAAAGATAAAAATAATGAGAGCGCAAAGAGAACAGGTATATTTAAGAATTGCGTAGAATATACGTGGAGATATAATTTAATCTTAAAATTAATATCAGACCTTATTTGATATTATATGGGAGTTGTATGGAATTATTAACTTGGGGAATAATAAGCAGATTAGAAAATAAAACCATTACAATTGACTTACCCATTTTGACATGTATGGAAACTAAATGATTGCTCTTTGCACTTGCAGCTGAGCTCAAATATGCATAATGGATCCAAGTCTTTGAAGTACAAGATTTCAGGAGATGGAGCTGGAAGTATTTTTTTCATTGATGGAACAACAGGTGTCTTATCTGTGGCACAGAAGCTGGATAGAGAGAAACAGGCCTTCTACAATCTAAAAGCCCATTTAATAGACATCACTACTGGAAAGGCTGTGGAATATGAATCTGAGTTTGTTGTCAAAGTTACGGATATCAATGACAATGCACCAAAATTCCTACATGAACCTTATGCGGCCGTTGTACCAGAGATGTCTCCAGAAGGTATTACATATTAATTGACATCAAACATATATTAGCAATGTAAACAAGTTTGAGATTTTGAGGATATGATTTGAAAGTGAATTATTTGAAAATTCTACATTTGTACTTCCTTTTACAAGTATGTTAAGTAAAATATTTGAAATAGGAAGCTACTAAAATTGTGTAAACAATGGTAATACATATTGATGAATTGTCTTATTAAAATATATTCTCAGTCTTCAAAGCAATAGGAAAAAGTTTAAACATGTTTATTTGAGTGATCTAAGAAATTCTTTAGCTTGTTCACTTACTGGTTTCTTCAATATAAAAATTTATATTCCAATACAAAATATACTTTTGTATTCTAATAAAGGAAAAATGGTGGATCCTAACAGATATGCATATAAAAAGAGGAATAGTCCACTTAATTCTTCGTGCATCAAAATCATGGAACAGGAAGCCTAAAAACAAAATAAGTAGATTGTGCCCAAGCTGGTTTTGCTCAATGGATAGAGCGTCAGCCTGTGATCTGAAGGGTCCCAGGTTCGATTCTGGTCAGAGGCACATGCCCAGGTTGTGGGCTCGATCCCCAATAGGGGACGTGCAAGAGGCAGCTGATCAATGATTCTCTCTCATCATTGATGTTTCTATCTCTCTCTCCCTCTCCCTTCCTCTCTGAAATCAATAAAAATATATTTTAAAAAATAAGTAGGTTTGAATACCTCTATGAAGCATTATACACTTCCAAATTCCTTTTTAAAGCAAATGTTACTTTTATAAATATTTCAAAAATAATAACTGTAGAAAAGAATGTTTTTCATAAGATATAAGTATTGGCTACTTTGGGAATCAGAAATGTCTTTCCAATAGGGCATAATTATAGTGTGGATGTGTAAAATTGGTCCACTTACTCATTGAATCAGATAATTTTGAAAACACAATATATAATTAAATTAAATATATATAATTTACTAATGTGATAAACTTAAATGTGATTTAATAATGATCATTTAAAATTTTGCTTCCATACTCAAAAACTGTTTTACCTTAACATTTGATTCATTAGCCAGTGAGTATAAAAATGTATATTCCATTGTATATTTTCCTGATTTCTTTGTGTTTTTTTTTTAACCTTCCAGGTAGCAATTTAAAGACCTCTTTCTACATTTATTCAGAACACAGGTCTTTAATTAAAGCATAAACTATTTTAGTTGTGTAATACATATTACAACCAATTATCATTAGGTTTAAAGGACAAATTAATATTGTTCCATTTGGTAGCTAGGCAATGAAACATTATTTATTCCCCCTCAATCTGCCTCCTTCTCCTCCTCTTATGCCTCCTCCTCCTTTTCCTCCTTCTCTTTTCTTTATTCACCTCATCCTCCTTCTTCAATAAGCACATATGAATTTAACATGTTCTAGGAACTTTTCTTTGAAACTGCGGATTCAATTGTGAAGGAGATCTATAGAGTTAGTCACCAGTATGAAACTTATGTTTTAGTTATAATACAAACAATACCTATTTGCAATAAATAAGATAATATTTGATACTGTATGTTATGAAAGTATTCAGTATGGGAAAAGTATGCTGATGATTAATTGACTGAAGGAAGTGGGGACAAGTTTGCAGGTAAAATTTGAATGGAATGAAACAGAGGACACCCATGCCATGTTCTAGGAAAAGCAGTGTGATGAAGATTGTATTATGAATATGAGAGTTATTGGCCTATAGTGAGCATGTAGGTCATGGCACTAGATGAGATCCTCGTATAGACAATATAGGCAGAGATGAGAAAAACATACCTGGTAAATCGACTGTTAAGCAAATGGGAGTTGGCTCATAAATTAGTATGAATGGGATTGGCCAGTGATATAGGAAGAAGAGAAAGATCTGAGATGAGATGTTGCAATGGAACATCTAGGTGGAATGCTGCTGTGAGGTAGAATAAAATCAAGATAGCCCTGATTTTGATTTAGCAAGTTGAAGGCCCCTAGTGTTTTCAGTAAGAGTAATTTGGTTGAATTTGTGTAACTACGTTATGTTGGAAATTATTCTATTGCATGAATGGAAGGAGAAAATGAGGTTGACAGTTAATTTAGCCACTTTAAATGTGCTATGCTACAGGGAGAAAATAGAGATGTGAGGCAGGAGAGAGAGGGATATGAAGTGTAAAGGCGATTTTTAAAAATTATTGTTTAATTATTTATTAAGATGGGATATTTAATAGCATAGTTACATACTCTAGGAAATGATGCAAAAGAAGAGTATTTTTGAAGCAAAATAAAAGGGATGTGACTGCTAGAAAACTATTCTTGAGAAAGAGTGATGAAATTTAAAGCAATAATAGAGAGGACAGATCTAGGTAGGTTAACACATTGATTGTTAACAAACCAGGTAACACATGATTATTTCTATTTAATCAGTGATGCCTGAGGCAAAGGCAGTAACTGAGAGCAGAGGGGCAGAATTTTATAGAGAGGAGGTACAACACGGGCATTTTATAGAGTTGGAGAGTGAGCCCACGATGGGATTCCAGTGTGTACAATACAGTATTTGTATCATGGCACCAAGTGTAGCCATGCTGTGGTTGATTTGATGGAGATCACAAAACATGGGTTTGGTCTGTACGATATGTGGCTACTTACGCTTTGCAATTAGAGGTCCCAGTACATATTAACCTAGTCGGTCTGTGTAATTTAATGTAGCCTGCGGAAGTGCGAGTAAATATTTCATTACAAGTAAATTCAAGGTTCAGGCTATGTGTGGAATCATACCAAAAACAATGATCACTTTTCATATCTTTCCAGCAATGGAAGGGGTCAATAGCATAATGGGCAGCTGCAACCAGAAATACTTTCTAATATGGAAGTAGTGGAACACCTCCATTGCTGTCAATAATTTTTTTAGATGTCTCCCTCTGGAAAATGCTTACAGTTATTAACTTTGCTTTGAAGGAACTTGTTATATTATACATATTTTTTCTGTTTCCCTCAATCTCAATATTTAACTAATGGACGGTGTGGACTTTATTTTATTTGAATATACCTTTAATTCTTTATCTTCTTTCCATATCCATTGCCATTTAACAGGTTCTTGAGTGTTAATTTTGCTTCCAAATTCCCTACATACCTATTTTATCTTTTACAAAGCAACCAGTGAAAAATTTTATTCTCCATTGTCTTTCTTAAGTAGATTTGTATTGTATTAGAGTCTACTACTAATTATTATATTTGAATCTGTACTTTAAACTTAGAACTTGGTAGACTATTAAAAGGAATCTACATTTAAGGATAATGAAAAGAGAAAACCAAGAAAATTATAAACCATGCATTGCTTATTTAACAAATAATATTTATTTACAAGTAATATTCATTTACAAGTAATGATAGGTTTGTACTGATTACATTTACCTTTGAAATGCAGTTCTTTTAAACTAGAACTATCAGGTGGAACTATGATAAAACATTCTGTTTGCTCACTCATCAGTCTGGGTGTGCAAATAGTATATTTCTTCCACACAAAAATATAAGATCTAATAGGCCAAGAGTAATACAGTACCTGAGGTTTGGGATGATTAAATAAATGAATGAGTGCATAGACAAGAGGGAAATGCCATCTCTTTCTTGAGTGTCATTTAGAGATTCTAAGCTGTAAAGTAATTGCACCTCAAGTATAAACACAGTAAGGATGGGTCAATTAATACTTGTAAATGACTAATAATTATTGTACTGATAAAATGAGTTCACAGTGTAAAGGAGTGAGCAGGTGCATGAATTAAACCACCAATTCCATCATGGATTTGATTTCTGAAAATTACATTTTTACTAGACCATCTAATATCTTATGTCTGTTTTTGTTGTTGCCAAAAATCACAGATTCAGACTGTATGTCAAAATACTATTGTTTGATTTGTGCTATGTGGAATTTAACCATTATACAAGTCAATATCCTCTCAATAAATTTGTTTCAGATTAATCAAAGTGTACCTGTACTAAAAATGCAAGTGAAAATACTTTTCCTGTTAGACAATTTATAACTTCATTTTAAGAAAAGGTTGTTAATATTTTTACCACTGAATTTAAAACAAAAACATTACATATAAAAATAAATGAGCCATTTTGAAATCTACAGTTCAAATCTTGTCATTCAAGCACTATATTAAACTATAGTGTGCTGTTTGTTTAGTATTCTATAAATGCAAACTGTACTTCCTAATTTTCTTGCCACAGGTAGCTGACTTCTCTATTGCTTACATGATGTCTAAACTAGTCTGCATATCAAAAATTTATCACTCTTTTCCATTTTTATATTTGAATGCCTCCCATAATCCTAGAAGATGAAGCATTCTGTGTGAAATATGAGACATCACCATCTAATACAGTTTTGTTACAAATATTCAACTACATTTGGGTGAGAATCATTCAGTCCTTTGTTATATTTCTGGTCTATACTAAAGTCCATATAAATCAACATTGACAGAATTACACTATTCTTACATTAGATTTTACTCTTGAAGGATAAATAAGTCTAAAGTGTTGGGAATATAATAGATGCTATCAATAATGCTTGCAATCTTCAAGAAGTTTTAGCACTTATTAACATTATCATACAAAGCGTAATTCATATGTAATTGCTCACATATAATAAATACTTTATATTAACATACCATTACTTCATTATAATTTTCTATCTGTGTTATAACAAGTAAAAAGTATGTCAGCAAATGAAGATTCTTGAGAGTACTAAACTATAATTTTTCTCTCAAGCACTGGTACAGTTTACATCTTGTGTGACATACGTAACAATACATTTTTGCAATACAGTGTGTGAAAAATAGGCGAAGTCAAATATCTCTTAAACTTGTTATCATAAAGTTCTTTTGCAAAAAAAAATAGCTCTGAAGATTCAAAAGCTAGCTGGAAAGGTAAAACTGATTTTAAATTTGCATTTTTGAAGAAGTCTCTCAAGGGTAATATTGGCAGACAATAGCAACTCTCAAAGTGATAAGAAAACCCAGAATTATCCTAGTGAATATATGTATGATTCTGAGAGAGTAATTTTTGTACTTAAACTTTTGTTCACTAAAATGAATAGATAAAAAAGGATTTAAGAGAATCTTTATACAGCAAATACAATTGTTTGCTCTTACAAATGATATAGCTGATCAAGCGAATGCGACTCCATTCAGAAATGCATGCTGACTTAAGCACCCTCACTCCCCAAGAGAAGACTGGTTTGCATTCATTTCTAACTCAATTTCAAGGATTTAGTCCACCTAAACTCTTAATATTTAATTCTTATCATAGGATGGTGTCTTACGATGGAATAGTAGGTGTTAAGGGTGAGGCAATTTAATATACACATATCTATTCTGGGAAATTGTTGCTTTCCTTTGTACATAATCCTGGGGTCATTTTATATTGTCACAGGTGTTCTGAAGTAGGGTTATTCTATGCCCAGTTTTACCCAGAGCAGCTCTGCTTCACCCTATTTTATTTCAGGAATTTTCCTGGAAACATTTGTCCCTAATTTTTTTTTAAAAAATTGTTTTTTTCACCATTTTAATTAAATTTATTTGGGTGACATTAATTAATAAAAGTATATAGGTTTCACTTGTATAATTCTATGATACATCATCATATATTGCATTGTGTGTTTACCACCCAAAGTTTACCTGCTTTTATTTTTTTTAAATAATGTTAGTAGTAGGTGCACTGCAATAAGCTAGAGTGAATTTGGTAGATATCTACTTTTTACTTGTAGCTTCTTCCATGGGGTATGAGAAATAATCACGTGTTAGAAAATCTAAGGCTTTATTACAAAGAATTTCTTTTGGTCAACAACTAACCATACCATGATTTTGACTATTATTTCTGAAGCTACATACAGATAGTCTAGTTCTGCAACTTAGGAACAGAAAACGCCCAAGGAAAGAAATGAAATGGAAACAATGAGAAGCTGTAGGGGAAATAAATGGATGTGTCCAAAAAAGAGTAGTTAAAAGAACATCTTGCCCAATAAAAACTGATTGAATCGGTGGTTCCTAAGAAGGCTTTTGTTGAAATAACTTCACAATCACTACAATAATTTGTTTATTATTATTTATTTATGTAGATGTAATTTTAATATTACATTGTATAAGGTTAAGATATATGATGTGTTGATTTGATATATTTATATATTGCACTATGCTTACCACTGTAGCATTAGCTAACATCTCCATCATGTCACATAGTTATCATTTCTTTTTGTAGTGAGACCTTTAAGATCTAGTCTTTCAGCAGCTTTGAAGTTTATAAAATAATATATTTGATGATAATCACTATGTTGTGCATTTCTACAGAATTTATATTTTAAATGCAATTTTGTATCCTTTGATCAATATCTCCACAATTTCCCCACTCTCAGCCCCTGGTAACCAGCAATCTACTCTCTGTTTTTATAAGTTCAGCTTTTTTAGATTTCACATATGATATTAAGTAGTATTTGTCTTTCTTTGTCTGACTTATCTTACTTATTTTAATGCTCTTAAGGTCCATAAATGGTGTCACAAATGGCAGAAATAAGTTTTAAAACACTTGAAACAACCTTAGCTGGTTTCGCTCAGTGGGTAGAGCATTGGCTTGCAGACTGAAGGGTCCTGGATTTGATTCTGGTCCAGGGCGCATGACTGGGTTGCGGGCTCAATCCCCAGGGCACATGCAGGAAGCAGATGAAGAATGACTCATAATTGATGTTTCTATCTCTCTCTCCCTTTCCCTTCCTCTCTGAAATCAATAAAAATATATTTAAAAAAAATAAAACACTTGAAACAAATGTGTGTACATTTTGAGTACTTGTACAGTATAAAACAAGTGTTAAATAACTAACATCAAAATACTAAGACAAAACAGCAAACATCCATATATAATAAAAGCCCAGCAATTGAACCGCAAAATGACCAGAACGACCGGTCGACCAGTCGCTATGACACTCACTGACCACCAGGGGCATATGCTCAACACAGGAGCTGCCCCCCTGCTGGTCAGTGCACTCCCACAGTGGAAGCGTTGCTCGGCTGACCAGGATGAATGGCTGCTCCCACTGCGGGAGCAGCCGCTCAGAGGGCGGGTCCACAGCTGCTCAGCTGACTGGGATGAGCAGTGCTCCCACACTGGGCTGATCCCCGAGGGCACACACCCCCCCCCACCAGTGCATGAATCCGTGCACCAGGCCTCTAGTTACATGTAATTAAGGGATATGGTAAAGTTTCAAAAGTTTTATTACTGAAGAATACAAGTGCTTTCTATTACAATTTTTCAGTTTACAAAATTAGAAAACTAAAAACACATGATGCTAGTTGCAAAAAAAAATCACATAGGCTACTTGACTTGCGCTATTTGTGTTAACATTCTTATTGACACAGAACATCATAAATCAATAAATGCAAATTTTCAAAAAGACCCATAATGCTAGATTACAATAAATTTAAGTTGAGCATTAATTTTAAACGTACAAGTACTTATTTTTCATATTTATATTAATCATTACTGGATTTTAATGATAATGCTTACTCATCAGTATCTAGTAGATTTTGCTTTGCATTAAAAACAGTTCTTTAAACAAGTAGGGAGTTTATAGAAGGAAATTAAACAGGCAAAATAGTTATACCTGTCCTCAACTTGATACTATTTCCAGCTTAGTTAAGTAATATTTATTAAAATTCCATCAACATTCTCCAATTTTTGAGGTGCTGATCAAACCATAATTTTTGAAGGAAAGTGTTTCCAATTTTTTTTATTTCTCTGCTAATAACACACCTTTGAAAATCCTGACTCACACATTATAATGGATTGTTCAATGGTTACAGTTAATTATGTCACAGGCATAGATGTTTAAAATTCTACATTGTATGAGGTTATATCCTCTTGTCTATATAGAAATTATACATGGTTTTGAAATTCAGAACAAGGATGTAGACTAGTCTTGTATATCATCATTGTACTAACTGTTTACTTTCTCTTTAGGGACATTCATCATCCAGGTGACAGCAAGTGATGCTGATGATCCTTTATGTAATAATAATGCTCGTCTTGTGTACGAGTTACTACATGGCCAACCATATTTCTCCATTGAACCAACAACAGGTATTTCTAAATGAAACCAAGTGCAATTCAGCATAATTCTAAATAGGCAAATATAACAGGAAAAATTCTCAGCTTACAAACATGTTGTATTGCAGACCTGTTATTATACAAAAAATAATATAAAATAAATAAATGGGTTATACTTAAAACTTTTAATCATTTTCTAGTCTGTTAAATGATTTTTCTAAGGCTGAAAGATTGGACTCCACACACTCATACCACAAATGGTTTGTGTGTGGGGCATAAGACATATGCATGGATTCTTGCAAATCAATTCAAAAATGACAGATAACCCAATTCAAAATATGAGGAAAAGAACTTTATAAGCAGTTGACAAAAATATTGATATAAAAAAGCCTACAATCATATTAAAAATGCTCACCTCGTTAATCATCATGGAAATGCAAACTAAAACCACAATGAGATACACCAAAAACCCAACCAGAATGACTAATATTAAGCATGAATTTACAGCTGGATGTAGGAACTGAAATAAGGCATTTGCTTTCAAGAATTTATTTCTGCATTTTATGTATTTTTATTTAGATTTAAACATTTACATGTTAAAAATGCTTTTCCAATTTCCATTTATCAATTGAATACTTTATAAAATAAATAGGACATTTTTCTCTTCTTTTAAATATGTCAATTGAATGCAGAAGGGTTATATGACACCAATTCATTTTAAAAATATTGATTGCCATGTCCAAAACAAAGATTAAGCCCATATAAATCCTGCCTTTAAGAGCTTATAGTCTCTAAAAATGGAAAACCAAGAAACAAAAATAAAACAAACAAGTACATAGCTAACTGCCAGGAATGTGGCAAGTTTCAAAAGAAGGGAAATTCTATACTTGTTTTAAGAGGCAAATTATTATTTTCATCTTGGTAACATGAAAAGCTTAAAAGAATTAGAGCATTCTATTGGACTTTTAAACATTTCTTATCAATTCACTCAATTAGCAAATACTAAATGCCTCAGCCTTTCTTTCTCACTCAGGGTTTCTTAAGAGAATCAGATTCAGAAAAATATGACTTGAGTGACTCTATTTTCAATTCTATCGAGGATGGTACCTAGCTTCTATTATTTGGGATGCACAGGACAAAAGCTATTTTAATATTTGCAGTGGATTCCTTAAGACATTAGGTTTTAATTCCCTCACACAATCTTGGTTGAGAAGGGTCAAATATGTTAACAGGCATTGTCGCAATATACTGAATTTATGATATTACACCCTTAAAAATTATAACAAAGACAGAAAAAGAACATGAATTCCTTCCTTGGAACTTACAAATATATATTAAACATGTTGAATACTCATGAATACATACACTCAGTTTGTGAATATTATTATTAAGTGAAACAAACAAGATGCTATAAGAGAAAGAAAGTGAGGATTACTTTATATTGGGTGGTCAAGACAGAATAACCTGAAACAAGAATGCAAAGCTGAGCCTGTGGCAGAGGTGAAGGGTGTGGAAGGGCATTCCAGGTTATGGAATGTAAGAGACATTCCTGAGATGGGAGAGTGTTGAAGCTCTTAGACCAGAGGCCAGTGTAGACAAGCACAGAGCAGGAGAGTAGAAAATGAGGTATCTGAAGAACAGATATGTGCTGGGTCATACTGGGGCTTCTTGACCATTTTAAGCACTGTCTTTGTTCCCAATTCTCACTATTTTCTAAAAACATATTGAGCAAGTTAGTTAAAGCTGTGGATTGTATTAAAGGAGGAGAGGTGGAATGGGCAGCGAGACAGATGAGAGCCAAAAAACATGAAGCTGTAAATTTCAGCGTGTATAAGAGGATCTGGGAATATATTATACTAGAGGCCCAGTGCACGAAATTCGTGCATGGGGGTGGGAGGGGTGTGTCCCTCAGCCCAACCTGCACCCTCTTCAATCTGGGACCCCACAAGGGATGTCCGACTGCCCATTTAGGTCTGACTGCCCGGACATCCCTCTCACAATCCAGGACTACTGGCTCCCAACCGCTCACCTGCCTGCCTTCCTGATTGCCCCTAACTGCTTCTGCCTGGCAGCCTGATCACCCCCTAACCACTCCCCTGCCAGCCTGATTGATACCTAACTTCTCCCCTGCAGGCCCGATTGCCCCTAACTGCCCTCCCCTGCCAGCCTGGTCGCCCCTGTCCTCCCCTGCAGGCCTGGTCCCCCCCAACTGCCCTCCCCTGCAGGCCTGGTCCCCCTCAACTGCCCTCCCCTGCAGGCCTGGTCCCCCCGCAACTGCCCTCCCCTGCAGGCCTGGTTCCTCCCAACTGCCTTCCCCTGGAGGCCATCTTGTGTCCATATGGGGGCGGCCATCTTGTGTGGTGGAGTGATGGTCAATTTGCATATTACTCTTTTATTAGATAGGATATCCTTTCTTCAGTCTGAAGGTGAGAAGAAAAATTGAAAATAAAGTAGGCAAAGTTCGTGGAAGCCTCCCACATGGGGAGTGAAGGCCTCTATGTTCCTCTCACTCACTGATGTACTGATCTCTACATCTTTGGATATATCATAGCATATATCTGAAGCTCAAATACTATTCTCCTTTGCTGATATAAAACAATTCTCTCTTGAGTTACATATAGGGAGATACTAGCAGCATCTATTTAAATATTCAATGGTTTTCATACTGATTCACATAATAGATTATAGCTGTGAAATACTCTAGCCACAATTAAATCCTCTCACAACATAGCTATTTTTCTTTCTTAAAAAAAAAAAAAACACACACACACACAAAACCTGGTATCACAATTTTTTTTAATGCATTTCTTTTTCCAGACACATTTGAGGATTGGCCATTATTTTTCCTGTGTTTTGTTACGTGTTCCCCAAATCTTTAGGACTGCATTCCCTTGTCCTATAAACTGCTGACATTTTTTTCTAGGTTTTATTCAGTGATGATTTTTTTCACTAAACGACTTCATAGATAGTGGACATGTATTGTCATATTCATCATGGTTCATCTTGAGTTCGAATATCTGTGCGTGTGTTCATCTCTATTAGTAGGTAATGAATAATAGTGTCAGAAACCAATCTTTCTTTATTCAACATGACTCAAAATAGACATCACAGGTGCACAATGTTTTTTGCATACATTTGGTATTGTAATTTACACATTTACCCATAATAACCTAACTTATTCCAAGTTAAGAAGAAGAGTTAATTGTAGCACACTAATATTATGTTAGAGAAGACAGTGGAAAATAGATTGAGGTAAAAATAATAGTCTTCTTCTATACCTGTGGGTTATCATACAATGGATTTTTATTAAGGGTCTACTACTGTCCTTAATATTGTGATGACCCATGAAAGTCTAGGTAGAATTGTTGTTTAATTTACTATTATTGCTATTATTTTATCTAGAGCTATGTCTGGCACATTGTAGAAGTTCAAAATGTGTCAAAAGAATGATAATATGGTTGAATTCTTGAAATTAACTAGGAATATATCATGGTTAATAATAAAATAATAATTGGAGTTTATCACGTTTTTAAAGGAGTTATAAGAACATCTTCTAAAATGGATAGAGAGCTGCAAGATTCATATTGGGTAATTGTACAAGCCAAAGACAGGATTGGTCTGCCTGGAGCACTATCTGGAACAACGAGGGTATTAATTACACTTTCTGATATTAATGACAACATACCTACATTTAAAAAAGGTAAGTAGAAAGCATCTTGAATTTTTATTATACCATAATAATAAGTCTGTTGAATATATGCAGGTGTTAGTGTGCATTCTAAAAGCACTGTTACCAGCACTAACATTATATAAAATAAATTTAATTGTTCTAAGACATGCTATTTTCATTAGCATGAAAAGTCAAATACAAATGAATGAGTCATGTGTTATTTTTTTAATAAATCTTTATTCAGATTATTACAATTATTTCTCCTTTTTCCCCACATAGCTCCCCTCCACCCAGTTCCCACCCCACCTTCTGCCCTTACCTCCCCCCCACTGTCCTCATCCATAGGTGTATGATTTTTGTCCAGTCACTTCATGAACCCCCCCATACCCCTTTCCCCCTGAGAATTATCAGTCCACTCCCTTTCTATGCCCCTGATTCTATTATATTCACCAGATTATTCTGTTCCTCAGGTTTTTAATTCACTTGATTTTTAGGTTCACTTGTTGATAGATGTGTATTTGTTCATAATTTTTATCTTTACTTTTTTCTTCTTCCTCTTCTTTAAGAATACCTTTCAGCATTTCATATAATACTGGTTTGGTGGTGATGAACTCCTTTAGCTTTTTCTTATCTGTGAAGCTCTTTATCTTCCCTTCAATTCTGAATGATAGCTTTGCTGGGTAGAGTAATCTTGGTTGTAGGTTCTTGCTATTCATCACATTGAAAATTTCTTGCCACTCCTGTCTGGCCTGCATAGTTTCTGTTGAGAAATCAGCTGACAGTCGTATGGGTGCTCCCTTGTAGGTAATTAACTGTTTTTCTCTTGCTGCTTTTAATATTCTCTCTTTGTCTTTTGCTCTTGGCATTTTAATATAATGTGTCTTGGTGTGGTCCTCTTTGGATTCCTTTTGTTTGGGGTTCTGTGCGCTTCCTGGACTTGTAAGTCTATTTCTTTCACCAGGTGGGGGAAGTTTTCGGTCATTATTTCTTCAAATAGGTTTTCAGTATCTTGCTCTCTCTCTTCTTCTGGCACCCCCATAATTCTGATGTTGGTACGCTTGAAGTTGTCCCAGAGTCTTCTTACACTATCTTCAACATTTTGGATTTTTTTTTTTTTTGCTTTTTGCTTTTTCGGTTGAGTGTTTTTTGCTTCTTTGTGTTTCAATTCTTTGACTTGATTTTTGTGTTCCTCTTGTCTGTTTTTGGGTCTCTGTATAATATTTTTTATTTCAGTCAGTGTATGTTTAATTTCTAGTTGGTCCTTTTTCATATCTTCGAGGTTCTCGTTATATTTATCAGCCTTTTCTAGGATATTCTTAAAAAGCCTTATAACCGTGGTTTTGAATTCTATATCCAGTCGTTTGTTTTCCTCCATTTCTTTCGTTTGTGATCTGATTCTTTGACGCCGCATTTTCATTGATTCCCTGAGTTGGTAAGGTAGATTTGTGTGCTAGGTTTCCAATATGGCCCAGTGTGTCTGCCTCCCCAGTTAACCTGAGGTGGACACTCTTGGTGCACCCCTTTGTGGACTGTGTGTACAGCCTTGTTGTAATTAAGTCTTGATTGTTGTTGGTATCACTGGGAAGAATTGACCTCCAGGCCAGTTGGCTGTAAGGATCAGCTGTGTCTATGCTGGGAGAAGTTCAGTGCTGGAGACAGCCTTATAGGATTAGACTTGCCAAATTGCAATAGCCTCTGTGCTCAGCTTGGATGGGGTGGAGTCTCAGTCTTGGCTTCCTGTCAGCCTTACCATTGCGTGCACGTGCGCGCCTTCAGACCTCCACCTTCCCTGGCTCCTGAGTCTCTGCTCGAGAGTCCAGACTCTCCCCACAAGACCGTGGGTCCCCAGGGGCTCGCCTGGAACCGGGGTTCAGTGCAGTCAGGAACCTCCGACTCCCTTCCACTAGGGAAAGCCTGTGGCAACCTCCACAGCCTTTGTGTGCACTGGCGTGCGCGCGCGCGCTCTCAGTCCTCCGCCTTCCCCGGCTCCGGAGTCTCCGCCTGAGAGTCCAGACTCCCCCCACAAAAGCGTGGGTCCCCAGGGGCTCGCCTGGAACCGGGGTTCAGTGCAGTCAGAACTGGGGCCCAGTGGAGTCAGGAATCTCCGACTCCCTTCCACTAGGGAAAGCCTGTGGCAACCTCCGCAGCCTTTGTGCGCACTGGCGTGCGCGCGCGCGCTTTCAGTCCTCCGCCTTCCCTGGCTCCCGAGTCTCCGCCCGAGAGTCCAGACTCCCCCCGTAAGAGCGTGGGTCCCCAGGGGCTCTCCTGGAACTGGGGTTCAGTGCAGTCAGAACTGGGGTTCAGTGCGGTCGGGGGCTTCCTTCCCCCTTCTGCCAGAGAAAGTCAGCCAGGCTCTCAGCCGCCCTTCCTCTCTGAGCGCACAAAGACCCTTTGCCGTACCTCCAATTCTCTGTGAGCTTTTCTCTCTCCTTCTAGTTGTAGAATTTTCACTCAGCCAGCTTTTCTGTGGTTCTGGATGGTGTCCGTTCTGTCTTTTAGTTGTAGTTTTGAAATTGTTGTGCGAGGCAGCAGTTTAGGTGCTTACCTATGCCGCCATCTTGGTTTCTCCCTCATGTGTTATTTTTCAATTGCTTCTCTAACCAATCACCACAAACTTCATGTCTTAACACTAACTTATTTTCTTAACGATGTCTGATATGCGTGTCAGCAGGCCAAGTAGGATCATGCAAAATATGTCTGCAGGGCTGCCTCCTTTCTGTGGGCTCTAGGGCAGAATAAATTTCTTTGAATTTGGCTGTTGCCAGAATTCAGTTATTGTGTTTGTAGGATAAAAGTCTCTGTTTCTTTAATGGCAGTCAACTGAAGGACATACTTAGCTCCTAGAGGCCTCTTTCTGGATTTCGTGCATGGCCACAGATCTCAGAAGCACCAAAAGGTGTCATATCCTTCTCTCACTGCTATCACGCTGACCTACACTTTTATTTCTTCTTCCACTTTTAAGGACACATGTGAGTACATTGGGACCACTTGGATAAACCAAGACTATGTCCACATTTCAAGTTCACTGATTAGCAACCTAAATTCCATCTAAAACCTTAATTCCCTACTGCATGTATTCGGGGTTATTACAACACAAATAAATTTGGGAATCATTCTTCTACCTACTACCAGGAATAATTTAAAATGAGTATATCGCCCTGGCTGGTTTGGCTCAGTGAATAGAGCATCGGCCTGCGGACTGAAGGGTCCCAGGTTTGATTCCGGTCAAGGACATGTACCTTGGTTGTGGGCACATCCCCAGTGGAGGGTGTGCATGAGGCAACTGATTGATGTTTCTCTTTCATCGATGTTTCTAACTCTCTATCCCTCTCCCTTCTTCTCTGTAAAAAATCAATAAAATATCCTATCTAATAAAAGAGTAATATGCAAATTAACCATCACTCTGCTACACCCACCAGCCACGCCCACCAGCCAATCAGGAGTGAGTATGCAAATTGACCCAACCAAGATGGCTGTTAATTTGCATATCCAGGAGCAGAGCGAAGACTGAAGACAGCGTAGAAGAAGAAAGCCAAGTGTTGCAAAAGGGAGCAAAGTTGCAGAGAAGCAAGCAAGCGGGGCGGGGGAGAAGGGAAGGAAGCAGGCGGGGTGGGGGAGAAGGGAGGAAAGCAGACCGCCACAGGAAGCCCTATTGCAGGAATCTTCCTGCAATGGGCCTCTAGTATTAAAATAAAATAAAATAAAATAATGAAATAAAATAGTGTATACCTATTTTTTTTTATTTTTGTACCAAGAAAAGATCACATCTGCTCTGAAAATTTAAGTAGTAAGTACAAGTTAAATCACACAGTGTGCTTCAGAAAGAAATTCTTATGACATTCCTAGGAGGAACTTATTTTTTAAGGAGTTTCTTTTTCAGGGAATACTTTCTTAGCTACAGAAATAAATTTGCAAGCATTTCCATAAATCATGAGAAAATTACCATGCGCACGCACGCACACGCGCACAAATACACACACACTCCTAAATGATGCAGACACTACTCAGTGAAGCCAATTTGTGCCAGGTCCAGGGTTAACAAATTTTCTGAACTTTTGAGAAATATTAGAATTCTGAATTTTTATTTCTGTGCTATTGTCCAATTTTAAATTGTGTTTGTTTACAAAATGTAGCTACTGTGTTTTCTTTTAAATGGAAATTATACATATTCAGGGTGTACTACATGATGTTTTGATATATACATAGTGAAATCATTACTGCAGTCAAACTAACCTGTCCATCTCCGCACACCAGTGGATGTGCGTGTGCATGTGTGCATGTGTGTGTGTGTGTGTGTGTGTGTGTGTGTGTGTGTTGAGAGCAACTGAGAGATATATACTCTCAGAAAATTTAGTTACCAAATACAATATAATCTTACCAAATAATAAAGAAACATGTAAAATGACCGTACCTCCGCTATGCCCACAGCCAATCAGAGTGAGTATGCAAATTAACCCAACAAAGATGGTGGTTAATTTGCATACATACCTGGGTCCAGGGAACCTCATCAGCACCCAGGTCACTCCCAGCCAGCCATCGGGCGGAGGCTTTAGGCTTGGGAAGGGGCCAAGCCTGCGATTGGAGGGGCGGGGACCCCCTTCCCAAGCCTAAAGCCTGGGGCAGAGGCTTTAGGCTTGGGAAGGGGCCGAGCCTGCAATCGGAAGGGGGGTTCCCCTTCCCAAGCCTAAAGCCTGGGGCGGAGGCTTTAGGCTTGGGCAGGGGTGGAGCCTGGGATCAGAGGGAAGGGGAAAAAATCAATGGAAACATATCCTCAGGTGAGGATAAAAAGAAATGTAAAGAAAGAAATGTCATATCCTATGAAAGACACATCTTGAAAATGCTTAAAGAAAGTTGTCATTTTTTCATGGTGAAGGGACTGGAGTCCGTGTTGATGAAAATACCTTGGTGGCTGCGGTGACTGGCAGTGGCTGCAGCAGCAGGGTGATGGGGCTGGTGCCTTCCCCTGATCAGCCCAGTCGCCTCCTGCAAAAGGAGGCCAGACTGCGGCTTAGGTCCGCTCCCAACGGGGAGCGGGCCTAAGCCATCAGTAGGACATCCCCTGAGGGCTCCCAATATGTGAGAGGGGGCAGGCTGGGCTGAGGGACCCCTCCCCAGTGCACAAATTTTGTGCACCGGGCCCCTAGTTAACTATAATTACCATGATCTACATTTCTAAAGCTCATTTCTAGATTTTTAAAATTGATTCATCCTACATCATTGCAACTTTTCACCCTTTGTGCTATATCTTATGAGTCAATAAAAGCTCCTCTTCAGATGGAATGTAGGCAATGGAGTAGCAGTTTGTGACCTTCATCTTCTCATTATGAGTTGTATTGTTCTGTGACTCTCTTCACAACATGAATATGCCCTAAAGGCAAGAAGACAATGTCTAAGTAAATCTGAAATGCTGAGAACTTTATAAAATAATTGGTATATAATAAATGTAGAGAAATGGTGGCTGAATTCATTGAATAAATCTGGTCTACATTTTATTCATATATAGGTAAAAAAGCAAGTTTAAGACTAGAAGGAAGAGAGCTCTCAATGAAGCATGTCAAGACAGAAAATCCTCCAAACTTCAGCTGCTTTTTTAGTTTTTTTAAACTAATATTTATCAGTTATTAAAAAACTGAAATAATCATTTTAAATCCTCTTAGTGACCCAGAGTCCTAAGGCACAATGATAGTTTAGTAACTTCAATTGAATGTGAGTGTGGAGGACATGATTCTAATACCATAAAGTTACCTCATTCTTCAAAATGATTTCCCTATTCCCATCCCACACCACAATCATTTGAAAATGTGTGCATTGACTATTCTTACAAAATAGATGCATGCTGGCCTCCTTACTCTTGTTTGAGTTACTTCCCTTTATTGCTATCCCATTGCACTCCTGGTAAAGCATTTTTTGTCCAAAATATTTTTGAAGGTATGGAAAACAGCACAAAGTGTTATCAAATTGTTTAAAGCATATGCTTGCAGGTTTAGTGCAGTGTCACTCTGTTCTCCAGATTAATTTGTTGGCAATTTTTAATTTGTGCAATCAAATAAAAATTATTTTCATTTTCCCACAATAAAATAAACACTGCAGTATAGTTAAACTGTTATCTCCTTACCCAGTGAAATATTAGCAACTTTTAAGTAACATTTCCTTCGCTTAAAAAATAAAGGAACATATTAGAAGGTGACATGTGCACTGACTTGCCTTATGCTTCTAAGAAGATTGAGAATCCCTTTAAAGAACATTACATTGCATGGCTTTTTTTTTAATTCTAAGAAGTTTCATTCTTTAGAATATTAACATATATGATTATTTCCTACATTTAAGCATATATTACAAATAATAATATATGAGTTGCTAGTTTGTTACCAGTTTTATGCAAGATTCTTCTGCCAAATAAGGAAAAGAGCTCAGTTATTTCTATTTATTATCTCTGAATTTCAAGTATAATTGCCAATATTTTGTTATGGCTAAAGCAGTAGGGTCATTTAATTTAAACACAGATTTTCCACTATATCCATTTTCCAAATTTTAAGGATCCAACTTTCTTTTTCACTTCCACTATGTTTAATGGAATTCAGGCTCAACATCTCCAAATCAACTATCATACTTAGGACTCAACTATTGTCTTTTAGTCTCTCCTATCTTTAATTCATGCTTACATTTAATGGTAACTTTAGGTATCAGAATGCTGGAGTGAAATTAGAAAACCCTTTTTATCAAATTTAATTTGGGATGGTTGAAGGGTACAATAAAAAATAAATCCATGAATATTAAGAAAGTATATGAATAGAAATTTGAAAGTTATATGTACTGGTAATAGGACTTTCTAAGATATATTTAAGGGACAATAATAGATGCTGAATTATATTATTAAGGAAATGTTCATATTATAAAAATAAAAGGTAGAAAGGTGTGCATGGGATTTTCTACAATTGGGAGAGTCTTATGTTAATACAAAGTATCTTGAATTTTGTTTTTAAAGGCTTATACCGCATGAATGTCTCCGAATCTGCACCCATTGGTACTTCTGTAGGAACAATCATGGCACAAGATAGGGACATAGGAAAGAATGCAGAAATGGATTACAGCATTGAAAATGATGATTCACAAACATTCGACATCATTACTAATAATGAGACCCAAGAAGGCATCGTTATATTGAAAAAGGTAGATATATTAAAATTATTTGCTTTGCAGAATAATGCAAAATCAAATCAGAAAAACACATGATTATTTTGTATAGGCAGTTAGTTTTGCTTTATTAAGTAATTGAAATGAGAACCTGTGCTTTATGATTTAGGGAGACAAGGTATTTAGAGATGAGATTTACTTATTACAGAGCTTCTATTTATATGTAGAACATATTTCAAAATTTCAAATAGAGGACAAACTTTTTTAAATGATCTTAAAATACAGGAAATTAATTCTTAATTCTATAAGATTCTTTTGCCCAGAAAAGTGTAATTTTAACCTAATTTTAAAAAATATAGTTATTATCCCAAAACATTTTGTAATAGATAAAAATAAAGTACAAGTAGGGAATTGCTGTGAAACTACTTAATAATAATATCAGAGGGATCCAGTAGATAAAAAGTAAAACCAATATGCAGATCATGAATCATAGAAACATACATTATCTTATTAACCAATGTCACCTCATTAAATTTAACAGAAAAAGAACAACCTAAGGGGGTGGGGGGGAGTAAAACCTAACTGAAACTGAGATAATGTAACAACAAAAAAGTCCTTTTTCTAAGTAATGTGTGGGTACTGAAGCCATTTCTTTTATGTACACTGTATTTCTTTGTAGAAAGTGGATTATGAGCAACAGACCTACTATAATATTAGAGCAAAAGTTAAAAACCGCCATGTTGACGAGCAGCTCAAGAAGTATCACACTGTGGCTTCCACCACTTTTATTAGGGTCCTGGTGGAAGATGAAGATGAACCTCCTGTCTTCCTCCTTCCGTATTACATGTTTGAGATCTTTGAAGGAAGCCCACAGGGATCGTTGGTGGGCGTGGTCTCCGCCATAGATCCAGATTACAACAGATGTCCTATCAGGTATGTCTAGAAGGCCAACTTTGCAGTAATGAATGAATGAACACAGATTGGCTTAAATATAAGATGTGAATGTAACAAGGATATGTCTATATTTCTCTGCATAGTACTTATCAAATTTAGCAACAATTTAGACAATTTATAATAGGTGACCTCATTATTGCTTAAAAAGCAGTAAAATAAGCAATTGCAAACATGCAAGAAATAGGCAGTCACTATCTAAAATTGGATGCAACCAACTCCATTAAGTGGGGTAAGGAGGTGAGGGTGCCCAGTCAAAGAAGAAACAAAGGTGATCCAAATGTGGTGTATTAAAATATTATTTGAATAAAATAATATTCAAAAAATGTAGAAGCACCCTAGCTGGTTTGGCTCAGTAGATAGAGCATCAACCTGCGGACTGAAGGGTCCCAGGTTCGATTCTGGTCAAGGGCACATGCCTATGTTGCGGGCTTGATCCCCAGTAGGGGACGTGCAGGAGGCAGCCAATCAATGATTCTCTCTCATCATTGATGTTTCTATCTCTCTTTCCAACTCCCTTCCTCTCTGAAATCAATAAAGATATATTTTTTAAAAATGTAGAAAGATTTTTATAGGATACCACTTAAAGAAGTAAAAATGAAATGTCTAATTGGTTAGAAATAAATATCTGTGTTACATGTAAACTGTACTTGCCACTATTAAACTAGTCTGTTACATTCATGTACTCAATTTTCTTCTTTAGTTATTTCAGTATTCACATCATAGGCCTGATTAGATTTAAAAGCAAAATCTATTACATGTTCCCTTAATCACCTATTTTCCACACTTCAGAAAATTCCACAAATTTCCGTGTATGTATGACGATACTGGCTCTGCTATGCATTTTGGGGCATGGGGGGTGGGGGGTGGCGCGCTACCGAGAGGAGAAGGAGCTTCTTTGCATTTGTGAGACAGAGCAATGCTCCCAGTTTTCCATAGTAACTACTAATAAAAACCACTTCCTAATTTGTAGATATAGTTCCTATTTAGTTATAGTAATTTTAGGAAAAATATGTCTATTAGAGGCCCAGTGCACAGATTCATGCACATTGAAAGGAAATTAATTAGAAGGTGGCCAGTGGGGCTGGACTGGATAAGATGGGCCAGACATGCCCTGGAGCAAATCTCCTGTGGTCCCTCCCCAGCCAGCTGTGCCTGAGGCAGCACTGGGGCTCCAAAGGCATCTGTGGAGTGAGTGTGGTCCCTCTGGAAGGTGGGCTCCCTCAGCCTGGCCTGTGGGAATCAGGCCAAAACCAACTGGCAGTCTGACATTCCCCAAGGTGCCCCGAAGTGCGAGAGGGCACTCTGCAAAGTTGCTGTCACTTGGTAGCTCCTGCATTGAGCGTCTGCCCACTGATGGTCAGTGCGCATCATACCTACCGGCCGGTTGGCCGGTTGGCTGATCGCTTAGCCTTTTATATGTATAGATGTTATATATATAATTATAACCCAGTAAATCAATTGTTTAGATTTTTTAAGTAATAGACATATTAACCTATTTATTGTTTTCCCTTAGAATACTTAAGACTATCTAATTTTTTAAAATGCCTTAATGATTAAGCTCTTCATTATGTTATAATTTATAAGAACTTGTTGAAAAAAATTTAAATATTGAATCTTAGTGATGTAAATAAGGCAATGAATGATGAATGATTTACAATGCCTGTGAATGTCGATTAAAAAATGGCATGCTTTTAAAAGATAATACAAAATTATTAGAGTTGTGTGTTTACTACTAGTGAAAATGTTAGGTATATAGGAGACACACCCAAATATGAACAGAGGTAATGTGTTTTATAGTATCACTTCTGGTAGTTATTTACCTTATTTTCTACAAAATATATATATATATATTTAGTAACAATTGCTATTTTTACATTGAAATTAATTACCTTTAAAAATAGTTTGTGAGCACCTATTAAAAATATCTTTCAATGCCTTTTCTAGACATTTTTCCATTTGTAAGTATCTTATAAATAAGATTACTTTTCATATATTGCTTTCACAAGGGTTGTTTTTCCTATGTGGTATAGCAAATCTTCAAAATATATCATGAAAACAAAGTTAAATGTATAGAGACTTGGCTTTCGCATGCCTCAGTTTTTTCTGTGAAGTGGGGATAGAACTTTTGTGATTGGACAAACATTAAGAACAAGATATAAAGGCATCTGGAGGAGAAAGCCTGGAAGAACCATTTGTTTATATCCTTCAAGAGCCATTAGCAGTGAGAAAACATTGCTCAGTCACATTTTAATCTTTCAGCTTTTTAAAAATAAATTTATTGGGGTGATATTGGTTAATAATATTATACAGGTTTCAAGTGTACATTTCTATGGTACATAATCTTCATATTGCATTGTGTACCCACCACCCAAAGTTAAATCTTCTGTCACGTTATATCCCCCCTTTACCCTTTGCTTCCCCCATCCCCCTTCTCTCTGGTGACCATCATACTGTTGTCTATGAGTTTTGTTTGTTTTTCTTGTTTGTTCATTTGTTTCTTTCAGTTTTATATCCTATATATGAGTGAAATCATATGGTTTTTATTTTTTTCTGTCTGACTTATTTTGCTTAGCGTGATATTCTCTAGATTCACTCATGCTGTTGCAAATTATAGTATTTAATCTTTTCTTATGGCTGAGTTGTATCTCATTGTATATATTAGAATGAAGAGTCTATAAAAGGACATTTGAAGTGAACCAAAGATTAATTTTCTAAGCATCAAAACTCTACTGTTTAAGCTTTTTAGCTCAGGCTTTTTATGAAATATATTGCAGACATGTGCTCTTTCTAAAATGTGTTTATAGACTGTTACTTAAAATATTAATGTTGACTTATGATCATAATTTTTAAAAACTTTAATTTGGAAATAATCTCTAACATTGGATTGGTTTTATTTCAAATGGTGTATTGTAGAAAAGGATATTTTAGATTTTTAAAACAAAATATTAACTGTTAAACTAATGTTTTATTAGTCAACAAATCTCTTAAGTAGGAAATGTGACCCTCTGTGGGCCTATAAGTAGATTGCTTATAAAAGTTTTAAAGTGAGTAGAGTTAAAACTGAATGCTTCTAAAACTTAGTTCTCTGTAATTTCGATTCTAATTCTTCCTGGAACACCAAGCTAAAATTTACAGATATTTTTAGAGACCTATCAATTCAAGATTAAAATATTCTTATCTTTTGCCACATGATTTTTGGCAAACCTCATTGATGTTTCATCAGAGTCATCTAGAATACCTGTGCAATGAAAAGCCATCACCAAACCCTAGTTATTTCTCTTTTTTAATTTTTATTATTAATCATTTGCAGGCAGGTAAGCTTTTGCTGAGTACTTCAAAGGTTTCTTTCATTGTGGAACTGGAGATCAATTTCCAGGCTTTTGCATGAGAGAATTTTATGATCTATCTTCTTTCCATGTATGATCTAATAGCACATTAGATCAACTAACCTTACTCCTGGGATATCTATATCTATCTATCTATCTATATCTATATCTCTCTCTCTCTCTATATATATATGTATATATCTGTATATCTGTGTATATATATATATATATATATATATATATATATACACACACACAGAGAGAGAGAGAGAGAGAGAGAGAGAGAGAGAATAATATTTTCTTGTGTAGTATTTCTGCCAAACTATAATCTGACACTAATCATAAGGGAAAGCATACAAATCCAAAAATGTTGTAATCTGGGTGAAGGATTGTTGTAACCTGGGTATCCTTTGAACTGGAATATGGATCTAAGTTTATCACTTTCAAATGGCTATTCCTATAATACCAGCACCATTTATTATTAAAAACCTAATTTAACTTTTCCCAGAGATTTGATATACCACTTTCATCATATCATGAATTTAAAAAGTTGGTTTACAGTTGTGAGTATGCAAGTTTATTCTTGTATTATAATTTATTAAGTATTGTATTACTTTCCATATGGACAACCATCAATCTACTTTTGCCCACCCCTGTATATGTGGTTTATTTTTAAAATGTTATCTAATTGTTTTATTTCAGCAAACAGAAACAAGCAATTTCCCATAGGTCAGCTATCAAGTAATTATAATATGATGCTCAGATTTAACAAGCAATTATGTGGTGTTGGAAAGAGACTCAGAACAGTGTAAGCTGAGAATATGTTTTATCTTGCTTTAAATTTTTAAAAAAGAGGTTCGTTAAAAATTAATTTTTATCCCCATTTTTGTATTACTCTTTATAAATGACATTTTGCCATTTTGTTTAAAACAAGTTACTCATTTATTAAAATTCTCTCTTAGAAATGAGTGTGAGTTTAGATTGAGCATACATCAATTTAAGTGTTTTAGTGTTTTCCCCCCCTGTCTCCTCTGAGTTGAATCATAAATATATAAATACACCTTTCTGAAGATTGGTCTGAATTTAATTATCTATGTGGACATGCACTTAACAATTTGTCTTGTTGCTTTTAAAGAGGTGTTATGTATCACTGTTATACAGAGTAAATAAAATTGAGGAACACTTTTTTGGTTCAGGTATTCTATTACCAAAAGCAACACGTTCCAAATTGATGACAATGGCACCATCATCACAACTCACCCTCTTGACCGAGAGACGAGCGCTTGGTGCAACCTCAGCATTACAGCCAGAGAACTATGTAAGTACTCATTTGGGAACCACATATCGGTTCACTATACTTTTTAAAACATTCAATAACTTCTGAACATAGGGACAAAAACTAGTTTAAAATGTTATTGGGAATAAAGTTAAGTGATATATTATATGTCAATTTATACATGTATATTATTATTTTCACTTAACAATGCCTGCTCATTGCTATTATAGTTTAAAAATCATATCGCCTTTTAAGTTTCAGTAATAATATAAACGAACTGCCTGAATCATGGAAAACAGGGCATCCCATAAAAAGTGCTATATATAACCCTGCTGTATGTGTTCACTACCTACAAGCTTGCAGCACAACAGTTCTGTTGATTGTAGGAAATAGATGTTGCCTTGTAACATTTGTTTTACCAGCAAATGAAGTTCACTGTGCTTAGTCTAGTTCCTGGAAAACTTCCCAAGTGAAGCAAAAAGCTATTTCTCAGCATGTCAGCTAAGTGAATAAAAATACTAACTACTTTAAAATAAAGCTGTGAAGATATATGTATGTTTTATATAGTCATGTCAGAGGTTTAATTTGAACTTAATTTTAAACAGATTTTTTTCAGAAAAAAAGAATACAATATTTAAATGAATTTCTTGCTAATTTTTCTTAAATTTATTTGTGCCTGCAGTACTTTTTCTAGTTTATTTAAGCAAAAAGTGATTCTATGGTGATATATTATATGCTTAAAACATTAATAGATGAGCCTTAAATTTTGAGTCATTCTATCTTGAAATCTCTAGAAATACTTTTTAAATATTTTAATGTTTTATTTTATCCATTTATCATGATTACTAGAGGCCTGGGGCACAAAATTTGTCCATGGGGGTAGGGGGTCCCATCAGCCCAGCCTGCACCCTCTTCAATCTGGGATCCCTCGGGTTGAAACCAGCAGTTGGACATCCCTCTCACAATCAGGGATTGCTGGCTCCTAACTGCTCACCTGTCTGCCTGCCTGATTGCCCTTAACTGCCCCCCCCCCGCCAGCCTGATCACCCCTAACTGCCTCTGCCTGCCAGCCTGATTGTCCCTAATTGCTCCTCTGCTGACCTGTTCGCTGCCAACTGCCCTGCCCTGCCAGTCTGGTTGCCCCCAACTGCCCCCCCTGCTGGCCTGGTCACCCCTCACTGCCCCCACTGCCAGCCTGGTCACCCCCAACTGCCCCCATACCAGCCTGATTGCCCCAACTGCCCCCCTTCTAGCCTGGTTGCCCCCCTTCCCCCCCCTCTGCCAGCCTGCTCACCCCTCACTGCCTCCCCTGTCAGCCTGGTCACCCCATGAAGCCTGTTGTTCAGTTGTTACTGTGAGGACAAATTTGCATATTACTCCTATTAGTATAGATAACACAACCAGAGGCCCGGTGCACAAAATTCATGCACTGGGTGGGGGTGTCCCTCAGCCCAGCCTGTACCCTCTTCAATCTGGGACCCCTCAGGGGATGTCTTACTGCCGGTTTAGGCCCGATCCCTATGGGCCTAAACCGGCAGTCGGACATCTCTCTCACAATTCAAGACTGCTTGCTCCCAACAGCTTGCCTGCCTGCCTGCCTGCCTGCCTGCCTGATTGCCCCTAACTGCTTCTGCCTGCCAGCCTGATCACTCCCTAACCACTCCCCTGCCAGCTTGATCTATGCCTAACTGCTCCCCTGCCGGCCCGATTGCCCCCAACTGCCCTCCCCTGCCAGCCCGATCTCCCCCATCTGCCCTACCCTGCAGGCCTGGTCCCCCCCAACAGCCCTCCCCTGGAGTCCTGGTTCCCCCCAACTGCCCTCCCTCCCCTGCAGGCCCAGTCACCCCCAATTGCCCTCCCCTGCTGGCCTGGTCGCCCCCAATTGCCCTCCCCTGCTGGCCTGGTCACCCCTAACTGCTCTCCGCTGCTGGCCTGATTGCCCACAACTGCCCTCCCCTGCTGGCCATCTTGTGGTGGCCATCTTGTGACCACATGGGGGTGTCCATCTTGTGCAAGGGCGTGATGGTCAATTTGTATATTTCCTCTTTATTATATAGGATAGAGAAGAGTCTTAAAATAATTCTTAATTGTTTATGTATTTCCTAAAAGCCATGAGTTTTTCAAAATCTCATCCCAACACAGAAACCCTCTCTACAGCAGTGGAATAGAGGGAACACAGTCATTGATCAGTCTTATAATAGACCAGAATGTGATGTCCATTAAAGGAAATCGCTAAGAGATTGCCAAGACAGAAATAAATCTAACCCTTTATACACCCAGGCAGATATAGCCCATTGCAAGCAAGTTCTCAAGATAAACCATTAGGAGGACTTCACATCAGGTGTCACACATAGTTATTTAAAATTTACTAAATAGTTAGAGTGACCATCTGTGTTTGCTAATTGACTTTATCCAAATGAAAATTAAGGTTCTCATTCCTATATGACAAGAGGTAGTTTGCAACTTGGGTCAAGACCTTTGCTAAACTTTAGCAGCTCCTACCCTCTCACAGAAACTGGAAGGAAGCAGTGCTTCCTGCTTGATGATTACATTCCAAAGAGCTGGTTCCCAATACTTGAGAAATACAAACCTGGAGTGAAAAGTTGGCAAGAGGTTTCTTTAACTTTTATTTTATTATGTATGTATGTATGTATGTATGTATATATATGTAATGTATGTATGTTTAATCTTCACCAAGGATATTTTTTCATTATTTTTAGAGAGATTAAAAGGAGCAGTAGAGATATAGAGAGAGAAACATTGATGTGAGAGAGACACATTGATCAGTTGCCTTCCTCACGCACCCGGAGCCTGCAACCCACGTACGTTCCCTTGCCTGGAATTGAACCCAGGACCCTTAATTAAGCAAGCTGACACTCTATTCACTGAGCCAAACCAGCTATGGCTCTTTAACTTTTAAAAGGCTTACATATATTTTAAAGAAGCAGAGAAATTACAAGTTTTCTAGGGTAAATGTTCTAAGAGGAAGGAGGGACAGTCTTTTCCCTTATTTTCAACAGAGAGAATTGTCTCTTTAAAAAAAATTATCTTTGCATCACTCTGATGAATAGTGACTTTGAGCATTTTTTCATATGACTCTTGGCCATCTGTATGTCCTGTTTGGAGAAGTGTCTATTTATGTTCTTTGTCCATTTTAAATCAGACTATTTGTCTTCCTTTTGTTGAGTTGTATGTGGTCTTTATATATTTTGGAAATTAACACCTTATCCTATGTCTCATTGATATTTATGTTCTCCTGTACAATGCATTCCCTTTGCATTTTTGAGGATGGTTCCTTTTGCATTAGCTACCACCAATAAATCAACAAGTACTGGCAAGGATTTGGAGAAAAGGGAACCCTGGTACACTGCTGGTGGAAGAATAGTATGGAGAATAGTATGGAGTTTCCTCAAAAAATTAAAAATTGAACTGCCATTTCATAGTGATCCCACTTCTAGTAATATATCTTAAGAACCCCGAAACACCAATCAGAAAGAATATATGCACCCCTGTGTTCATAGCAGTGCTATTTACAATATCTAAGAAACAGCCCAAGTACCCATCAGTAGGTGAGTGGATAAAAAAGCTATGGTACATTTATACAATGGAATACTATACAGTTGTAAAAAAAAAAAAAAAGAAGAAGAAGAGAAGGATTTCTTATCCTTTGAGACAGCATGGAGGGGCCTGGAGAGTATTATGGGAAGCAAAATAAGCCAATCAGAGAAAGACAAGTATTACATGATCTCACTCATATGTGGAATCTAAAGAACAAAATAAACCAAGGAACATAATAGTTCCAGAGGCATGCAAGCATGCAAGAAACAGACTGATGGAGCTCAAAGTGGAGGGGTGAGAGGGGGTGGGCAGACTTTAACCAAAAAAGTATATGCATAATCTATGGACACAGACAACAGTGAGGTGAAGGCCTGGGGTGTGTCAGGAACTGGATGGAGGGAGGAAATGGAGGAAAAATGGGGGACATCTGTAATCTCAACAATAAAGACTAAAAAATGTCTGCATTGAAATTAAAATTTAAATATAATGCTTTTCCATGAACAAAAGAGCATGTAAGTTATAAATAGAAACATTGAGAAACAAAGGAAACTTATTCTTCCTATTTAATTTATGTACTTTTTCCACAGCATTTTTAAATAAAAAGAGGAAAGGTTTAAAATAATGTTATACAAATATAGAATATATTATGCTGCAACTTGCATTTCACAAAATATCATGTATATCACTTCTGGTTAGTAGATAAATAACATAATAATTATATTTATTGCTTCTTTATATGCTAACTGATCTTCTAAATGCTTTATATGCATTAATTTATTTAATCTTTATTAAATAAATAAAGTTCTGTTAATAGTTACTAGTATAATTTGCATTTTACCGAGAATCAACTGAAATAAACAGTAAATATTTTTTTCAAGTTGAGAACCAAGATTAAAATCCATTTTAAAGCTCATTATATTAATACATTTGTTACATTGACTCTTTCATTTTTAATAAGCACACAGAATTTCATAGTATGGTTATACTTTATTTTGCCAATTCCCTTTTGATATACTTTGGATTATTTTGTTATTTCGGTGTGATGCAAACAATTCTGGAATAAATTAATTGAATCTTATATTTTTATGTACTGTTGCTGAGGCAGGATAGTAAGAATCTAGGAAAATCCCTTGGCAAGTGGAATGGGGAAACTAAGACAGGTAGTTTAAAGGCTGAGCAATTTACAGCCAGATAACAAGTCACAAGGTCTTATCTTCCTTAACCAAGGACACAGGAGCAAATGGTTTACACATTCCAGTCCCTGGTGGGGCAACCCTGTCTTATATGGTCCCTCTTTGGTGACATTCTTTGAAGGTGAAACTGACCAGAAAATGACCATGACCCCTCTATATGCTCATCTGGATGAATCAGCATATTAAAAGACATACCTGGAAAGCTAATGAGTATTTTATTTAGATTCTCCCCTAAGAACTCACCTAAAATTCCCACCTTTAAAAAACAGATTAAAAACTCTTAGGATAAAGAACCCAGTGCATGCTCTCTCCCTAGAGCATACCCATGCCTTCCTCCCCCCCACTCCTTCTTTCCTCAGGTGGACAACTTTGCTTTTTTTTTCCTAAGCAGTAAAGGTTCCCAGGAGAATTGCAATTGGGGAAGCAGTGGGCAGCAGCAGCTTGTCCTGGACTAACCCCTGAACCTGTCTCTAAGTGCACTGCTTTCGCCTCTGTAGCTTGTTTTTCCTGAGTCCATGCAGCCCAGCAGGGTCACTTCTTCTGCCCTTTTGACTTTCTTTCTAAAGGGCCAAAGCAGTCATGTCTAGGCTAGTCTAGAACAGTGGTCGGCAAACTGCGGCTCACGAGCCACATGTGGCTCTTTGGCCCCTTGAGTGTGGCTCTTCCACAAAATACCACGTGTGGGTGCGCACGTACAGTGCGATTGAAACTTCGTGGCCCATGCGCAGAAGTCGGTTTTCGGCTCTCAAAAGAAATTTCAATCGTTGTACTGTTGATATTTGGCTCTGTTGACTAATGAGTTTGCCGACCACTGGTCTAGACTTCCTCACTTTCCAAAGGGCTAAGGCAGCTCTGCCGAAACCCACTCCTGTTGCTGTGATCTTCCCTCCTCTACCTTAAGCCCTTTCTTAATTTCAGGGTCCCCAGCTTTAATGAAGGCACTCTCAAAATCACTCATGTCCTGCATGAAGTCAAGAACCTGCACATTCCAGATTGAACATGGGTAGACCCACCTTGGTCCCAGTCCCTTTCTGGTGACAGTGCCCAAGCTAATTATGTGTAATTTAATTTTCACTATCTTTTGCCAGATTACATTCTAGAAAATGTGGACATCCCCACATTACTCCTCCATCACTGAGTTTGTTTTGCACATTTAAGATAAATTACATGGACCAAATAATCATTCTCCTTGCTTCTGGTGAGCAAAAATCTTTGTGAATACTGTTATTATAGAGAAGCATCTCTTAACTGTGGGCTATTTTTCCTCTTAGGACATTTGACAATGTCTGAGGACAGTTTTAATTATCGCAACCAATGTGGGGATCATGACTAGCATTAAATAGAAACTAAAAAATGAAGCTATGCATCCTACAATGTACAGATAACCCCTCAAAACAAATAATTATCTAGTCTAAAATATCAATAGTGATGAGATTAAGAAACCCTGGTATGAATCATTTGAATTTTCTCATCTGTGAATTTGTGGTTTGGGAATGAATTGTCTTTTTCATATCATTTGTCAGGATTTGAAATGTGAGCTATTAATATTTCATTTTGTGATGCAAACACTTTTTCTGATCACTGTTGTTTGGTTGTTGTTTTGGCTTTTTTTACATTTCTTTTTGCCATTAAATAAATTTATTTAGTCATATCTTCCCAGTCTTTCATGGGTTCTGTATTTCTTGGCTCACTGAAGAAAATCCTCCCAACTCAATGTATGCATACTTAGATATTATTTTAATTATCTTATTTTACCATGTATTTAGATTATATACCATGTCCTGTTTTTGTTTTTAAAAGTATACTGAATGATGCTCTTCATTGAGACTACTGGATGCTGGCTTCTTAACTGCTTTTTCTACTTCAGCTATGAGCTTAGGCAAGTCAATTATCTACAATGTGTAAAATTAAACAGTTTCTCAATGATTTTTATCAGTAGAACTGGGAAAGATAATAACACATATTCATCATGATTAGATGAATTTATACAAATATTTTTTTTAAATTTCCTGGGTTTTAGGAAGATGTTCATATAACTAATTTCTCTACTACTTTTTCTCATCAGCTCCTACATCTATGGCAGGTACAGGGCACTTGAAATATTGGTTGAGTTAAATGTGTTGATAACATTCTTTTCCGCTCTGTATTATTGATAAATATATGAATGATATAGACAGCCTGTCTTCAGATAGCTTTTATTCAAATGAAATTATACTACATACTAATTTTTTTAAAAAAAAATTCCCCCTAAAGACAGCATTATCTATTTGTATTCTGTTTGTTGTAGACAATGAAGAACAGACTTCTGAAGTTCCTGTGTATGTACAAGTTCTTGATATTAATGATCACGCTCCTGAGTTCCCTGAACTTTATAAGACTTATGTTTGTGAAAATGCAAGCTCTGGTCAGGTAAGAACTCATAAGAAATTGCTGACATATTAATCCCATGCTTTTATGTTGTGGGTTCTGTATAACTTACATTTCTTTTTAAAAATGTCACACTTCGACAGTGTTTCTCTGCAATGCTGAGTGTAACAGACATCTTATAACTCATTCAGAATCTCTTAAGAAGGAAATGGGCCCCATGTGAAGAACTTGTAATGTATGACACTAGTCTTAACTATCACTGCTAATGTTAATAAAATTACTTTTAATAAAGGCCAATTCTGCCCATGTACTCATCTAATGGTATTGAAATTTACTAAATCCTTATAAGACAGGAATTGTAGAGTACAGGTTGTATCATTCTTTTCAAATGACTCATAAAAAAAGAAACCATAATTAAACACCTACCTGCACACATAAAATCAAACACAACGAAGTTATTAAGCATATGGCTGTAAATATCAGATGCAGATTATAATTAAAAGTAATTTCTGAAAATATTAAAAGGTAATAACTCAGAAATTGTGTGTTCAGAAGTATAAACACACTGTTAACTTATATAATGAACTTTTGATTTCCAGAATTAATCACAATCTCACTATCTGACCCTGACAGCATATCTTTTTTTTTTTTCTTTTTTGACAATATGGAGCTACTTGACTGACACATCCATGTCTAAAGAAAATAATTAATTGAGATCTTATTTGTTCATAGCTGCATTACTTCACTTCTTATGATCCAAGATAGAGGAACTTACCTGAGGTGGAACACTTTTCCTATAACCTTTATGGGTCAAAGGAAATCATGTACATTGTCCCTAAGCTTTAAATGCACTATTTCCTGAAATAAATTTAAACAAACTCATTATTTTAGCAAATACTTTAGTAAGATATTAACTTCTCCGCAGTTATGCTCTCAATATAAGCAGGAAATATATAATTGCAGCAAATCATAATGGCTGGCGTTCAGATGGGAAAGGGAGAAGGAGAGAAGGAAGGGAGAAATCTAGGCTGGGAGAATGGGAGGAAGTCTTGACATAGAGCTGCAGGGCTTTGAGAACTTCTAACAAACTCAGCTTATGAAAACCATCTGGCCCATCAACAAAAATATATTCATTATGTGATAGCAAAACACTGTTTTGATCAGGGCAAGTAAAGATATTTTTAATCTGAGAAAATATGTTAATATCTCTATCCGTTTGATAGTTATCCTATGCAATGTTCATAAAGATTTTGGTAAAGCTATTTTACTAAAAAATCTAATAACAACAACAGTGATCTTTTTCCTGAATAAAAAAACAAAACAAAACTTTTTTTCCCTAGGAGATTCAGACCATCAGTGCGGTGGATAAAGATGACTCCATAGAAAGTCCAAATTTTTATTTCAATTTATCTGTGGAAGACACAGAGAACTCTAAATTTACAATCAGAGATAATCAAGGTAATTACATTCACTCTTGATGGCTTTTGACCCATTTTCCTAGCATTGTGGTTGATTTTAAGTGAACTTACAGCATTGCTTTTTATACTTTAACTGCATACTGATAATGTTGAGACATACCAATAGAGCAAGTAGTGGAAATGAAAATGGGAAAGAAAACCCAAAATCAAGTTCTGAAAATACTATCCCCATTTTCTACTGGATTTCTTGAAATTAGAAGCACTTTTTCAAGTCATGAGTGGCTGTAAGTCCTTAGAAAGTCTGGATAGCTTTGCAAATATAATTGCAATTCTGACAGAATGGTTCCTTTCATGTCATCAGGTAACTCAAATTTCAATCTATGCTGGGGATCAGAGTGTTACATACTTAACTTGTACTCATGTTAGCTCAATTAATTCAAAGATATTTGGTGTCATTAATTCTGGCTATCTATCTATATAAAAGCCTAAGCGACCATCGCAACTGAACGAATGACCGCACAGGCTGCGTGGGGCAACCAGGCTGGCAGGGGGGTCAGTGAGGGGCGACCAAACGACTGAACAAGCAGGCTGCATGGGGTGACCAGGCCCACGGGGGGGCAGTTGAGGGCAACCAGGCTGGTGATGGGAGGGGCAGTTGGAGGTGACCAGGCTGGCGGAGGGGCAGTAAGGGGCAACCAGGCTGGCGGGCGGGTAGTTAGGGGCGACCAGGCCAGCACGGGGGGGGGGGGGGGGGCAGTTGGGGACGACCAGGCTGGCAGGGGGGGTAGTAAGGGGCAACCAGGCTGGTGGGGGGCAGGCAATTGGGGGCAACTAGGCTGGCAGGAGGCAGTTAGGGGTGATTAGGCAGGCAGGCAGGTGAGCAGTTAGGAACCAGTGGTCTGGATTGTGAGAGGGATGTCTGACTGCCGGTTTAGGCCCAATCCCCGGGATGGGGCCTAAACTGGCAGTCGGCCATCCCCCAAGGGGTCCTGGATTGGAGAGGGTGCAGACTGGGCTGAGGGGACCCCCCCCCCCCCGCCCTGTGTACGAATTTCATGCACCGGGCCTCTAGTAGCTATATAAAATAGGTTTAATATTATTATTTTTCCTTCAAAATGAAATGATTATATCAATCTAAGGACAAAAGGTTCTAAAGGATTTCATATGGAGAGACAAAATTTCCTTTCCTACCATATAGAAGTGACTAACTTTATAAAGAGTCACTCTGTTATTTTTTTCTTTAACTTCAGTAAAATATTTTTATCACCCTATGGATTTTTGTTTTAATTCTCTTTTATATCCCAAAGATATGAACCATTGCCTTTATTATTCAAGAATCTGTAACCAATACCAACAGCTGTCCTTCCAGAAAACAGAGGTTAATCTTTAATGTTGGGGATCTTTTCTTGGGAGAATAAATGCAGACATGTTATCTCACTTTAGTCCTGGTCAAATTCCCCAGTGAAGGGAACTCAAATGAACTTAGGATAGAAAACCCAAATATCAACATAAAAAATAATATGTAGCTTAGATTTGTTTATATTAATACAAAACAATGTACTGGGACAAAATATAGATATTGAAACAAAGAAAATAATTGATTTGGTTTAACATTTGTGATTACAAATAAACTATATATTGGGAAAAAATGTAAATTATATCACATTATATCTGTCTAGTAACTAGAATCAAAAGGGTTTTATAGACTTCAAGAGCAAGATGGAGAATTTATTTTAAATAGATGATTTGAGAAAATTTATAAGTAGGCATACATTTCAAGAGACTTCCACTTGTTTAGGTTTTATAGATTACCTTACAAAGTTTGTCTGATTGCTACAGAAAATATTTTTTGGGAGATGGAAATACCAAAACAACAACAAAAAGGAAAACATAGTACTGAGGTGTAAGAAACTGAACTGAAAAAAAGTTATTTAGGTATTTCTATACTATTGCCTCTAGTGCATATGCCTGGTATAAATTTCTTATGTATTGTTGAAAAAATTATGCACATGAATTTTTGTTTTAGATAACACAGCTGTAATTTTGACTAATAGAACTGGTTTTAGCCTTCAAGAAGAGCCTGTCTTCTACATATCCATCTTAATTGCTGACAATGGTATCCCATCCCTTACAAGTACAAACACCCTTACCATCCAAGTGTGTGACTGTGGTGACAGTGGCAGTATACAGACCTGCCACAATAAAGATATGCTTTTTATGGAATCCAGGACAGAGATCATGACTGCTATTCTGATATGCACTGTGATAATAATACTTGGTAAGTAGTGCTGAACTGAACATACCTTCATTTACTGAAGATAAGATGATAAATATAGAAAATAGATAATTTCTATTATGATAGCAATATAACATGGCTTTGTGTGTGTGCACATACTTAATTTCTCTTCTGGATGTATTACAATTCTTAAATCAGGTGGAGTAAATTTTAAAAATGATGAATATGCACTTCAAGCTGAAAATCAACAATTCTTGAATTAGATGAGTATGTATGTATGTGCTCATTTGTTTAGGAATGTTTTTGACACACACACATTGCAACATACATAGTTATGTAAAAATTAGTAGCAACAATGATGAGCTTCTGCTGAGTGCTTATTACACTCCAGGGAGTGTCTTAAGTGCTTTGAATATATATTGCAATTTGATCCTTAGAATAACCTCATGAAGTAGTAACTATTATCACCTGTGTTGAATAGACAGCGAGTGAACCTCAAAGAATTATGTGCTTTACAAAGGGTGCCATAGCTCCTAAATGATGTTTTGAGA
Source organism: Plecotus auritus (assembly GCF_963455305.1). Classification (NCBI taxonomy): domain Eukaryota; kingdom Metazoa; phylum Chordata; class Mammalia; order Chiroptera; family Vespertilionidae; genus Plecotus; species Plecotus auritus. The sequence continues at coordinate 49,720,713 of NC_137782.1, forward strand.
TTCCATAACCATAACCAACCATGATTCAATCCTATACAGCAACTCACTCTCAGCTTTGGAGTGTTAAAAAGAGAGTAAATATTAGGATGCACAGATGTAAACTAGAGAGTTACACTTAATCAATGTGCTAAACACAAAAGAAATCGCTGTCAAATAACTCCATTATTTCTTGTTTGTTGTTGTTATTATTGTTTTCAAAAGAAGATAAGTTATACTCATTTTACTGATGAGGCAAATGAGCCCCTAAATGTTTCATGTAGCCAGGCTTTCAAGACAACAAATGATTCATTTAGCATAAGCTTTTACATAATCTATCAGTATCTGTAATCTAAACCCTTCTCTTCCATACCTAATAACTATGTATTAAAACCAACACAACCTTACTAAGTCTTGAAAGCAATTAAAACAGCCACTGTTTCTAAATTCCCAAACTTATGGCTCAACTGACATAAAATATTAGACTTGCTTTGCCTTTGCTCCCCTCAACTTTCTCAAAGCTTCAAAACTCATGCTTTCCTCTTTTACCATCCAACATTCTCTTATACTTAGCTTCAGTGTTTCCTGTTATTTTTAGTGATCTTGGATCATAAAAATGAATTTAGAGCTACATAGCTAGACATCAGAATCAAGAAGTAGTTAAAACAGTGTAGTTTTGGCAAGTACTAAATTACCAGACCTAAGCCAAGTCTTGAAATTCTGCAGGTATACCAAGGGCAGCTGCACAGGCATAATATTTAGAGGAAGGGAAGTGGGGTCCACCAATGGTAGTTTCCTCTGAGAGTTTCATGAGGACTGTCTCCAGTTCATAACTTTAGAAATTATTTACTAGACCCCTTCCAATTTCAACTATATATCTCAAATGAGATTTTTGTGTTTGGTTGGTTGGTTAAGGTTTTTTTAATCCTCACCCAAAATATATTTTAATTAATATCTTTTCATTGATTTGAAAAGAGAGAGAGAGAGAGAGAGAGGTAAGAGATAAATATAGATTTGTTGCCCCCTATGCTCCTGAACTGGGGGTCAGGCTCTCAGTCTAGGTATGTGACTTGACCAGGAGCAAAACCCAAAATCTTTTGATGTACAGGATGATGCACCAACCAACTGAGCCACCTGGCCAGGGCTCAGATGTATTTTAAACTCCAGTACCTGAATTTAAACATGATGACCTTATTTGAGTCAAGAGCAGTGTTTCTATATTTTAAATGTAAGTTTTATATAAATATCACATACTGTATTTATGTTTGTGATAATGTTAATGGTATTGCTTCAATTTTTATTCTAGTCCTATCTGTGAAATTCTGAACAGCCACATAAGATCCAAGATTGAGTAAGAACTGGTTACACACACACACACACACACACACACACACACACGCACATTTTCTTTAAAATCTAGAGTGTACTTAAATCGTTCTGTTTCTACATGTTAAAATTACCTTATTAATAAATATTGATAGTGGATATACCAGTGTTATGATTCAAAGACTTGATAGTTTGGAATTTCTAAAATTAATATGGTATCACAAATTGCAGATTCTGAACCAACTATCTGATTTTGAGTGCCAGCTTTCTGTTTCCTTGATGTGTGACTGTGTTATTGAACATCCCCAGGCTTCCATTTCCTCAACTTTAATAGGGAATTAAGAATAACGTATGGGTTCTCACAGTTAAATTACTGAATAGATTAAAAGCTTTTAGAAAAATGCCCAGTGCACACTTTGTAGGCAGTAAATATTAACTTAGAAAATAATTATACCACCGAATTTGCCTCGATGGGGACTATCAAACTGGTCCATTGTGCTTACTTTCTATTAACCTGCCTCTTTGGTTACTAAATGGACAAATGCAAATAGATTGGAAAATGTTCCCATATTCTGCTTTGTTCTATTTCCAATATATAAGAAAAAATAAAATGTTAGGGGTTTTAAATTATCATCAAAAACATTTCACTATATTTTCATGATGTTTTTCTACTCTAAATCATGAACCAGGAAGTTTGCTATCCATCCCATGTCTTTCTGCAAGCCCCTTTGGTAAATTTTCAACAACAATAAATATATCTTTTTTGTCTTAAAATAAAAAAAATAAAATCTTATGTATTGATCTTGTCACAAAAGCAAGGATTGTGAAGTTTATCATAATATGTCTTGTTACGTTATGCTATATTGTGTTAATATTTTGGTATGCTTTATTTGTCAGGGTTTATTTTTATGATCCTACATCTACAACAACGAAGAAAACAGACTCTTTTTCCTGAGAAAGGTAAAGATTGCAGAGAGAATATATTCAGATATGATGATGGAGGGACAAGAGAAGAAGATACGGAGGCCTTTGCTGTTGGAGAGCTGAGGTGCAGCACCTTCATGAGGGAACCTCGGACTCGGAAAACCACCTCTGCAGAGATTAGGAGTTTGTGCAGGATGTCATGGCAGGTTGGCCCAGATGATGCTGTAATCAAGGAATTCATCCTAGAAAAGCTGGAAGAAGCTAACACTGATACTTACGCTCATCCTTTGGACTCCCTCCAGACCTATGCCTTTGAGGGAACAGGGTCATTAGCTGGATCCCTGAGCTCTTTAGAATTATCAGCCTCTGGTGAGAATGAAAATTTTGATTGCTTTCATGATTTGGAACTTCCCTTTCAAATATAAGCATGTATGTTTGGTTCTGCTATGCAGTCAAATAATTAGGGCTTGCAGGGAGAAGGGGAGGGTTGGGTGTAAAAGGTGAAGGCATTAAGGGGGGATGGGGGCGGGACACAGACAACTGTATGATGATTGCCAGGGGAAAAGAAGGGTGAGTGAGGTAGAATGGGGGATAAATGGTGGCAGAAAGAGCCTTGACTTTGGGTGGTAAGCGCATGATGCAGTGTGCAGATGATGTATTACAGAATTATACAGTTGAAACCTGTATGGTTTTATTCACCAATGTCACGCCAATAAGTTCAATCAAAATAAAAGTTTTAAAATGCTAATGTGTTTTGAGGCAAACGGGGAGTCTCTTGGTAAAGAGTTGTAGGTTCCATTTCTCTGAGAGAAAAATAAGACCTGAGTTAATAGTGTTTTCTGATTTCCTTGGAGCAAATACTCATGGTTATTTCAAGCTAGCCACATGTTGTCACTGAATAATGATATGGAGAAAAATGCCAGTGCAAGGCACCTCAAGCACAGCACTGGCATACTCTCCTAGCATTTCCCGCGCCCCCATAACATCCAATACAAATTCTCAACATTTTTGAATGTTTAATGTGGGAAAGGCACTAAACCTAGAGTATCTTAATAGTATTTCATTTATGCATTTATTAAATCTTACCAAGTAAGAGTAAAGTATACATGTGTGTTAAGTTCCTGATACTATACTCAGATAAATACCTAGGAGAATCTGAGTAATCATATAAAACTTGAAAAAACTATTTCATTTACATAAATAAGCAAGTTTATTACAAGGATTCTATGATTCATTCTAGTTTGATATTTTTAAATCTTTGTCAAGACCACATTTTAAAACTGATTTCACATTTAGACAGCTAATTGGCGTATGCTAATTAATCAAAATATAGTATATATGTATTATTTTTGATATTACAGCTTTGTATATATTTTATTTACTTTGTTTAAAAGTTTTTCATAATTTGTGTTCCTATGTGACCAAAATGCAACTTTATTATGTCACAATACAATGACAAAATATTTGTCAACATTTACTCATCATTAAATTTAAATGTTATAAAAATGGTGGAATGTGTGAAATAATATAAGTAACTTTTTATTGCTACTAAAATGTGAGAAGCAAATAAAAGAACTGTGTTCAAACTTGAATTAATATTCATTCTAAGTAATATAATAAACTGCACTGAATCCTACCATGCACAGCAATAAAATTATCAGCATTCCCTTTTTTATTAAAAACTTAGAGTATAACCTTTGTTTTGAGGTGTTTTTTATTATGGAATATAGAATTAGGTGCAGTGGCTATTTTTATTGTAACTTTATGAAGAATAGATGCTAAGCAGCTAGACATAAAGCTTTATGGTAACATTAGATTATAAAATAAAACTTTTAATTTTAATCAACATTTTAAGAATGATCCTTATTATTCTATTCAAATCAAGGTGGAGTTCAAAATTCATAGTTTAAACAAAAATAAAGTAGGGAGAACAATGTTCTAAAATTGGTTTATATGTTCATTTTTAACTGATCTGAACCAAGTTGGGCATATATGTTTTAATAAAATATTTTGAATAATTTTGAACTAAAGTTACAGTAGTTGAATGGCTACAATATTTCCACTCTGTACTTTGTACTTTGAACTGTAAACATCCACACCATGTAAACATCCACACCAATATCATTCAAATACTGTTATGTTGGTGACACAGATATCAACTTTACAAAAGCCTGAGAAAATCGGACTTGAAATACAACAATTTAGGAAAACATTGAAAGTAGGCAAGAACAAGTAGATAAACTGTAGTAAATCCTTATGCATTCATATTATTATTTACTTAGCAAAGAGTAAGAATATTTTTTGTAGGGAGAAAAATGTGAATGGAAAAGGGCGAAAGGGAGAGAAACAAGGGGAAAATCTGGATAATACATGAAAGTAGCTATAATTTTGGAGATCCATTCATCTTATTGAAATTGTGTACGTAACCAGCGATACCGAAGTTGGATATTTGCTCGATCGGGATGCTCAACAATTTGAGCCTTTAAAGTTTGGAGCTGCGTGGGTTTGTGGAGAAGTCGGCTTGTGATATTTCCTCGTGGCAGCACCTCTCCTTCACTGCTTTGAATTCAGAAGGATGGCATAGACATCTTCACAACACTGCGGGCTTGGACGCGGAGTCTGCGCCATCTTGATCCGGAAAGTGGAGCTTATCTGAAGCCTGAGAATCCACAACTGCGGCACCCCAGGAACAGCTGCGAGCCCCAGAACAACGCTCCCCAACTGGCGCAAGCACACGGGTTCAGAGAAGCTCTACACTCCACCACGGAAAGGTCAGATTTCGCCTGGGATAAGGTGAGGTCTCTGGTCCCGGCGGGAGAGAGGAACGCGCGTTTTGCGGGAGCTGGAGGACCAGGGAAGTCTGTGCCTAGAAAAATCCGTGGCTGTAGGGGCTGGCGTGATCTGTGACTGTGGAAAGGGGTCCTCAGAGCTGCTAAGAGAAGGGCACTCTAAAAAGCAACCCATTTTGATCTGAAGTGCAGGGACACCCTAAGAATTTCAGGCAGTCCAGACTTACGCGCAGCCCGTGCGCTCCCTGGGTGCCTGGGCTCACTCGCAGTCCCGGAGTTCGCACACTTGGGCTTTTTCCTCTTCAAATCCTTGCTTCTGATTACTAAGCCCAATACATAGGATCACCCAGTTGGGGACACCCTGGGAGACTGCAGGGGAAGGTTGTTTTTCTGGAACCTGGGGATCGGAGCGGGGAGTGACCATCAGAGAGTCAGCTCTGAGGCAGACCACTCCCACAGGCCCGAGTGCCACAGGGAAAGAAGGCTCTAACACTCCCTAGAGAGGCCATAGATAGACCCGGAAGTCAATCCAGAAACACTGCCACCCAGGGGCTGAATCACAAATTGACTCTTGTGTAATCAAAAATAAAAGAATACGAGAAATTAAGACACACCGCCTGCTTAAAATCAGGACTGGCTTACAACACCGAAGAGCAGTGGATCGCAGGGAACTGCAATACTGTCTGGACTGAGAAAGAGGCGTGCCAAACAGAAAAACAGAGGAAGTGAATGACCTTCACTACTCCACATTTTATTTTTACCTTTTATTTTTTTTATTTTTTTATTTTTTTTTAATTTTCATTTTTTGCATCTTTTAATCAAGAAACTTTTTTTTCTTTTTTCATCACTTGATTTTGCCTTTTTAATGATTACATTTTTATTTTCAATCCGTATTATTACTACTGCTATTTTATCTTTTTTTTTTTTTTTTTTTTTTAAAGTGTCATTTTATTTTCTCTTCATTTTATTTTGGGATTAGGGTTCTACATTCTATTTTTTATCTTTCCTTTAGCATCGTTTTACTCTATCTCAACTCTACCTTTAGGCCATCACTCTCTTCCTAACCTCCCCCTTTTCAGTGTCCTGTTTGTCTTACCCTTTTACTGCTTTAGATTTTCCCTATTCTTTCTGTTTACCCCTTGTTAAAATTTCACCCTACTTACATATCTAATCTCCAATCCCCTGCTCCAAGTCCACATACACCTCTCCCTTCGCTGTCTGAGTTATCCATAAACTTGTCCTTATCTCTGTCCTTTTGTTGTTGTTTGCTTGAATGTAGAATATATCCAATTTTTATGCTTTTTTTGTGAGATTGTTTTGCTTATTCTTCTTTTGTTTATTCTTTTGTTTGTTTTGTGCTTCAGCTTAACCTTGCCTCACTCCATATTAGTTGGTGTTGTAGTTTGTACTAATCCCCAGGCACTTGTTGCTGGCATTTGCTGGGATTAGTGATTGTTCTATTGGAGTTTTATCCCCAATATATATATAGTCTGTTCCCCTTTCTCTCTTAGTCAATTTCTTGTCTCTTACTTTTTTTTCCCTTTACTTTCCCTTTTCCCAATTTCATTTTCACACTCCTTTTTTCTTTTTTTCTTTCTTTCTTTCTTTTTTCCTCTTCTTCTTTCTCTCCTATCCCCTAATTTGCCTTTCTCTGGTGGTCACCTTTATTGGAGGTTATTAATATCGTGAATACATTCCTGTTCAGTGCTTTGTGAGTTGTACCTGGTAGTGCTGTATTTTGTGCCTTTAAATCAACCCAGGAGAGAGAGAACTACATAACCAGACACCCAGAGAAGAGAGACCATGGGGAGACAAAGAAGCAACCCGCATATGAAAGAAAAGCAGGCATCACCAGAAAAGGAAGTAAACGAAATGGAGGCAAGCAACCTTCCAGAAAAAGAATTCAGAGAAATGGTCATAAGGTGGCTGAAAAGAATGGAAGACAAATTCGACAATATGAGCAAGAACCAAGAGGAAATGAAGAAGAACCAAGAAGAAATGAAAAATGACATCGCTGCTGTAAAGAACTCAATAGAAAGCATCAAGAGTAGACTAGAAGAAGCAGAGGACCGCATCAGTGAGCTAGAAGACAAGATGGAAAAAAATACCCAAGAAAAGCAACTTCTAGAAAAAAAAATTAAAAGGCAGGAGGAGAGTCTAAGGGAACTTTGGGACAACACGAAACAAAACAACATCCGCATAATAGGGGTTCCAGAAGGAAAGGAAGCTGAGCAAGGAATAGAAAACCTCTTTGAAGAAATAATGACAGAAAATTTCCCAGATATAGGGAAGAAAAAACCCACACAAATCCAAGAAGCTCACAGAGTCCCAAGCAAAATGAACCCCAAAAGACCGACGCCAAGGCACATTATAATTAAATTGGCAAACACCAACGACAAAGTAAGAATCTTAAAAGCAGCAAGAGAGAGACAGAAAGTTACATACAAAGGAACCCCCATCAGACTAGCAACTGATTTCTCAACAGAAACTCATCAGGCCAGAAGGGAATGGAATGAAATATACAAAGTCATGCAAAGGAAGGGGCTGAATCCAAGAATACTGTACCCAGCAAGGCTGTCAATCAAAATTGAAGGTGAAATCAGGAGCTTCACAGACAAAAAAGGACTAAGGGAATTTATTACCACCAAACCAGCAATGCAAGAAATGCTAAAGGGTCTACTGTAAAAAAAAAAAAAAAGAAAGAAAGAAAGAAAGAAAGAAACAGGAAGCGAAGAAGTAACACAAGGGTAAAGAATAGGAATGGCGACAAATAAGTACCTATCAATAATAACTTTAAATGTAAATGGATTAAATGCCCCAATCAAAAGACATAGGGTAACAGATTGGATAAGAAAACACGACCCATATATCTGCTGTCTACAAGAAACCCACCTCAGAAAAAAAGACGCACACAGACTGAGGGTGAAGGGATGGAAAAAGGTTTTCCAGGCAAATGGAACTGAAAAAAAAGCTGGGGTAGCAATACTTATTTCTGACAAATTAGATCTCAAACTGAAGGACATAACAAGAGATAAGGAAGGCCATTTCATAATACTAAAGGGAGCAATCCAACAAGAAGAAATAACTCTGGTAAACATATATGCACCCAATACAGGAGCACCCAAATACATAAAAAAACTCCTGGAGGATATCAAGGGAGACATTGACAGCAATACAATCATAGTAGGAGACTTTAATACCCCACTATCACCATTGGACAAATCCTCTAAACAAAACATCAGCAAAGAAACATCAATCCTAAATGACTCACTAGACCAGATGGAATTAATTGACATCTTCAGAACATTTCACCCCAAAGCCACAGAATATACATTCTTCTCAAGCGCACATGGGTCATTTTCAAAGATAGACCATATGTTGGGACATAGGCAAAGTCTCTTCAAATTCAAGAAGATAGAAATCATATCAAGCATCTTCTCAGACCACAGTGGCATAAAACTGGAAATCAACTACAATAAAAACAACCCAAAGAAATCAAACACATGGAGACTAAACAGCATGCTATTAAACCATGACTGGGTTACCAGAGAGATCAAAGAAGAAATAAAAAACATCATGACAACAAATGACAATGAAAACACTACAATCCAAAATCTATGGGACACAGCGAAAGCAGTCTTGAGAGGGAAGTTCATAGCTCTACAAGCCTACTGCAAAAAACAAGAAACAGGGCTAATAAATTACCTAACCCAACAACTCAAAGAGTTAGAAAAAGAGCAACAAGAAAAGCCCAGTGTAAGCAGAAGGAAGGAAATAATAAAGATCAGAGCACAGATAAACGACATAGAGACCAAAGAAACAATACAAAAGATCAACAAAACCAAGAGCTGGTTCTTTGAAAGGATAAACAAGATTGATGAACCTCTAGCCAGGCTCACCAAGAAGCAAAGGGAGAGGACCCAAATAAACAAGATCAGAAATGAAAGAGGCGAAATAACAACAGATCCCGCCGAAATACAAAGGATTGTTAAAAAATACTACGAACAACTCTATTCCAACAAACTGGACAACCTGGAGGAAATGGACATATTCCTAGAAAAATATAACCTTCCAAAACTCAATCAGGAAGAATCTAAACAGCTCAACATGCCAGTAACTATGGAAGAAATTGAAGCAGTCATCAAAGAGCTTCCGGCAAACAAAAGCCCGGGGCCAGATGGCTTCACAGGAGAGTTCTACCAAACATTCAAGGAAGAACTAAAACCTATCCTCCTCAGACTATTCCAAAAAATTCAAGAGGAAGGAACACTTCCAAGCTCCTTCTATGAAGCCAGCATCACCCTAATACCAAAACCAGATAAAGACAACACAATGAAAGAGAATTACAGGCCAATATCCCTCATGAATGTAGATGCCAAAATCCTCAACAAAATTCTAGCAAATAGGATCCAGCAGTACATCAGAAAGATCATACACCATGACCAAGTAGGGTTTATCCCAGGAATGCAAGGATGGTTCAATATCCGCAAATCAATAAATGTGATACATCACATAAACAAATTGAGAGATAAAAATCACATAGTCATATCAATTGATGCAGAAAAAGCATTTGACAAAATCCAACACCCTTTCTTGATAAAAACTCTCAACAAGGTGGGAATAGAAGGATCATACCTCAACATCATAAAAGCTATATATGATAAACCCACAGCTAACATCATACTCAATGGGCAAAAACTAAAACCATTTCCCCTAAGAACAGGAACAAGACAGGGATGCCCACTCTCACCACTCCTGTTTGACATAGTACTGGAAGTATTAGCCACTGCAATTAGACAAGAAGAAGAAATAAAAGGCATCCAAATTGGAAAAGAAGAAGTAAAGCTGTCCTTATTTGCAGATGACATGATATTGTACATAAAAAACCCGAAAGACTCCATCAAAAAACTAACAGACTTAATAAATGAATTCGGCAATGTAGCAGGATACAAAATTAACACCAAGAAATCTATGGCATTTCTATACACCAACAATGAACTTACAGAAAGAGAGACTAAAAAAGCAATCCCATTTTCCATCGCACCAAAAAAATTAAGATACTTAGGAATAAACCTAACCAAGGAGGTAAAAGACCTATATGCGGAAAACTACAGGACACTGAAAAAAGAGATAGAGGAAGATGTAAACAGATGGAAGAACATACCATGTTCATGGATTGGTAGAATCAACATCATTAAAATGTCCATACTACCCAAAGCAATCTATAGATTCAATGCACTCCCCATTAAAATACCAACGGCGTATTTCACAGACCTAGAAAGAACTCTCCAAAAATTCATCTGGAATAAAAAAAGACCCCGAATAGCCACAGCAATCCTGAGAAAGAAGAATAAAGTAGGAGGGATCTCAATACCAGATTTCAAGCTGTATTACAAAGCCACTGTCATCAAAACAGCCTGGTACTGGCACAAGAACAGACATATAGATCAATGGAACAGAATAGAGAATCCAGATATCGACCCAAACCAATATGCGCACTTAATATTTGACAAAGGAGGCATGAGCATACAATGGAGTCAAGACAGTCTCTTTAATAAATGGTGTTGGGAAAATTGGACAGATACATGCAAAAAAATGAAACTAGATCACCAACTTACACCATACACAAAAATAAACTCAAAATGGGTACAGGACTTAAATATAAGACGGGAAACCATAAAAATACTAGAGGAATCCACAGGCAGCAAAATCTCAGACATTTGCCAAAAGAACTTTTTCAGTGATACTGCCCCTAGGGCAATGGAAGCCAAACAGAAAATAAACAAATGGGACTACATCAAAATAAAAAGCTTTTGCACAGCAAAAGAAACCATCAACAAAACAACAAGAAACCCCACTGTATGGGAGAACATATTTGCAAATGGTATCACTGATAAAGGTTTAATTTCCAACATCTACAGGCAGCTTATACAACTTAATAAAAGGAAGATAAATGATCCAATAAAAAAATGGGCAACGGACCTAAATAGAAGCTTTTCGAAAGAAGACAGAAGGAAGGCCAAGAGACACATGAAAACATGCTCAAAGTCACTAATTATCCGAGAGATGCAAATCAAAACAACAATGCAATACCATCTCACACCTGTCAGAATGGCTATCATCAACAAATCAACAAACGACAAGTGTTGGCGAGGATGCGGAGAAAAAGGAACCCTCGTGCACTGCTGGTGGGAATGCAGACTGGTGCAGCCACTGTGGAGAACAGTATGGAGTTTCCTCAAAAAACTGAAAATGGAACTCCCATTTGACCCAGTAATCCCACTCCTAGGAATATATCCTAAGAAACCAGAAACACCAATCAGAAAGGATATATGCACCCCTATGTTCATAGCAGCACAATTTACAATAGCTAAGATTTGGAAACAGCCTAGGTGCCCATCAGCAGATGACTGGATCAGAAAACTATGGTACATCTACACAATGGAATACTATGCTGCCGTAAAAAAGAAGGAATTACTACCATTTGTAGGCACTTGGATGGAATTAGAGAACATTATGCTAAGTGAAATAAGCCAGTCAATGAAAGAAAAATACCACATGATCCCACTCATTTGGGGATAATGAAAAACATTATAAACTGATGAACAAAAAGATAGTTACAGAGGCAGTAAAGCATCAAACAGACTGTCAAATTACAGTGGTAAGGTTAGGGAGAGGTGGGGGAAATAAGAGATCAACTGAAGGACTTATATGCATGTATATAAGAGTAACCAACGGATGCAAAACATTGGGGGGTGAGGGCATGTATGGGAGTGGGGTGGGGGTGGGGGGCAATGGTAAGATATGTACACATATAATACCTTAATAAAAATTTGAAAAAAAAAAAAAAAAAGAGTAAGAATATTAAAAGAAAATTTTTAAAGAGTGAAAACTTGCAAATAGAATAGAAATTTATGAGTACAGATGATATTTGTATTTCTACCATAGTATCATAAAATTTGAAAAATTATAGCTACGGAAATTTGTATAAGTTATTCCAGGCAGGAATCTTCCCTGTATTTAAAAATTAACACAATATAATGATGGTTGAAGAACTAGAAATAATGATAAACAACAGATGAAACAATCAATGAAAAGTAGATTATTAGAAAAAAGAAATAGGATGGTTGGGTGATGCAGAAGGTCCTGTCATTGAAAGCTTTATAAAAACCTCTCAATTTGGATGAACACCTTATAAAAGTGCACAGTGTGTATGTGTGTGTGTGTGTGTGTGTATATATATATATATATATATATATATATATATATATATATACCAGGTTTCACATTTTCACATTTGTGCTCAGGTGTATTAAACAGATGTGTTAAAATAAGTTCTGGTTTAGTTAATGATGGGATTGTCAATCATAGGGTATATGTAAGAGCACACCTGGCTGCAAAGCTATTCTCTAGTCTAAAAAGCATCCTATTGAACTGCATTAAAAATGCTTCCTGACTCTATTAGAGAAGCTGTAATATCCTAAATAATGTACTTGGCAATATCTCAATACCTATTTTAATCTCTTCCTAGTCACATGGGTGTTTCATACCGGTTATATCCTATTCTAAAGACCTGGTATTAAGATCTCATTTTTAATTTTAATAGAGGCTCCATCAATACAGATATTTACAAAAACAGCACTGCCTCACATTAATCCCCAAAGTGTTTCAATACCACCCTTAGTTAACTCATAGGATTAGATGTGAATCTTAAATTACTAATGGTTGAGACAGAAAAATATCTCGTTGTTTATATAAATTTAAAAAAAAGTTAGCAGTAATAGATGTGCTCAAGCTTGAGCCTCACAGAGCTGAGTTTGAATTAATTCACCTTTATCTAAAAAACTGTGAATATTGTGAAACTGCCTAATCTTTCTAGTCTGTGAAATGAGGTCCAGTCTCCCTTTTACACAAGATTGTTGTGAAGAGTCAGTCAAACAAGCAGCACCAGCAGCACCTGACCAACGTGTTGGATCAGTAAACAACAGCATCGTCACCAGGGCTGATGCTATGCTGCTGGAACACGATGGGTCCCAAGGGCTTTAAAGCACATTTCAAATACAAGTCAGTGTCCTATCTGATTATCCTATCCTTGCTTTTGATTACAGTCTCTTAACCTGTCCAATCTCATCTTCTAGGCCTCAACCAATTTTCCTTCACACATTTCTATTTCTTTTAGTAATAAACCTGAAAAGGGTGAAAACAAGAGAGAGAATAAATCAGAGCTACATATCTAAACACATTTTCAAAGGGAAAATGTCCTTAAGTGACCATATTCTCTTTCTCCTTTTACTCTACTTGGTGAAAAGCAGAGTAAATATAAAATACTCCCTTTATAATAGAAAAAATATTAACACATAAAAATATTAAAATATTAAAAAATATTAAAACATTAGTCAGGACAGATTAGCATTGAATCCTTACTATATTTCTAACCAGATCATTAAAATGCCTGTAACTCTTTTTTAAATTTTTTATTGTTGACACTATTACAGATGTCCTCCATTCCTCCCCTCTTTCCTCCCCTACACCCAGCCCCTCCACCCCCCACTCCAGGCCTTCACCATATTATTGTCTGTGTCCAGGGCTATGCATATATGCACATAATGGAGGCCCAGTGCACATGAAATCATGCATGGTTAGGGTCCCTAGGCCTAGCCTGGCCTCCGTTGCATGGCCTCTGCCACTCTGCAACGCTACGTGAAGCTCCCCGCCCCAGGACGCTCCACGAAGCTTGCAGCCCCCTCGACTGCTCTGCGAGGCTCCCCCTCGCCCCTCGACTGCGCTGTGAAGCTCACTGCCGCTCTGCAAAGCTCCCCAATGGACACTCTGCAAAAATTACCCCACCCTGCCACTGCTCCACGGGGCTCCCAGACCCCACAACTGCTCCACAAAACTCCCCTGCCCCAAGACTGCTTTGCGAAATTTTCTGCTGCCTGGGTGACTGCTCCGCTAAGCTCACAGCCTCCCCACAAAGCAACCCACCACCACTGCTCAATAGTCCCCAGTCCCGCCCCGCCACCAGCCCCCGTCATGGTGAGTGGTTCAGGGGCTAGGGGAGAGGGGGGAACCAAGAGGTGCTCCATGCACTTCATGGTGACCAGTCGCCCATTCGGTCGTGACGCCACCTAGCTCTTTATATAAATACTAGAGGCCCGGTGCATGAAATTTGTGCATGGGGAGTGTGTCCCTCAGCCCAGCCTGCACCCTCTCCAATCTGGGACCCCACAAGGGATGTCCGACTGCCTGTTTAAGCCCGATCCAGGTAGGATTGGGCCTAAACGGGCAGTCGGACATCCCTCTCACAATCCAGGACTGCTTGCTCCCAACTGCTCTCCTGCCTGCCTTCCTGATTGCCCCTAACCACTTCTGCCTGCCAGCCTGATCACCCCTAACCACTCCCCTGCCAGCCTGATTAATGCCTAACTGCTCCCCTGCCAGCCTGTTTGCCCCTAACTGCCCTTCCCTGCAGGCCCGGTAGCCCCCAACTTCCCTCCTCTGCTAGCCTGGTCACCCCTAACAACCCTCCCCTGCAGGCTTGATTGCCCCCAACTGCCCTCCCTTGCAGGCCTGGTCCCTCCCACTGCCTTCCCCTGTTGGCCTGATTGCCCACAACTGCCCTCCCTTGCAGACCTGGTCCCTCCCAACTGCTCTCCCCTGCTGGCCATCTTGTGGCGGCCATCTTGTGTCCACATGGGGGCAGTCATCTTTGACCACATGGGGGCAGCCATCTTGTGTGTTGGAGTGATGGTCAATTTGCATATTATTCTTTCATTAGATAGGATTAGATAGGATAGAGGCCTGGTGCACGGGTGGGGGCCGGCTGGTTTGCCCTGAAGGGTGTCCTGGATCAGGGTGGGGGTTCCCTTGGGGAGTGGGGTGGCCTGGACGAGGGGTCTGTGGTGGTTTTCAGGCCGGCCATGCCCCCTGGAGACCCAAGCGGAGGCCCTGGTATCTGGGATTTATTTATCTTCTATAATTGAAACTTTGTAGCCTTGAGTGGAGCCAAGTCTCCTGCTCACTCCATGGCTGCAGCCATTTTTGTTGGGATTTATTTATCTTCTATAATTGAAACTTTGTGGCCTTAAGCAGAGGCCAAGGCAGGCCAGGGGAGGCAGAATGCTTGGCTTCCTCCATCGCTGGGAGCAACTCAAGCCTCCTGCTCACTCTGTGGCTTCAGCCATTTTTGTTGGGATTTATTTATCTTCTATAATTGAAACTTTGTAGCCTTGAGTGGAGGCCTGGGCCTGCCATGGCAGGCGGAAAGCTTGGCTTCCTCCATTGCCCAGGAAACCCAAGCCTCCTGCTCTCTCCATGACTACAGCCATCTTGGTTGGGTTAATTTGCATATTCGCTTCTGATTGGCTGGTGGGCGTGGCTTGTGGGTGTAGCAGAGGTATGGTCAACTTGCATATTACTCTTTTATTAGATAGGATTAGGATATTCTTTGGTTAATCTCTTCCAATTGCCTCCACCTGCCTTCCCTTTGAGATCTGTCAGTTTTTTCCATGTATTCAGGCCTCTGGACCTATTTTGTTCACCAGTTTATTTTGTTCATTAGTTTATTTTGTTCATTAGGTTCTTTGGCTCTGATCTGGCAAAGGAAAGGTAGACAAGTCATCAACCTGATGATCTGCTCCATCAGGGGTTCATTCCACTCACTTTTACTTAGATGGAAGACTGGGTTCCACTACATCTTGTGCGAAGGCAAATGTTCACTATAATCAGCTTAGAGGAAGAGAACATATTTGAATATGTACAAGAAAAAGTAAAACTGACCCAGAAATGTATATTTCATTAAAATTCTACATTTCTTATGATGTCCAGTTTTTCAAATTCCTGATTTGCAACCTTAGTAAAAATTAATAGATTTATTAAAATAGAGATATAACTAGAACTGAAATGTATAGAGAAATAACTATAACTAGAGTGATTTATCTTAGTGTGTGTAACATTCCAGATTACAAAAGGGTTTTCTGTCCTTGTAAATCATTTGTTAGTTTATAATGGGTTCTCTTTTCTAATTAAATTTGTTGCACAAAAGCTTGTGGAACCTGGGGATTTGAACTGAGAGAGCATTATAGAGAGAGGGCTATTCATTTCCAAGCTGACTCTTGTTTAGCTATAAGCCTTATGATTCTGAAAGCCAAATGCTGGTTTCTATGGCAGTACTTTGTTACTCCCTGAGGCAAATTTCAGCCCCAAATTTCCCTTCCCTAATCACTTCTATTTATCTTCATACTGTATATAACATTAACTAAACCAGACTACTTCATTATGACCTCTAATTGCTTTTCTGAAGGTAGGATGTTTAAACGTGTTAAACAGGGCAACAGCCCCACTGAGAGACATAGGGATCTCAACAGCATCATCACCTTTATAAAGCAATTAAAGATGTGTCTCTTCTTTCAGGCAGTTCCTTTATTCAGATAGGAATGATCTGATATGTGGTTTTTACAATTTGCTTTTGCCTTAAGACATTGCCCCAGATGAAAAAAATCAGAATAATACTGACTTTGAAAATATCATACCTCTACTGCTCTGCATCTATAATAATAAAAGTGTAATATGCTAATTAGACCAGATTAGCATATTACACTTTTATTATTATAGATGCAGAGCAGTAGAGGTATGATATTTTCAAAGTCAGTATTGACTTCCGGATGACCTTCCAGACGAAGCCGTGGCGGCCGGAGGGCCCAGCCCCTTGAATTTCATGCATTGGGCCTCTAGTTAAAAATAAAAGAGTTAAGGGATATTGGTTTGGAATACTCAAACATTAGTAGATATTCTTTAGGGCAATATTGTTAATCTTTTCAAAAGATTAAATCTCATACAGTTAAACTACTTGTTAGACAGTATATCCCTAACCTGTCTCTCAATGACTCAAAGTAGCAAGAGGTGAAAATGCAAATTTTAGATTTTTTTGTTACTTCAGCAATTATTTTCTTCAAACTATCCATTTAAATAATACTATTAAATATCACTAAAACGGAGTATCTATGTGATCCCTATAACATTCCATTTTTTAGGATGATTTAGTTCTAGTATACTAAGAGATATACATGTACTAGTACAAACATTCACACACACACACACACACACACACACACACACTGTAAGCACCTCAGAGTTGTGCAATGGAAGTTATTGCCATATATACAGTATGTTCTTGTCTGGAGACATGCTATTCTAGAGACTCACAGAGAACTTTCTGGGCACATTTACACAATAGTTACTTTTCCTTTCCCACTCCCAGAAACACAAGGAACCTTCCTTTCTTTCTCCTTTAATTTCTTCCTTCTCCCTCCTTTCTTCATTTCCTTCTTTATTTTGTCTCTTTCCCTTGAGAATCTGCTGGAATTCCAGAGGTGAAATCTAGGAAAGACTGAAGCTCCAGAAGTTTCTCCCTCTCAATCTAGGCTGCACACATCCTCCAGCATTCATGCAAATCACCAGTTAAAGGCTCTGGAAGCCCATCCTCCAGGTTAGCAATCCAGCCTTCACTGCCTTCACCTGTCTCTCTAGGTTCCAGCAGGGCAGTCTGGCCTGAACTAAGAGCTGCTCTATCAGTTCTCCGACCTGTTTACACAGTCATTGATTTTCAGTTTGTACAGTTTTTGTTGTAAGAAAGGGGGTGAGATCTTCCAAACTCTCTACCCTTGGTCGCTTGGACCAGAAGTCTCTCCCACAAATATGAGCAATGGCATGGGAAGAGCCTGAAGATGATTGTGGTGTGTGTGCAGCTGGAGCAGGGCCAAGGGGAGCTGAGGCTGGCCTGGATGGAGAAAAGAAGGAAAAAAGTGATGACATCTCCAGCCTTCTTCCCTGGAGCAAACCCGGCAAGACCTGACCCTCAGGCTGAAGCTTAAGGTTAGCAATAAGCTTCTTTTATATAAATTCTTGGAGCTTTTCAAAAGGCATCCTCTCTGGTGGGGTCTGGGGCAAGGGAGTCTGCAAGGAGCCTTTTAGAAATGGTTTCTCAGTTTGCTGCAGTCCGGGAGTCTCCTGGTCAGAGCACCCTTGGCTTTTGAAGCTCAGTGTTTTGGGGTCTGACTCTCAGGTGCAGGTTTTACAATCTGGGTGCCCATGTGGGGTTGGCCCCTTTCTCTCCTAGGGAGAAGCTCTGGGTTTTGAGTTCCTTCTAATTGGGGATTGAGCTTCTCACTGTTTTTTGTGGAAATTTGAAATTGTCAGTGGCCATTGTGAATTCAAGGCTGTAGTCAGCGAATCTTTCCTTAAAGAATCAGGGCATATTAAGGTGCCCTGTCTCTGGTCTCTATTGCCACTTTTCAATGTTTGCTTGCATAATATAAAACAGCCATGGGTGATGCCTGAATTAGAAGGTTCACTAGGCTCCTGTTCCATAAAACATGGTAAAACCAGGCAGCTTGCCCACAGGCCATAGTTCTCCAGCCATTGTTGTAGTGTATTCTTTGGAAATCCAATACACTTACAGCTACATTTCAATACTCTAGTGCTTTGAATAATGATTTATTTTCAATGTCCTAAAGTGGTAAACAATATGATGTGGAATTTGCCTGGATTATGCTTGGAGAACAGGTATGGATTCAATCAACCTGTGATTAAAATGCCCCACTTCACTTAATTCAAATGCAAAATAAAAGATAGTAATATCTATCTGCCAGGAAGGTGGAGTTGAGGAAAACAAATGTGCTCCTATGCCTGTCACAGTTCTTTGTAGGAATACACACCTGCTTTATGTATTTGGCCTGTTTTTAAATATCAAATTAGAAAATCTATGTGAAAATCTACTGGAAATTATATGATACTGGATAATTAAGAATTTTTATAATTATAACAAAGATATTCTTTTATATTCAGGTAAATATTATTTAAGTTAATTGGACATATTCCAGTGAATTTGATAGGGGAAGAAATAGAATATTGGGGACCAGCTATAATTATAAAAAATATTAATCATGCCTGTTAATCATGATTGTTTTGTTCGGATTAAAGAAGGCACATTCTAACCTGGCTGGGGTTGCACGTGGGACCTGGGAGCTCACCTGGAAATGCAGCTCATTCTCCCGATCAGGGAGCTGCCTATTATCATGGAAAGATTAACAACCTGGATGTAGAAACCAGAGCCACCAGCCCTTTTAAGACCTCCAGCCCTTTTCATACTCGCAGGCCTTTGCAAATCTCCAGCCTTCACTACCTGTTAACTGCCCATTTGGCAAACCCCTTTGCCTACTTCACCATGTAATCTTTGTTCTTCTACCCAATATAAGCAGCTGATTTATGGGGAGAGACAGAGCTCATATGATTCAACCCTGTATCTGCTTACCTGGCTCAAGTAGTGACAGGCAGCATGTACCCATTGATTGTCCAGTTACAAATTAAAGCACTATTCAATCTACTGATTAATTGATTAACCATTACTTTTTATTCCTCGTTCTTTTGTGTTTTCACCCCTTAAAGGAATAGTTTTGTCTGCTGCCTCCACTTTAACTTGGCTTGGTTCAGAGAGGATTCTATGACTTTGAAATAACCTAGATTTTCAGCATCTAACTTCACATTTCATCCATAATTTCTCCCAAAGCAGCCATTCCTCTGAATGGACACTTTTGGTAGAGTGATTTTCATTATACAGTACTTCTCATAAGATACAGATCTTCTTTAAGTAGTGGCCATCCCTGTCATTTCTTTAAAACAAAAGCCTATAGATCATTTTTTCCTATATAATTTAACAGTGAAGTGGGTTTAATGCTTTACTAAAGAATTATGGAAACTTTTCTAAAACATGAATTTATCAGGCTGGAACTACAGTATTTTTATGGGCAATTTTATTTTGAAACATAGTCCAGTGTGAAGCAGCCTATTAGATTTCAAAATTAACCCCATCAGAGCATATTTTAAAATAGTTTTAAAGCACTGTCTCCATCCACATTCACTCTGAAAAACTAGTAAATGCCTCAAGAAGTACCTTTAGAAAGGGGATTAAGTGCAAGCCACTTAATTTGCAAAATCCCTTAGTGATACTTTACAGGTCATAGAAAGATAGAGTGGTTACTGATCTTTTTATTTCTAGTTAGCTTAGATTTTTTTTATTCATATCAGTTACTCCTTTCTGAATGGATTGCAATTTATCATGCCAAAAAGTTATCTCTTTAATAATCATAGGACATTGTACAGAGCTGAGTACTTAATAGGTCATCAATGAAATAATAAATTAGGCTCTTTGGATAGGTATAAATTATCCTTACAAATTCACTTATCCAAAAGAGAAGTGGTTAAAGCTGGGCTGAAAGAGACATTTGGGTCATAGATGCCTTCTATCTCAAGTTAGTAAGAATTAATGAATGGCTGTGGACTGAATGATATCATGTGTTATATCTCATGAATTTACACCAACATTATTTTGATATAGTCTTATGACAAGCATAGGAAAAATGCCAAGCAGGTGAAATATATCCTATACTACATGACTTCGCATAATTTAATGATTTGGATTTGACAAGTGTCAAAATAAACTTAATAATAAACTGGCTAAAAGCACAAGACAGAAATTTTAATGGTACACAATTTATTTTTTCAATCTCTTAGCTTTATTGCATCTGATGATATGATAACATTTTTCATACTTTTTAATTGGGGTTATGGACAAACATTTTGAAAGCTTGAGTTTCAACAGTCATTTTCTATGAGAGATCTTTAGTATTGCATCTTAAAGTGAACTCCAGATAGATATCTCATTAACATTTATACATCTTTTTAAACATTATCACAGAATTCACAGGAGTCATAGGTATCCATAAGAATATAAGAAATATTGCCAAGTTTGTTGTTAAATCTAGATGTATTATTGTCTTGCTCTTTGTCCTGATCTTGTAATTGCTAAACATGATTTACAGGACCAAGTGATGCACCCATTGAAGTTTGATTTTTATCCCTCTAAGTTAAAGAGATATAATGCAATTGAAAGAATTAAATGCATGAAAATTATTGAAAGACTAGAGGCCCGGTGTACGACATTCATGCACTGGGGCGGGGAGGGAGTCACTCAGCCTGGCCTGCGCCCTCTTGCAGTCCAGGACCTCTGAGGGGTCCTTAGCACTGCCTCAGAGGCAGGAGAGGCTCCCACCACTATGCTCGCCAGCCATGAGCCCACTGGTGAACCCTGCAGCGCTCCCCCTGTGGGAGTGCACTGACCACCAGGGGCCAGCTCCAGTGTTGAGTGTCTGCCTCCTGGTTATCAGTGCGCCTCATAGCGACTGGTTGTTCCTCCATTCCGTTGATTTGCATAGTGGCCTTTTATTATATAGGATTTGATTTACAAAAGTCTAGGACCATGGTCGGCAAACTGCGGCTCGCGAGCCACATGCGGCTCTTTGGCCCCTTGAGTGTGGCTCTTCCACAAAATACCACGGCCTGGGCGAGTCTGTTTTGAAGAAGTGGTGTTAGAAGAAGTTTAAGTTTAAAAATGTGGCTCTCAAAAGAAATTTCAATCGTCGTACTGTTGATATTTGGCTCTGTTGACTGATGAGTTTGCCGACCACTGGTCTAGGAGAACCTTTCCTAGACAGTTTCTTTTCTTTTTCAGGAAGTCAAAAAGTTACCTAATTAGGAAAAGAATGACAATAATCACACATGCCTTTAGCACAGGACAGAAAATTTGCAGGAAGAAAATAACTCATGGAGGAGCTGCAATGTATTACTTCCTCAGAAGCCTATAGGTCAGCCTATCACTACAGGAATAATTGCCTTCCCTTTCTCTTGTGTTGTCCCCATCTTACACATCCACTTCTTATTAGTAGAATTAAAAGTAAAATAAGGCAGATTGAGGGATGTTCAGCCCATTTCCACATGGAGCACAGTCTAACCAGAGTCAGACAGCCACTCTTTCCTGCAAATAGCTTTTTAATACATGGACTGATATCCTTAAAATTCCTTGAGAATGCTGAAGAAATCAAGACTCAGAAAACCAATACTAACTCTCAATTTTAGTCTTAAATTTTTAAAAATCAGTAACTTGCAGAAATACGGATGCTGAGTTAATGTTAGGTAAGTGAATAAATCGATGAACTTCACTACAAGTGTATCTCTTTTAAAGTAATAATTTAGGTTTTCTCCTTTTAATGTAAAAAGCATCTGAAGTTACTGTGCTGATTTTTGAAAAGTTTTTTATATTTCATTAAGTATTGGTGTTGTAGACATAACTGAACGCCTTTGAAAGTAGCCTGAATTTGAAAACCCTCTAGAAGTGGTACTCGGTTTGTACAGTAGCATGGTTAGCTATTCATATTTAAATGGACATTTCCTTGAAGTTCCAAGTTTATCAAAGGCATGATTTAATGAAAATATCCTGAATTATTTAGCAGGGTTAGAGTATTCCTTCTATCTTTATATAGTATGAATATTGAAATTATTTACATTAGTGAATAGTTGTTTATATTTGCAGTACAATGAAAAATGCCTCAGTTAAAACACACAATTGATCTTTATAAATCTCTCAAATTAGAGAGAATCCTTTATGTATAAGAATCACAATTTAATTATATAAAATGTATTCCATAAAATTCAAAGTCAACAATCATATTTCTAAATTTTAATACCAACTATTATAACATGATGGAAATTAAAATATTTTCTAAGTTCCTCATACCCTGAGTGTGAAACCTGCTCAATTAAAGTTCCAGCATGAGCAACACTGAGCTTCTCTGTGTCTGTGTTTTATCAAAGGTAGCATGGCACTAATAATAAACCTACAATCATTTAGTGACTTAGATTATGTAAAGCAATTCAAACAGTTCCTGGGGAAAATTATGTTTTATGAGTATTAGTTATTTGATGTCATGTTGAAAATGAATTATGTTTAAGTTCACATATATTATTATTTTATTTCCTTATGTTATTAGATTGTACATAAAGAAAAACATCATTCCAAACTTATATAATAATGAATTTTATTTCACAAATATCCAATTAAATGGATTTAACCAAAATGTTAATAGAGACTACTAATTTGGAAGAACACTCAGTTTTAATCATCTGTAATTTTTACCAAAAATGTATAAGCCCACATTAAAACTAGTAAGAATCACTTTTCTAGAGAAAAGAAAATACTGAGTAAAGATGCAATATGAATCTGCCTGGTGGTTCAGTGGTTGAGCATTGACCTATGAACCAGTAGGTCATGTTTCAATTCCTGGTCAGGGCACATGCCCGGCTTGCAAGCTCAACCTCTAGTAGGGGGCATGCAGGAGTCAGACAACCAGTGATTATCTCTCATCATTGATGTTTCTCTCTCATTCTCCCTTCCTTTTTGAAATAAACACAAACATATTTTAAAAAGATGCAATATGAAGATCATGTATCATAGAAATGTACACTTGAAACCCGTATAATCTTATTAATCAATGTCACCACAATAAATTAAATAAGAAGAAAGAAATAAAATAGTAAATAAAGAGTGTGCAAATAAATAAGGGAAGAAGGAACTAGAAAAACATAGGGATGAAATACTAGTATTTTTTTTTGGATCCTGAAGCGATTTCATTCTGTTACATAACATATTGAATATAAAACTTTCTTAGGAACTTAGACTTGTAGAAAATCACAAAATAAAGATGATGAATAACTTTTTAAATAATCATATTTACTATCTAGGTTATATAAACTATAATTAAGTTATGCTCTGAAAATAATGTCTAAATAAGCACAGATCTCTTTTCTCTGAACATGATAAATTTTGGTAGTGTTATTAAAGTAGTTCTAATAAAATCTAGTAAGTAATGCACAGTATGCACAATGCCAACTTATAGTAATTGTCCTATCTCAAATTTATTTGCCAAGATGCTGAAAAGTTGTAAAAGTTTTAACTGTGCCAAATAGAAATTCAAGAAGCAATAATATTAATGATTATCTCTCTTCTAATTGTGAAGAATAGAGCCAAAATACTGTCACCAGGACCAGCATGTGAAATCTAGAATTAGGAATTTTCAGAAGCAGGTAGTAATGGGCCAAATGGCAACATGTTAAAACTTTGAAGGCTGGTGAATTAATAAAACCCAATACCAAATGCTTTGCTGAAAGGCACATTAAATCATGTAGGTGAGATGGGTGTACTTATTTTTTTTTTTTTGCATGTTAGGTCGTTTACATGTTTAGCTAAATATCAGCTATTACTAGTATGTGCAAACTTTGTCTTCACATCATTTTTTCTTTACTGCAAATTAAACAGCTCCAATCATTCTTACATACCAGTGTTAGACATCTTCCTGTCTCTATAAAATTGACAATTATCTTTCTCTAAGTTGTATTGTAAAACTAAACATTTATACATGCTTAACCTCACAGATGTAAAAAGAAAAGTCTCATTCCAATACAAAGATGAATGCAAAGATCATTTGAGTTCTGCTGAGTCAGATCTCATTGTCCATTTCCTGTGAGCTTTACATCAAGTAAAGCACTGTGTACCATTATTGGGAGCACACCCAAGACATGCATATTTCATTTTAGGGCAATAATTAGAGGGAGTTAGAATCATTTCTATTAATATTCTTAATTTCCCAAATAGAACAGAAACAATTCTGACAAGAGTAAACACCTATACTCTGAAAAGTGCAAATAGTGCTGAGAAAATTTAAAGATGACCTCTATAATTTAAAGAAATATACACATCTTGTTAATGGCTCAAAAGATCAATACTATTAAGGTTTCAAATTTGCAACAATTAAAGTTAGATATATGATGGGCCCTAGCCAGTTTGGCTCAGTGGATAGAACATTGGCCTGTGGACCGAAGGGTCCTGGGTTTGATTCCAGTCAAGGGCATTGTACCTCTGCCTTGGTTGCAGGCTCCTCCCCAGCCCAGGCCCTAGTTGGGGCTCATACAGGAGGCAACCAATTGATGTGTTTCTCTCATATCAATATTTCTCTCTGTCTTTCCCTCTCCCTTCCACTCTCTCTAAAAAGCAATCGGAAAATATCCTCAGGTGAGGCTTAAAAGAAAAAAGATATATGATGGTATCAGTCCATTCAGACTACTATAGCAAAATACCATCGACTGTGGGGCTTACAAATGATAGAAATTTCTCACTGTTCTGGAGGCTGGGAAGTTCAAAATCAAGATGCCAGCCAAGTCAGTGTCTCACACCCTCATAGAAGGCCATATTTTCACTGTACCCTCACTTGGTGGAAGGGGCAGATGAGCTCTCTGGAGCTTTCTTTATAGAAGCACTAATAACAAGGCCCCACTTCCTAATACCATCACCTTGAGGGTTATGATCTCAACATATCTAAGGGACCAAACTTTTCTTTAGATTGACCTATTTGTTTAGTTTCAACAATGTCCAATGTAAGTTGAAGAACTCCAGAGTCTACTCCATCTCTAATTCTGAGCCGTAGTTCTCCATTCTCCATTCTCCTGACTTTGTATTTGAGCTATTTAGCTTCCTCAGAATTAAACTCATTCTGTTTGTGTTTTCTTTTCGTGTTAATGTTTTCTGATCTGTCATTTATAGGAATTGTTATAAAGTTTTACTTTCCTTTTCAAGCTGGAAACTGAATTCCAGTGACTTAAATAGAGGCTCTATTTGCCTTGAGTGGTATTAATAAGGGTTTCCAATTTCTGCAGGTCATGGAACAGATATTTCAATTCATGATCTCATAATGTAAGAAGGTTGATATGATAGTGTGTTTATGTCTATACGTGGTTAATTTATTTTACCCCAAATCCTAACGCTCATTTCCCTGATTCTTAGGTCAATACTTATATCCTTCTCTTTTATACCATACTAGTGACCCAGTGCACAAAATTTGTGCACATTAAAAGGGGATTAATTAGAGGAAATAATTTAATATTGCTATTTGCCCTTTCTCTATAAAAATGTCAGAGATGAAAGAAAATTAGTAAAATGTATATGAAAACCTTCCTCCTGTCAGAGTCTGGGGCTCACCACAGGACCCAGAGTCAAGTCTCTACCCACCCACATTCACCTCAAAATCGCATGAAACCCAGACCCCCCCCCCCCCATTGGGCTAGATCCAGACCCGGCCAGTCCCACTCTTGTCAAGCCCTGCCGGGCAGGGGGCGTAGCTCAGGTCCCCTGGCCTGGCACCAGGATGAGGGGTGGTGGCCTGAGGTCCCCCAGCCCAGACCAGGGCGGGGGGGCATGCCTTAAGGTCCTCCGTCAAGCCCCGCCAGGTGGGGGACATGGCCTGAGATCCCCTGTCAAGCCCCGCTGGGAGGGGGGCATGGTCTGAGGTCCCCCATCAAGCCCCACTGGCAGGGAGGGGGCACAGAGTCAGGTCCCCCATCAAGCCCCACTAGGCAGAGGCGCGGCCTGAGTTCCCCCAACCCAGCACTGGGGGTGCACCTTGAGGTCCCCCGTCAAGCCCCGTTGGGTGGGGGGCATGGCCTTAGGTCCCCTGTCAAGCCCTGCTGGGTGGAGGGGCATGGCCTGAGGTCCTCTGGCCCAGCACTAAGAGGGGGATATAGCCTCAGATCCCCCGTCAAGCCCCACCAGCAGGGGGGTGCAGCCTCAGGTCCCCCATCAAGTGCCACTGGGCAGGGGTACGGCCTGAGTTCTCCTGACTCAGCACTGGGGGTGCACCTTGAGGTCCCCCGTCAAACCCCTCTGGGTGGGGGGCACAGCCTGAAGTCCCCTGTCAAGCCCAGCCAGGCAGGGGGGGCGCAGCTTCAGGTCCCATGGCCCGGTGCTGGGGTGGGGGACACATCCTGAGGTCCCCTGTCAAGCCAAGTAGTGCGGTCTGAGGTCCCCCGGCTTGGTGCCAGGGTGGGGGTTGCAGCCTGAGGTCCCCCATCCCCTGGCCTGGCACTGGGAGCAGCCAGAGGTCCCCTAGCCCAGCACCAGGATGGGAAGTGCACCTTGAGGTCCCCTGTCAAGCCCTGCTGGGTGAGGGACTCAGCCTGAGGTCCACTGTCAAGCCCCACAGGGGCAGGGGAGGGTGGAGCCTCAGGTCCCTGCTGATTGCTCCTTAAGGCTCCTTATGGAAACTTGGCCTCAGCTGTGGGTGCAGCCATCTTTGTGATAGAGTGATGGTCAATTAGCATATTCCCTCTTTATTATATAGGATTATCTTCCCTCCTCCAGAGCAACAAAAATCTACTAATTGCATGAAAATTACCAGGCATTTACTGACATTAGTTTCTCACGACACCTACTTGATTGCATCCCACACAGTAAACACATAGAAAGCTGGAGAAGTGTATTATTAGTAACAAATTGTAAAAAATTTAGTTTTGAAGTTTATTATTTATAAGCAAAGTTTAACATTATTCAATAAGATAATACATCCAAATGATAAAACTTAGATGGATTTACACATTCTTACATTCCTTCAAATTATAACATTAATTACTGAAAGAGCCCAAGATTCTACTTTTACACCTCCCCTTCTAGAAAGATTGTATGGAAAAAAAAAACTTTAAAATATTATCTTAAAACAAGGCAAGTCAATGTCTATATATTGGAGACTTACCAGGCAATTGTAATTAGGTTTATTTAGTGCATATATGTCCTTGACTCCTGTACCAATCTTCTTTGAACAGTTCATATACAGTAAAGAGAAAATTGATCATATTGGCTATAGAAGGTAATTGGTGTAGCATAAATATTTTGAACTTTCATTCTGCTATTTTTTTTTGCTTTGATAGTATGTTTGGATTGAGCTAAAGTTTTCATTATCATCTTCAAGCATAGTAGGTTGTATTTGAAATGTCACCATATCCTTTCTAGCAGTGTTCTACTTTTCTATCCAAATTCATAATTGCACTTCACATCTTCTCTTTTAGTATTGAACACCTCAAGGATATAGACAAATGACAAATAGACAATACTATAAAAATGTTATCTTCAGCCAAAACTGGTTTGGCTCAGTGGATAGAGCGTCAGCCTGCGGACTGAAGGGTCCCAGGTTTGATTCCAGTCAAGGACACATACCTTGGTTGCGGGCACATCCCCAGTAGGAGGTGTGCAGGAGGCAGCTGATCAATGTTTCTCTCTCATCGATGTTTCTTACTCTCTATCCCTCTCCCTTCCTCTCTGTAAAAAATCAATAAAATATATTTTAAAAAAATGTTATCTTCAAAATCCTATGATTGACCTGTTGGTTGAGTGTCATCCTATGTACCCAGAGGGCACCAGTTCAGTTCCTAGTGGGGGCACATGGCTAGGTTGTGTGCTGGAACCCTGGCTGGGGACATGCAGGAGACAGCTAATCGATGTGATGTTTCTCTCTTTTTCTCCCTCCCTATACTTTCCATTCTCTCTAAAATCAGTTAAAAAATAGCCTATCTAATAAAGAAGTAATATGCAAATTGACCATCACTCCAACACACAAGATGGCCACCCCCATGTGGACACAAGATGGCTGCCACAAGTTGGCCAGCAGGGGAGGGCAGTTGTGGGTGATCATGCCAGCAGAGGAGGGCAGTTAGGGGTGACTGGGCCTGAAGGGGAGGGCAGTTGGGGGTGACCAGGCCGGCAGGGGAGGGCAGTTAGGGGTGACCAGGTCTGAAGGGGAGGGCAATTGTGTGGGGACCAGGCCCTAAGGGGAGGCAGTTGAGGGTGACCAGGCCAGCAGGGGAGGGCAGTTAGGGGTGACCAGGCTGGCAGGGGAGGGCAGGTAGGGGCGATTGGGCTGGCAGGGGAGTGGTTAGGGGGTGATCAGGCTGGCAGGCAGAAGTGGTTAGGGGCAATAGGCAGGCAGGCAGGCAAGCGGTTGGGAGCCAGCAGTCCTGGATTGTGAGAGGGATCCGACATCCCTCAAGGTGTCCCAGATTGGAGAGCATGCAGGCTGGGCTGAGGGACACCCGCCCACTCCATGCATGAATTTCATTCACTGGGGCCTCTAGTAAATATATAAAAAGGCTATGTTGGCTGGTGTGCTCAGTGGTTGGACGTCGACCTATGAACCAAGAAGGGAGCACATGACCGGGTTGCAGGCTGGATCCCTTGCATGGGGTGTGCGGAGGCAGCCAGTCCATGATTCTCTCTCATCATTGATATTTCTCTCTCTCTCTTTTTCTCCCTTTCTCTCTGAAATTAATAAGGATATATTTTTAAAAATCCTATGATCATTTCATATAGAACCACTAGACTCAGTATATGGATTTATCTCTCTTACCTCAGAAATGCCCCTAAAATGGCATTAATTGGGATTTTAAGGATAAAGTCTACTGATTTAAATATTAATCTCACATTAAAAAAGAAAAAAACACCTGAATAGAAATATCTAGAATAATATTTAACCACATATCTGGTTAACATGGCCTAGACAAGTTGACACATGACAGTATCCATCATATAGTGTAACATTTTCAATGTTGTTAAACTCATCCATTTCTCTGAAAATTATTAAAGACATTATTTTCAAAAGAAAAGTTAATAAAAATTAATTAAAACAGAGTTAAACGTTTAGAAGGAGAGTTCATTGTTTCAGACTTCTAGCACTTCTTTATCTAGTATGTACCAGGCCTCTTGCAGTTAAATATACTGTGAAATCAGTGAAGTTCATATTCACCAATATAAATTTAATATATTTACCAAATGACAGCAAATTAACAATATTAAAGTTGGTAAAAAACTTGTTCGGTGAAAATTTATTTAGAAAATTTTAAATGAATATTTAAAGTCTTCATGTTTGGGGGAAAATTCACAAATGGTACTTTGTGCAAAACTTTAATCACAATAGTAACTAGCAAAACAAGCTTTATAAAAACAATAAAAAATGCTGTTTATTTCAGATATATTCACATTGATTAATATAGCAGAAAAAATAAATCTATAATAAATAAAAAGTAAAATGAGGAAAAACATCAATATATCTTAAGAAATGCATAGTAAGTATATTAATATTTCCTGTTCCTGAATATATCATTAAATGTAATCATGGATTAATTATAATTTACTAGAGGCCTGGTGCATGAAATCTGTGTACTTAGGGGGTGTCCCTCAGCCTGGACTGCGCCCTCTTGCAGTCTGGGAGCCCTCGGGGGATGTCTGACTGACAGCTTAGGCCCGCTCTCTGGGTGATCAGGCCTAAGCTGGCAGTCAGAGATCCCTCTGGCAGCCCTGGAGCCTTCAGGGGATGTCTGACTGACAGCTTAGGCCCATTCCCCAATGGCCTAACCCAGTGGTTGGCAAACTCATTAGTCAACAGAGCCAAATGTCAACAGTACAACAATTGAAATTTATTTTGAGAGCCAAAATTTTTAAACTTAAACTTCTTCTAACACCACTTCTTCAAAATAGACTCGCCCAGGCCATGGTATCTTGTGGAAGCGCCACACTCAAGGGGCCAAAGAGCTGCATGTGGCTCATGAGCCGCGGTTTGCCAACCACTGGCCTAACCCACAGTAGGACATCCTGAGTGCTGCAGAGGAGGCGGGATAGGATCCTGCCACTGCCACTGCACTCGCAGCCATCAGCCCAGCTTGTGGCTGAGCAGACCTCCCCCATGGAAGTGCACTGACCACCAGGGGGCAGCTCCTGCATTGAGCGTCTGCTCCCTGGTAGTCAGTGTGCATCATAGTGACCAGTTGTTCCCAGTTGTTCTGCCATTAGGGTCAATTTGCATATTACCCTTTTATTATATAGGATAGGATAATGCAGCAAGGTAAAAATACTATACTAGGATCTCATGGTGAGAAGTTAATCACTGAGCGTATATTACAGGCCTTCCAGAGGTGCATACATTTGTGCAACACATTGGGCAAGTGTCCATCCTGCCTTTGCTTAAACACATCCACAGACATGAGAATAAACCCATTCCAGAGAAATTTTAGTGAATTTTCTCTGTAGTTGTTTTTAGGATATTATCATGTTGATACAGAATCTTCTTCACCATAATTTCTACCCATTAATTTTAATTATCTCATCTGGAGTTTTATACCACACATCCAATTCCTCCTAGGAGAGTATCCTCTTGATTCCTTAAAGATAATTCTCCTCCCTCCCAACCCCAATTTTTCTTTACAAAAGCCAAATTCATTTCTCATATGTGAAATTTTTTTTTTTCCTTACAATCCTATTTATAATCTTTGGGCCATAATCTATGTTAGCTCATCATTTATGTTGAAGTCTAACAATCAGATTTGCAACCTAAAATACCAAGAATGGACTAATTTTCAACTCTCTCTTTCTCTCTGTATATAATATATACACACATATATATTATGTAACATACAATATCCACATTTCATTTCATATTCAAAAGCTGAGACTGGGAGTATCTATAATGTGATCAAAGGCCATGCGTCTGCTAAGTGGTATAGGTGGGACTCAGTGGGAAATGTGGGGTCACACATAATAGTATTGATTCCTATCTAAGTTCTCCTCAATGAGCCTATTACTTCTGTCCTGAAACCGTGAAGTGTAGTTTGCAAGACAATGCTTTCCTCTCTAGATTGGACCCCTACATCCTCTCCTGGCCACAAGTCCAGAAATGAGGTCAAATCTCTGCTGGCACAATGGATGCAGCTGTGTACAAATTAGCATGTGAATCAAGGCAACTGTAGTAATTCACTGATATTAATCATTAGAGACTTGAAGAGCATGCTTTTGAGAGGACCATGAGGATTATAGAACAATAGAGAATAAGAAGTTGAGAGCATGAAATAAAATTTGTTGATATATGTTGGGGACTCTTCTTTGATTTAGGATTTAAATTCCTTTCTCTAAAACACCAGGAAATAATCATAACCCACTACTAGGATCATCCTAGAAGCTTGGCATTGTGATGGCTCATCTAAAATAGAGTAAAAACTTAAGAACTCCCTTGGCAGGGTATAGAGAATATGATCAAATAAGTAAGAATGTGGGCATGCAAGAATGGATCTATGTTGTAAGAGAACCTACAGGATGACTTTGTTCCTTGAAAAAGCCAAACAGATTTCTGTTTCTGAGCTCATAAAAATTGTGCTGATGAAATTCATTCTGACTTTATTGTTTAGGTCACCAGTGGCTTCGTTCTGTAAGCCATAGATGATAATAGGGATACATTGTGAAACTATGCTCCCTGTTTTCAATGGGGAATATAAAATTCTAAAATAGAATATGTCAAATTGTAGTGCCTATCCTTTAGAGGCAGTATGGATATAATTACTATAAAGATTGAGTGGCAATTAGAGATTAATCATGGTATTTCAAGTGGTAGAATAGATAAAAATATTTCACAGAATTAAATAATTTTCCTTGAGAACCACTACATAAATATTTTACATTCTTGAAAAGCTCATATCTGTTTTGATTGCCTACTGCAGTATAACAGAGTTACTGCCATTCAAATATTAAAATTAAATCTACAGTGAAGACAGAACAAATCTGATAGAGAAAATAAACACATTTTATGGAATTGCTCTGTATTATTACAACAGTGTAGATCTGCTTGCAAAGATAAGGTATGATTGTTATAGTACAGTTTATGAAAAATTATCTAGAGGAATTCAGTGCTACATGTATGGAGTGTGGGGAATTGAAGAAAGTAAAAGAGAAATTTTGAAAAACCCAGAAGAAGCAGTAAAGATTTCAGATGATCTCATAAAATCTTCTAGACCTGGCAAAAACCCTTTAGAATTGCCCTACCTAAAGACAAAGTGGATAAGCCTTTGTATTCTCTACATTGACTAACCATTAGATGCACTCTGTTCCAAGAATGTGCCATGAGCATGGACAAGGTAGTAAGAAATTCCCACAGAATGATTTGGCTAAGCACCTTGAGATGTCACTGCTTTTAGCACAAAAGGAACAAATGACTTCGTCTTAAAGAAGAAATCTTGACAGTGCATCATGATGGCATCCACAACTGTAATAAGTATGAAATAATTATCTTCTGAAAATATGCCTTGGAGGTTACTTGTTCCTATCAGAACCACTTATTTTGTTTCATGAGCGGTGGGTCTAAATTCTTGCTAAATTTTGGTATGGAAAGGTGCAAATCAGAGCTCAATAAATATATGGTGAGCTATAAAAATCAATACAACATATATGCATTTATATCTAAATAACCAGGTGTAACCAGCTAATTAATATCTAAAGTAACAAAGCTATGCTTAATTATGGTAACTATTTTTATATACCTAATATTATAAGTAGTACATGTTTATATGTATGTGTGTGTATATTTGTATTTGTGTGTATGTGTATGAATATATCTGTATATGTATGTGTACTCTATAGGCAGTATATAGGTTGGGTAACTCACTATGTCTCTAGTTCATGTGGTAACCTAAAAACATTTATGTTTAATATAATATAGATCTTTAATCTTTAAAATAAGAATCAAACATAAGTTAGGTAAAATAATAAATCAATTTTTACTTATTAACATCTTCAGGTCTCTTTCCAGGGGAACCCAACCAAGACAATGGTTAATATAATCCTCTAGATGTTTCTGCTATTATCTCTCCCAACTTCATGGAAAATGTTCTTGAAAACATAGAAAATCATCTAACATACTAGAATGAACACTGGAAATTGATGAAATGTTGAAACATTGATCAAACTTGTGGAAATTTCCATTAACTTCAATTTAAAGTGATTGTGAGATACAATCCCACAAAACATCAAGCAGAACATGCATTAGGACCAGAAAGATGGACAGATAAGGCTTTGATTACAAACCATTGTCCGCTTAACTCCAGTCCTAAAAAGAGTCAGATGCCCAGAAACATAGCCAGCTGGCTGCATTAGAATTATTTTATAGGGCGATAGTATCATATTTTTTAATTTCAGTCACTTTCAAAGAAACTCATCTTTCTTGTTATTTGGAGATTAAATGTGCTAATTGTTGCTGCATAAATACAATAGGAAGGGAAGGTGGTGACACTGAATTATCCTATCTAATAAAAGAGTAATATGCAAATTAACCATCACTCCTCCACACCCACCAGCCACGCCCACCAGCCAATCAGGAGCAAGTATGCAAATTAACCCAACCAAGATGGCTGCAGCCACAGAGAGAGCAGGAGGGAGGCTTGGGTTTCCCCGGTGATGGAGGAAGCCAAGCGTTCTGCATACCCTGGCCGGCCCAGGCCTCCGCTTAAGGCTACAAAGTTTCAATTTAGAAGATAAATAAAATGGCGGCAGCCACGGAGCTGTAGAGAGCAGGAGGCTAGGGTTGCCCCCGGCGATGGAGGAAGCCAAGCTTCTGCAGCCCTGGCCTGCTTTGGCCTCCGCTTAAGGCTACAAAGTTTCAATTATAGAAGATACATAAATCCCAACAGAAATGGCTACCGCCACAGAGCGAGCAGAAGGCTTGGCTCCACTCCAGGCTACAAAGTTTCAATTGTAGAAGATAAATCCCAGATCCCAGGGCCTCCACTTGGGTCGCCAGGGGGCATGGCTGGCCTGCAAACCACTACAGGCCCCTCGCCCAGGCCGCCCCACATCCCAAGGGAACCCCCACCCTGATCTGGGACACCCTTCAGGGCAAACCAGCTGGCCCCCACCCATGCACCAGGCCTCTATCCTATCTAATAAAAGAGTAATATGCAGATTGACCATCACTCCAACACACAAGATGGCTGCCCCATGTGGTCAAAGATCCTGCCCCCATGTGGACACAAGATGGCCACCACAAGATGGCCAGCAGGGGAGGGCAGTTGGGAGGAACCAGGCCTGTAAGGGAGGGCAGTTGTGGGTGAACAGGCCAGCAGAGGAGGGCAGTTGGGAGGACCAGGCCGGCAGAGGAGGGAAGTTGGGGGCAAACAGGCTGGCAGGGGAGCAGTTAGACATCAATCAGGCTGGTAGGGGAGTGGTTAGGGGGTGATTAGGCTGGCAAGCAGAAGCAGTTAGGGGCAATCAGGAAGGCAGGCAGCAGTCCTGGATTGTGAGAGGGATCACAGATTGGAGAGGGAGCAAGCTGGACTGAGGGACACCCCCCACCTCGTGCACAAATTTTGTGCATTGGGCCTCTAGTGGATTATAAAGTCAGTTCAAGACAAATATTGATAGAGATGGAAACAGGCTCACCAATTTTTTCCTAGAGTCAATCAGCACACACATGACAGCTAAAATTAAATATTTTATACCAGATAAAAATGATGGAAATATTTTATAGGTCTTTATGTTTATTGTATTTTCAAATATTTTGCAGCTATATGATGAACTGCATTTATTTCCAGCAAGAGTCAGTGTAGACACTCTCTTTGCAGCTGAGCCATGAAGAATTTATTGAAAATGAAAAGATATGCTTTTTATAGTTGTTCCCATAAGCTTACATATTTTATGGTTTTATTTGCATTTTATTTACGTTGTTAACAGATGCTTGCCTTTAAATGCAGAGATCATTTGATACACTTAGAAAGGGCATTATTTCCTTATTTCATTGGAGAATGGAAGTACTTGCAATAATGGATGCAATACAGTGATGCATCTTCACTCATTGTGATTTTCTCAGCATTATCTCTAGTTATAACTTGGAGAGGAAAATATAAGCACGAGGATATAGGATAAAAATGTCTTGTCAATGTAATGGTGATATGAAATTTAACAATGAAGGCTGGCTACAGGAGTAGTTGCAATAGATTTTTATTTGTTCTTTTATTTGTCTGATTTTACTTTGCCTCTCATTAGACAACCAAGTCCTGTTGGTTGAGTATCACCTAATTTGAGAAAGAATGCATTGGATTCAGTCTAATGTTAAAATATTTTTCTATTATATAATCTTTAAGGAGAGTCAGTTATCTGATTCTCTGAACTACTTAGGAACATGTCATAAAATTAGGTAGTTGTAAACTGGAAAAAGCCAGAAAGTTGATGATATATTTTTTTGAGGAATAATGTGATTTTATAAGAATAAGTTATAAAGGGGCTGTTTGTAGCTCGGACTAGAGACCTCATATAGATTGTGGCAAAGCACCTCAGTGCCTAATTATGAAATAGCACACAAACACTGTCCTTGGGCATCTTCAAGTCAGGCACTATGGAGTTCTTTGAAGGAAGGTGTTATTAGTAATAATAGTATTTACCTTATTATGAGGTTGACAATTGAAGCATGCACTCTAATACTTTTTATGTGTCAGAGTCCCTAAATAAATTTATGAAGAAGGATGTTTTTGTTCTCCAAGTGCTATATTTTATCATTGTATTTTTGACCATGAATGTGAAATTATACTATCAAATGACTATGTTTGCATAATAAAACCAGGGTTGTAGCAACTGTTCTATAATTCCATGGCTCTAAGCCCCGTGATCTCTAAAATCATGATTTATGTTTACAATCTCCACAATATGAAATGCTTTTTTAGGGAATCAGTAAAATATTCATGATTATATGTCAAACAGTTGTTTCATAAGCTGGATTTTGCAACTGATGGGTGAAGTTAGCATTCGATGAGAGGGTTGCTTAATCTCCAGCATGTATCAAGTATATAATTTCTCTAGCACAGGACCATATCCCTACATGCAAACTCGATCATATACATACATATTTATTTTGTCTATGATCCAAAAAAAAAAATGTTCTATGAATACTATGGGTACTAAAACAATAGTTTCATTTAGCCTAGAGTGAACAATGCAAGCCAGTATTCAGCATAGCAACTGAAATAAAAATATATAGTATTATACTTACCAATAAACTAAAAATAGCAGTCCTGACAGTCCCCAGTGGGAAAAATGTAATACATGGATATCATTAAAATTCACACTAGGAGAAGCGTAAACAAAAAAACTTTTTTAAGGAGTTTTGGATTATTAGCACATGGTGTATCCATGACTTGTTAATATATTCTTTCACAGTTCTCTTAAGAAGATTTTCCTGTTAAGCTGTTAAAGGGACTCGCTCAGAAAACCACCTTAAAGTGATTTTCCTTTAATTGTTCCTTTTATCTCTCCTGAGATTCAATTTGATGTTTCATCTGCTTCTCCAATTTCCTCACATTGTTAAATGGAGAAATGTGTTCTAATCTTCTAAAAAATGCATGGAAATCGACTTCCCCAAATGGATAGTTTTGCAGGATATAATTCATCTATTAAGGAAAAAATAAAGAAGCCAAATATTTTTAGTAACAATCTTGTAAGTGCAGTGCCTTTATATTACTTTAAAAGAAACTTTGTCAGATAATTGAATAAATAAGTTTAGTTCTAGATTGTATTTCCTGACATGAACTATTTGGAAAGTATTTTACCTGGTATGTATCTACCAGGTAATTTCTTCTAAAATGTTAGGGCTCATTATTAAAATAATTATTTACAACTAGAGGCCTGGTGCACAGATTCGTGCACCAGTGGGGTCCCTTGGCCTGGCCTGCGCCCTCTTGCAATGAATCTCTGAGATTCTTCAGTCTGTTCCATGTTTCCATGCCTTTGCATTGAGTGTCTGCCCCCCAGGTGGTCAGTGTGTGTCATAGCTATCGGTCGAATGGTCAGACACTTAGCATATATTAGATAGATAATAAGTTAGATACAAACATACTTTTATCCCAGGTGTACTTGTAAGCATTGAGCACTTAATACTCAAGCATCCCTGTCATAAATGTGACAGAGAGTTTAAATAACTTACCTCAATTCATCTAGTTATTAAAAGGCACAGTCACAATTCAAAACCAAGCAATCTGAGTCTTGAACCCATGGTTTAAACACTACCCCATGTAATCTCCCCAAATCATTCTGATTTAGTACAAAGGCATCATTTTACACAAAAGGAAATTAAGGTTCCAAATAAATATGAATGAGCAACATAAATACCAGTGCCTTTACTGCTTAGAGCACTTTGGTAGGTCTAAGTGTCCCATCATATAACTTGTTAAATAAAGTGTTTATGACAAAATATATTAAGAATAATAATTTAAACAAAATACTAAGCATCTTAGTAAAATGCAGTGTGGGATATGGGATTAAAGTATAAATATGTCTTATACCAGTAGTTGCACTAAAGAGCATATAGTTTACCTTAAATATGCAAAGAGGGGTATAATAAGTTAGAAGGATTTTAAAAAATGAAATGTAGGAATTCTCATTTCACACAGTGAGTCCATAGGAAAGGATTCATTAATAAGATTGTATTCAACATCCTAAATGGCTTGAATCACTACATCATGTCTAGACTTGCACGTTTGTCTTCATTTAGAATTGACCAACTCAAGATTTGAATAGAATCAAGCAGAAAAATGTTATACAAACATTATATTATATTCTTTGGTGTCTATATGGTACCCATCTCTGATGCCTCTTTGACCCATTCTGTCTTCAATGTCTCTTCTACCTGGGAAGGTACAATAGACATCAGATCCAGGCCTGAACAGACATCTTGCTGGAGGTGAGTGGATAATACTCCTTTAAAAGCACCTCAAAATCTATGTGATTCTATTATAACCTGGCTTTTTGGAATATTCCACATTTATTCAACAGTTGAACAGGTTGAGATAGTTGCAATATTCTCAACTTTCCCAAAATGCATGCTTTTAATTCTCACTGTGTATTTATCCAACCTCTCCCCTCTACTAACTAGTTGATCATATACATGGGTCCCAGGAAGGACTCTGCAGAAGACATCTGGCTGGGGTATGGTCAGGGTAGCAGAGTTTATTGGTCTTCCAGTTAATAACCTTTAGAGGTCATTTTAGCACCAACAGTTTGCAGCTGTATTTGGGATGTAGGATTGTAAAATATATATTTTTAAAATTA
Source organism: Plecotus auritus (assembly GCF_963455305.1). Taxonomy (NCBI): domain Eukaryota; kingdom Metazoa; phylum Chordata; class Mammalia; order Chiroptera; family Vespertilionidae; genus Plecotus; species Plecotus auritus. Next base: position 49,759,347 of record NC_137782.1, read on the forward strand.
GTCAGGTGTTCCCTTTGCCAATTACCAAAGCCACCCAAACATTCAGTCTCAAGATCCTATTATATTAACTTTTATAAGTTATGACAAAACATCTTGTTTTGAGATATTATCGAAGACATGAATTAAAGCCACTTTAATTTTGAAAATGCCTCTTTTAAATGTTGAAAATACATGTGTTCTTTCCCATCAATAGTCAATGCATTTATTGTGTCCTTGTTATTGCTATTCTCATCCTGAAAAAGCAGATGAACCCCTATGTACAGTTTGGTTTGAGGTTAAGACTGATGATGAAAAACACAGCAAGAGTGCATGAAAGGTGTGTTGTAGATACAGGGCAGGCCACCAATGCAAGTCCAAAATGGTTGGAGAGAGCAAGAAAGAACACTGGCTGGGGTTTTATTACAGTTAGGGGGAAGGATTGGGTTGAATGTTTCCAAATGCAGACAAGGACTTGCTTTTCAATTTTCCCACCTGCACCAAAGGAGGGAGAACCCAGACTTTCTATCAACTTGTCCAGGTGTGGAACAGAAGGAACAGCGAGGGGTGTGAGACCTAAAAACTGTCAGCAAACATCAAAAAAGTGGATTTAGACCCCTTATTACATTCTTTTATTAGTTAAAACAAATATAGAGAAATATACATACTCTTTATGATACTATTGGACACAAGAGAGTAAACTATAGGTGATAAGAGGGCACTCGAGGGTGCATTCTGGTAAGAAGGATCTCCTCTGAAGGCCTATAGGTCTCAGGCACTGGGCTAGATGACTCCCTCCTACTGCAAGACAGAGAAGCCCAGCAGAGCGCTCTCTATAAATACACCATCTGCTTCTCTATTTTAATTTTCTAGACATGCAACCTGGGGTTGGTGGATGGGCAGGAGAAACTCATGAAGTTAAAATTGATGCCACCCACACATCTCTTGGAAACGTCTTCCTGACTGAGCCTAGCATGCCTTCCAAATCACCTTACCTCAGCCATGACAGAAGTCTAAGCTTCTCTGGGCCATCATCATCAAATGAATTTGTATACCCTTGTTGTTAGACAATACTTCAGTGGTATCCATCTCTGATACCTCTTTGACCCACTAAAATCTTCCACTCTTCTCTCCCAAACACAGTCTCTCACATTTGCAAAATTCTCTTTATCTCTTCTTCATCATCTTTCTCAGGGTTATATCCCTCTTCTTTCTCTTATTGAACCTAGCTACTCCCTGTGAATATTACATCTCTCTTATTGCCTGACCCAAAATACCTTTTAACTTTTCTCAACATTCTATCTCATGCTTCATGCACCATAGCAAGTAGAGTAGATGTCTTGCTTGGTTTTCTGTGGTGTTCCAGGTGACAGGTAACTGTATCTCTCTCTCTCTCTCTCTCTCTCTCTCTCTCTCTCTCTCTCTCTCTCTCTCACACACACACACACACACACACACACACACACACACACACACACACACACACAACCCTGCACCTGTGCCAACTGCTACCCCTCCTACAAAGGACCCTTCACTATATTAAAGAGGGCAATTTTTGTGTGGTGCAAATTAGCTTGATTTTTTAAAACTTTCTTCTGTCTTTTGCTATTCCTGAGTTCTTACATATCCTAGTTAACTTTTAACTTTTTTCTCTTACAAAGTCAATACATTTATTTTTTAAAGACTGGACATAGTACAAACTAAAACTAAACAACCATATAGACTTGAACACTTGAAGCATCCTTGGGTGCAATTGATCATATGGTGTGTTTTAAATAACTGACTCTTAATTGGCACAAAGAAAATAAAGGTTAATTGCCCTAAAATTTACTGGATCTTCAGAGAATTCACACATCCTGTTGACTTAATCCTTCGCACGTTTTCATAATTCTAAATGCAAACAAGCTTATATACCTTTGAAAAAATATTTTTCTCTAACCCTTTATTGTGTATACAGCTTTGTTCTCTATGTCACAGTCTAAAAGTCATACATTTTAAAAACAAGTTTTAAATTGTGATGTGCTTTACTCGAAAATATAAATATTCCAAATGTACTCACTTTGGCAGCACATATACTAAATATTCAAAATGTGGAACAGAAGCAAGGCTGTGATCTACATATGTGCAGGTGAAGCTGTTGATCTTGGGGCTTTTAACCTCTCCTGTGCTGGGAACACGTGGAAACATGTTTCACACCTGCTGGAAGGGACCCTGGCTCATGTACTGACATCAACTCAGATAAATACGCCACTCCCAACTGCTGTGCCTCAGAAGCCATCCAAGCAATTTTAAAATCAATTTGATATTTGACAGAGAGCCATTGCGGTTCCCATAGGAAGGCAGAGACATGCTGAGGCCATTTAGTGTGAGTAAAATTCTGACAGCAACATTTTTGCTCAAGTTCAGCTTTTGTAGCATTTTTCCCCTCAAAGACTAGTTGAGAGGGGCATGAGGATAGTCCATCCTACAGGTTAAAACAGCAAAATCTATTGTCTCAGTCTCAGCAGGAAGGCAGTTAGTGGATGCTTTCTACTTTAAAGGAAAAATTAAATTATTGCCAAGATCAGAAATTATGATATGCAGTCAAAGGTTAATTCCAAATTATCTGCCAAACGTTTGGCATAAGGACAGTGGCCACTGCCATGAAATTTAACAAAGACAGGAAGCTTCAGGAAATAATATACATCAGGCAGAAATTTTAGTTTCACTATTCTGACATCATTGCCTATAGCATTTAATCATATGTATTGAATGATAATACTAAATCAATGTATTTCACTCTATATGTTTCAGATTCATATGAATTTATTTTGGGTTTAAATCACCCACTATGTATTTCATAATCAATATTATCAGTTGTAGCATCAATCATACTGAGTACTAGAAATTGACATTCCCTACCCTGACCTCAGTAATTCTCGTATATATAATATATCCTTTTCTCTTCACTTCTCAGAGAAACATTGCTATTCATTTATAAGGGAATGCAATACTACAACTACAGCAAAACATTTTCTCTATGTTCATTAAACCCTTACATTTCATTCTAAATGGTCTGAAACATTTTAAGATGTAATTGTCATTTGCAGGCAATATCTGATTTTAACTATAAATTATCAGTTTTTACTAAATCATACTAATGTTAATTAGATAAATGTGTGGTGGGTCTGTGTGGATAGATATATATGGAAGTAATTAGAAAGAAATATCTGTTAGCTTAAAAATACACAAACCAAAAATTCCTCTTGGAATGAATTAAATTTAGATAATATATACACTCTACACATAATTTGTTTCCTCACATTTACCTTTTTTATAATTTTTTATTGATTTATTTGAGAGAGAGAGAAACATTAATTTGTTGTTTCATTTATTTATGTATTCATTGGTTGATTCTTGCATGTGCCCTGACCAGGGATCGAATTCATTACTTTGGCGTATTGGGAATATGTTCCAACCAACTGAGCTACCCAGCCAGGGCTCCCTCACATTTCTGTCTTATGAAGACAAATGGAACCTGCTGGGAAAAGTTTAAAAACAATGCTAGTAATTTCCCTCTTACAACTCAATAACCAAAGACAACCTAATTTAAAAATTGGCAAAGGACTTGGGTAGAAATTCTTTCAAAAAAGATAAAAATGGTGAGTCAGCACATGAAAGCAGATGCTCATACAAGCATTCTGTATATATTCTAGATAGTAGACACTTATGGTAAATGAGATATAGGACTGGCGAGTATTTTTTTTTCCATTTTATAGATTGCTTTTTCACTTTATTGATAATTCCTTCCGATGCACAAAAGTTGTTTGGGTTTGTTTGTTTGTTTTTACTTTAACAAGGCCAGTTTGTCTGTGTTTTCTTTTATAGCATGTGCTTTTATAGTAATACCTAAGAATCCATTGCTACAATCTGAGGTTGTGATTTTCTTCTAAGAATTTTATGGTTTAAAGCTCTTACATTGAGATATTTGACTCGTTTCAGATAAATTTATTTAATTGTGTGAGGTATGTTCCAACTTCACTTATTGGCAGTGGACCCAGCAAAATTAATTGATGAGACAACTTTCTACTCATTGAGTAATCTTGAATTCCTTTTGGAAATGAATTGGTCATACATATATGGATTTATTTCTGGACTCATTCTAGTCCATTAGTATATTTGTCTCTTCTTATGCTAGTACCACAATGTTTTGATTATGGTAGCTTTGTAATAAGTTATGAAATTAGGATTCGTGAGTCCTCCAAGTTTGTTCTCTTTTTCAGGAATTTTGTCTATAAATAGCCCCAAAGGGCTCCTTGAAATTCCATAGGAATTTGGGGATTGGTCTTTCTATTGCAGCAAAAAATCATTAGAATTCTAATAGGGGTTTTATTAAATCTGTAAATCACTTCAGGTAGTATTGACTTCTTAACAATATTGTCTTCCAATTCATGAATATGGGGTTGCCTTTCCACTTACTAAAATATTTTTTAGTCTCTTTCAGCAATGTTTTATAGTTTTCAATTGTACAAATACTTTACCTCCTTGGTTAAATTTATTCCTAGGTATTTTATTTTTTGGGATGTAATTGAAAATAAAATTGCTTTCTTAGTTTCTTTTTAAAAAATATATTTTTATTGATTTCAGAGAAGGGAGAGGGAGAGAGAGAGATAGAAGCATCAATGACGAGAGAGAATCATTGGTCAGCTGCCCTCTGCATGCCCCCTGACTGGAGGTTGAACCCACAACCCAAGCATGTGCCCTGACCTGGGAATCAAACTGTGACCTCCTGCTTCGTAGGTCGATGCTCAAACACTGAGCCCTGTTGGCCAGGCTGTTAGTTTCTTTTCAGATAATTCATTGCTAGTGCATTGAAACACAGCTGATTTTTGTGTTAATATTTTACCCTCTACTTTGCTAAAATATATTTAGCTCTAGTACTTTGTGATTTCTTTAGGATTTTCTGTGTAAATGTGATCATGGGGCTTGTGAATAGTAGCCCACAAACAGAAACAGACAAACATGATTCTTTGAAAATAAGGTCTACTCTGCTTCCCCCAGTGGAGGACCACTGGGTATATGGGCTGTTTTCTTCAATACCTCTACAAATCCAGGGAGAGTTTGGGTCAGGGACACACAAAATACCATATACTCTCTTTCCTTTATTTTTTAAGTTACCTTCTCTTAAAAAATTTCACTGTATACTTTTATGCTGTAAACCTTTATTTATCATAGTTCTGCCCAAGTTGATACTGATGGTTTTTGCTCAAATTTGTAATGTGTCTGTGGAAGCTCTGGTCTTTGAGCTCCCTACATGCCTTTGCTTTTTCATGGAAATAAAAACCAGTTAAATTTTGATAACATTAAGTAAAATGTGTTTTATAGAGTATCCTTAGGTTAATCAAAGAAATTATTCTGTGAAACACTTGATCCCACCAAATCATCACAGAGAGAGCAAAAAGCTCTAGACTCAAGAGCTGAAAGCAGGCTCTTCAGGAGGGTGTTTCCATCATAATAATTCAGATCCCACTTCTTAACATTCAAGTGTTCCTATTCAATGTTCAAATTCTAAGGTCTGAAGCTCTTGTTGAGCTCTAACCCTGGAGTTGGACAGGTAGAGTTAGACGATTGATTCTTAGTGATAACAAGGAGTGGAAAAGGAAAAGTTGTCTAAAGAAGAGGATGCCACTTAGAAATAAAAATGAAATGTCTCCTAAAACACAGAGTGCTATGAATACAAAAAGAGACTGCATATAAATCCTCACTCCCAGCCAGGGATCTTCTGAATATATGTGCACAGTAGCATATTGTTCTAGTGCATAGAGATGCAAATCCATTTCTGTTCGATTTTAGAACCTTCTTTGGGAACCCAAAGGAAATCAATTAGTTTCTGAAGACAACACTGCTGTGGTCCTGAGATTCAGTGAGTGTCTCAAAGCTCATCACAACCTCATGTGGTGATGGTGCAGATTTACAACAAACCCTAGTCTGCCCTAAAAACATCACTTTCTTTCCTAGTGTGAAATCCATGATAGTAAACAAGACTACTAAAATTCTGTCTATACAATACTAAACAGGTTATTTTATCTATATTTTACTTCCTAAATTTTGTTTCAAAAGCATGCATATTAATATCAAATGTTTTAGTTATTAATGTATTGTTAGTGTACAGTAGTTTTATAAAATGACTGAGGGAGAAAGAAATAATTAAAGATGCTTTGTTAAGCTTTACCGTTAACTTCTCTTCATAATATCCAAAACTGTTCTGTGAAATGTTTTTAATTATTAATGCTGTTCTCATACTACTTATTTGCCATTCAGTATTATCTTCATTATAGTACATTATTTTGGATATGTTACTCTTTCCACACATGGGTCCGAGAATGCATTTTTCTTTATTTTCAGTACATTTCTGTTTATGCTTATAACAATACCAAGTGAAAATGTTTTCCTTTGTCATAGAGAATAAATCAAGAATTTCAGTTTTTATATGTAAAAGCTACAGATTTATTACAGGGAAGGAAGGAAATATATTAGTTTCATGACATTTGGCTTCAGTATTTCATGTGTGTACCTTCCCACTCTGGATATTCATAACCCAAAACTCAAAAAAAAACCTGGCAAAAATACAATATTATATTTGGATTTACTCTGACTCTATATGTCTTATCCGACTCTCTGAATTTAGAACCATAGCCCCAATACTGATAATTGGAAAGACAATATAATAAATTACAGAAGGACCACAAATGATAGATTAATTAGCCTAATGTCTTTGGTACACATTTTCACATAGGAACAAAGAATTCTGAATTCTAAAAATACAAATAGAGGTGAGTGTAAGATGGATTCTGATTATTCAACCTGACAAGTCCTCCCAGCCCCCAAAGAGCTTTTGGTGGTGCTTTACAAACTCAATGAAAATGCTGGCTTTTCTGACTACTATAATATTATACTCTAGGAAGAATAAAATCCCATTAGCCATTTCATTTTTATTGAAACATTTTCTCATTTCTGACAGTTTCTTCCTTGATCCTGCTGGTCCCACAATCTTTTCCTTTACAATTTAGGAATGCTAAATTGAGGGCCATAAATTTTGACTCTGTGTCTTTCCCATTTTTTTTTTTTTTGAGTGGCAGCTTCCACTGTGATCAGTCATTTGTCTCAGTCTGGACAGAATCTCTGCCTCTCAGCTCTGCTCACTAAAGTGATTTAAAATTGCTTTTGAACTTTAGGGTGGAGGCCATGGACAAATATGGCCCAGAAGAGCATTTTCCATGGTTTCAATTCCCAAATGGCATTCTAATATGTTAGTCACTCTACCAAGGTACTCACCTACTCTCTCACCTTTGCTCAATTTACAAATGTTTATCTTTTGTTCAGTCTGACCTTCTGGGACAGATCGCAAAACTGCCTCAACCAATTTTTCTGAGCCTAACTTTACAAGTTCTTATTTTCTAGAGCATTTGGTTTATCTCTGCAGTTGGCCTGTACATGCAGTTTATGGAGCTTATCTGCTGGCAAGACAATGCAAATAACTGGTTGAAATCCTGCCAGTCAATTTTATAACAGCAGTAAGCAGGGAGAACATGTCACAGACCTCTATGACTATTCATATTGGAGAGGGCTCTGAACTGTGACTTCTGACTTATGTAATTTGCACGCATTGGTGAAACTGTTGGCTGAAACATCCTCCACGTGTCCAGGATCTGCTGTGCATTTACATCTACAATGAATTAGAATTTGGGCTCCCATTTCTCAAAGAGTCTATGAGCCCAGGGATGAAGCTAGAGTCCCTTGACCATGCACACTGAAAGCTACACCGTGGGCTTTGCACATAGGGCTGAACTTTGGCTCAGTTTACAATTCTGAAAGGCCCAAAGCTTCAATTTGTAGTCCAAGGCTAAGAAAGATGGAGAGGTTATGCCTATAAGATGGTAGCACATGCTTTTTAAGGTATAAAAACTATAGGTTATAATTTTCTGTAAACCATTTTCTTTCTAAGTTGTGAATCTTTGTATACTTATCTGAGATCTCTCAGTGGTCGGCAAACTCATTAGTCAACAGAGCCAAATATCAACAGTACAATGATTGAAATTTCTTTTGAGAGCCAAATTTTTTAAACTTAAACTTCTTCTAATGCCACTTCTTCAAAATAGACTCGCCCAGGCCGTGGTATTTTGTGGAAGAGCCACACTCAAGGGGCCAAAGAGCCGCATGTGGCTCGCAAGCCGCAGTTTGCCAACCATGGTCCTAGATGAACACGACATGATTTAACCAGAGTTTTATTCTCATGGTTTTCTCAAAAAGAGAAAGTGGGCATCTTGAATTAAATTAAGTTTGCTAAGCAGCAAAAATAATTTGCTTAGTTTTCTTTATTGGGTTATATAAGGTATTGCATTTTTATAGTACTTATATGCATCTTTTCTAAAATTCTTTAAAACAATGGCAGGTATTATTTAAAAAAAAAATAAGTCCATGACATTGTTAGAGATGGTAAGGCAGACTTTATTTGGGACCATCGTGACAGCTATAGAAACTAGTGCAGTGAATTTATACTGGGGCAATGTATAGCCAAGAAGCAGGGTAGCGGTCAGTGGAAAATTACTAAGAGGAAAAGCATCAAGGGTAAGAGAGTCTGGCAAAACCAATCTAACAGGCACTTTGTTCCAGACAGACAAGAGTGATCAGTTATCACCTGGGAGATTATGGAGGATGAGGAACCTGATCAGATTTTGAGGGTGATCAGATATTGAGGCAGGATGGGAGGAATTATAGTTAAAATGACTTAGCAGGGTTCTTGCTAAAACTGGACTTTATAAGAAAGTACACAGTCGGATCTAGGAGAAGGTTCAGGAAGCTGACTAAAGTTTGAATATTTAAATGTCAGTATTTACCTACACAGAATCATAATGTCTTCAGAATAATTCTGGATTTCATGCATTTTAAAAAAATTATATAGTTGTTAATTATATATATAACTAGGGGGCCTGGTGCACGACACTTGTGCACGGGGTGGGGGTGGGGTTGGGAGTGGGGGTGGGGGTGATGCCATTTCGCAGTCCGGGGGCTCTTGGGGGATGTCTGACTTCTGCGGAGGCAAGAGACGCTCCCACCACCACCTTTGCACTCACCTGCCGTCAGCCTGGCTTGTGGCTGAGCAGCACGCTGTCATTCCGCCATTTGGTCAATTTGCATATTACCCTTTTATTTTATAGGATAAGATTATACAATTCAGATTTCTAACTTGGTCATTTTTTTTTTTTTACAATAAGATGTTCTCTTTCCACCCAAATATGCTTTCACTGATAACACCTCATCACAGAATGATACCTACTTTTGAGTTTTTCTACTTCTATTTATAAGGGTATGAAAACAATTACTTGATAGCTTTACCAGCCCTAAAAAAAATAGTGCTAAACTATGCTATTTCTCAGTGTCTTTAACAAACTATTTTGATACCCCTCAAAACTCTTTTTATTTACAAGTTGCCTTGAATATGGCCCTGGTTAGCATTGCTCAGTGGTTAGAACATCAGCCTGAGCACCTGAGGGTCTTGGATTCAACTCCCAGTCAAGGGCAGGTACCTGGGTTGCAGGTTCCATCCCTGTCCCCTTTGGGGCACATGCATGAGATAAATAACCAATTTGCCTGCTCTCATCTCTCTTTCTCTCCCCCTTACTCTCCCTTACGCCCTTCCTTCCTTTCTCTCTATAAAAAATCAATGGGAAAAATATTCTCACTCCTTGGGTGAGGGTTGTGTGTGTGTGTGTGTGTGTAATATATATATATATAATATGAAATTAGGCCGGATGCTGTAACGGTCATGACCAGCTCAGGAGAAGGGGTCAAGCGTGGGCCCAGAGCCCGAGAGAACAACGGACAGGGTGGCCCACGCCAGGCCTCGGAACCAGAAAGAACAACACGCAGGGGGGCCAGAGAGGAGACACAAACCGCAGGGGGGCCCGGCCCCTAGCAGCCCTGTGGCTGTGGCGCACCAGCAGTCCTGCCTCTGCTTGGGAGCTGCAGAGGAAACACCTTTTCTGACCACTCATTGGCTAAACTTCCAGTATGCCACTTGCCTGGGTAATAAGAATCCAAGAAGGTGATCTAGGGTTTTTCCACCTCACTCCTGGAGGAAAAAAATGAAGGTCCGCTGCTGGAGGGGCTAAGAAATGTTATATCCTGCCCTAGCCGGTTTGGCTCAGTGCAGTGATCGGCAAACTCATTAGTCAACAGAGCGGCAAACCACGGCTCGCGAACCGCATGTGGCTCACGAGCCACAGTTTGCCGACCACTGGCTCAGAGGATAGAGCCTCGGCCTGCGGACCGCAGGGTCCGGGTTTAATTCTGATCAAGGGCATGTACCTAGGTTGTAGGTTCCTCCCTGGCTGGGGCCCAGGTCAGGGTTCATGTAGGAGGCAACCAATTGAAGTGTGCCTCTCACATTGATCTTTCTTTCTGTCTTTCCCTCTCTCTCTATGCTCTCTAAAAATCAATAGAAAAATATCCTCAGGTGAGGGTTAAAAAAAAAAAAAAAGAAAGAAAGAAATGTCATATCCTTTGAAAGAGACATCTTGAAAATGCCTAAAGAAAGTTGTCATCTTTTCGTGGTAAAGGGACTGGAGTCTATGTTGATGAAAACACATTGGCAGCTGCGGCAGCCGGCAGTGGCAGCAGCGGGGTGATGGGGATGGCACCTTCCCTTGATCAGCCTGGTCTCCTCCTGCAGAGGAGCAGGCCTAAGCCATCAGTAGGACATCTCCTGAGAGTTCCCGGACTGTGAGAGGGGGCAGGCTGGGCTGAGGGACACCCCCCCAGTGCATATATATGAATGAATGCACAAGGCAGACAAACACACTAGGCAAATTCATAAAGTACAAGCCATCCATGTGGTACCACATAGTAATGTCCTCCTTAGATTCTCTGAATGTGTACTAGGAGTTTCTAAAGAAAGTTAGTAATCTCATCAAGCAGTGGATACTTACAATGTGAGATCATGGACCAGTTAATTCTAGAGACACAACTAAAGAACTTGCATGCTTGATAAACTGTCTGAAGTCTTGTTACTTATTACCATTGTTTTGTCAAAAATCAGTCAAGAGTTACAGCTGGAAATCTGGTCCCCTGGGTCTCAACTGAATGATGCATTACTTTATGCAGGCGGACATATAAGTTTAGATTTCACATCATATTCACAATAAATTAACTATTGAAAAACTATCTGCAAGATTAAACATTTTTGTTGTTTTATTTAAAAAAACAACAAGGAGCTTCTCTGATTGGTTGCTCAAAATATTTTATACTTAGCCTTTCTAATGATAAAGAATATCACACTGATCTTAAGATGCATATTTTTTTCACAAATTTACGTAGCAGAAATCGAGAAATGTCTTGCCATCAACAGTTTATAATTATAATTCTATCTTGTACATGGCATATTAGCAAAAATTACAGTCATAGATAACTTGGAGTTGATTAAATATAGCATATTTTATGTAAAGGGAGAGAAGACAGTTTAGATTATTCTAAAAATACATCACCAGCTAAGTGGACTTCAGTGTGGAATATATGGTATATAAGCCAGAAAATCCTAAAAATAGATGAAAGCAAACTTCTTGGGATTTCTGAACTTTTGGGTGGGTCATTACAAGTATCTTGATTGTAGACTACAAGGTCCTCTGAGGTTCCTACATCCACTCATTTTAGCAGTGCATGTTTTGTTCAGGAATTATATGTATGGGAAACTGTGAGATATGAAGCCAAGGTTATCAATCATAACACCTCTTCACATAAGGATTTTGGGTTGGATCATTCGTCTTAGTAAACTAAATAAGCTTATCCTAGATTTTGAACTAAACAAGCAGAAATGGCTGACATAGATATGTCTTTCCTGCCACTGACAGAAGTATTTTATAGACACATAAATTCAAAAAATAGTCTTATTTGCATAAGGACGTTAGGGTCCATGCTAGAAAGAAGAAGGGACCTTGTTAGAAAAAATCAGACTCACCTTAAAATTGTGTATTTATATGCATTTTCAGGAGGAGGTCCAGGGAAAATTATGATCTGTAACAGATATATTGATGGAGGAAAAGATTAGATTATGACTTTGGGTCATTAAAGTTAACAGAATCCTGAAAATTAAAAATATAATTTGGACAATACTTCTGCTATTGCATATGATTGAAGCCCCAATATTAGTAATGTATATTCAAAACAACAGCAATTCACAAGAGGTTGGGCCACAATTAGTCACACTTGACCTATTGTTCCTGAATGTGAAACAGTACTATGCATGTTAACCTCCAACTATTTTCATCAGTTGGAATAGTCACCCTCCCTGATTACTCCTCCTGGTCTATAATGGAAACACTACATATATGTTAAAAAATAATTAAATAATGCAATTATATTCATCTATAATAATAAAAGCATAATATGCTAATTAGACTGGACGTCCTTCCAAATGTCCTTCTGGACGACCTTCAAGATGAAGCTGGGGCTGCAAGGGAAGCCTGGGTCCTGGGTGCCTGCTGGCGGCTGGAGGGAAGCCCAGGTCAAGGGGGCCTGCTGGCGGCCGGAGGGAAGCCTAAGTCCTGGGTTCCAGAGGGAAGCTGGTGCCAGTAGCCAGGGGAAGGAAGGCCTACTCTTGCACGAATTTCGTGCATTGGGCCTCTAGTTATTTTATACAATTTGAAATGCTATATTTTACTTCTTTGAAAATACAATGTGCTTTGATTATGTTGTTTACATATGGAGACACAAAACAATGCCAAGTAATAATAGTTATTACTATTTCTGTATTGTAAACATTGCTTGAGACACATTTTTGCACCAAAATATGTATATGTAAGCTTTGTGCCAAAAAATGTATACACATTTTGAATAATTACAAAGCCAGTGTTTATTAACATACATTTCATTTTCAAAATTAAGTGAATTATTAGCTATTAAAGTGTGTATACATTTTTGGGGACACCCTATATGTTGCAAAAGAATAAGATCTTTCTAATAAGATGAAGTATTGCTGAGAGAAAGGTCTATGAGAGGAAACATTATAGCAGTTGATAGATTATTATGTGTAACTGCTCAGAATATTTCATGAATATGTTTTAAATCTCTATAGATGCATTAGGATAGGGAAGTGAATTTCAATTTTGAGGAATAGTCACAAAGGAAAAGTAATGGGGACATCTCTATCAGGAAGTGCAGCTCAAACTGCTAAAATTGGGCCACAGAAATATTTTATTTCTATACCTAATGCTTGGTGGATGTGAGAGTGAGGACCATATTCAGTCACCATGTGATACGATGCTAACACCAACTGACAGAAGGAATATTTACAATTGGAGTAGCAACCTGGAGGTCAAATTGCCTCAGGGGTTGTAGAGTGCATGCACTTAGAAGAAAACATACCTAAGAATATCTTCTTTATTAAAGGAGAAAGTTGTATATTACCTAACTTGCTGTTTTAAATTTCATGATAGCTTGTGTGATAAGAGATGGAATGATACTTCCTTTAGTATTCAATGAATAATTCATTAATGATGAGTAAAGAGTGCTACATCTCAAGGAGCCATGGGAAGTCAATAGCAATGTAGAACTCATACATGGGAACTCTTTTTTCCCCAAAGCAACATGGGACTGTTGTAATAAATTATAGGTAATCTTATAAATTATGCTTTATGTAACTAATACATTAACTGCTATACCATTTGATCTAAGATTTTTAATCTGTAAATATGCTACACTCATTGAATATTAATAGAAGAGATTTTTTTTCTGGTAACTCTTCATATAGGGGTAGTTCCTTGTTCTAACTCTAAACTAGATACATTATTTCTTCATTGGTGATGGTATATTATTTTATTACTAGAGGCCCAGTGCACGAAATTCATCCACGAGTAGGGTCCCTAGGCCTGGCCTGCGATCAGGGCCGTGTGTCCACAGCCACCCACCCCCAGTTCCCAGTTCCCCATCGGGCGATCGGGGCCTTCATGCTGAGGGCAGCTCCTGCATTGAGCATCTGACCCCTGGTGGTCAGTGTGCATCATAGCCAACTAGTCGTTCTGCCATCCAGTTGATTTGCATATTACACTTTTATATATATAGATGTTTTCCTTAGATCATACTTTACAATCTGCATTTCACCACATAAATATTATGGCTTTCTTTATCAAAGTTATTTCCCATGACTTTATTAACAATTACCTGCTGTCTCTTAGGAATTTTGTTTATATGAAATAAAGCTACAAAATATTTAGAAAAACCAAGAAATGAATGTATTAGACCCCTTTGATGCCATCAGCCAAATTAGATAACATTAATATTTTATCACATTTACTTCAACTATTTCTTTTAAAAATATATGCCACTTGAACTGTAGCTAGAGCAATCTTTAAATCCTTTTCATTTCCTGCAACAAAACTAAAAATAATATATATCTTTTATTACATAGAATTATTATTTTCCATTAGATTCTGGCACTGATAGTTTTTGAAGTCTGACTGCATTTGGACTCCAAAATTAATGCCTTAATTTAAAGTACTTCCTTAATTAGTATACATACAGATATGGCTCTTTATTTCTCCTTTGTTGAATTGGATTGCTTTTTCCATTCAATAGAATCTTAAATTTGTGAGAATTATCTGAACTTTTACAAAAATTGCCTGCCTTTACAAATGTTCAAAGTGTCTTCTTGAATAAGTATCACTGTCCTCTGTCAAATTTAATAGATTTTTCTCAGTGCCCCCTGGTGAATGTTTGGATAAGACAACTTTTTCTCCCAGCTGTTAATCCAACTCTGATGAAAACTCAAACCAAATTGACAATCTAAGAGAAACAGAGATAGATGGTGAAACTCTGGTGACTTCTTTCTCTATAAAAGTGACTGATAAAACATATAGGCTTCCTTTGGAGTTAAAGAAGAAATGATTTGGTGTTTTATTTCCCAGGGCTCAGCATGTTATGGGCTAGTTTTCTTCCCCCTTTGAGAAACTATATCCTATTTATGAATAATACCTTTTGAAACCCCAACATTCATTTGATATAAAAATAAAGGCAATACATTTACAGAAAGGTTATACATGTGCCACAGAAATCTGCTGGCCTATATTCTATCCCTTTAAAATTGGCTCTGGTTGAATGAACATCACTCATCCAAGTAAGAACTTTATCCCACAATACAAATGTGCTTAAGAGCTCATTACCAAGCATAATTCTCAATTCCCAGCTACATTCTGAGCAGTACAAAAGGCAAAGTCTGATTACATTTAGTAGCTTCATTTACCCCAAACTTGTGGAATACTATACATTGATGATTATTCTCCTTTCTCACTAGTGATACATGATCTATCTGCCTACTTAACAGATTGTGTATTTCTATTATGTCTGGAGAAAATATTTTCTTAAAACTACTAGGGGCACGATGCACAAAGATTCGTGCATGGGGCATGGGTCCCTCAGTCTGATCTGCACCCTCTCCAATCTGGGAGCCCTCAGGGGAGCCCTCTCTAATCTGGGAGTTTCTGTCTGTCTTTGCAACCATATGAACGAATTGTCTGAGACCCCAACCCAGTTTGATTTGGTGCTCACAGAATAATAGAGGTCTTTTTTTTTTCTTCTTTGCTCCATTGGTGGAGATTTCCTAGAAGTTGCAGGGTATCTTCCTTTTAATTTTTCCTCGACACTCTGACTTTACTTATGTCTCTCACCTTTGCTTTCCCTCCATCCCCCACCCACAACAGTAACTTGCTCCAGGCTCACTTTGCTCTAGTGTCTAGGACAGCCATGGGCAAACTACGGCCCGCGGGCCGGATCCGGCCCATTCGGCTGTTCTATCCGGCCCGCAGAGCCGAAAGAGCAGAGGGTTCTCTTGCTCTCCCCTCCACTCCTTTACTTTGAATTTATATTAGTTCACACAAACACTCCATCCATGCTTTTGTTCCGGCCCTCCGGTCCAGTTTAAGAACCTATTGTGGCCCTCGAGTCAAAAAGTTTGCCCACCCCTGGTCTAGGAGATCCCGCAATGTGTCTGCCACCAGAACTACGATTCCCAGCATTCCTGGTGCTCCCCGCACTCTTGGTTTCTGCTTCCGGTCCAGGGGCTGCACAAACCAAAAGGACTGTGAACTCTAGCCACCCCAGGCCAGGCTGACAGGACCAGACACTCCAGTGGCATCCCCGGGACCTCGGCAGCTTATCATGGGCGTGCACACGCTGCCACAGGCTTGAAGCCGGTGGGGTCCCACAGATGCCCACCATGTCGCCCTGGCTATGCAGAGGGTGGATGGGCATCCCACCCCACCCCCAGCCGCTTGGTGCCTGCACACGTGCATACTGCCAACAGGCCCTCCATCTTTGTCGGGTTAATTTGCATACTCACTCCTGATTGGCTGTGGGTGTCACAAAGGTATGGTCAATTTACATATTTGTCTATTATTAGTATAGATTAACACTATAATATTTTGATACTATGTAATATCTTTTAACACATGTTTTTTTTTATGATTTAACATTTCTTTCAAATATCTTTTAGCAATTAGAGTGACATGAGAAATTATTTCCAAAAATTAATGCACATCTCTTCCAACGTAAGATGCCTTTTATTGTGATTAGGGGGAGGGGTCTTCCATGTTTTAGCAGACTGCACTAAAGTGTACTTTGTCAGTATAAGCAAGTTCTTTATTTTTGAAAAATCAAAGTTTGTGGCATAAATATAACAGCAGGGAAAGTATTAAAGTAATGTTATCACATTTTGGGTGGTGGGCACACAATGCAATATACTAGTCATGCATCATAGAAAGGTACACTTGAAACCAGTATTATCTTATTAACCAATGTCACCCCAATAAATTTAATTTTAAAAAAGATTACAAAATAATGCTAATTACATTTAAATTAAGACTCAATACCTAATTTAGGCTCAAAAGTAAACAAATATATATATTTAGCAAAGTAATTTCAGGCTTTTACTGAAATTGTAAGATTTTAACAAGCACACCATTGATTAAAAGATTTTCACAGAACTATACATTGTAAAATTCTACTTACTCAAAATTAGCATCTTTCTCCATGAGCTTTCATATGTCTTTGATCATTTATTTTAATACCCTTTATGTTGTATCATGGCTACTTATAGCTTTATTGCACATCAGTATCTTATTTTTTATTCACAGCCAAAGCTTATGTTAGAAATAGTTAGGCCCTGATTGGGTGGCTCAGTTGGTTAGAGTGACATACGGTCCACCAAAATGATTGAAGGTTTGATTCCTGGTCAGGGCACAGGCTTGGGTTGTGGGTTCTATTCCTGGTGGAGGCATATATGAGAGGCAACCCATTGATGTACCTCTCTCACACAGATGTTTTTCTTTCTCTCTCCAATAGCAATAAAAATATATACTTGGGTGAGGATTAAAAAAACAAAGAAATAGCTGAGCAACTTTTAAGGCATCAAAAATGGATCAAAGTGTCAAATTAAATATGCAGATATTTTCAATGCAATCAGCTAGGATACATGTTGCAGAAAAATTAAGTGAAAATACATAGTTTGAATATATAGATTGGTAGTAAAGATGCAATAGATCATAAGAATTATGAAACAAAAGAGTTATAAAGAGCTGCAAAGTTAGGTGAAAACTAAAAGGGGAAAAAGAAAATAGTATAGATAATTTTGAAGTTATGGGAAAAATGAAAACATCAACCTCTGAATAGTAGCAGTTAAAAATATAAACATTTAACAAAATATACTGAGAGTGTACAAAATTAAAAGAAGAATCTTTTATTTTAACAGGCCTTTTATATAACTTACTAGAGGCCCGGTACATGAAATTCGTGCACGAGGGGGTGTCCCTCAGCCCAGCCTGCACCCTCTCCAATCTGGGACCCCTCGAGGGATGTCCCACTGGGATCGGGCCTAAACGGGCAGTCGGATATCCCTCTCACAATCCAGGACTGCTGGCTCCCAACTGCTCACCTGCCTGCCTTCCTGATTGCCCCTAACCGCTTCTGCCTGCCAGCCTGATCACCCCCTAACCACTCCCCTGCCAGCCTGATTGATGCCTAACTGCTCCCCTGCCAGCCTGTTTGCCCCTAACTGCCTTCCCCTGCAGGCCTGGTCACCCCTAACTGCCCTCCCCTGCAGGCCTGGTACCCCCCAACTGCTCTCCCCTGCAGGCCTGGGTCTCCCCAACTGCCCTTCTCTGCAGACCCAGTCACCCCCAACTTCCCTCCTCTGCTGGCCAGGTCACCCCCAACTGCCCTCCCTTGCAGGCCTGGTGCCTCCCAACTGCCCTCACCTGCTGGCCTGATCGCCCTCAACTGCCCTCCCTTGCAGGCCTGGTTCCTCCCAACTGCCCTCCCCTGCTGGCCATCTTGTGGTGGCCATCTTGTGTCCACATGGGGGCAGGATCTTTGACCACATGGGGGCAGCCATCTTGTATGTTGGAGTGATGGTCAATCTGCATATTACTCTTTTATTAGATAGGATATAATTGAGTGAATGCAAAGCATTGTGGGAGCCATGACTTTTCAGCCTGTTGGGTAATTAATGTACATTTAAATATGAATCAAACATATTTTTTCTTTCATTGAAGCTCTATTTTATAGTGCAAGAAATGGAATTACAGGGGCAGTAGACAAAGCACATACATGCTCTATTTGTATATAATTTTTGAAATATGCACATATTCAGCTTAATGTACACTCAGTTTTTATCTAAAATGAATTGATATCATGCTAGAGCGGAAAACTTATCTTTATCTTAGGAAGCATTATTTTTCTTCCCAATGAGTGCTAATTTGCTTTGAATGAGGAGATTGCATTACATACATATAAGCAGGAGTTTTCTATTAGGAAATATTCAGAAAGAAGAAAAATGGTTGAAGGATTTTGAAGCCTTCTGAGGATAAATTCCAATACTCATATTGATGGAAACTTCTAATGATGTTAAATTGCATGTCATTTTGATACCTGTCAGAATTCCTGCCTAATTTCAAGACAATTTTTGGTATATAGTGTGAATTAGAAATAAAGGTGTTTTGGTTTTGCTTTTTAGGAAGATGCCTAATAAATCTTGTGTATGTTTCTTTTATTTCTTTCAAAATTGTTTTGCAGTTTTTTTGGCTTTATTTTTAAGTTAATAAATCCAGTTTATTTCTAACCCCAAATTAATATATGTACACAAATGTGTATATATACACATATATATGCATATACTATGTGAAATATCAATTCATCAGCCTACTATGTACTTAATGTTTTTGCATTTTTTAGTTTTATTTTTCAATACAGTTTACTTCCAATATTATAGTGTATTAGTTTTATGTGTGATGCAGAGTGGTTAGACAATAGGATTAAGAATTAGCCAAATTGTTAGTTCCAAAATAGTCATGGGGGTGTAAAGTACAGCATAGAAAATATAATCAATAGTATTGTAATAACTATTTATGGTGCCAGGTGTCTGCAGAAAATATAAGGGGAGCACTGTGCAAAGTATATGATTTTCTTTTTGCACTATTTACCTTAAGATCATCTACAAATATGTATATTTTTAGATTTATGTCTAAGTTTTTGATGTTATTATAAATGGTAATTTTTTAAACTTTCAATTTACATTTATCTTGAGTTTATAGAAACACAATAGGTTTTGTATACTGACGTCATATCCTGTGAAAATACTCAACTTATTTATTAGATTTTAGTAACATTTTAATAGGTTATTTGATTTTCTATGTAGACAATCATGTGATCTCTGAATAGAGGTCATTTTATTTCTTCATATCCAATATTCATATGATTTTTCTTCATTATTGTCATGATGAGTTTTCTGAGGAATGACAGGTCTTTGGCTGGTGTCAGGATACTATTGCCACCAAATTAGTTGGGAAATACTTTATTTTTTGAGACTTTTGTTAACAGTGGGTATTGTGCCATGTCTACATATTTGAGAGTAATTACACATTTGAGGGAAGCTAACTGGACCTGGGATTTTCTTTGTAGGTAGTAGACTTTTTCCACTTGTAATATTCCTTATTTGAGCCTTCCTTATCTGATTTAAGATAGCCACTAAAGCTTTTAATTATTGTTGAATAAAATATATATATTTAATAATGTAATTTTCAAACAATATACTTATGTTTATTTAAAGTATAATTCTTATAGACAGAATAGAGTCAGGATCTATATTTTCTTATGCAATTGAGAGCTCACTTACTCTTAATAAAATTTTTAAAGTGGTAGGATTAAAATCTATCTTTATAGTTGTATATTATTCCACTTTTTTTCCCTTTTTTTTCCCTTTCTACGGATGTTTTATGCTTATCTTTATGTTTCTTTATCCAAAGTTTACAATATACTTCTATAATATATCAAATTATAGCTGTAAGTTAACATTACACTTCTTCACATGTAATATATAAATCTTACAACAGCAATTTCCCAACTTCTCTTTCCATCTTTTGTGCTATTTGCTATCATACAGTTTACTTTTCATACATTCCAGACTATAACACATTGGTACTAATTTTCCTTAAAATATTTAATTTCTATTTAGAGAGATTAAAATGAGACAAATGTATTTTATATTCCCATTATTTTAACCATTGATCATTGGTTGTTTTTGGAGATTCACATTTCTGTTTATTTTTTTATACCTTTGCCTACTGAACTTATTTTAACATTGTTCTAGTGCTGGTCTCTTGATAATGGATCTTCTCAACCTATGTTTGTCAGAAAAAAGTCTATTTCTACATTTTTGGTGAAATATATTTTCAGCATACATAGAATTTGGCATTGGCAGTGATTCTATTATTGTTTCAGCATTATGGAGTGTTAATTCATTATCTTATGACTTAAACATTATTCATTTTGATGTACTGTGTCTTCTATTTTCAGCTGCTTTGGGATTTTTTAAAAATTTTAATATGTGGTAATCTGAATATGATCTATATAGGTGTGTGTATATGTTAATGTTTATTCTCCTTTTTAGAGAGGAAGGGTGAGGGAGAGAGATAGAAACATCAATGATGAGAGAGAGTCATTGATCTGCTGCCTCCTGCACTCCACCTACTGGAGACTGAGCTCTCAACCCAGGCATGTGCTCTGACCAGGAATCTAACCGTGACCTCCTGGTTTTGGGTGGACTCTCAACCACTGAACCACACCAGCTGGGCAATATTTATTCTCTTTAATTCACTTAGCTTCCTGGATCCATGATTTGATTTCATTCATTATATTTGGAAATGTCTCAAATGTTTTTTTTCTATTACATTCTGCTTTTAGATATCCAAATACTAGTATGCTAAATTGTTTGAAAAATTTCCACTGTTTATAGAGATTCTAATTTTGTTTGTTTCCATAGTTATCTTTTAAAATCCCACCCCTTGGTGGTTTGCTGTAGGAAATTTGTATTTATCTGTCTTCATTGATTCTTTCTTCAGCTGTGTCAGGTCTACTGATCAGCCCATCAAAGGGACTTTTCATCTCTGCTACCCTTCTTCTCACATTTATAGCTGATTCTTTATTACAGTTTCCATTTCTCAGTGAAATTTTCAATCTTCTCTTCCATGCTCAACACCTTTTCTACATCAACACATTAATCACAGTTATTTTAAATTTCCTTTCTGTCCAACACTTGGATCATAGCTGAGTGTGTGATTTTTTTTTTTTTTTAAATATATTTTATTGATATTTTACAGAGAGGAAGGGAGAGGGATAGAGAGCTAGAAACATCGATGAGAGAGAAACATCGATCAGCTGCCTCCTGCACACTCCCCACTGGGGATATGCCTGCAACCAAGGTACATGCCCCTGACCGGAATCGAACCCGGGACCCTTCAGTCCGCAGGCCGACGCTCTATCCACTGAGCCAAACCGGTTTCGGCTGAGTGTGTGATTTTTTTACTGGACTAGGGGCCCAGTGCACAAATTTGTGCACCTTGAAAGGAACTGTGGGCCATTAGGCTGTAGTGGGCACAGGGGCAGGTCTTGGCCCATCCTCCACGCCCCCACCTGGCCCCTCCCACCACAGCCCCTGGTCCCCTGTCTGCCGGCAGCCCCGCTCCTGCAGCCACCGCTCCCACACTCTTACAGCACTGCCCCTACTCGCACCTGCTGACGGGGCAGGGTGATTGGGGCTGGTACCAGCAGCAGGAGCAAGCGGTAGCTGCTGCCCCAATCACCCCTCAAAAGCAGGGGGAGGTGGAGAAGCCCTGAGGGACGATCGAGGCCACCAGCCACTGTTCGCACCTGCTGACAACCTCGAGCGATTGGGGCCAGCACTGGGCACCAGCAGCGGGTGTGAGTGGGGCCTGTACCAGCAGCAGGTGTGTATGCCTGGAAGGACCATGGCGCGTGGGAGCAAAGAATTTTCAGTAATCACCAGAGGCTCGTCCCGATGACAGCAACTGTCTGGCGCCCGTGCTCATCTGCTCCACCTTCCCGCCATAGCCAATGCCCTCCATGTTCCATGCTTTGCCTCCTGCTGCAGATGCCCACCATGTTCTGCACGCCCCCTTGGTGGTCAGCGCATGTCATAGCAACCAGTTGTTCGCTTGTTCCGCTGTTCGGTCTATTTGCATTTTAGCCTTTTATTATATAGGATATGTGTGTGCATATTTTCCTAGTAAGTTCATGGGGGGAGTTAAATAAATATTTTCAATAATTGAGTTATGGTTTAGGGTTTGTAGTTTCAATGCACCATTAGCTTCAGAGTTATCCAGTGTTGCCTTGTCCTTAGGGTCGTGTCTGGTTTGCTGAAGATTTTTTCTCAATGCCCTTTTCCTCTTTTAGACCTTCTCTGTGTGTCTGTCCCTCAAAACAGGTCTCTCTCTCTCTCTCTCTCTCTCTCTCTCTCTCTCTTTCTCTTTCTCTCTCTCTCTCTCTCTCTCTCTCTCTCTGCAGTCATTTTTCTCTGAGTAGTAAGACTGGGTACTTTGCTAGACAGGATGTGGGAAAGGATTTTCTGTCTCCTAAGCAGCCACTGAATTTCTGAGTCTCAGAACTGGTTTCAGTGATCCTCCCACCCCACCCCACCCCCAACACACACACACCTCCAGTGAAAGAAAAGCTTTATTTTAGGAGACCTCTAATGGTTTTTTCCTCCTCTCCCAGGGATAAAGGGTTTTCTCATCTTTCCTCCTTTCCAATCTGTAGTGGGCCTCACTTGTGCCCTTTATGCACTAGAGTTTGCTGCCTATCCCCCAATGGCTTAGTGCTTCCTTTCCCTTCTACCGGGACCACACCCAGTGGAATGCTTTCTCCCATCATCAGCATTGTCCCTAGAAAAGAGCCTGTGAAAAGGCCAAGTTCCTTTTGTATATGCAACTTCCAGGGGTTCTGTGTTTTCACTCTGACCCACACATAGCATTTGCCACTTTAATAAATTTCACTGTCTCTTTCCTGTTAACACCACATGTTTACTGAGCACTTACTCTGCACCAAACAGAAGGCTAAAATCAAAGGTTTCAACGATGGGTAAAACAGAGGCTTTCAACTTTAATACCAGTTTTTCTCAATCTTGTCTTCATATTAGAGTTTTCATGTGTTAACCTACAAATAAAAAGTCAAATGCAAGAGGCAGCTTGTGTTTGAGATTGTAGAATTGCATTGATGGGGCACAGATTTAGGCAGAAACCCAAATTGTGCCTGATTACAGGGTGAAGGCAAGGTGTTTTGATGAGAAAAGGAAGGAAATTAATTACATGAGTAGGGGAAGGAACTGCTGTTGGTGTTAAGAAACTGAGTTATACCTTAGCTGTACATGGGTGGTTACTGATTCTATCTTCAGAAGGAAGGTCCTATATCAATAGTCCTTGTGGTCGGGATATCTATTTTCCTGTTAGTTTTACCAACAGTTGTTTGTAAGACAATGTTGTTTTGGCCCAGCCCAAAGGTTATTTTATCTAGTTCAAACATTGCAAAGGTTTAAGGGGAAAGACATGTAGACATTTTCTCTGGGATTGTTGCAGATAAGCTGCCAGGCGGCACGGGAGAATTAATCAGCCTGGCACTCAGAGGATATTCAGAAAAGTACCTTTATTCGCAGATGCACTAGTGCCGTGACTCAGGGGAGTCAGTTTCCAAATCTTGAGCGATGAATATGGACAAAGCTTTCCCTTTGTACCCTTTAGTTTCTTTGTCCCCCCAAATATGGATCAGACTTCTGGACCTTACACTGGCTTTGCAGCCCCCCATGAGTTGGGATGGGGGAAGTGAGATTACACTCAGAGGCCTGTCTGGCATCAGTGCTGCCAAACCCCTCAGGGCAGTGGTTGGCAAACTGCGGCTCACGAGCCAGATGCGGCTCTTTGGCCCCTTGAGTGTGGCTCTTCCACAAAATACCACGTGCGGGTGCGCATGTACAGTGTGATTGAAACTTCATGGCCCATGAGCAGAAGTTGGTTTTCGGCTCTCAAAAGAAATTTCAATCATTGTACTGTTGATATTTGGCTCTGTTGACTAATGAGTTTGCCGACCACTGCCTCAGGGGTCGGCAGACTCATTAGTCAACAGAGCCAAATGGTTTATGGCAGGGGTGGGCAAACTTTTTGACTTGAGGGCCACAATGGGTTCTTAAACTGGACCGGAGGGCCGGAACAAAAGCATGGATGGAGTGTTTGTGTGAACTAATATAAATTCAAAGTAAAGGAGCGGAGGGGAGAGCAAGAGAACCCTCTGCTCTTTCGGCTCCGCGGGCCGGATAGAACAGCCGAATGGGCCGGATCCGGCCCGCGGGCCGTAGTTTGCCCACGGCTGGTTTATGGCCTCTGTGAAATGGGAGTATTCCGGAAACAGGTTCTGCAAGGCAGGACAGGCATCACAGATAAGAATGGAGTTTATTGGCAAGCAAGAGTGTGTGTCAGAATGCAGGTTACTGGCACAGATTCAGATAGCTAGCCCCCCAAAATGTCTTATTTTCCCCTTCAGAATGACTGCTCTGACTCCATGTATAAATGCTCCACTTATGTCAACTTTTCACACGTGACTCTGGGAGGCTCTATCTAGCACCCAGATAAATTAAACCAGATTTTGTGGAGGTGGGACCTATATAATAGTATTTTGTAGAGCTCCCCATATGATTCTATTCTACAACCAAGTCTGACCACTAAGCACTCTACAATCCCATCTCCTATGACTTCTGTCTCTCATCAATTTAGCACCTAGGGCCTTATCAACATATGCCTTACTGTGTAATAACAGAGCTGCCTCCTAGGGAAAAAAGGCATTTACTGAATTAAAAATGGAAAACAAACCTTACAAACAGTTCTTTCTTTCTCTGACTCTGGTTCTATGGTGTTTCCCTGGCGGATCAATTCTTATTATCCATCTTCTATTCCTTTCAAATTAGGAAAAACTCTGCTTCACGTGTTGAATCAATGGGGTAATATTTATGGAACAGGAGCTTAGCTGAGGTGGGGACAAAGCTGATGTGCATCACTGCAAGTCCCTGGGTGAAAAGATGAGACAGACATTAACAAGGAGGCACACTGTCTCCTGGTGAGGCACTTGAAGAAAGAAAGAAACAAACGACTTTTACTCTGAGAAGCAACCGAATCACACTAATTGTGAGACCTGGAAAAAGCTGGAGAGAGTAGCGGCTGTACTTCCACTAAGAAAAGTGTATGAATGCACTCCATTTTTATCGGACTTACCGATAAAAGGCTTAAACACTAATCCTCCCAAATTCCCCTAAAACCCAGTTGTGTTTGCTTCAGAGGCAGCTATAAGAGAAAGAAATGGATTTTTAAAACAGATTTTGACTGAAATAATAATAAAAAATTACCAGTTAACCACTGAACACATCAAAATCCCACTTAAAAATTATAATTTGTACACCAGAAAGCAATCCAACTACTGCATTCACAATTCTGTGACTTTAAATTGTATAACTGTTATAACTTTATATTAATAAAAATTATATTGGAAGAGTGAAGGTATGGGCTTTGGTGATATGATCAAATGGGACATTTTAAAGTATCAGATTGCAAGCAAATAGGGATTTTACTTATCACTTTAGCAGTTATCAAAGTTAGATTTTATTCATACTCCACAAAGGGCTTTCCACTCATAATCAATGTATAGAACAATACTTTGTACTTTGTAGGCAATCAATAAATATGGAAGAAGCAATTGAATCTCACAGTTGTAAGAATATATAAACAGTGAAAAATCAAAAGATGTTATTTGATAAAATTTCTGGAAATTCTAATTGAAAAATGTATCAGTTAAAGTTGAGGCCAGAATGATGGCTGGCTGTTTTTAATTAGCACTGAATTGCTATTTTGTATAAGTCTTATTCCTCTAAATAGTGCTAGGTAAACTACTACCAAAGTGAACCAGACCAAATGTTAGATTGGTCATACAGTATGTTTATTTCAGTATTAAGAAAAGTTTCACAAGAATGCTAAAATATGGATTGCTATTGACAAGTCCTGAACTATGATTCTAACTTAAAATTTATTACTTCACCCTGGCCTGTGTGGCTCAGAGGTTGAATGCTGGCCCATGACCCAAGAGGTCACCGTTCAATTCCTGATCAGGCCATATGCCCAGTTTGGGCGCCATCCCCAGTACAGGCATGCAGGACGCAGCCAATTAATGATTCTCTCTCATCATTGATGTTTCTATTTCTATATCCCTTCCTCTCTCTCTCTCTAAAAAAAAAAAGCAATAAAAACATTTAAAAAATTATAGCATCACAATAGGCTGTTCTTTTGTTACAATTGGAGACATATTAAAGAAGTTCATGATGTAGTCCTGACTGGTTGCTCAGTGGTTAGAGCACCAGCCCACAGACCTAAGGGTCTTATTTTGATTCCCTGTTAAGGGTACATGCCTGGGTTGCAGGTTATATCCCTGGCGCCAGTCAGGTTTAGTGTGGGAGGCAACCAATCAATGTGTCTCACATCCATGTTTCTCTCTGTATCTCCTGCTCCCTCCCTCCCTCCCTTCCACTTTCTAATAATCAATGGAAAAAATATACTTGGGTGAGGATGAACATTAAATACCCCCAAATCCTTGTAATATCTCAAAATATAAGTCAAGTAAACACACCAAAACAATAAAATTTTGGTACCTAACCTTATAAATACTGGTATTGCACAATATATAAACTTTTCTTAAACCATTTGGGAATCACTAAATAAAAAGAAAAAAATTGTTATTTCTAGTTATTCCAGGAATTATTTCCAAAAATAGTCCTCGTTCTATAGTAACCCAACTTTTGAAATCACTAACTTTGGAAGGAGAGAGTAAGAGAGAACGCTTTTCTGTGTGTTTTTTCCAGCCAAACCTGATGACTCCATTACAGAAGCATTCCAGTTCTGTATATGCAAATTAGATTGAGGAAAATGATATGCTTATGGATTACAAATTTCTGCACTTTTTCCTTACTCTGAGCACATAATATTCAAAGAAGCAGTGGTTTTGATAAAAATTTCTGAAGAAAAATACACATCAGCAAAACCAGGTTCCTGATGTATATGTACCCCACAATGCTGTGTTGCAAAATAGGAGAAATCAGCCAACGGGAGTTCCAGTAGTTAATTCTCTAAAGGACAAGTTATATCATCAACCACAGGAGATGGGGGGAGAATGGGAGTGAGCCATTCTCGTTGTATCAATGACTCACACATACAGAAAATGCTGTGTTGTGTGTGCAGCCACAGGTACTAATCATCACTCGTAGCATCAGGTGCATTTCTAAATAAAAACTCACCACTCACATTATTTCTCTAGACTGCACTAACTCTATTACCTCCCAAATTGCAATATCTCTCCAGTTCCAGGCCTTGTTTTTTTGTTTTGCCATGTTGCTGTTGACCTTGTGTATTGTTCCTGTGATTCCCACTCAATAACAGAATGTTTGCTCTGTCACTTTCCAAAATTGTGCAAATGCTGAGCTGGATTCACACCATTAGGTCATCAAACTGCCACATAAAGCAAATAGGAGTGCTTTTGTTTCAACTACAACCTAATTTTACCATTTTATTCCAAACCGGCTTGCTCTAGTTGTATCTTGATGGCTTTGTGAAATGCCACGGTCGTGCCCCATTAGGCAAACGCCAAGGCTACAATTCATCTAGGAGAGAAGGAAGTGAAGAGTGGCCTCTCTCTGGGAAGGTGCTTCCCAGAATCACCCTATCAAATGTATCCGGCTAATCGCCATGGAGAGGTTTCCTGCTGACCCCTTTGATAGTTTTTACACTGAGAGAGAATATATATATATATGTTTTGTTCCTGGATAGTACAGAAAGGCCTCCTTTTACTACCAAACTTGACCAGTTGTCAGGGGGAGTCTTGGGTTTGAATCCCAGTCAAGGGTGCATACCCTGTTGCAGGTTTGATCTCTAGCCCCAGTCAGAGCTTCTCTCTCTCTCTCTCTCTCTCTCTCTCTCTCTCTCTCTCTCTCTCTCTCATCTCCCCACTCCCTCCCTTCCATTCTCTCTGAAAATCAATGGAAAAAACTATTCTTGGGTGAGGAGTAAAAAAATATATATATAAAATGTGTTACTCCTCTATCTAAGAAATCTTTTTTTCATTTTTCAAACCATGATTGATCTGGTAGTTTTAGTAGAAGAGTGGAAATCTGGTCTCTAAAGGCAGGCAGTGTTGAATGAGTTTAAGCTGAAGCCACCACAGCCACTCCCAGGCTTCCTTCTCAGAGGTGAATTTATTCTTACTCAAAACAATCAGGTAGTTTGAACATGCGCACAGTCCTGTTGTCAAGGGAGCTTCTGCTGTCTTTCCTTGCTGTGCTTGTTGCATTGGCTGGGATGAAATTCAGAAGGGTACTACTCACATTACTAAGTAAAATAAGAGCTTCTAATGTTTCTAAGTTAAATAAGAGGTTCCACAGACACGTATCTTTTAATCCATCCATTTACTCAGTCAGTCACTGATTCACTCATTCCTCCATTTAATTACTCACTCATTCAGGAAATTGTGCACCTAACCACCTGCCAGGAACTGAACCAGGCTGTGAGCACTCAGCACAAGCAGACAGACACAGATGGCCCTTGAGTTCACACAAAGCAGATTCTCATGCAGGTCACAGTAAGTTCTTGCAGGATTAAGAAGACACTAAGGTGCTGGGAATATACACATGAATGAATGATATTATTTTTCTCCCCTTTTCTTCACCCTTTTATCCTTGATCCTACACAAGGAATCACATTACGTTCTTTCTTGACTCATTTATTGGTTCTCCTATCAACATTTTCATCCTGACTGTTTCTATCTTGGATTTTCCAAAGTTTAAAGTTTTAAAGTAAAAAGGCAAAATGCATATCCACAGGCATATTGCTGATTATATTTTTACTCAGAATAATTTAGGATTTGGGGATTGTCATAAACACCTGTAAGACATACTATTTCTCATCCACTGAGGGATCATAACTAATCCTATCTAATAAAAGAGTAATATGCAGATTGACCATCACTCCAACACACAAGATGGCTGCCCCCATGTGGTCAAAGATGGCTGCCCCCATGTGGACACAAGATGGCCACCACAAGATGGCCAGCAGGGGAGGGCAGTTGGGGGTGACCAGGCTGGCAGAGGAGGGAAGTTGGGAGCGACCGGGCCTGCAGGAAGGGCAGTTGGGGGGGACCCAGGCCTGCAGGGGAGAGCAGTTAGGGGAAAACAGGCTGGCAGGGGAGCAGTTAGGCATCAATCAGGCTGGCAGGGGAGTGGTTAGGGGGTGATCAGGCTGGCAGGCAGAAGCAGTTAGGGGCAATCAGGAAGGCAGGCAGGTGAGCAGTTGGGGGCCAGCAGTCCTGGATTGTGAGAGGGATGTCCGATCTCCCGTTTAGGCCCTATCTCACCGGGATTGGGCTTAAACGGGCAGTCGGACATCCCTCAAGGGGTCCCAGATTGGAGAGGGTGCAGGCTGGGCTGAGGGACACACCCCCCATGCACAAATTTCATGCACCAGGCCTCTAGTATTTTATAATATACCCTTGCTAGTCCTATCTAATAAAAGAGTAATATGCAAATTAACCATCACCCCACTACACCCACAAGCCATGCCCACAAGCCACACCCACCAGCCAATCAGGAGCAAATATGCAAACAAACCCAACCAAGATGGCTACGGCCACAGAGAGCAGGAGGGAGGCTTGGGTTTCCCCGGTGATGGAGGAAGCCAAGCTTTCCACCTGCCCTTGCCGGCCTAGGCCTCCACTCAAGGCTACAAAGTTTCAATGATAGAAGATACATAAACCCAAACAGAAATGGCACCAGCCACAGAGCTGGAAAGAGCAGGAGGCTGGGGTTGCCCCAGGTGATGGAGGAAGCCAAGCTTTCCACACACCCTGGCTGGCCCAGACCTCGCTTAAGGCTACAAAGTTTCAATTATAGAAGATACATAAATCCCCCCAAAAATGGCTGCCACCATGGAGCAAGCAGAAGGCTTGACTCCGCTCCAGGCTACAAAGTTTCAATTGTAGAAGATAAATAAACCCCAGATACTAGGGCCTCCGCTTGGGTCGCCAGGGGCTGTGGCCAGCCTGCAAACCACTACAGGCCCCTCGCCCAGGCCGCCCCATGCCCCAAGGGAACCCCCACCCTGATCTGGGGCACCCTTCAGGGCAAACCAGCTGGCCCCCACCCATGTACCAGGCCTCTATCCTATCTAATAAAAGAGTAATATGCAGATTGACCATCACTCCAACACACAAGATGGCTGCCCCCATGTGGTCAAAGATCCTGCCCTCATGTGGACACAAGATAGCCTCCACAAGATGGCCAGCAGGGGAGGGCAGTTGTGGGCGATCAGGCCTGCAGGGGAGGGCAGTTGGGAGGGACCAAGCCAGCAGAAGAGGGAACTTGGGGGCAACCAGGCCTGAAGGGAAAGGCTGTTGGGAGGGACCCAGGCCTGCAGGGGAGAGCCATTGGGGGCAACCAGGCCTGCAGGGGAGGGCAGTTAGGGGTGACCACAGCAGAGGAGGGAACTTGAGGGCAACCAGGCCTGAAGGGAAAGGCTGTTGGGAGGGACCCAGGCCTGCAGGGGAGAGCAGTTAGGGGTGACCAGGCCTGCAGGGGAGAGCAGTTAGGGGTGACTAGGCCTGCAGAGGAGGGCAGTTAGGGGAAAACAGGCTGGCAGGGGAGCAGTTAGGCATCAATGAGGCTGGCAGGGGAGTGGTTAGGGGGTGATCAGGCTGGCAGGCAGAAGTGGTTAGGGGCAATCAGGAAGGCAGGCAGGTGAGCAGTTGGGAGCCAGCAGTCCTGGATTGTGAGAGGGATGTCCGACTGCCTGTTTAGGCCCAATCTCACCGGGATTGGGCTTAAACGGGCAGTCGGACATCCCTCAAGGGGTCCCAGATTGGAGAGGGTGCAGGCTGGGCTGAGGGACACACACCCCCGTGCACGAATTTCATGCACCGGGCCTCTAATATTTAATAATAAAACAACTAATATTTATTGTCTGTGTATTATTAGTTGGGCATACTTTTCTTTCATTGGATCTCCATAGCTATGCTATTAGAGAATTTCCTCATTTAAAATTGAGGAAACTGAAGTTTTAAATCTAATCCCTAGAAAAATAATGTTTTAGTAGTTCACTAAAACAGCTTCTAGTTGGTTGTCATGTTTATTCCCTTCATTTTTAAAAACTGTAAAATCCATGCATCAATGATATAAGCAGATATTCTAGAATGCTAGGTCATGACTCTCTTTTGATTTTTGTATTACCTAAGGAGAAGTGAACAGACTCAATTCTACAAACTCAGCTCTTAAAGGGAAAACATTAACAGTCTATCCAGATATATCAAATCCCTGTACCTATCTAAAGGTCTAAATCTCTGCAATAAGCTAGACACTGAGAAACATAAGATTTCTTTTAGGCTGAAAGTTTACAATGGAATGCATTACATCAGTAATGCCATATAGTAACTAGATGGCCTCAAATTCTTCTCTGCACCGTAAGCCCAGAGGGGAAATGGAGTGATTTTCAATAATGCTGCAAAATAATGGACTCAATTCTCCCCTGCATCTCAGGGAATATGGGTTTCTTAAACTCAAAGAAATGAATCTCTGACATTTCCATTCCCCTTGTATATCCCACAATTGAATCATTCCAAAATTAGATTTAGAAAACACCCATTGTTTCACACCATCCAGAACTACCCATTCTGCTGTATTTTGTGTGTCTTTTTAAAATATACAACTGATATTTCAACTCTACATGGAAATGTTGATTTTAAAAAAGGTATGTTGGAATAAATTTCAGATAAAATATTTAATTTAAAAAGTGAAACTATCAAATGATTTTTAAAAATATGAGGTAGATGGAGAAAAATTAAAATATATGACCTAAATTTTAATTTTTGATATAAGTAACAATAATAAAAGGGTAATATTAACAATATTAATGGTAAAACTTTATTATTTCACATTTTCTAGCCAATATGTTAATTACTTTCTGGTCATATATCACTTAATGTGTGACCCGTTTATTGGAGGTTATTCTTCTTCTTATGTTATAAATGAGGAAGCCATGCTTGTAGAAATAGATGTAGAAATTGATTCTTTTGCACCCATATCTGTTGCTAAAGTCTAGGAATTTAAAGATTACATAATAATGGATTTATGCATTGTTTGTGCACACATGTGTGCAACATGGCTTCACCAAACGACATCATCAAATTTTATATACATATGTAACAATTATATAAATTTGGTATGTATGTGTATTTGGTATACATATTTTGTATACATATACATTATAAATATATATATGTGCATATAAGAAGAGATGCTCAAACCAGGTAAATATAAATCCTCCAATATTTAACAATTTATGCAATAGCTATTACCTTCGAAATACAAATGGAGAATTTACTAAGTCATATACAAAGTAGCCATAGTAGTAAAAATTAAATTTGTTCACCTATTGGACTAATCTAAGTAGTAATAGTGATTAGATTATTGATATTCCATTCTTTATAATAATGAAATAATACTTTCATTTTTTGAAACCATGCACGTACATTAAAGCACTTCACCACTCTATAGGCACAGTGGAGAAATATTGCGGGATTGACAATAAGTCACTCACAGCAACATGAATGATGGCTTCCTTTCAACAGGATGCCTCCTCAACAGGAATGAATAAGTTCTTATGTAAATATCACAAAAAAGTCAGACATGAATAACTTACCCCAGTGAAATAACAAGGACTTTATTCTACACAAGATGACCAAAATATACAACAAATTATAAAAGCTAAAAATGTTTTCTAGCATTAAAAAAATTTAGTCTAATATTTATTTTGATACATTTTTATACTATTGGGTAATTGCTTTTTAAATATATTTTGTTTGACCTGAATTAACCTGCCTTAATGTTCAGTCTGTGTATCATGGGAAATTCTTAAACTCTTTCTTTGAGAATGTATTCTTACTTGGATTACTATATACATCTATTCAGACTTTTTGAATAGTATTATTTCTATTGAATTAATACATTTTTACCATTGGGTTCGGTTACTAGAAGAAACTTTTTCTTACTTGGATTATTATGTTGATTCCTGAAAACTATGAATAGTGACAATATTTTTATTGAGTGGATAACATCCTTTACCATTGAATTTTACCAGAGTTCAGGAGGAAATCACTCATATATACTGGTAGTAGAAGAGCTCACCAACCTACTTAAAATTGTTGATCGAGGCAATATTGTTTAAATTTCATTTTACATTGATGAGGAGTTAAGATTATGATCTCTGAATGGGAATGAGACAAAGATGCTTTTAGAAAGTTTTGAAGTTGTTATTACATTTTAAAATATAATTGTATTTTATTATATTTTACTTTGGTTATGATATTTCTGAAATATATGAAATACTATACAGTGTGTATATGTGTGTATGTGTGTGTTTAACTATGTAATTTATGTTTCCAATACCAGCCAAGGATGAATCAGAAATGACTGAGAATTGAGAAAAAAGATCTAAATGAAATACACATAACTGGAAAATCAGTAGAAAAATAAAATAGTGAATGACTGTCAAATTCAAAGCTTTTTTTCAAGTTTATCCTAAAATATAAAAATTCAGGGGCCATCACGACCGAAAAACTGGATGGATGACCAAACAGCAGGCTGCGTAGGGTGACAAGGCTGGCAGGGGGTTAGTGAGGGATGACCAGACAACTGAACAAGCAGGCTGCATGGGGTGACCAGGCCAGCAGGGGGGACAGTTGGGGTGACCAGGCTGGTGGGGGGGGGGGCACTTGGGGGCAACCAGGCCAGCAGGGGGAGCAGTTGGGGATGACCAGGCCGGTGGGAGGGACAGTTGAGGGCGACCAGGCCAGTGGGGGCGGGTAGTTGGGGGCGACCAGGCCAGCAGGGGATGCAGTTAGGGGTGATCAGGCTGGCAGGGGGGGGCCAGTTAGGGGCGATCAGGCAGGTAGGCAGGTGAGCAGTTAGGAACCAGCAGTCCTGGATTGTGAGAGGGATGTCCGACTGTCAGTTTAGGCCCAATCCTGGGCCTAAACTCTCAAATTCAAAGCTTTTTTTTTTTCAAGTTTATCCTAATATATAAAAAGCCAGGGGCCATCACTACCGAAAAACTGGACGGACAACCAAACAGCAGGCTGCGTAGGGTGACAAGGCTGGTAGGGGGTTAGTAAGGGATGACCAAACAACTGAACATCAGGCTGCATGGGGCAACCAGGCTGGCAGGGGGTTAGTGATCTGGCCTAAACTGGCAGTCGGACATCCTCTGAGGGGTCCCAGATTGGAGAGGGTGCAGGCTGGGCTGAGGGGACCACCCTCCCATGCACGAATTTCATGCACTGGGCCTCTTGTTTTTGTAGCAAAGTCATTTTAAGGTTATCTTTAGATTCAACTCATGTGGCTTGTTACTCAAGCTTAAATTAAATGGAGAAAATGATCAAATTTACATTTTTATTAATATTCTATTTTAAGTATTTCTTTGGCATTTTAATGAACTAAAACTAAAATACTTCCCTATTTCATTATATGTTTTAATTTTTCTATCTGTGGTCACTGCATAGGTTTTCCACAAAGAGAGAATTACAACCTTAAATCAAATAATTTCAGAGAATAAATTTTCTGTAATGCCTGGTGACACCTTATGCAAAAGTATATCTCCTTTAAAAATGAAAGTAATAGATTAATTTAAAATATTATCTCGGGAGCAATTTAGTTTTCTAACTTTTTATGTATTGTTATGCATCCTAACTCACAATATCATTACTAATTTAGTAATATTTACAAAGATTAAAGGAAAGTATTGTCAAGAAGGTAGATAAAATGCATATGTAACAATTAAGTACATATGCGAAGGTATATTTGAATCTGACCATTTTTCTTACTCTATATTTTATTCTTTTTTAAAAATTTCTTTATTGATTAAGGTATTACATATTTGTCCTCACCCCCCCATACTCCCCAACTCTCCCCCAACTCATTCCCTCACCCCCCTTTACTCTATATTTTTACCATTAGCATTATATTCAGTAATATATTTTCTATATAGTTATAGCCCTTCGGTAATGACTAGAACACAGAAATTCTTATTGGTCAATATGACTTAGTTTGAATAAACATGGCCTTATAAAAATCTAAAAATGCTGAAATAGATTGTTTAAGTGAAAGAGTATTCTGTGGAAACAGAAATCACCTAGGAATGAACCTTTCTTATTATATTTATTTTGTCCTGATGAAAAGTGACATTTAAAATAAAGTAATCCCTGATTATATCTTTGGATGAGCTATTGTATGGCCCATTCAGGACTGAGGTGCTAAGCTTGTCTCAGATATTGAATTAATTGTGCAGGTCCACAGACAGGTCACTGTTGTACAGTGGCACTGGAAACTACAATAAGACCTTCTTTACTCATTATTATATCTTCAGGAGTAGTAAAATAGTTTTCAAGGAGAACAGATATTAGACCCATGTGACAACTTACTGCTTAAGTTTCTGTAACCATGAAAATAATCACACTGGAGTTTAAAGGAGGTTCTATCTGGGATATATGGAGCTTTAAAAGCCTCATTTCTTGACTTAAAAAGGCAACATAAAATTTAGGTCCCAAACTAGGAAACTAGGCTCATCACGAAGAATATGGACAGTTAAAAAGCTATGTTTACATAACATCCTTCAGGCTGACATTGATTTTGGCCTTGTAATGAATGAATGCACCCTTGGTTCTCAATATTAAATTTCAATGAAAGAAGCAAGCATAAAAACAAACCAAAAAATTTTGCAACAGCACCGAAAAAGACATTAACATACTTAGGTATCAATCTAACAAAATAGGTATAAGCTCAGTATTTAGAAAACTACAAAGCAGATGAAATAATCAAAATGATCTATATAGATGGAGAGATATTATGTATTCATAAATTGGAAGACTCACTGTTGTTAAGTCAATTCTTCCTGACTTAATCCTAAACATCACAATGATTCCATTAAATTGGATTTTCAGACTGATATCTGGCCATTTTGAAGTTCTCCTGCTCCTGAACCGACAGGCAGGCAGAAAGAGCCATCATTCTCAAGGCCTGCATGAGGACTACTATTTTCTGATATTGTGTTGCTTGCACACAATGGAAGGCTATCTATGTAACCTAACAGAGTCACTGGGATGCCTCTTGCTATTTCCACATCTAATAGAAAATGTCAGTGGAGGATCAAAACAACCCAATATAGACAGTAGCCCGTAGAACTTAGACGTTTCAGGAAAGTTTTCTCTCCTCAAAACCCATCTAAAATACTCCATTGCATTTTACACAAAACGTGAAATCTTTAACTAGTTTCTAACTCTGTCCATGTTCTGAGCCAAGCCTATCACATGCCACTTTCTCCGTGTTTATTTTACAGCAACAAATTGACCTTCCATTGGTTGTCAAGTCTATGGATGGTCTCTGAATAAGCTCTCTACTGAGACTGTCTCAACCTCCTGTCCTATTTACACTCTTACTATAAAAAAATATGACCTTAAATTATGTATTTTCTATGAAGAATTTCCTTTCTTTTGTAGCTAGGTTTTTAATTTTTTTACAGTAGCTTATGCTTCTTATTGTTAGTAATTAATAATAATTAGTATATTTAAGATATTATGATTATAAAATCATTAATAATTATGGTAAATAATTATTTGCCATAATCAACTGAGTGGCTGGCCTTCATACTTTCACTCATACCTATTCCTACTTTTATTCCTTCATTAAGTTAGGCATTATTTGATTACCATCCCTCTTGATTCATTATGAAGTCAATATACATATAACCTTGATCTTTGATTCTTTCAATTTTATTCCTCAAATAATCTTAGAATCACTCATGTGTTCAGCTCTTACTCCCACAGTAATTCCTAGACCATGTCATTATTAATAATATCACTGTCTCCATAAATTCATCTTTAAACATTCCGCATTTTGACGCCCAACTCTTATTTCTACCTAGTTCCATCCCCCAAACCCATAACTCTTTTGCTTTTACAATGCTTGTATCCTACTTCTTATCACATATTTCTTACTTCCCTGTTTAACTAGTATACATTCCATGGTTAGTCATCATATTCCCTGTTCTGCAAACTCTGAACTCTCTACCCTTGCTAGATTGGTAATTTAGATTGACTCTCTCCCTAGTTGGCCCAACACTTCAGCTAATCGTGCCTAGTAAAATACACAACCACAAGACTGGTCTTCCTTGAGAATCATGACCTGAATTAATTTCCTAAAGCCTAGTTAATTTATTTTCCAAGTGCTTTAACATCCTCCATCTTTCAGGTGACTATTTTATGCCTAATCTCTACTCTCAATGTTATTGTTATGCATTCATCCATCTTCATTCTTGGTTGATGTTTTTATTTACCATTTTTTTCAAAAAAATAAAAAAGAACTTACACAGATTTAGACCATCTCTTCTAGGTAAACAGCATCTTAACCCATAAGCTTTGCAACCCCTTCTCTGGAGACAGTTATGCTTTCTTCCTGCTTTCTAGGGCCAGCACTTCAATTTATGCACAAGAGGCAATTTCCTGTCAAATTTCTAAGAATATTGCTCTGGCAATTCTGCCTTCTAAAACTTATATTGCAATTTTTTTTAATTTAATGGATCATTTCTAGCATGAAAATATGCTGCTACTGACACATTTTTCTCTTCTTCCTTGTAAGAATTGTTGAATTGATTTATTTGATGGCTCGAATTCCTCTTCTCTCATTTTCTTTTTCTATGCATTTTTTATTCACTCTGATGGCCAAGTTTTGTGTCTCGACTAGTCTCTGGCCTCTAATTATTCAATCAAACACTAATTTAAGTATTGCTGCGGAGGTATTTTGTAGATGTGATTAATGTTGACTTTAGGTGAAGGAAATTATCTTACACTAGAGTCCCAGTGCACGGATTTGTGCACCGGTGGGGTACCTCAGCCTGGCCTGCACCCTCTCGCAATCCGGGACCCCTCAGGGGATGTAGTAATGTGCAAAGCAGCAGGTGGCCAAGGAGGAGTTTAGGCCCAGGCCAGGCGTTGCACTGCTTCTACTCACTGAGGCGCTAGTGCTGCCACGGAGGCAGGAGAGGCTCATGCTGCTGCAGGTGCCTGTTGGTCAGCTGAGCGTTGCTCCTGAGTTGAGCATCTGCCCCCTGGTGGTCAGTGCATGTCACAGCAACCAGTTGACAGGTCTTTTAGTCGTTGTGTCACTTAGGATTTTATATCTACACTAATAAAAGAGAAAGATGCAAATCGACTACCTTTGTGACGCCCACCAGCCAATCATCAGTGAGTATGCAAATTAACCCAACAAAGATGGTGGGTTAATTTACATATGCAGGTGCTGAGCGGCTGGGGTCAGGGTGGGATGCGGGTGCTCCACACTGCCCCAGCTGCTCAGGATGTCTGGGAAGGCAGGGCCGGAGCGGAAAGGTGGTGCCGGCAGCCAGGGAAAGGAAGGCCCATTCTTGCACAAATCTTCGTGCATCAGGCTTCTAGTATATAGATATAAGGAAGGACCTAAACCAAACAAACAAAAGACTTTAAGAGTAGAAGTCTCCCAGGAGAAGAGGAAATTCTGTCTGTGGACTGCAAGTTCAGCTCCTGCAGAGAAATTCCAACCGGCTCTTCCTAAATGCCTACCATATGGATTTCCGTCATGCTCACACTGAGAACCCTCAATCACATAAGCAAATTCCTGCAAAAGTCTCTTACTATGTATTTCCTACTGGTTCCATTTCTTTGCTTGTTCCATGACAACTACACCGACTATTATACAACTACTCTGAGAAGGTCAACAATTAATTCAGCACACAGGTATTCAACACTCCATTTTAGTCATTGTGATTGAACTATTCATCTTTTTTACCATAATTAATTATTCCTGTTCTTTGTTGCAATTTATTAACTTTGGCTTGAAAACTTTCACGCTTTTTTTAATTTTCTTCTTTCCTTACTAGACACTTCTCTCCTTTGCAGGCCCACATTTTTCTGGCCAGATTGATGATGTCACTTTTTTTTTTTTTTTAATTCTGATGGGTGTGGAGTGATATCTCATTGTGGTTTTAATTATACTGCCTTAGTGGCAAATGATTGCTAACATTTTATGTGTTTTTTTAAATCATCCTATCTAATAAAAGAGTAATATGCAAATTGACCATCACTCCAACACACAGGATGGCTGCCCCCATTTGGTCAAAGATGGCTGCCCCCATGTGGACACAAGATGGCTGCCACAAGATGGCCAGCAGGGGATGGCAGTTGGGAGGGAACAGGCCTGCAAGTGAGGGCAGTTGGGGGCGATCAAGCCTGCAGGGGAGGGCAGTTAGGGGTGACCAGGCCGGCAGAGGAGGGAAGTTGGGGGGACCAGGCCTGCAGGGAAGGGCAGTTGGGGGGGACCCAGGCCTATAGAGGAGAGCAGTTAGGGGTGACCAGGCCTGCAGGGGAGGGCAGTTAGGGGCAAACAGGCTGGCAGGAGAGTGGTTTGGGGTGATGAGGCTGGCAGGCAGAAGTGGTTAGGGGTAATCAGGAAGGCAGGCAGGTGAGCAGTTGGGATCCAGCAGTCCTGGATTGTGAGAGGGATCCCAGATTGGAGAGGGTGCAGGCTGGGCTGAGGGACACAGCCCTGTGCACGAATTTCATGCACTGGGCCTCTAGTTTGTATATATCTATTTAAATGTCTCTGTATTTTCTCTCTTTCTAGTTGAATTATTTTTTACTGTTGAGTTTTGAGACTTGTTTATATGATTTAAAACTAATACTTTGTCAGTTATGTGGTTTGAAAATATTTTTCCCCACTCTAAATGAATGTTGAGTCTAAATAAACATCTATGTCCATGAAGGATATAGTCTATCTTCTTTCCACCATTTGGCATTTATTTATATTTGTTTTAGATTTAATGACCATGCTTATAAGTTGCACTTAGTGGGGTGAATAAGGAAAAGTTTATATCCACCTTCTCAGAAGCTGAAGTTGTGTCACATATTTTGAAATTTAAAATTAAGTGCAGAAATGTACCTTCAGTTTGAATAAGTACATATGAGAGCAATAAATATATTCCATTTATATTGAATTCATCATCTCATTTACTTCAACCAGTAAATTCTAAGGTATAGTGTGATTAATACTTTGCATATTTAAAAAAATGATGCTATAAAAATTACTGTATATCTGGTCAGCAGTAACTAGAGGAGACAGGATTTGAATCTAGAGAAATTGACCTCAGCACCTGTTTTTATAACCACTGTACTAAGCTATCTTTCTTACTTAGATGAGGACTACATGTTAATTATGGTGCTTATGCTTTAATTAGACACTTGAACAAAAAGAATCAGTTATTTTCTTAGTATACATAAGAAAATCTATATGTATAAAAGCCCAGTGACCAGAACAGCAAACAACTAGAACAACTGAAATGACCAGTCTTATGATGCGCACTGAGCAGTCAGGCAGGGGAGCGGTTAGGAGCGGGCAGGCAGGCAGATGAGCAGTTAGGAGCAGGCGGGCAGGCAGGGAGCAGTTAGGAGTGAGTGGTACTGGATTGCGATTGGGCCTAAATCGGCAGTTGGACATCCCCTGAGGGGTCCCAGATTGCAAGAGGGTGCAGGCCCAGCTGAGGGACCCCCCCACTCTGTACACGAAATTCGTGCACGGGATGGGGGTGTCCGTCAGCCCAGCCTGCACCCTCTCCAATCTGGGACCTCTTGAGGGATGTCCGATCGCCCGTTTAGGCCCGATCCTGGTGGGATTAGACCTAAACGGGAGATCGGACATCCCTCTCACAATCCAGGACTGCTGGCTCCCAACCGCTTGCCTGCCTCTGCCTGATTGCCCCTAACCACTTCTGCCTGCCAGCCTGATCACCTCCTAACCACTCCCCTGCCAGCCTGATTGACGCCTAACTGCTTCCCAGCTGGCCTGATTGCCCCTAACTGCCCTCCCCTGCTGGCCTAGTCACCCCTAACTGCCCTCCCCTGCCAGTCTGGTCACCCCTAACTGTCCTCCCCTGCAGGCCTGGTCGCCCCCAACTGCCCTACCCTGCTGGCCTGGTCATCCCTAACTGCCCTCCCCTGCAGGCCTGATCGCCCATAACTACCCTCCCCTGCAGACCTGGTCTCCCCCAAACTGCCCTTCTCTGCTGGCCTGGTCTCCCCCAAATGCCCTCATCTGCCAGCCTGGTCACCCCCAACTGCCCTTCTCTGTTGACCTGGTCACCCCTAACTGCCCACAACTGCCCTCACCTGAAGGCCATCTTGTGGTGGCTATCTTGTGTCCACCTGGGGGCAGCCATCTTTGACCACATAGGGCGGCCAACTTGTGTCTTGAAGTGATGGCCAATTTGCATATTACTCTTTTATTAGATAGGATGGACATCCTATAAATATCTCTTTGGAGGAAAAAACTTTAACAAAAATATTTGTGTAATATAGTTGCTTTAGGGTAACATTAATATTATGAAGTCTTTTTCTCTAAATTTTAAATGCAAATGATGTGATGTGACCTAGCATAAAAAGGCTTTTAATTAATGAATACAGGTTACAATAAACAGCATCTTAGGTTAATATTTACAAAACACATTTGTATTCTAACTAAAACATATTGTAACCTCCAAATATGCTATATATTCTAATAATAGAATTTTATCTTTCAGAAGATAGCACTTTTTAATTACTCATATAAATGATTATGCTTACTAAAAATGCCAGTGACCTATTCTATAAGTAAATTTTTCTAAACTCATTTGGGTGATGAGGTTATTATCTGGTTATGATTAAAATTATTTTTCAGTGTGAGCAAAATTAAATAATATAATTTTTATTATTATAAAAAAGATTATAGATGTACCACAGTTTTTTAATTCACTCATCTGCTGATGGGGACTTAGGCTGTTTCCAAATCTTAGCTATGGTGAATTGTGCGCTATTAACATAGGGGTGCATATATCCTTTCTGATTCGTGTTTCTAGTTTCTTGGGATATATTCCT
This sequence comes from Plecotus auritus, assembly GCF_963455305.1. Lineage (NCBI taxonomy): Eukaryota > Metazoa > Chordata > Mammalia > Chiroptera > Vespertilionidae > Plecotus > Plecotus auritus. Next base: position 49,801,752 of record NC_137782.1, read on the forward strand.
AGAAGTGGGATCACTGGGTCATATGGGAGTTCCATTTTTAGTTTTTTTGAGGAAACTCCATACTGTTCTCCACAGTGGATTAAAAAACTGTGGTACATCTACCACGGGTCCTCAAACTTTTTAAACAGGGGGCCAGTTCACTGTCCCTCAGACAGTTGGAGAGCCGGACTATAGTTTAAAAAAAACTATGAACAAATTCCTATGCGCACTATGGACCTGGGATGAGTCGGCTGCTAAGCAGGATAGGCAGCGACACCCAGTGGGCCGGATAAATGTCCTCGGCGGGCCACATGTGGCCCACGGGCCATAGTTTGAGGACGCCTGATCTACACAATGGAATACTACGCTGTGGTATAAAAGGACTTCTTACCATTTGCAACAACATGGATGGAGATGGAGAGCATTATGCTAAGTGAAATAAGCCAGGCAGAGGAAGATAAATATCACATGATCTCACTCATTTGTGGAATATAATGAACAACATAAACTGATGAACAAAAATAGATCCAGAGACAGAGAAACATCAATCAGAACGTCAAACCTCAGGGAAGGTAGGGGAGGGTGGGGGTAAGGGGGAGAGATCAACCAAAGGACTTATATGCATGCATATAAGCCTAATCAATGGACACAGACAACAGGGGGGTGGGGTCATGAATGGGAGGTGGGGGTAATGGGGCAATAAGGACACATATGTAATACCTTAATCAATAAAGAAATTTAAAAAATAAAAAATAAAAGATTATAGAGTATAATCCTTTAAGATTAACTTTTTAAAAAGTTATAGTTTTCTTCTTCATATTTCTGGTTATTCTAAAGAGTCAGTAACTTTTGTTATTCATAATGATGAATAGTGTTCTCATATTCTTAAGAAGCTACATTTGATCTTTAATTTTTCTTCTATTTTATCCACATTTTACTTCTTTTCTTTCATTGTACATACTAATAATTTTATGTAGCAGATTTTTTAAATCCTCACTCAAGGATATGTTTTCATTGATTTTTAGAGAGAGGGAGGCAGAGAGAGAGTGAGAGAGAGGGGAAAGAGAGAGATTATATTCTTGACACATATGCAGTTCTAATATAAAACTTGATCATTGCAATTTGAGGCACATATTATTTTCAATGTGGTATAAAGTAGAGCTATTTTTAGAAACATAAAGAAGAGAGATCCCATCTGGAGTAATCTTATTAATGTTATGATAATTAAGCCTGCCCAATAATAGCTTAATTTGTTTGCATTTATTGATTTACTCAGCATTGATTAGTGTCAGATATAATGATAGTCCTTGGGGATATCACTATGAGCAACAATTATTTCCATTTCTAAGCCTACAAAAGATTTTTAGTCAAAAGTATAAGTATATTACAAAATAATATTTAACAATTTTAAAAGGTCCAAGTGTGAACACATATTAAATATAGTTGCAGGTTTTGGCTTGTTTGCTTTAACCAGGAATTTTTTTTTTTAAATGCCATCATCTCTCTCTTTTTATATAAGCTGTCTGACTCTCTCAGAACTTGGAATCATTTTATAGGCATGATTTCTCCATGTAACAGAAAAAATGACAGCCAGAATCCAATTAACTTAAACACATTTCTTTCTTAACAACTCTGCTTCCTCCCCATGCCCCATTCCACTGGAAAAGGAATTATTTCTGTACTGATGTCCTTGCTTAGTCTTCGGTATCAGTTTCATCTTATAAACCAATGATGCGGAAAGATGTCATGCATGCTGGCGAGGCCCCTGTCATGTACCACTCCTTCTCAGGACCAGCAGGCATTTCAGACTCCCCAGTTGTCAGATGAATTAGGCAAGAGCACTTGGCAGTCTCTTCAGAGTGATATGTATGGGAACCAGAAGTTTTCCACTTTGTACAGAAGGGATAGTAGGAAGATAACAGTGTGTCTACTCTGTTCGGGGCTGGTACACAGTAGGAAAAATACGGGTATTGGGAAAGAAAAAGGAACAAAGAAGCCTAACAATATTCACATTGAAATAGGTCAAATATGGAAGAAGTATATTCCTATTAAGGTTTATAAACTCATAGTTAATAATACAATATGTAAAATTAATCTTGATGGATAAATGTAATTTTGCCAAAGCATGAAGGTGAGGGAGGAAGAGATTTAATTGCAAAGGGAAATGAATATATATAAAAACGTAAAAGAATGAATGGGTGTTGTATGCAGACGGACTATGTCATAGCTTTATGAGGTGGTGGTAGAATGGAGAAAGAAAATGTATTTCTGGAAGCTTCATTTGAGTCTGTAGACCTCTTTATTATTCCATACTTTAAGAATTGGAGATTTTCTAATAAATAACATATTCTTTTGGCTTCTACCTGGGTACTAACATATTAATTAAAGATGAGCCTACTCTACTGTATAATTACGATATGGTCTAAGGGCAATATTGGAGATATGTATAGAATATTTATGAGTTATAATATAGTTGAAGATACAGAGCTCCAAAACATTTCAAATGTAGAGAACAATTATAGAGAACAAAAATTATACTAAATTATCCATTTTGTAGCTTCATTTTTACATTAAAAACACTTTGCTAAATAAATAATATCCAATTAACAGTTCTTCAAACAGAAAATAACTTAAGATTCTGACTATGAAAGTGAAGTTTCTTCTTCATATTCTTCTATGAATTTTTGTTTTATATTGTTTAACTTTTGATACCTGAGATTCATTTCACACTGTGAAGTTTAGTCCATATGATGAAAACATGACCTTATGATCAGAAATAGAATTTATAAAGATGTGTGGAAAAGAAATTAAATTATAAGCGTGACTGAACTCACGTTGTTGAAAGATTTTGGCTAAGGAAATTTCAGAAATGAGTTTATTTTCTTGTTCATTTGAATCAGTCTTTTCTTGGAAAATTATAAAGTCCTTAATATAGTTATTTTTTATCCAGCAAGAGAAGTAGGGCTCTTCCATTAAATGTTTCTGTGTTATTGTCTATGAAATTTGAATATGAATCTAAGTATTTATAGTCTAGAATATTTCTTGAAATAAAAATGAAGGTGTAAGGAAAAACACAATAAAATCAGGTATACATTGAGATTTTTATCAATAATTGACATGCTATTGGTTTTGAAGTTAGAACAATATATTTTTGGCCCCATACTCTTACCCTGTCTGCTGTATACACTGAGCAAAAGACTTCACCTCTGAAGCTTAATCACCTCATATATAAAATTTAGAAAATAGAAACTCTTTTACAGTTATTGGGAAAATAAAATGAGATAAGTCACACATTGGATCAACATTATTTTTCAATTGTTTTTTAAATGGAACCAAACATAAATATATTTTATAAAGTACTTATATTTTTATTATAACATAGTTTATTTTAATTAATATTCACAGGTAAAATTATTAAAAATAAAACCTAGAAATGTTTAGTTAATAGGTATACTTGTATTAGGATGATGGGAAAAAAGTAGACCATTTCTTGCTTTGAAGTAACTTAGAATCCATTTGGGGGAAGAGAACTGGCGCAAGAAAGAAAAATAGGGCAGTGGGAAATAAAAAAGGTGTGGTGACAATGAACATTATTACATAATTTAAAAAAATAAATGTTATGATATCTAGTGTTACAGGCTTTCAGAAGGATGCTCTGATTGGGTTGTTAGAGAAAAAGGAATGCTATTATATAGGAGGCAAATCTATGAAAGAGACATTTGAGTATTTACAGGGATTATTTGGAGTTTGTTTATAAATATTAAAAATGTTCAGTATTCAATAGCTGATACATTTTCACATACATTTGAATTATCAACATTGAAAAAATAATAGTTTGCTTAATATTTGATAGTAAAATAAAATATATGACATTTAGTGATATTCTAAGAGCTTTGCATAAAATATCTTCTTTAATCTTTACAACTACCTTTTGATATGTGGTGTATTATTATTCCTGTTTTCCAGGAAGTGAAACTAAAGCCACAATGTTTAAATTAAATACATGAGGTTTCAGAACTAGAAAACAGTAAGTCACTTACAAATACTATCAAGTGGAAGGGTCTATCATGACTAGTGAATCATCTGTATGTCCTATGCCATAAGAGATAGAGGTTAGGAAAGAAAACTAAAAGTAAATCAGTGGGGAGGGAGGAGAGCCTATTTTGATTATGTGGAATGTTTCCTGGCTTTATCATTCATTTGAAAGCAATTACACAATTTAAATAAAATATTAACAACAGGTTAAAATGCTGTGTGTAGCTCATTCTTAATATAGATTCTGACCTATCTATATATCTATAGTTTAACAATATAATACATATTCACCCTTATGTGTTGTTGACACCTTTATAGAGTTTAAAAGTTATTACAAGTTTACTTGTCTCAATCTTCACAGTTTTCAAATATATTTTGAAAGAAAGTTAAGGGAATCATTTTCCCATATGTCATTGCCTTAAAAGTTTATGATGAAATACCCAGTCAGCACCATTTCTTTATTGAAGGCTTTCAGATAAGTTAAAAGGAAAAAAAAATTAAATTCTCAAAGGGAGTTAAATCAATGCTACTCCCCATCCGAATGGTGAGTCACTCTGGTAATTACTTGTAAAAGATTTCATTGCAGGGCAGCAACACTTTTCAACTTTCTGTCTATTAAGCATTACTCTGGAAAGACTCAGTCACATCCGTGAAAAATAATTCTGAACTCATGCCATTACAGAACAGCTTGAGGCATATTATCAATGTACTTGCAAAAAAATGGATTCCAATTCAGTGTGCTTTGCTGTGGTAGCAATCAATGTATCTTCTAAGGTAAAGTGAGTCTCCATGGAGCTATTCAAGAATATGATACAAGTCTTAAATTTTCCATGTCTGTTGCATAGGGGTTTATGTTTCCCCAAATTTGATTCATGTGAAATACTAGATATTCAGAAGATGTTAAGGAACTTAAGAACTTGGTCTGCCAGCCTTGTGTCTCTAGACACTCACATCTTACATTTCATTCTCTGTTCAATAGTAACTCCCATGGTGTGACAAAAGAAAGCATGTCTGTCACACTTAGCAGTGTTCATGCCACATATTAATTGGTACTGTGGACATTCAATAAATATTTGAGTCATTAAATGAATTTGTTTTGGTTACTGAAGTCTTACATACTCACTTTTGCCTGCATGCCTTTCAATTACGTCTTGAAGCAAGAAAAATAGACTAAATATTAAGCATACGTAACTGCACGAGCAGTGACCAATCAAAAAAAATGCTGGCCTATTTAGAAGTGCATAGGCCAAAATAGAAGCCAGCCCGCACCAGCTGACTCTCAGATGACTATCTACCATTTTGGTACATTATCTTTATCCCATTTTACTTGTCTATTCTGCATTTATGATTTATGTCTAAACTTAGCTCTGTCTTAACATGTCATTTTGATTTGGGTGGTTTTATTGAGCAGAGTGATTGCTTTCGCAGGGTTCTTATCCAGATGGATTCAAAGAATGAAGCCATGGACAAAAGGTGATAGGTGAAAAGTACAGAAACTTTATTGCAAGCAGACACTACCTCTAAAACCTTAATTCTAAATTCTAAGCCTAAGACTCTGTCCCTCCTGGATGGACAGAGGGGCCCCTGAGAAGGGTGACCGCTGTTTTCTTTGTCCTGAGGCATTTAATAGGATGGACACCCCCCTTTTCAATCTTTGGGATCTTAGCCCTGTACTCAGCTTTCATGACCCCCCACACCTGCACTTTTCCTCATTTGGTTATTTGTTAGGTTGGAGTCACTTTTGATTTATCTTATAGCTCTCCCAGTTGTGTTGGCAGAGAAAGCCTTATCTTACAGCTTTCCCAGCTACTCAGGTCAGGGTACTTTTGGCCAAGCTTATGGTCACTTTAATTGTTCAGGCCAGAGATACCTGTCTGTCCTCAGTTTTGGCTGTCTTAATCGCTTAGGCCAGATATACTATTTTTATTTGCCTGTGGCATTTCTCTATCCTCTATACAAGTAAGATAAACACCCTGACGCCTGCAAGTCTCATTCCCTCCCATGGACCCTTTTCATTCCTAAAACTCCCTAAACCTGCCTATTTTACCCCTAAAACTCCTTTCACTTTGATTATGTGAGATGTTATTTGTTCACATCATTTTCAAAAGATGACTGAAGCACAATTAACATGCAATAAACTACATGTATTTAAATTATAAAGTTGGATTAAGTTTTGACACATATATACACATACCTAATCCATCTCCACAAACAAAAACAAAAACACTTATATCACCTCCCAAAGTCTCCTGTAACTGAGTTATGCTTTTCTCCCACCCATTCTGAGCCCCCAAGAAGGCAACCACTGAACTTCTTTTTGTCACGATAGATTACATTGAATTTTCTAGTGGTTTGTATTATTGAATCATACGCCATGTATGTTCTTTTGTCTGGCTTCTTTCATTCTGTATACTTATTTTGAAATTTAACAATGTAGTTGTGTACATTTATTTTGTTTGCTGAATAATATTCCACTGTATGGATATACCACAGTTTTAATCCATTTACCTGACAATGAACATTTGGACTTAATTCAAGTTTGTTTACAACAAATATAGCTACTATGAACATTTCTATATAGTTTTCTTTTTTTCTTAAAAAAATACCTAAGAATGAAATAATAAGTGCATGTTTAACTTTTTAAGAAGTTGACAAACTGTTTTCCAAAGTGGTTGTGTCATTTTACATATCCACCAGCATTGTATGAAAGTTCAAGATCAGGTCTTTTGGTGAAGAAGCGGTAAGTCACCTGGGCTCTTCTAGGTTCTTAGCATTTTCAAATTAATTTGGAATTAGCTTGTCAATTCCATAAAAAATGCCTGCTGAAAATTTAATTGATATTTTCAAAAAATCAATGAATCAGGAATTGACAAAATAGGGCCCTCTTGCCAAACTACCTCAGGAGCCTGTTTTTGTACATAGTTCCAGGAAACACTGCCATGACATTCATTTACACAATGTCTATGGCTATTTTTTTGCTACGGAGGCAGAGTTGAATTGTGATTGAGACTCTATGATTTGCAAATACTAAATATTTAGTGTTTGGACTTAAACAGAAAAGTTTACTGACCTCAGATAAATAACAATTTGGAGGAAATTGGCATCTTAACAATATTTAGTCTTCCAACCCATTTTATTTATGTCTTCCATTAATTAGCAACATTTTGTACTTTTTAGTATTGCACATATAAATTAAAATTTTGTTCATAATATTTCCATCTATGTTCTGTTGGTTAAAGGTTTATAGTTTTCTTTCCTATGATATATTTTTTTATTTTAATCAATATAATGCTGGCCTCATAAAATATTCCATAAATGTCAGTTCAGTATAGTTGGTTCAGTACTTATGCCCCCTTGCTAATTTTTTGGTCTGCTAGCTTTGTCCAGTAGTACCAGAAATTTCATTTTTTTTTTGAGGGGTATGTTCAAATTTCCAATATAATTTTTGGGAACTTCTATATCATTTATTGATGGAAATGTCTTAAAATTTTCATCTATACAGTTACTGCATGATAAAAAAAGATCAATATTAGAAAACTAGACAGACATTTAGATTAGAAATTTGAATTTTTTTCCCTAAGTATCCTGATACCAGTAATTTAAGAACATGGTTAAAATTCATTTGTTATGTAGTTTTTCCTCTGAAGACATTGTAAGTACATTTCAAAAGATTTCCTACTCACTGTTTTTCAACTATAAAAGTGTCTTTTTGCTTGTCACCATATAAAATGCCTTATTTGTGGTATAAAACATTTTCACTAGAAAATAAAAACTACTAAAATTTATTCTTATAGAAAAGTTTACATAGATAACCTTTTCAAAGAGAAAAAAATTAATTTTCTGTATCAATATTATCTTCAAGCTATAAGCTATAGGGTAGTTTATTTTTACATTTTTGCATTTTTATAAAGAGATAATTAAAACTATTATAGATATGGTTAATCTAAGTGCAAGAGAGGAAATAAAAACTCTACTAGGTGCTTCAGTCATTAAAGAATTTAATACAGAGAGTATGGAGCTTATAAAAATTGTTGAATATTGGAAATAATGTTCTTGTCCACGTACCTTAGAATTATTCCAGAACTACAAGAAACTATCTCTCAGATCTTATGCCAACATGGCCTCTGAACACTAACAGGCTGGAGAAGGTGCGCCCAAACTACAATCCTGAGTTTCATGAGTTACACGAAGAGACTATTTCTCTAGCCATGGAAAGCACAGTTGTCGAAAATAAACATTAGAAACTGATGCAAATCCATGAGTTTGGTAGACAATGGCAACTGCCACTAGTTCCAGAATGATCATTTCCCCTCTTCAGTTCTGCTTTTTAAATCTTTGTAAATGCATCTAATTGATAGACAGTAATTCATGTCTAAAACTTTATCCATAGAGTTTATAAAATGTAGTTTTTATTTTGTAAGCTTCTGTAAAATATAGAACTTAACCAAGACAATGCCAGTATGTTTTACATTATTATTTTCATTTCCATAATCTACATAAAATGATGAGGGGTTACTTTGAGAGATCTGAGATAACCTTTGCAACTTAGGACCAACATCTAATAATTTTGATTGAATTTCTTGAGTTATTCGTAAGTGATTTAAGTAAGTAAATTGTGGCACTGTATTTAACATTTATGGGTAGTTCTAGTTCATCTCATTTAATGAAAGCTGGAAGCAGTGTTTTTCTTTCTATACCCTCTTTTTCTAATCATTTTAGAATGGATTTATTTAAAACATTAGTGAAGAACACCCCCATCAGTAGTTCAAGGGAAATTTGAATGGCACTTTTAATATCCACAAGATCCTACAATTACTCTGTATATAGAGTAACTTCTTTATTGTATACTTTAGTATTTGTTATTGGTACTATAACAAAACAAACCTAGATTTCTTGATATAAAAAGAAGCATATGTTCTTGTCACTCTGAAATCTGTTTTTCACAAGTTGCCAGGCCACAAATTAGACATTTCTACCGAACAACATAAATGTTAATGTTCCCATAGTGACTGCGTTCACACAACAGTTACCAGATTTTTCTTGCTTTTAAGGTGACATTTAAGTAATTCTGAAAGTAGTCACACTAGAGTCAGAGCAGAGCCTGTGTGATTTGAATAGTATTTGGGTATTTATATCAATACAGTTTACATAAAACAAAATGATTAAATATCTTTATTCCCCATTGTGGATATGGACAGGTTTGTTCATTTGCTGAACTATCCTAAACATATCAGAGATCACTGTATTTACAGTGCCATACCAACATATTAACATGTATCATAATTATTGTAATTAAAATGTATTAAGGATAAATTGCTATACACATAGATAGACACTCATACATACAAAGATGAATGCAGAGACATACAAACACAGAAATCCCTCAAAAAGCTGTGCTTTGCTATAGATGTTAACTTTGAACCTAGGATTGTTTTTCTTTTTTTTATCCATTCTACTTTTTGATATATTTAAAGAATAATTTAAATAAATTATCAATGTTAACATCATTTGTTCCATAGATGTAAAAAAAATTAAAAACAGAAAGCTTTATTCTCTAACATATCCTGATATTTAGTAATACACTCCATACAAATCAGTTTTTAGTAAAATTTTCATGAAGAAATGTAAATAGTTATAGTATTTAGGTATTTCTTATTAGTTAATCAATTTATTTTTATTTTAAATGTTTAGGAAATAACATTCTTATTTTTAGAAAAAAAGATTGAAAGGAATTTAGAAATCATGAAAACTCCTGATAGTTCGTTTAAATATCTGTATATACTGAAATTTGATCCTATCACCATGGATTTCAGTTTTCTTATTTATAAAATATAAAGATAAAAAATGGTTATTAATATTATCTCTAAAACTCATTAAATAATGAAAATTTTATTCATGATTCATTTTATGTATTTGATATATTTTCAGCTTAAATGAAACTCCATAATACCTTTTTAAAGAGCAAATGTTAACTCAGATGAAGGAATAACAATTTCCAAATGTTCCCATTATAATATAAAAATCACACGACTTATTACAAGTGCTTAATACTTTCCTGTATTTCTGAGACTTAAAAAAATAGTAACATGAAAAAGCAATAAATATACATATATGCATATCCCTGTAATATTGGTGTCTGGCACACAAAAGCAATAAGTAAATGTTTACAAAAACAATTAGATAATTCATGGAGAAATAAAAGTCTGTGAAAATTCTCTTGCCCAAAACAAGTATAAAATTTTACAAAATTGTAAAAAAAATAAAATACAAAAACATTTTACTGTTTTGGAAAACAGATTTAGAAGCATTTATTCCTGAAAACATCTTTATTTTGGGCTAAGAATAACAGGTATCTTCAGCCTTTTGCCTGGGCTTGTTCTTCCCAACTCCTGGCTAACTAGGTGACAAAGGTGACTTAAAACAAAGGGTGGAAATTTTCCCTAGCAGCATTGTCAAAAAATAGTAGCAAATATGTCAGGAAAACTGGGAACACAACCAAAGCCTGAAACTGAAGTCCTGGTTCAGTTAAGTAGCTGACAACCCAGAAATTTCTTGAAAAGAGCTTACAAATGAGAGCTTTTTCAAAGGGTTAGATAAGCTCTCCACCTAATCCTGACTAACTGGTAAAGTATACATTTGCACAGGGGAGACACATTAAGGCCTGTCATAAACTTAAAGCCAAGCCATGTTGGATGACTAGTTGAACTTTAAATGTACTTCTCAACCCACCTCCAATTAATGGAGAGAGGGAGAATCCTTACAAACTCAGTTGTATTCATTGGTAGTTCACTAAAATGTACAGACTTGATAAGCCAGGAAGGGGACAAAACAAAGAAAAAACACAAACATAAAAATCATAGATAACAGTTATACAACATGGAGGAGAGACATCCCAGCCTTTTAGTCTTGCCAAAAATATTAAAAATAAAATAAAAATAAATCCTTAAAGGGAAAAATAGAATCTAAGGTAATGTATTCTAAAATTTTCAGTTTTAGACAATAAAATGGCCTAAATGTCAGGAAAAAATCAAAAGTGAATGTAATCTCACTCTAAATGAGACCAGATAATTTAATTTAGCAGTAAAAATACCCAAACAAACACAAAACTATGAGTTGTTGATGTAGTCAAAAATTGAATAAAACTATAAAAGATGTAAAGAAAATTTAAATGTAATATTTCAATGAGTAGGGAATAGAGAAAATTAAAAAGTAAAAAAAAAAAGTAAATCTAAAATTTAAAATTATGAAAACTAAAATGAACAATTACTAAAATTTAAGAAATTTACTTTCTACAGAAGATTTGAACTGGTAGAATAAAGAATAGTAAGCTTGGAGAAAGTACAATAAAGTTATCCAATATAAATAACAAAGAGGAGGAAAAAAATTGATGAAAAACTAACAGAGAATGAGCAACCTATGGGGCAATGTCAAGGGTACCAACACACATGTAATGCATCATTTAGATTGTTTGAGAGAGAAACAAACAAAAATTGTATTTGAGAAAATAATGGCCCCAAACTTCTAAGATTTGATGTTAAACTTTTAAATATATATTATTGATTTCAAAGAGGAAGGGAGAGGAAAAGACAGAAACATCAGTGATGAGATCATTGATCAGCTGCCTCCTGCAGGGCCCTTACTGGGGATCGAGCCTGCAACCCTGGCATGTGCCCTGACCAGGAAACTGAACTGTGACTTCCTGGTTCTTGGGTCATCGCTCACCACTGAGCAACACTGGCCAGGCTGATGTGAAGCTTTTAATCCTTAGTTCTAAGAAGCTCCTTAAGAACACAAATAGGATAAAGACAGAGATTTCCATCTACACATGTCATTAATTTCTGAAATCCAGAGAGAAAATGTGCTAAATATAAAGGGGGGAAATAATAACTAATACATAGGAATAATACAATTACTGCTTACTTCTCATCAGAAACATTGGAGGCCAGTGACAGTAGAATACCATTCAAAATCCTGAAAGAAAAATGGCATTGACTATGATACTTACGCTTTTGAAAGATATCTTTCAAAAATTAAGGAAGAATAGAGCATCTGCCAATAAACAAAAACTGAAAATTCATTGTTAGGATACCTAATTGTTTAAAAATCCAGAATTGCAAGACTGGATAAAAGAGAAAAGCCAACCACATACTGTCAGCCTTTAAAAACAATATTTATCTAAATTTTGTAGGCATCACCTTAAATCATACAGAGATCTCATCAAAGTGCCTTAGACCTATACCAGCTGGTCTATCATATCTAACTGTAGTCTCTACAATAGGCATTCATTACTCAGTGTTTTGTAAAAGAAGAACCATTCAAAGTTAAGTAACATTTCTATGTACTAGTATTTGTACTTGTGTGTTGGCTAATTAAATCTTATCACAAAAAATAAAAATAAGGATATCTTCCCAACTTTAGGTAAAGCAAATTGTGACTATTAAAATGTGATAAATAATAATAGAATCACCCAAGATCTGCTCCTAGAAGACTTGGTAGATGAGATTCAAGTTTTAGACTTTCTACCACCAAATTTTGTATTCTTCTGCAACATGATGCCTTCTAAAATAAGTGCTTTGCACACAAATGGTGAGAGACAAGGCATCTGCATAATATTATTTATAATCAATAAACTTATCCTATATAATAAAAGAGTAATATGCAAATTGACCGTACCTCCGCTACACCCATAAGCCATGCACACAAGCCATGCCCACCAGCCAATCAGGAGCGAATATGCAAATAAACCCAACCAAGATGGCTGCGGCCACAGAGAGAGCAGGAGGGAGGCTTGGGTTTCCCAGGCAATGGAGGAAGCCAAGCTTTCCGCCTGCCCTTGCCGGCCCAGGCCTCCACTCAATGCTACAAAGTTTCAGTGATAGAAGGTAAATAAATCTCAACAAAAATGGCTGCAGCCACGGAGCTGGAGAGAGCAGGAGGCTAGGGTTGCCCCCGGCAATGGAGGAAGCCAAGCTTCTGCAGCCCTGGCCTGCCTTGGCCTCCGCTTAAGGCTACAAAGTTTCAATTATAGAAGATAAATAAATCCCAACAGAAATGGCTGCCTCCACGGAGCAAGCAGAAGGCTTGGCTCCACTCCAGGATACAAAGTTTCAATTGTAGAAGATAAATAAATCCCAGATACCAGGGCCTCCGCTTGGGTTGCCGGGCGGCATGGATGGTCTGCAAACCACCACAGGCCCCTTGCCCAGACCACCCCATGCCCCAAGGGAACCCCACCCTGATCTAGGACACCCTTCAGGGCAAACCAGCTGGCCCCCACCCATGCACCAGGCCTCTATCCTCTCTAATCCTATCTAATAAAAAGAATAATATGCAAATTGACCGTCACTCCAACAACACAAGATGGCTGCCCCCATGTGGTCAAAGATGGCTGCCCCCATGTGAACACAAGATGGCCACCACAAGATGGCCAGCAGGGGAGGGCAGTTGGGAGGGACCAGGTCTGCAAGGGAGGGCTGTTGTGGGCAATCAGGCCAGCAGGGGAGGGCAGTGGGAGGGACCAGGCCTGCAAGGAAGGGCAGTTGGGGCGATCATGCCTGCAGAGGAGGGCAGTTAGGGGTGACCAGGCTGGCAGAAGAGGGAAGTTGGGGGTGATCAGGCCTGCAGGGAAGGGCAGTTGTGGGGGACCCAGGCCTGCAGGGGAGAGCAGTTAGGGGGGACCAGGCCTGCAGGGGAGGGCAGATAGGGCCAAACAGGCTGGCAGGGGAGCAGTTAGGCATCAATCAGGCTGGCAAGGGAGTGGTTAGGGGGTGATCAGGCTGGCAGGCAGAAGTGGTTAGGGGCAATCAGAAAGGCAGGCAGGCGAGCAGTTAGGAGCCAGCAGTCCTGGATTGTGAGAGGGATGTCCGACTGCCTGTTTAGGCCCGATCCTACCGGGATCGGGCCTAAACGGGCAGTCGGACATCCCTCAAGGGGTCCCAGATTGGAGAGGGTGCAGGCTAAGCTGAGGGACACCTCCCCGCCCCCGCGTGCCTCCCCCTTCCCCTCCCCCCCCCCCCCCCCCCGTGCATGAATCTCGTGCACCGGGCCTCTGGTAATATCAATAAATGTCTCAATCCTGAATTAAGAGTTAAAAGGATTCTGATAATAAAAACTTACAAAGTATCAATTTGAGAACTATAAAAAACAGAGAAAATTGTTTTCAAATAGGCTGTGCTTTTTCCATTTTTCTAACGTCCCCATCTATTCATTAGGAAAGTTTTTAAATAAAAATAGATTTAAAGGGATGACTATTATCAAGGTCAACTGAGTAAGTGTTCCAACTATACACCACATATTGCACTATGTTAAACTATGATCCTAACATTTGCTTCAGGCCACATTCAAAACTGCGCTGAATAATCATTTCTACCTGTAATGCATTTGCTAATTGGTAAAATATGTCCTTGTCAATTGGGCTCATTCTAATCTATTTTCAATTCTTTAACTAAAAATATTGAGTTGATTTTCTCCAAATTGCCATAAATTTTTCTTAACTCATTGAAATTTGAACTTACACCTGTCCTTTTAAAATTTTTTTAAAATCACAAACCAATAGACATCCACATTTGCAAATCTTATTGAGGATAATGAGGATACTTTCAGTCTTTTTTATATGAAAGTTTGGGGTGAGAATAATACATTCAGTATAAATATATGATCTCATTACTAATTGGTGCTAAAATTGTGAACATAGTGTTATAATTCCAGCAGATATCTTGTACCCTGCATGAAAGTTTGTGGAGAGAAGACGGTGCTCTGAATGTCCTGCATGTTCCTTCATATTTTGTTTTGCTTTCTTTAGTTTGACATAGAGAAATGTAAACATAAAAATGGAGTTGTATTTTGCCTCTGTCCATTCTAACTTTTTTTTAATATGGAATTCTATCATGATATCTGAAGCTTCATTAGCATTCTAAATTGTGAGATGAACTTGAATTTCAAAATTATGCACTATTGTTGGTACAGTAGAAATGTAGAAGGAATCTGGGATCCTGATGTCACAGAACTTTAATCCTAGACAACTTTTATCTTTGTTTCTGTGTTATCCTGTTGAAGTGATTTATTTTGGTTTTACATTATATGCATTTAATCATAATATAAAAATAGAGAAAGCCATATACAATGAAGACAAAATAAATTTAGCCCCAGACTTTTTTGTAGCCACTCTTTTTAAAAATTATATATATTTTATTGATTTTTTTACAGAGAGGAAGGGAGAGGGATAGAGAACTAGAAACATCAATGAGAGAGAAACATCGATCAGCTGCCTCCTGCACACTCCCTACTGGATATGTGCCCGCAACCAAGGTACATGCCCTTAACCGGAATCGAACCTGGGACCCTTGAGTCCACAGGCTGACACTCTATCCACTGAGCTAAACCAGTTAGGGCTGTAGTCACTCTTGATGCTAGGACATAGCATGAGGATTAGATCTTCAGGGACTATTTAGAGAGATAAAATGCAGCTTGAGAAGTTTAGATACACATTTTCTTGTAAAAATCAAAGCTACGGTCATTCATAGTCATGAGTTAATTTAAATATTTTAGCAGCCATGAGGTTTCCTTGAACAAAATTGTAGTTAAAAAATAGAGGAAACAAAACATGTAGCTTGGAAATAAAAATAAAATGGTGGTGGTTACTAAAACACTATTTTAACATAGAATTAGAAATTACTAGTATATGACAAAGTAATAAATGATACAAAATAAATAATTATTAATGAGAAATGAAGAATGATGTATATATACATAAATTAATGCCACATGCAATATTAGTAAAATTGGAGAAGATTCTAACACCATCAACCAAGCTGATTTAATTAACATTTATAACAGGCCAACAACTATACAATAATAGTTTCAAGAACATTTGCAATATTTACAAATAATTACTTTGAGTCACAAAAAAAAGTCTTAATAAATGTTAAAATTTTGAAATAATCTAGAGTACATTGTATTCTTGTATTTAATATAACAGTGGTCTCTGGCCATAATTAATATTAAATTAGAAACTGATAAAATCCACAATTATCTGTGCATAAAGTAATCCACTCCTAAATAACTTCAGAGTTGAAAGAGGAATCATAGAAGGGACATTTAAAAACATTTCAAACTGAATGAAAATGAACATAGAACATATCACATATGTAGACAGACTTTCACTTAGAATAAAGCATGCTTTGCAAAAACGACCCTTCTGATTCAACAATGAGAAAAACATAGGTAATTGATAATTTCATATTTCTTATTCCCACTGGAAACCTGAAGTTAGAAAGAAATAAGGAATCTGAACTCTAAAGAGGTTTAAATTCTTTCAAGCAGGGAAAGGACATACATGTTTGCTCACCTATGACAGAGCACAAAGGAATCTGAAGCTGTTCTGGCCACAATATAAGGAGGTAAAATTTAACTCAGCTAAAAGTCAAGTGGGAGCTAATAAACTAGAATTGCTGGGGGCACTTAGCTACTGCCCTCACTCACAGTCCTGCATCCCTTGAAATCTCATTCCCACTGGGTGCTTGAGGGAGAAATGGAGTGCAAGTGACTCAGATGTACAGGGGTGATTGACAGCTGTTAGGGGACAGGCATAAAACATCTCTCAGTTCCTCAGTCCTTCTTTTTACCAAGCAAATGTCTTTATTCTCTGGGGTTGGAGCAACCAACCCTTGGCCTATAGAACTCAAAGAAGCTAACCACAGTTGACAGACAAGATAAAACAACACTGACTGCTTCTCCAAACTTGCTCTTGTATACAGCTGAAGGGCTTAGTCACTGGGGAATGCTCCAGAAAGGTGATCACTTGATGCTGGAGGGGAGATGGACACAAAACCCTAACAATCACCCCCATTCAGCATTCCTGTAAAACGGCGATTTTCAATCTTTTTCTTCTCGTGGCACACATAAGCTAATTACTAAATTCTGCAGCACACCAAAACATATTTTTTGCCACTCTGAAAAATGATAATTTTGATTCATTCACACCGGATGCCTATTGTTAGTTGGCTGTTGTCATTTTTTTATTTGCTAATCTAAGTTACAAGAAGTCAGTGCTCCTGACTAAATAGTCAAGTATTGCATGTTTTTAAAATTCTTGCAGTACACCAGTTGAAAATTGCTGCCGTAAAGAAAAAATACCACAACAACAGAGGGTCAGGACTCACTGGAGATAATTAGAACCTTTGAAGATGAGGGATGTCAGCAGTTATTCTCCCCATCATGATATTGTCTAAAGCAAATCTTTAATTGCTGGGAGGGGCATCATGACCACTCACCTGCAAAGCACAGGCAAATATTATGGAGTCAGAAAGGTTAAAGAGAAATTATCTAAAATGGATGCAAAGGCAAGAATCCATCTTGGGCCTAACATTCTATATTTATATGATTTAAATGATATGAGCAATACAGGAAATCCCACCCAACACCAACTACAGATACAAGGCTGAGTTTCACTAAGACGGGGATGGGAGTGTAGGAATGCTGCAAAAGGCACACCTCCAAGTCACAGGTGCACAGAGCCTTCTAAGAATGAGAACACAAAAGACTGGACCAGAAAGAAAGATGAATGCATGTCCTCCCAATAACAAGTGTTGTATAATCGAAAGCCAGGGAAGGCCAGTGCAGAAGGAGCTTTCCAACACTGAGAAAAACTCTCTAGCACTCCAGCTGCTATTTAAGCACTTAGCCTAGCACTAGAGGTATTTGAAACCTGTAATAGTTGGAAAGCAACCATAGCCGTAATACCAACAACTATAACAGACTAGCCCAATTACAAACTCTTGGCTCAATCGCCCACTCCTAATGGCCTGACGAAATACCTGGGTGCCTTACCAAGGTTCGCTCTACTTACCATACTTTTTATCATTCTCCTGCAATAATGGCATTTGGTCAAAATTTGTGAACATACAACAGAATGAAAAACTGAATCCCATTTTCAAGAGCTAAAGCAATTAACAAAATCAGACTCAGAGATTATCAAGATGTTGCCATTTTCCAACAAGGACTTTAAAATAACCATCATTATTATCTTATAATGTCTAGTAAAAAGAGGTCAATGTGAATGATAGATGGAGAATTTCATCAGAGAGAAGGAAATATTAAGAAAGAGTCAAATAAAAATTCAGAAAATTTTAAAAAATGATATCAGACATAGACAATTCCATTGACTGGCTTATCAGGAGAATTGAAACTGCTGACAGAGAATTAATAAACTTGAAAATGACTTCATAAAGTTAGTAATTACCCAAACAAAACACAAAGTGGAGTAAAGAGTTAAAAACAAACAAACAAACAAAAAAAACCAACAACAACCCCGGAGGTATGGACCACTATCATGTGCTGTACTATATAGGTAGATAAAAATATCAAAATGAGGGGAAAAAGTAATAATATGAGGAAGAATGCAGTGATACTGGCTAATAATTTCTCCCAAATCAATGGGTGTTATAGAGGATAAGTCTTAGATAGAATAAGAAAATCACCAATGAAATAAAAAGAAAAATTTAACTTAATATTTTTAAAATTTCTCCTTGTAAAAAAACACTGTTATGAGAATGAAAACCAAGATAAACAATGGTAGAAAATATTTTAAAATCACACATCTGATAAAGACCTTATGTCCAGAAAATATAAAGAACTCTCAAAACACAATAATAAGAAAAGAATGAGGCAAATTTTTTAAAATGTCGCCAACTCACACATCTGTCATGTTTTTGGCAGTGGTGCTGCTAGAGCCTTTGCTATTGCTCATGAAGGCTAAAATTACATTTTTTTCTGGCAGATCATTACTTACATCTACCACACCTAATTTTAAATTGCAGATCCTTTGCATAAGCCCAATTATTTGAAAAACTCAGAGACAAACTTGAATAAAGAGTACAGATAGAATTTAGAAACATTCCTTAATTATTTTAGAAGTTCATGCATCCCACCTACTAGGAAAAAAGTAGGTATATCTTCCCCAGAATTACTGCAGTAAGAACAGGCCATCCCTAAGTAAAAAATGTGTTTATGTATTGGATGCTAATATAATATAATTAATGCAGTATCTATTAGATAGTCACAAAAAACTTATTGAAATGTAGGTCATGTAGTGGTGGAAATAATTTATCACCTGCCCTTCTGAGCTCTTACCTTAGGACCCCTAAAATAAAAGGCAAATAAAAAAGAGACAAATGGAAGTTTATTAACATGAATGCTTCATGTATGCATGGAAAATACTTAGGGAAAAATAAGTAACTCCTCAACATGGTTTATAATTCAGGATTAAAGGTCTTAACAGAGAAAGTTGAGAGGGTATGTTGGCCCCTTTGGGGAGAGTAAAGTAATTTGGGGAAAGATAACTGGTTTCCTTAGAAGCATAGATCAGAAGTTTGAGAGCATTAAAAGATAAACTGAGACATATTAAGAATTATAAGAGTTTATTTGAGCAAAAAATCTATTCAACTTGGGCAGCACAAAACTGGAGTGGTTAGGAGCCCTACCTGAACAAGAGCCAGGGGAGAGACATAGAAAGTGCAGAACAAAGAAAGAAAATGATTGAATGACCTTTGCTTTAAACCTAGTTGGCTATAATTGCTTGTCCCTAGGTTTCTGATTTTCTAAACCTGGGGCATGTACATCCTGAGATTTTTAGTTCACTTACATAGGCCACCCCGGCATCTTATTTAATTAATTTAACAATTGTTTGTGACAGAGTTTGCTTGGGTGTGGTGCTGACTGGAGTCTCCTCTCCAGTGATCAGAGTCATCTTCCCTGGTTGATGCAACTCCCTGGAGAAGATTTAGGATAACTGAATTCATTTGGAGGGTCTGTCTTTAGGCAGAGAAGAGAGTTCAGAGAAAGCCTCTCTCTGCTTTTACTATTTTTTTTTTGGTACCTTCATCTCAAAATAATCAATATGCCAAAGTAGCTTTATGTTGAGGTGCATGCATATTCTGCTGTCCTTCAGTTGTTAGCAAAAGGCTACACTTTTTACTTGTGGCATTAGGAGATCACTTTACCACATATGTGTGAATGGCTGGTACTGCATCTCCTATCTGAGAATTTTCTATATGAAACATACAGTTGGACTTAATTATAAATGGGTACATATTCATCAAGAGTGTTTGACTCTAATTCTCCATTATACCAAAATATTTGTTAAAAAGATAAAACAGATTAGGTTTTCCTCCCATATCCAATTCAGAGTAAATATATAGACAACAATAGGGCTCCATTCATTTATTCATGCAATTAAGAGCTTTTGTGCTACTGCTGTGTGTTGTGCTAAAGACACATGACAAAAGGAGGAAGAGAATAAGGGTTCTTGTGAAACTTACAGTCCAGAAAGGAAAATACACATTAAAGGCAGCATAAAGAAAAAGTAATGCCTAATTATACTCATGAAAACTGATAGAAATGAGAAGTAGATGGTGCCAATGAGACAGTGTGATGACAGAATGAAGCCTTGTTTGGGTGACAGAAAAGCAATGACTTTCAGTCAGAAATTTGAAAGATGGGTTCTTGTGAGCTGAGCATCCAGGTAAAGATGAGGAAGAAGGGACAGACACACAGAAGACCTTGAGATGAAAGAGAATGGAAAAATTTGCAGGGCGCAGGGGTGTTCCATATGCCTTTTTAATATGTTGAATAGGTAAGTAGAATGTTAGGCAACTTGGTTATAACACATTAGAGATGAGAAGCAAAGGCACATTGCATTGCCACAGTCTCCTTTGACCAATAAAAAATGCAGGAGCTTAATAAAACGATGGGAAAATGTCACGTAGCAACAGCTTAGTCGTCCTGGACTTCACAGAAGGTGTTGCTCTTGTGCCTTGCAAATGCCCTAAGGAAATTATAGCACTGAAAATGCATATTAGCTTTCAAGGCTAAAGTAGTTTTGAATTAATTTATTAGTATGTTGACGTTAGGAAAAAAAACGACCTATTTTTCTCTTCTAGTATATTCAGATTTCCAATAGATTTAGCTAGCAGTTGTCATGCTTATTAAACACACACATATTGTTCTTGAAAAAATGTCATCTAAATATTCAGAATCAGAGAGAAACTGATAGTGGAAAAAGCAAATTATTTTCCCCTGAAAGTGGAACCTACTGCTGCCAGGAATTTATCATCTTGACTTTAGAATTGATAGATTGGCTATAATTTCTGTCTGAAACAATAGGCTAATAGGTCAAGTATATTTCCCTAAGCCAAGTTATCACAGCATCATAATAAAATCCATTGTGTTCTGGGCAAACAAGGTCATGATTTTCTATCCAAAACCCCATCTTTGGTGTTGCATTTCAGTTTTTTATTTATTTCATTTAATTTGTTTCTATTTCACTTAGAAGAAGTGATGACATAAAATAGTAAAATATAGCAGAAGACAGAAAGTATTGTTATAAGATATTCATGATGAAAAATATGGTTTATCAACATCAAGAGAAATCATAAGCCTCAATTTATCCTTGCAAAATTAGAGTATTTGTGATGCCTCAATGAGATAGAAAACCCACATTTTCTTACACTTTCTGTTTTTCATTGTTACTTCTCTAGTGTCTGTACAAATACGCATTATTTATTACCTGCTGTTCAGGCAACATTATTTCAGGTGCTTTTAGGAAATAATTGGTCTTTGTACTCAATACATTTATACTCAGGTAATAATAGCATAGGAATAAGAAATAATTTGATAATTCTAGAATATATACTTAGCACTATTCAATTTACTATGTTATCAAGTACTACATGGCATAAAGGGGAATTTTTTTAAAACATCACAGAAAGAGTATGATCCCCTGAAATACCTTTAAGGTACAGTACAACAATTAGTCAAGTGTGACACATGGGCACAGGCATGTGCACGTGTGTGTGTGTGCATGTGTGTGTGTGTGTGTGTGTGTGTGTGTGTGTGTATGAGAGAGAGAGAGAGAGACAGAAAGAGATAGAGAAAGAGACTTCTGAATTTTAGAAATGCACCCATATGGCAGTTTGAAATGATAAATAGCTCAGGATCATGTGAGAGCAGACAAGTCTGTGTGCAAATATGAGTGACAGTATGATACAGTTTAATGGACATGAGGGATACTATGATACTATGAAATAAAAGTATTTCAAAGTTAAATCTACAATGTTCACCAAAGGTTTGGAACAGATGGCAAATGTTCCAGAATCCAGGAATATGGGGCCAAGCTGCAGAAGCTTAGAAACCAGACAGGAGATGTGATAGGGCATCAGTAGTAGATCTGCACAGCAGATCATCAGCAGGCAAAGTTCTACTATAACTACAGAGGTCGGTACCCTCGACCTTGCCTCTTCATGGAAGCAAATCTGTCTACTTACCTTTGTGGCCATTGTAAAGGAAGTGAGCATGATGCCTTATAGTAAATGAGAATATGCTTTGCAAACTGGCTAACCTGTGTGCAACACAAAGTACCATCTCTTACTGGCTTCGAAATCTGGGGCAATTTGCTTTGTGTCTATAAATATGAACCACTTTGCTGTAGAAATATGAAGATACCTATCTCCTAAGGTTGTGTTTTAAGAAAATGCACGTGAAGTACTCTCATAGTGTTATATAGTAGATAATTACATAATAAAACTTTCCAGCTTGCCCCTCTTTCAATATTTACATTTTTGCACAAGGCAAAAGTTGTTCATGCCTATGTCTACCACCTTTTTCAATTTGTCATCATCTCTGGCCTGGAAAACTACATAAACATCCTATCTGGCTTCTCTGCACATAGAATTTGGCACCTAAAATCTATTCACAGGGCAGCAAGAGAAAGTCTATCATAAAAGAAACTGTATCACCCCCACTAAACTGCATGAAAACTTTCCAGTGGCTCCACTTTGCCCAAAGAATAAAATCCAAACTCACCACCATGAACATGTCCTTAAAAAGTGAGTGTTTGTTCTTCTTCCTTCCCTTTGATTTCTTCTACCCCATCTGCCCTTCTTACCATTATCAACACACCCAATTCTGACCCAAAGTAGGGAATTCTCACTGAAACACTTTCTCCTCAGATCTTGTTTTTCAGACTTATTTTTCAACTTCCTTTTTGTCTCCTTCTCTCCCCCTTCTCCTATTTTTCCCTAATCACATATAAGTTTAAATATCATCTCACTCGGGCTTTCCTTACAACTCAGACCTATTTGTCTGACATTACCCAGACAGTCTTTATATCCATTTCATTTCATTTTCCCATTTTCACTTTCTCTCTTTTCTATTTTGTCCATCAATAGAGTGTGCACCTTAGGAGTGCAGAGAAAGGTTCTTGTGAATCTTGTTCACCATATTGTTCTAACACCAAGAGAGGGCCTGGATCATCATAAGCACTCAATAAATACCTGAAAAATGAATGAATGAATGAAATTAAAATAGTACTTCTGTAATATACTGATTTTGCTTATTATTTAATGTTATAGTCAGATGTTTCCTTAGCGATTACTGACTCCCTCACTCTAAAAATGACAAAACCAAAACCTAGAAATTAAATACTTTACCTAAGACCTCTAGATTGAAGTGAAGTTAAAATTTGAATCTACTGTGTTTCAATTCAATGCTATTTTCCTATATAAGATAATACTGTATATTGTTTTTTATTTGCTTAAAACTATCCAAATACTTAAACTATGAAACGAGTTTTTATTTAATTAATGTCAGAAGTGAATATATATATATATATATATACATATATATATATATATATATATATATACATATATATATATATATAAATTATATGAATACTGATCATTGATGAATGATAATGATAATCAGGCTGGGACATAGGGCTGACTCAGATATCTTCATCAGGTATCAGAACCAGGCTAAAGAGTGAAAGAACAACCAGAACAGAAGAGGAAATTAAGAATTTGAAAGTAGTTTTGTTTCTTACTATTTACATGCAAAACAAACAAACAAAAAAAACTCAAAACATTTCTAAGCTTACATGCCAAAACATAAAATATGGAAGTCCTTTTTAGTCACTTTTATAGAAATACTAGAGGCCCGGTGCATGAATTCCTGCACAGATGGGGTCCTTCCGCCTGGCCTGTGATCAGGGCCAATCAGGGCCATCTTGCCCAGTCCCGATCGGGGTCGATGGGGCTGGTGGCTGGGGTGGGGCTGCGGGAGGGACCGCGGGAGGACTCCAAGGTGTGTCCAGCCCCATCTCACCCTGTCCTGATCGGCCAGACCCCAGCAACAAGCTAACCTACTGGTCAGAGTATCTGCCCCCTGGTGGTCAGTGCACTGGTCAGTCAACTGCTTGATCAGATACTTAGCATATTAGGCTTTTATATATAGAGATGTTTGTTTATAATTGACAGCTATTATTCATATTTTCCTTTCTCTGTTTAAAATTCCATTTTATTTTGATAATCATTGCCTTATCATGGAAAATACCTTGTAAACATAAGGCAGAGATATGTTACCAAAAATTTATATTAATTTATAAATTGGACAAACAAGTGAATAAATAGTTGTGGGGTATTTTGTTTTTGTTGTTTGTTTGGTTTTTAATTAATCCTCACCAGAGGATATTTTTTATTGATTTTTTTAGAGAGAGTGAATGGGAGAGAAAAAGGGAGGGGGAGAGAGAGAAAGAGAGAGAGAAGGAGATAGAAACATTGATGTGAGAGAGACACATCTTTTGGTTGCCACCGCATGCACTCCAGGATCAAGCCTGCAAATAAGGTACTTGCCCTTGACTGGGAATCAAACTTGCCACCGTTCCATCCTTGGGCCAACGCTCTAACCACTGAGAAAAACCAGGATCAGGGCAATAGTTGTTTTTATTTTCTTTATTTCACACCAAAATTAAGAAAAATTTATTTCAAGAGATATATTTGTATTCTTTCTTCTGCATTAGAGTTATAGTTTTTCTGTCTTCAACTGCATATGCATATATCCCTTTATCTATCTATACTAGAGGCCCGATGCACGAAATTTGTGCACGGGGGGGGGGGGGTGTCCCTCAGCCCAGCCTACACACTCTCCAATCTGGGACATCCCTCTCACAATCCAGAACTGCTGGCTCCCACTGCATGCCTGCCTGCCTTTCTGATTGCCCCTAACCGCTATTGCCTGCCAGCCTGATCACCCCCTAACCACTCCTCTGCCAACCTGATTGATGCCTCACTGCTCCCCTGCCAGCCCGATTGCCCCTAACTACCCTCCCCTGCAGGCCTGGTCAACCCTAACTGCCCTCCCCTGCAGGCCTGGTCCCCCAACTGCCCTTCCTTGCAGGCCTGGTCACCCCCAACTTTCCTCCTCTGCAGGCCTGGTCCCTCCCAACTGCCCTCCCCTGCTGGCCTGATTGACCACAACTGCCCTCCCTTGCAGGCCTGGTCCCACCCAACTGCCCTCCCCTGCTGGCCATCTTGTGGCGGCCATCTTGTGGTCACATGGGAGCATCCATCTTTGACCACATGGGGGCAGCCATCTTGTGTGTTGGAGTGATGTCCAATTTGCATATTACTCTTTTATTAAGTAGGATAGAGGCCTGGTGCACAAGTGTGGGGAGCTGGCTTGCCCTGAAGGGTGTCCCAGATCAGGGTGGGGGTTCCCTTGGGGCGTGGGGCAGCCTGGGCTAGGGGCCGTGGTGGTTCGCAGGCCGGCCACGCCTTCCAGCGAGCCAAGCGGAGGCCCTGTTATCTGGGATTTATTTATCTTCTATAATTGAAACTTTATAGCCTTGAGCGGAGCCAAGCCTCCTGCTTGCTCTGTGGCCACAGCCATTTTTGTTGGGATTTATTTATCTTCTATAATTGAAACTTTGTAGCCTTGAGTGGAAGCCTGGGCTGGCCAGGTTGTGTGGAAAGCTTGGCTTCCTCCATTGCCGGGAAAACCCAAGCCTCCTGCTCGCTCCATGGCCGCAGCCATCTTGGTTGGGTTAATTTGCATACTTTCTCCTGATTGGCTGGTGGGCGTGGCCTGTGGATGTAGCAGAGTGATGGTTAATTTGCATATTAGTCTTTTATTAGATAGTATGTTCATGTAGCTATGTAGCTATCCACTCTAAAACATGCTTTATTTTATTGATATGCAAGGGCCATCTGCCTACAGTACAAAGTTCAAATTGCTTTAAAACTCTCCACAACCTGACCTGGTGTATCTTTTCACTCTTATCTCTTTCAACAATTCTCTGTGGGGTAGCATTCCTAAATCATTCTTATCATAGTTTTCACCAGAACCCTCACATTAATTTTCCATTTATGTTTATTCATACTTTTCTCCTGATCTGAGAGATCTTCTATCTTTTATTTTTTTGTGAAAATAAAGATTTATACATCAAAAAAATCTGAATGGAACATGCTCTATCTTGCTTCTTTTTCATTATTTTCTTTCTTTTTACTTTCTTTCCTTCTTGAATTCCTTTTTGCCTTTCTTTCACTTTTTACTCAATATTTCAACAAATAAGTATTGATGACCTACTATTTGGCACTCAGTGATCTAGATGTTTCAAATGTATCAATGAAGAAACTGATAAAGATCCCTGCTTTTATAGAACATTTTGTAGACCTGTATGACATAGTATGTTTAATTACATAGTATGTTAGAATAATGAAAAAAAGAATAAAATGAAATGAAATTTTAAAAAACCCTAAGTCTCCACAATAACAATGTAAAAGTATTTGAGGATTTGCATGGAGTTTAATGTAGTTAGATACAAGAAGAATATAATAATTAACAGGTTTTCAGATTCTAGAAAAGTTTCAAGTAATTGTAAGGAATTTTACTTTAACCTTGAAAGGATAATATTTGCAAGGTTTTAAATAAATGATTGACATAATCTAATTTAGTTTGAAAGAAGCATCTAAGATATTATGTTCAGAATAGATTATTGGGAGTTAACTGTAGAATTAGAATGACTAGGTAGCTACTGGAGAATTGCAAGTGAAAAATTACTTGGACCAAGAGGTTATTGGAGTAATTAAAATAAAAAATTGACATTGATATATTGACAAAATATATAGAGAGCATACTATATCTTTTCTTCATAAAGTATATTTATTCATGTTTATTTTAATATGTTAAAATAAACTTCGGCATTTGTTATGTTACATATTTACAAATATAGTTAGCATAAATTATCTTCTAAATTGACCTCAAATGTAGAAAACCAATGTTTTTCATCTGTCCATTTTTCTATATACTAGTAAATTACTAGCCAGAAGCTCATTTCCAATTATAAAGCACAAATTATGGATATTGTTTAAAAGCAGACAAAGGCACAATTCCCTCTCAAATATTTTACAAAAAATAATATTTATCTAATAAACACAGAATCTGTATAAAATGAAATAATATGATACTCATATTTTAAATTCCTCCTGTATTTTAGGATAAATATTATTTTGATTTTTAAGAATCAAGTTGGACAGTTTGAACACTGTAGACTTATAAAAATGGGCAAAGAATATATTCACTAACCCGACCAATGAATCTGACAGCTTCAAAATAGCATTTCATTCATAATCATTTGGGTATTATTGTTGCTTATTGGTTAGAAATATCTTTTATAGAAAATGTGCCTATCATCAAGAGTTTTGTTAAAATAACCATTGAATTAGCATATTGACGATCACAGGAGACAGAATAAAATGTCATAAACTATCTGAAAAGAATAAAAGAAGGACCAGTGCATTATCTCATCATTTGTAGGGTGACTGATAAAATTTTGTCACAAGCAACAGCAAAGTAGTATGCATAAATTATTGTCATACACATAAATGAAAATTAGTAATTAAAGAGGAAATCTTATTAGCAATTAAAGAGGAAATTTTTGGTAATTCATTTACTAAAAAAAATAAAATAAAAGTCCAACAATAATTCAAGATTACTTATATTCTATCAAGATGTTGAGCTATTATTTATAACTAGGGGCCCGGTGCATGAAATTCGTGCACTGGGGAGGGATCCCTCAGCCCAGCCTGCCCCCTCTCACATACTGGGAGCCCTCAGGGGATGTCCTACTGATGGCTTAGGCCTGCTCCCCTTTGGGAGCGGGCCTAAGCTGCAGTCTGGCCTCCCTTTGCGGGAGGCGACAGGACTGATCAGGGGAAGGTGCCAGCCCCATCACTCCGTTGCTGCAGCCACTGCCAGTCACCACAGCCGCCAAGGTATTTTCCTCAACATGGAATCCAGTCCCTTCACCGTGAAAAAATGACAACTTTCTTTAAGCATTTTCAAGATGTGTCTTTCATGGGATATGACATTTCTTTCTTTATTTTTCTTTTTATCCTCACCTGAGGATATGTTTCCATTGATTTTTACCCTTCCATCCGATCACAGGCTCAGCCCCTTCCCAAGCCTAAAGCCTCCACCCCAGGCTTCAGGCTTAGGAAGGGGTCCCCTCCAGCACCTTCGATCACTGGCTCAGCCCCTTCCCAAGCCTAAAGCCTCGGCCCCAGGCTTTAGGCTTGGGAAGGGGGACCCCTCCACCCCTCCGATGGCTGGCTGGGATTGACCTGGGTGCCGAGGAGGTTCCCAAGACCCAGGTATGTATGCAAATGAACCTCCATCTTTGTTGGGTTAATTTGCATACTCACTCTGATTGGCTGTGGGTGTAGCGGAGGTATGGTCAATTTACACGTTTCTCTATTATTAGGTAAGACTAGAGGCGTGGTGCATGAAATTTGTGCCCGGGGGTGTATCCCTCAGCCTGGCCTGCACCCTCTCCAATCTGGGACCCCTTGAGGGATGTCCGACTGGTAGGATCAGGCCTAAACGGGCAGTTGGACATCCCTCTCACAATCCAGGACTGCTGTCTCCCAACTGCTCACCTGCCTGCCTTCCTGATTACCCCTAACCGCTTCTGCCTGCCAGCCTGATCACCGCCTAACCAGTCCCCTGCCAGCCTGACTGATGTCTAACTGCTCCCCTGCCAGCCTGTTTGCCCCCAACTGCCTTCCCCTGCAGGCCAGGTCACCCCTAACTGCCCTCCCCTGCAGGCCTGGTCATCCCTAACTGCCCTGCCCTGCAGGCTTGATCACCCCCAACTGCCCTTCCTTGCAGTCCTGGTCCCCCCAACTTCTCTCCCCTGCAGGTCTGGGTTCCCCTCAACTGCCCTTCCCTGCAGGCCTGGTCGCCCCCAACTTTCCTCCCTTGCAGGCCTGGTCCATCCCAACTGCCCTTCCCTGCAGGCCCGGTCATGCCCAACTTCCCTCTCATGCAGGCCTGGTCCATCCCAACTGCCCTCCCCTGCAGGCCTGGTCCCCCCCCAACTGCCTTTCCCTGCAGGCCTGGTCATCCCCAACTTCCCTCCCTTGCAGGCCTAGTCCCTCGCAACTGCCCTCCCCTGCTGGCCATCTTGTGGCAGCCATCTTGTGCCCACATGGGGGCAGCCATCTTTGACCACATGGGGGCAGCCATCTTGTGTGTTGGAGTGATGGTCAATTTGCATAGTACTATTTTATTAGATAGGATGCTTTGATTTCAAATGTAGACAGGAGAGGTTAATTATGGGATTGTGTCTTTGCAAGTACATGCCAGACTTGATTAATAAATTGCAATACATAAGGCATATAATATATTTAATACAAAATAATTTAAATGGCCACAAAAGGCATAAGTTTATTGCAAAGCATTTTAATTAAATAATTTATATTTTTACCAGTTACCATAGTGTCTAAATAAAAGTACATTTACTATTTCTTCAATCCTTTTTTTTAGAATATGTGTTTTCCTTTCTTTTAGTGGGTTTTGTTTTGGTAAGTAGCTCAGCCGTCCAGTACACACCTCAGCTGTTGAGGCAGATGTCATTTAGAACATCTCATGTTTTCCATATAAAATATATTAACAAAATTATGTTCTTTATATTTTATTCTGATAAATTATAAGTTATTTAAATGTATTTTTATTTTTATAACATCTATTTTTGTATTATGTCTAATTTTTTCACATATTGCAATTATAAAAATGTTAATATACAAAGATAAGCATATACATGTTACCTTATCTATAATAATAAAAGCATAATATGTTAATTAGACTGGATGTCCTTCCGGACGACCTTCTGGATGAAGCCAGGGCTGCAAGGGGAGCCCAGTTCCCAGGTACCTGTCGGTGGCCAAGGGAAGCCCGGGTCCTGGGTGCCAGAGGGAAGCTGGTGCTGGCAGCCAGAGGAAAGAAGGCCTATTCTTGCACAAATTTTGTTTATCTGGCCTGGAGTATATAATAATTACCTAGACTTGTTCATTTTATAAATGTTAGCATCTTATGCAGATATCTATTACTATGCCTTTGAAAATATGAATAATTTACATATATTTTCTTCTTGACCAAATATATCTGAAAAAGTAATTCCTTTCTAACTCTATCATATATTTTAAATTAGACTACTTCCAAACTGTCTTCAAAATTACTTGCCCATAAATCATATATTTATATCTGTCTATACCAGCCTTGGGCAAACTACGGCCCGCGGGCCGGATCTGGCTGTTCTATCCAGTTCTCTTGCTCTCCCCTCTGCTCCTTTACTTTGAATTTATATTAGTTCACACAAACACTCCATCCATGCTTTTGTTCCGGCCCTCCAGTCCAGTTTAAGAACCCATTGTGGCCCTCTAGTCAAAAAGTTTGCCCACCCCTTGTCTATACCATCTCTCTCTCTCTCTACCTCTCTCTCTTTCTCTCTCTCTCTCTTTAGATAGATAGATAGATAGATAGATAGATAGATAGATATAGATATAGATATAGATATAGATATAGATATAGATATAGATATAGATAGATATAGATATAGATATATCCTATCTAATGAAGAGGTAATATGCAAATTGACCATCACTCTAACACACAAGATGGCCACCCCCATGTGGTCAAAGATGGCTGCCCCCATGTGGACATAAGATGGCCAGCAGGAGAGGGCAGTTGTGGGTGATCAGGCCAGCAGGGGAGGGAAGTTAGGGGTGACGGGGCCTACAGGGGAGGACAGCTGAGGGGGGGGTCCAGGCCTGCAGGGGAGGACAGTTGGGGAAGACCAGGCCTGCAGGGGAGGGCAGTTAGGGGTGACTGGGCCAGCAGGAGAGGGCAGTTGGGGGCAACCAGGCCCACAGGGGAGGGCAGTTGGGGGGACCAGGCCTGCAGGGGAGGACAGTTGGGGAGGACCAGGCCTGCAGGGGAGGGCAGTTAGGGGTGACCGGGCCAGCAGGGGAGGGCAGTTAGGGGTGACCAGGCTGGCAGGGGAGGGCAGTTAGGGGCAATCGGGCCATCAGGGGAGCAGTTAGGCATCGATCAGGCTGGCACGGGAGTGGTTAGAGGGTGACCAGGCTGGCAGGCAGAAGCGGTTAGGGGCAATCAGGCAGGCAGGCAGGCAAGCGGTTGGGAGCCAGCAGTCCTGGATTGTGAGAGGGATGTCAGACTGCCTCTTTAGGCCTGATCCCACCGGGATCAATTGGGCCTAGATGGGCAGTTGGACATCCTTTGAGGGGTCCCAGATTGGAGAGTGTGCGGGCTGGGCTGAGGGACACCCCGCCCCTCCATGCACGAATTTCGTGCACCGGGCCTCTAGTATATATATATAATGCTAGTTGGAAAATAAAGGTAAAAGCAGATTCATAAATACATATAAAGGAGAGAGAGAAGAATTGAAAACTAGTTAAAAAGATCTGAGCATTATAACTACATACATGATGTTAGGTAGTTAATATATAATGAGTACATAATCTTAAAAGAATCAACTATATCTAAAACTAGAGGCCTGATGCATGAAATCCGTGTAAGAGTAGGTCTTCCTTTCCCTGGCTGCCGGCACTGGCTCCCTCTGGCACCTGGGACTTGGCTTCCCTCCAGCTGCTGGTAGGCACCTGGGACTCAGGCTTCCCTCCACCCCTGACTTCATCCAGAATGACATCTGGAAGGATGTCCGGTCTAATTAGCATATAACTTCTTATTATTATAGACTGTTTTTATAGGATGTAGATATAGCACATATATATGTGTGAATATATATAATAGATATAGTTTTAAACATAGGCATAAGAACTGTCCTATATATAGTAATGCCAATCTTGTACTGAAATGTTGATAAATGTAAATATAAATATACAATGAGCTTTTAGGTGATAGGAAATAAAGAGAATACCAGGGAATCAGACATATTGGAGTGGGCGTACAAGCAGGAATATTGTTTTCACTGTCCATAGCTATTGTCTGTCTTACTCAATGGCAAAACCATTTTTTTCTGTGTTCATACATTCAACACAGTGGAGCATCTTTTTATATGAGACACAGTCTATGTGTTTAAGGTTGAAGCAGTGAACAAGCTGATTGGAGGCTATCACTCATGAATCATACAATCTAGCATAGAAATTTACATACAAAAATGAAATAAAAGGGAGCAGGATAATG
Source organism: Plecotus auritus (assembly GCF_963455305.1). NCBI lineage: Eukaryota > Metazoa > Chordata > Mammalia > Chiroptera > Vespertilionidae > Plecotus > Plecotus auritus. Next base: position 49,834,104 of record NC_137782.1, read on the forward strand.
GGGGTGCAGATGAAGATAATTAAGGAAGAATACAGATGGGATATTGGGAATCCTCTGGTTATTTTTAGCCACTTAAACAATGAAATGCATTATGTAATATTCATTTGAATACACTAACTTAGCAAATAATTCAGAAGTTACAGATCAATCTAACCACCCACTTTGTTGGCTCCCTTAAATCTCAATCCACTCTTTCTAGTTCATTGTGCCTTCATTCTATGTGTACCTTTTCCCACAAACAGATAAATAGGTATTTCCCAAGAGAAAAACATTATACTGTGTGATTTAACATAAAGCATATAGTACAGCCAAGAGACATATAAAAACATGCTCAAAGTCACTAATCATCCGAGAGATGCAAATCAAAACAACAATTAGATACCATCTCACATCTAAGAGAATGGCTATCATCAACAAATCAACAAATGACAAGTGCTGGAGAGGATGTGGAGAAAAAGGAACCCTTGTACACTGCTGGTGGGAATGCAGACTGGTACAGCCACTGTGGAAAACAGTATGGATTTTCCTCAAAAAGTTAAAAATGGAACTCCCATTTGACCCAATAATCTCACTCCTAGGAATATGTCCCAAGAGAAATCAGAAACACCACTCAGAAAGGACATATGCACCCCTATGTTCATAGCAGCACAATTCACCATAGCTAAGATTTGGAAACAGCCTAAGTGCCCATCAGCAGATGAGTGGATTAAAAAACTGTGGTACATCTACATAATGGAATACTATGCTGCAGTAAAAAAGAAGGAACTCCTACCATTCACAACAGCCTGGATGGACCTGGAGAGCATTATGCTAAGCAAAATAAGCCAGTCAGGGAGGGATAAATATCACATGATCTCACTCATTTGTGGAATATAATGAACAACATAAACTGATGAACAAAAACAGATCCAGAGACAGAGAAGCATCAAATAGACCATCAAAACTCAGAGGGAAGGCAAGGGAGGGTGAGCAGGGGGGATAGAGATCAACCAAAGGATTTGTATGCATGCATATAAGCATAACCAATGAACACAGACAACAGGGGGGTGAGGGCTTGTGCTGGGAGTGGGGAATGGACAACGGGGGAAGAAGGAGACATACTAGTATATAATCCTATCTAATAAAGAGGGAATATGCTAATTGACCATCACTCCATCACAAAGATGGCTGCACCCACAGCTGAGGCCAAGTTCCCATAAGGAGCCTTAAGGAGCAATCAGCAGAGACCTGAGGCTACGCCCTCCCCCACCCCCATGGGGCTTGACAGGGGACCTCAAGCTTCATCCTCCACCCAGCAGGGCTTGACAGGGGACCTCAGGCCGTGCCCCACATCCGACGGGGCTGGACGGGGGACCTCAAGGTGCGCTCCCCGTCCTGGTGCTGGGCTAGGGAACCTCAGACTGCTCCCCCCACCCCAGTGCCAGGCCGTGGGACCTCAGGGCACACCCCCCACCAGGTGGAGCTTGCCAGGGGATTTCAGGCTGTTCCCCCCACCCCAGCACCAGGCTGGGGGACCTCAGACCGCACCTCCCCACTTGGCAGGGCTTGATGGGGACCTCAGGCCTCGCCCCCTGCCCTGGCTCCAGGCTGGGGGACCTCAGGCCTCGCCCCCTGCTTGGCGGGGCTTGACGGGGGACCTCAAGGTACGCTTCCTGTCTTGGTGCTGGGCTAGGGGAACTCAGGCTGCTCCCCGCACCCCAGCGCCAGGCCAGGGGACCTCAGGCCGCACCCCCCACCAGGTGGGGCTTGACAGGGGACCTCAGGCTGCACCCCCCGCCCCAGCACCTACCCAGCACTGGGCCAGGGGACCTGAGGCTGCACCCCCCTGTCTGGCAGGGCTTGACAGGGGACCTCAAGGTGTACCCCTAGTGCTGGGTTGGGGGAACTCAAGCCACGCCCCCTGCCCAGTGGGGCTTGACAGGGGACCTGAGGCTGCACCCTCCTGCCTGGCAGGGCTTGACAGGGGACCTCAAGGTGTACCCCTAGTGCTGGGTTGGGGGAACTCAAGCCACGCCCCCTGCCCAGTGGGGCTTGACAGGGGACCTGAGGCTGCACCCTCCTGCCTGGCAGGGCTTGACAGGGGACCTCAAGGTGTACCCCTAGTGCTGGGTTGGGGGAACTCAAGCCACGCCCCCTGCCCAGTGGGGCTTGAGAGGGGACCTGAGGCTGCATCCTCCTGCTGGTGGGGCTTGATGGGGGACTTCAGGCAATGCCCCCCACCTAGTGGGGCTTGACAGGGGACTTCAAGGCATGCCCCTTGCCCCAGTCTGGGCTGGGGGACCTCAAGCCACACCCCCCATCCTGGCGCTAGGCCAAGGGACCTGAGGCTACATCCCCTGCCCAGTGAGTGGGTCTTGACAAGGGTGGGACTGGATGGATCTGGATCTAGCCCAATGGGCCGGGGGCAGCCGGGTCTGGGTCTCCCGCAATTTTGAGGCACATGTGGGTGGGCAGGGACTTGACTCTGGGTCCCATGGTGCGCCCCAGACTCTGACAGGAGGAAGGTTTTCATATACATTTTACTAATTTTATTTCATCTCTGACACTTGTATTATAGAGAAAGGGAAAATAGCAATATTAAATTATTTCCTCTAATTAATTCCCTTTTAATGTGCACGAATTTCATGCAACGGGCCACTAGTGCTTTAACAAAAAAAAATAATAATAAAGGGAAAGCAAAAAATAAAAAATAAAGCATATAGTACATAAATATCTAGAGATAGCTCATGCTAATAATTTTTAAGGTTACAATAAATATGTACTATATACATAATATGCTAATTATTTTCTTGATATCTGTAACTATCATAGACATAATTTACAAGTCACTAGGTGTACATTATTCCTTCTGAATTGTTGACTATAAAATCCTTTTTGTTTATGAATATTGAACAATATTTAAATAATAGAGGCCCAGATCACGAAATTCGTGCAGGGGGTTTGTGTCCCTCAGCCCAGCCTTCACCCTCTCCAATCTGGGACCCCTCGAGGGATGTCTGACTGTCCAGTAGGATCAGGCCTAAATGGACAGTTGGACATCCCTCTCACAATCCAGGACTGCTGGCTCTCACTGCTCACCTGCCTGCCTTCCTGATCGCCCCTAACTGCTTCTGCCTGCCAGCCTGATCACCCCCTAACCACTCCCCTGACAGCTTGATTGATGTCTAACTGCTCCCCTGCCAGCCCGATTGCCCCTAACTGCCTTCTGCTGCCGGCCTGGTCACCCCTAATTGCCCTCCCCTGCTGGTCTGGTCTCCCCCCGAACTGTCCTACCCTGCAGGCCTGGGTCCCCCCTCAATTGCCCTTCCCTGCAGGCCTGGTAACCCCCAACTTCCCTCTCCTGCAGGCCTGGTCACCCCCAACTGCCCTCCCCTGCCAGCCTCATTGCCCCTAACTGCTCTCCCCTGCTGGTCTGGTCTCCCCCTGAACTGCCCTCCCCTGCAGGCCTGGGTCTCCCCTCAACTGCCCTTCCCTGAAAGCCTGGTCACCCCCTACTTCCCTCCCCTGCAGGCCTGGTCACCCTCAACTTCCCTCTCCTGCAGGCCTGGTCTCCCCCAACTGCTCTCCCCTGCAGGCCTGGGTCCCCCTAATTGCCCTTCCCTGTAGGCCAGGTCGCCCCCAACTTCCCTCCTCTGCAGGCCTGGTCACCCCCAACTGCCCTCCCCTGCCAGCCTCATTGCCCCTAATTGCTCTCCCCTGCTGGTCTGGTCTCCCCCTGAACTGCAGTCCCCTGCAGGCCTGGGTCCCCCCCAACTGCCCTTCCCTGCAGGCCTGGTCACCCCCAACTTCCCTCCCCTACAGGCCTGGTCACCCTCAACTTCCCTTTCCTGCAGGCCTGGTCTCCCCCAACTGCCCTCCCCTGCAGGCCTGGTCTCCCCCAACTGCTCTCCCCTGCAGGCCTGGGTCCCCCCAACTGCCCTTCTCTGCAGGCCTGGGTCCCCCCAACTTCCCTCCTCTGCCATCCTGGTCACCCTAACTGCCCTCCCTTGCAGGCCTGGTCCCTCCCAACTGCCCTCCCCTGCTGGCCTGATTGCCCACAACTGCCCTCTCTTGCAGGCCTGGTCCTTCCCAACTGCCCTCCCCTGCTGGCCCTATTGTGGCAGCCATCTTGTGTCCACATGGGAGCAGCCATCTTTGACCTCATGGGGGCAGCCATCTTGTGTTTTGGAGTGACAGTCAATTTCCATATTACTCTTTTATTAGATAGGACTAGAGGCCTGATGCACAGATTCATGCACATTGAAAGGAAATTAATTAGAAGAAATATTTTAGAGGCTGGGGAGGGACTGCAGGAGGTTGGCCCCAAGGCATGTCCAGCCCATCTTCCCTAGTCCTGATCAGGGCCAATTGGCCTGGGAGGGACTGCAGGAAGGCTCCAGGGCATGTCTGGCCCATCTTGCCCAGTCCTGATCGGCTGGACCCCAGCAGCAAGCTTACCTACACATCAGAGCATCTGCACCTTGGTGGTCAGTGCTCATCATAGCAACTGGTCGAACGGTCAAACAAACAGTCGAACACTTAGCACATTAGGCTTCTATTATATAGGAGTTTATTATTGGCATTTATTTTTTCTTTATCGTCTCCTCAATGAGAACATGCTTAGAGAGAGGAAGGGAGAAAGAAAGTGGGAGAAAGAGAGAGGAAGGGAGAAAGAAAGTGGGAGAAAGATATATATATATATATATATATATATATATATATATATATATATATATAGAGAGAGAGAGAGAGAGAGAGAGAGAGAGAGAGAGAGAAACATCAATGTGAGAGAGAAATATGGACCGCTGCCCACTGCCTTCTTTATGCTCCTCAACAGGGGATCAAATCCACACCCAGGCATGTGCCCTAACCTGGTATCAAACCAGCAGTCTTTTGGTGCATTGGATTATGCTTAACCAACTGAGCCACTGTGGCTGGGCTGTTACGGGCTTTTAAAAGTATAGCATGACAGGTAAAATTTCAAAAGGGGGATATCTAACTTACATGCTACATTCTGATAAATTTCATAAAGGAATACAGAGGATTTATCAGCATATCAAATTCACTCCTGTTGGTTTGTGTTCTAGGGAATATCTATATTTTTAGTTTATTGTTTATTTGTTTTGTTAACTTAAAAAAAAACTAATATAGTGCCCTTAAATATGTAAAGTGAAACAATACTGATGTTAAATAAACAGACTGTCTTTTTTAATTGATGGAGTTAAAGACAAATCACATCAATCTGTATTCATGCTCATGCCCAGAGATGTAGATATTATGATAAAGTTATAAGAGCCACGGATTTTCTTACATTTACATTTTAAGATGTAAACCACAGTGCCTTCCTTTAATTTTTGTGGACATTTACTACAAACCTAAGTTGTAATGCATCAAGTGACTCTCAAGGAGTGTCCTTGAACTTCTCTAAACAGGGCCCACTGGCACCCAAAATGCTACTGTCCATATTAAAATGTAAATGAGCCCACAGTAACTGCAACCAAGATCATTTTATACAGGTGACAAATATAACAAGACCTTAACATTGATCCTTCAGGGAGATCCCGTGTACCATTGTTGCTGAATTGCATCTGAGCATATTGCTCTGGTGTGATAGTCACTGAACTCTCCAGAAATTATTTTGCTAAGTTAAATGAAAGGATATCTTATCAGATGAATATTTCAACACTCCCGCCCAAAAGGAACAAGCATAATTTTTAGCAAGACTGATTTACTTGACAGTTGATTCATGATTACTGAACAATTATGACATTAGTCATAAAAAGGAACTTGTTTTCTGCCTTAGAACAGTGTACATTTATGGAATAAAAGATTAACAAAGGGCATATTTTTTTTTTGCTAAGGAAGTATTTTATATTTTTTATCTTATTTTATTTATCTCTGATTCATATAATATATGATCAAATTGTATGAATGTCATTGTCATATGTCACTACCAAGTGTTGATTCTAGTGCAGATTCATAATGCATGATGCATAAAGCACTTCCTAATCTTTTAAATCAGATCCTCTACAGGCACAATAAATGTAAATGCAATCAACTTCAAGTAAGATCTCATTTCCAATGAATATAAGAAAAATATTTTTTCCAAAACTCAGTGAGAATGAATGAACCTTATTTTCCTTCTAATAAAGCCTAGATAAGGCAAAGAAGGATAGGATGCCAAGATAAAACAAGAGATATTAACTCTATTTTTTGATATATCACATTTAAAATGTGCATGCATTTCTGGGTCTTGTTACCTTATAAATGTTAAAGAAAGGAAAATAGAAACTCCCTCTGAGTTCTGATCTCATCAACTTCCTCTTCTCAAAATCACACTTCTTAATTCCCAGCACCTCTATTAATTAAAGCTAAAAAATGAAAACATACAAAAATGCTCATTTGATAAAGCCAGTCATAATGTATATTTACATATTTATTAGTTTTGTTAAAATGTTTATAAAGTTTACTCTAAAAGTGGTACTCTTAATTAAATATATGCCTCTAAAAACAACAGGAAGCTTACAATATGTAACATACTTATTAACCATTTTTATCCTATTCTATCATCTGTCTACCTATCTATCTCTATCTCTGTCTCTGTCATCTACTTCTATCATCTATCTACCTATCCAATTAACTATTCATCTGTTTATTTCACTTGTTTTCAGAGTTTTCTGGACCTCCTTTTTAAGTAGGGATAGTTAAAATTTATTGTTTTCTAATTCCTGGGAGAATAAGATGCACCCAAGAACAAAAGGGTCAATAGTGTATAGATGGGAATATTTAAATCTCATTTTTAACTTATTCATCAGGATAATACCAGTCCATCCCTTCTTATATTCAACTTCAAGCTAATTTCTTATATTTTATTTTCTTAACAAAACTGCTATTAATGATAATATTCCCAGAATGTAAATTTAGAAGCAATAGGAGATGGGTGTTGGACACTGACCCAGCTTGTCCCTCTTAGAATTTAACTACCAGTCATAACAATAGTAACTTCCTTCTATCACCACATACTCAAGGTAAACTTCACTCCACTCCAAACCTGTGGATCCTTCAAGGTACTGTTAGACCAGAAATGAATAACTAGTATGAGCCCAGCTGGTGTGGCTCAGTGGTTGAGCATCAACCTATTAACCAAGAAGTCACAGTTCAATTCTCCAGTCAGGGCTCCTGCCTGGGTTGTGGGCTCAAACCTCAGTTGGGGGAGGAGGGCATGTAGGAGGCAGCCAATCAGTGATTGTCTCACATCATTGATGTTTCTATCTTTTTCTCCCTCTCCCTTATTCTCTGAAATCAATATTGAAAGTCATGCTTATCAGGAATAGAAATAAAGGAAAAAAAAACTTGTATAACCTGCTTGACCATCTATACTGCTAAAAGGGTAATATGCTAATTAGACTGAGAGACCTTCGGGGAGACCTTCTGGATGTCCTTCCGGACAAAGCCATGGTGGCGGGGTCGAGGCAGAGGCGGTTAGGGGAGATCAGGCCAGGAGAGGAGGGCAGTTGGGGGCGAGAAGGCCAGCGGGGGGGCAGTTGGGGGCAAGCAGGCTGGCAGGCAGAGTGGTTACGGGCGATCAGGTAGGCAGACAGGTGAGCGGTTAGGAGCCAGTGGTCCCAGATTGCGAGAGGGATGTCCAGCTGCCGGCAGTCAGACAACCCCCGAGGGGTTCCAGATTGGAGAGGGTGCAGGCCAGGCTGAGGGATACCCCTGTCCCCGTGCATGAATTTTGTGCACCAGGCCACTAGTATAACAATATATAGATATTTTCTAAACATTTTGAGAGTGATAGCGACTCTATTAATAATTAGGTGATGACTTCTGGATAAACCAAGGCCATGACTCCCTAAACATAAAAAATATATAAAGCTTCATTGGCGAGTTCTCTGCTTTGTACCTGTGCTGGTAGTTCTATCTTTGATGTGTCTCCTGGGTGTATTCCACCTGGCTTCAACCTCATTTTCCCCTCCTATCATTGTCCCACTTGTGAGGGATGATAGTGGTAACTAAATCCAACTGCCTTGGGCTAGGACAGTGGTTGGCAAACTCATTACTCAACAGAACCAAATATCAACAGTACAATGATTGAAATTTCTTTTGAGAGCCAAAAATTTTAAACTTAAACTTCTAACGCCACTTCTTCAAAATAGACTCGCCTAGGCCGTGGTATTTTGTGGAAGAGCCACACTCAAGGGGCCAAAGAGCCGCATGTGGCTCGCGAGCCACAGTTTGCCAACCACTGGACTAGGATACTGAAACTACACCTACTCATTCTTAACTCTCTCTTCTGGAACAGTGGATCGTATATAATGATTTCAAATCCACTCGTTGGTTATAGGCTATTAGGCACCATTCATTTATGAGCTCAGTGAAGGAAGAAACTTATTCTGTATTTTGTGTTTATTTTTGTGTCTGCAGTGCATTTTACAGTGTTTGCTAAGTAATAGATGCTGACCAAATGAGTGACTGAATGCATGCCTAACTCTTAGTGCCAGGTGCGTCTTGTCACTTAAGGTCCAAAATCTGTGCCTCCTGGAACACCATTATCTGTGTGAAGCAAGCACTTCGTTTTCACTTTATATATCTAAGATTTGCCTTCAGCTACCACTCAGTGATTATTCAGTATATGGTCTTATCATTCTCTACACCATTTAATGTTCAGGATATGGTTTAACCTGGTATAGAAAAAAAATATTTTATGTCAGAGATCAAAGGAAATCTATGATTTTGCACGGAAATGGTGGTTTTTCTCTTTAAGGCTAATCACAGTATTGCAACTCACCATGTAGACATTTTGTTTTTTATGTGAAGCATCATGTAGTGGGAACAGTGTTCAGCATCTTGATGTGGTACTCACTCTCTTACTTTCTTTTTCATCCTATATGTTGTTACTCTGCCATTTTATTATTTTGTTCACACATTTATTTTATTGCTTATTCTTTTTTAAACAACTTTAAATTATCTGTGGAAATAGCTGGGGATATAAAATGGAAAGAGCCTCATAATTTGTAGCATACAGTAAGCACACAGTAAATGTTGACTTCTTTCTTTCCCCATGCTATTCCGCTATTCCTTTCACTAATAATCTGTCCTCAAATACCATTTCCATCTTAGTCCTTATACCTTTCCATATGAATATGACATGAACTGTTTCATTTCTATGCATATGTTGACCTATATTACTCCCTGGACTTTTTAGTCTGGTTTGGAGATGAAAAGTATCAAATTAGAAATTATAATTATTTTTATTAAAATCAACTTTAGGGTTATTGCTTAGGTTTGCATATGTCACATATAACACCTAACCACACTTACACACACACACATACACACACACACACACACACACACACACACATATATATTCCCATACATGATTTAGTACTCACGAAAATGCCATGCCTAAATATCAACTGTTACCCTTTCAGAGAAAGTATTGCTGATTTTATTTTAATAATGAATTTGTAAAGCAAGCTTTGTCTTTTGCAAGAGGAAAATATTGTAACTAATTTTGTCTTCAACTGAACTAACATGTGGAGCAGAATGAGAATTTTTAAAAACCTTTCCCAGCAATAATAAATTATCAGAAAGATACTGAGATAAAAGAGTATTTTTAAAACAGTGTTATAAAATGGTCATTATCGAATGCAGTATTTTATTCAACGTGGAGGAAAAACTTACCATCTCCCTTCTGCTCACTCTCAAGACCTTGACATCTGTAAGAGTATAATAATTACTTTTTCTTCATTTGTATATTTATGGTTTATAATAGTTTTAGTGACCTCTGGATAAGGTTTCCCCAGCAGGTAATGATGGGATTATGCCAGGAAATAACCAAACCAACCTTAGGTCATCATTAATTATATAAGTAGAAACTTATGTAGCTAAAAGAGAAAAGGGATATGTGCTAAGTGGGAAATTCTACTTTTTTTTTTAACAATTGAAGGATATTTTCTTAAACTAATACAAATGCTTTATATTTGTCACCCCTTTATTGAAAGTACATTAGTTTAAGTTCACTGCTGAGTATATACCTAATGGAAGGAATAAATCTTTGAATACTACGAAAATACGAATTTGGCTGTGACCTGTGCAATATCTGAAGGTTAATGGATAGAAAAATTGTAATTCAATACTAAACTTTCTATATCCATGAGTTTTATGGAAACATGAATTTTAAAATAAAAACTATGATTATATATCTGGTCTTCTGTTTATTGTTTCAAGTTTTTCATAGTACTTTATAATTTTGATAATAAAATTATTTTTCTATGTACTTTAGATAATATAAATTTTATAAAATTGTTGGAGAATTCATTCTGTTAATTACACAGAATCTGGTGCAAATCCTTGGAATAAATTCTTAATAGATCTTACCTTTCTCTTTTATTTCTATTAGACTAATGGCCTTAATATTCCTAGTGGCTGATATTGACATTTAGTGTACATAATTTAACAATAGTGTTTATAAAATTGGCATTCTGTGGTCTTAAGGACTACATATACTGATTGTCTTTAATATTTTTTGAGTGGGGGATGAAAATATAGATTGACTTTACCTAATGATTTGAAAATGATTGTAAAAATTTACAAGAATCTATTATGGACTGAATGTGTATGTCTCCCCAAAATTCACATGTTGAAATGCTATACTCCAATGTCATGGTGGTTTGGAAGTGGGCCTTTGGAAGGTAAATATGTCATAAGGGTGACTCCTTATTAATGGGATCAATACCCTTATAAGAAGAGAAATAAGAGAGCTTGCTTCCTCTCTCTACTTTCCACTATCTGAGGACACACAAGAAGGGGGTCATGTGTAAAGTCAGAAGTGGACTCTCACCAGACACCAGATGTGCTGGCACATTGACCTTGGATTTCCCAGTCTCCAGAACTGTGAGAAAGAAATATCTATTGCTGAAGCCCTCTAGGCGGTGGTATTTTTTGTTATAGCAGCTAGAATTGACTGAACACACCCAATAATTAGACCCACAAATGTGCTTCACGGAGAGATCCCTCTTTGCGCTCCAAATTAAAACATGCTTTTGACATATCATGTATACCAGTGCATTCAGAGAGGGAAAGATCCCAATTATATTTTAGGATACAGGACTTCTACACCCATGAAATTACATAATAAAACTCGGCAGACTCAGCACACACTGATGGGTGTCCCAGTGAAGTACTCATGTCCATGTCTTTTTAAAATATATATTTGTATTGATTTCAGAGAGGAAAGGAGAGGGAGAGAGAGATAGAAACAGCAATGATAAGAGAGAATCATTGATGGGCTGCCTCCCAAATGCCCTCCTCCCCCACTGGAGATTGAGCCTGAAACCCGGGTAATGTGCTCTGACCGGAATCGAACCATAACTTCTTGCAGGCACACCAGCTGGGCTTCATGTTCATATCTTGAAAGAGAATTCTTATACCTGGTTTTCATCTGCCATCTAACCACCATCACACAGATGCTAGAACTGCTTTTTAATATTTCAGTGTAATAAGCACATACATAGTTTATTTTATATATGGGCCCATACATATTTTGAAAAAATTTAAAGAAAGAGATAGAGTTTATGCAAATGCATATAAATGCCTAAAAAACTCTATATCATCACCTTAACTTATAAACCTGTTAGCCACATAAATGAGGCAATTTGTTGGAGGCATATCATTGACTCCTCTTTGAAACAGAGGTCAGAGAACATATTTACTTCAAAATATTTATTTTAAGGAGCTACATATACATTAAAATATTATGTCATTTTATCTTCTTATCATAGGACATTGAGATTCATCCCATATAAAATTCTTCAATATCAGTGTTGTTTTTAATCCAGACATAAAGTGATATTGAATTAATGCAACAGAAAGTTTACTTAAGGAAAACATTATAAAATAAAGAGCTCTTTAATATATAAAAAATAAAACACTCTTTCAAGAAAACAAACTTTTCTAAAATCCCTTTTTTTGCAAAATTAGAACAGTCAGCACAAAAAGGTAATTCTTTCTTAATTTTCCCAATTTTCAGTAATACTAACTGAATCACTAAAAAGAATATCTTAAGAGAAGCATTGATGCTTGCTCAAGAACTACTGAGTCTTCTTTTCTAAACAAAAATAAATAAATAAATAAATAAATAAATAAATAAATAATCCTTTTAAATGAACATAATAAAATTGTTAATTTAAGTTGACTTAAATTTAAATCAGCTATTCAGGGAAGTTATTCGACATCTTAGCTCTCACTTTGAATTACTGTATGTACTCATGGAAGGAAACTCAAAGGCATTCTCTCATTACATATTACCTATTATGTCATTTATTTATTTCCTATTTTTCAGGTTATTCATTTCCCAATTAGCTTTAAATATTTAGATTTTATGACAATGTTGCTATTCATTTTCTGGTCTTCTCCCTCTCTCTCAGCCCCATTCTGTATATTCAAGTATCATAATATAAAACTCCTCTTCAGATTTACCAATAATTTAACAAACAAATAACTGAACTCATTCGACTTAGTTTTGGGGTATAAAAAAAGAATGAGAATATGTGAGCAAATAAAATAAATGTTAATTATATTTAAACTTTTTCTAACTTGTGTACCATTCATTTTTCCCTCCTTTGGTGTGGTCTTTCCTTATGAATAAGTGAATATACAAATGAATGAAGATTACACATCTGCTGTATCTATAGTAATTGTTTTAAAACTAGCACACAGACACAGTCAACAGAAAGTTCACTTATTTCCCCCCCTTACATTAGGAAATCTAACAGTGTTAGTAAAACTTGCTCTTATTTCTTGCCTTTGACACTAATGGGAGTTTTCAGTAAAGACTTCAAGTCCAATTGATGCATGAGCCTAGTAGTTCTCCTTAATTGTGTTTGTAAATTCAATAGCTATTATAGAAAGAGACATTCTGGGCTGCACTTCACAAAAATTATTATACCTCTTAGACCATACTTTATTCATTCTTAACTTCTGCATGTTTTAAAACTGTCTTGTGTTTAGAGTAACTCAGCAATGTATACTTGTCTCTCACCGACCTAGGGAGGCTTTGTTCTGTCATGTTTTTCTGTTAACTCGATATATTCTGTTTAAATCTGACATAATGGTGTTGAGTGTCTACAGAAAGGAATGAATAAAATTCCTTATTTATAAAAACAAAGTAAGAGAAACAGAAATAAACAATGCATTCTGGAATATTTTTTGAAGTGAGTTTTTAATGGAAAGTAATAGAAAAACATGTAAGTTACTTTTGTAAATTTATAGCAATAATATGTGTTATTGAATATAAAATACTGACCTTTTCCTATATTGGGAAACATTTTAAGTCCTAGATCCTCCAAAAGTATTCTCACTCTCAGTATAAATATATATTACATAGTCAGTCATTTTTTAAATTTTATTTTTCAATTACAGTTTACATTCAGTATCATTTTATTTTGGTTTCAGGCATACAGTATAGTAGTTAGACAAGCATACACTTTACAAAGTGGTCCCCTGATATGTCTCAATAAAATTTTCAAAAAATCTTAGTGTGTTGGAAGGCAGAGTCACTTCTTGTAAACACACTCATTTCTTGCTGTTGCCTTTGGTCGGGGCTGCCTGGCTAACCCTACTGACACCTATAGTGCTCTGACCCTGTCATCCTGCAGGTTGACCAGGGACGCTGTTCTCTGACCTCGTCTGATGAATAGTCATAAGTAGCAATCTTTTATAAGACAAGTAGGAATGGGAAAAGTGAGAAAACTGGTCAACCCCAGGATTATTCTGCTTCCATAAACATACCACATGTTTTGATTTCTATATCATTTCTATGTCTGTTAGGCAGTTTTCTTCCAGAATTCAGAACTGTAAGTTGCATCTCAAGCTCCTATATTTTGCTGGCATTAATCTCAAACAATGAATGCTTTTCTACTCTCTCCCACTTTAAGAAACAGCTAGAAGAGAAATGGGAAGAATCAGAATATTCTCATCTGACCTCTTGCCCATCCCTTTCACTTCAGATTCCCACTGATCCATGGGCTGCATTTATTTATTAAGTCTACCCTTGTTCCTCTCTTCAATATATGACTTTGTATCAATGAAGGGTGATTTGGGCTGTGCTTTTTGTCTGGATATTATAGAAAACAATATCTAAGACAAATGTTTGTGTGATGATAATTTTCTGGGAAGGATTCACTTCCAGGAATACAGGGAAGAAAGGACAGGGAGGAGACATGGAAAGAGGGAAATGTATTCCAGAATTTGTTGCAGAACTAGCTGCAGCATTAGTACCAGCTAACTAGCCATTTTTTTTTTTTAATGTTTTTCCCCCACCATCCCCTGTCTTCCCTCTGAGGTTCAACAGTCTGTTCATGCTTCTATGACTCTGAGTCTATTTTTGATCATCAGTACATAATCTCACTCATATGTGGAATCTAATTGTGGGGGAGCACAGGAGGCTTGGTTGGAAAGTCTGTAAGAAGGGAATTCTGAAAAGGGGAGTGGGCTGAATGCAGCCCACCTGGTTTCTTGAAATTCTGACTTAGGGAAGTTGGCCGAAGGTGGCCACCCCTAATTGTTCCTTGACCTTTCCAAACAAGAATGTGCACATGTAAGCCCTCTGGTGTTACTGAAATCCTTATGCTTAATCTTTAGGTGTCCTTGCTTAAACGACACTGCTGACAGATGTGTCCCCCCAAGATTATTTACCCTACTGATTGTATCTAAAAGATAAACTTTATCCCAAACTGCTGTTATAATGAAAGCCTGAAGAGGCAGGCAAATGAGGTGGACGGGTTCCTGTAGCCAGGCAATCCCTAAACGTTACCGTGTAGTTGGAAGCTGTGAGGATTAGGCAATTGTGGTATATTGTGTGCAAAGAGGTAAAAGGTAGTATATATCAGCCCTCTCTTTCACAGCAATCCTGTGTCAGAGTAATCATCCATCCGTCACTCAGGGTCTACTGGTCAGTCCCGGCATCTAATGAACCAAATAACCAGCCATTCTTGCCAGATTTCTACAGAGACACTACAGGAAGGTACTCAGATGTGAGAAGAGTGTAGTGAACAACGTGTGAGAAAAGTATAGTGAACAACACACAAGGTGAAGCATGGTTGAGTCTTGCTGATGAGTGACACCAGAGACTAAGAGCAGAAATAGTCACAGCATCCTTCATCAGTAGCAACAGATGTGGGAAAAATAGCATCCATTTTCACACTGCAAGGCAGTTGTTATCCTTTTACTGGCCAGAAATACAGGAAGTATGAATATGGACTGATGCATAAACTGAATCTGTTTCAGTATGCCATTTTGCATAGAACAGATGTACTGGTTTAATTTGAGAATATTGGAATTTTACCATGAAATAAGATGCTCTGACCTTTTCCCTGAGAAGGGAGAAAAGATCCAATTCTTCAAGGTTGTGGCTAGCTGTAATCTTCTAAATCAAGTATTAATGAGCTAGGCCCATGGCCAAATCCTGACTATAGGACTGTTCTTGTGTGTCTCTGAGCAATGGCTTTTACATATTTAAAGATTGTGGGAGTAAAAAGAAAGAAAAATCTGTGATAGAGACCCATAAAGACTAAAATATTTACATAGTGCAACTTTTTGCAGAAAAAAAATTAGCAGCCCCTGTTCTAAAACCAGTGTATAAAGGGTTATATCAAGCAAAGCTATAGGCCCCATCACTACAACTTGTGCTGAAACTGTAATTATTGTCATCATGTTTTTCCCCCCACACCTCCACTTTACCTGGTCTGGGTTACTTTTCTTAGGGGGTAACCTTAGGCCTTTATTCCTCAGACTCTGACATCTGTTTTCTAAACAAGGGAGTCACTTTCCAGGGAGGGGAGCTTCTATGTCAATTATCCCCCAGGTTCATATACAAATTGGGAATCGGATGGGAAACCACATGTGAGACATATTCATTTTTTACTGCCTATTGGAGCAGATTTGAGAGCAAAGGGTCATTTAGGAAGTAGACACTCATATTTGTTTGCTGTTCAGACTGAAGTTTTTGATCAGCATTATTTTCTCAAATACTTATTGAAATTTCCAAATATGTGCATATTTTCCATCTAAAAGCTTAAAGCAAATGTCTAGATACAGCCTAGAAGACTGATAATTTTTTTTTGTCTTTTACTCACTGGGTTCTATGCTCTGCCACTCTTCTTAGCTTAATAGCCTCTGCACTGAGCAATTCAAGCAATTGCATCAGATAGTGAGTTACTATCAGTAATATGGTCTTTTCCAATTTCATATCCCCTTTGTCAGGAAGAGAATAGTTAATAAGTAGCATGGGTGAAAATTGAAATTATAATTCTATCAGTGGTTTATCCTGATAAAAAATAATTTTTTTCTACTGCCTCCTCTTGAATAAAGCATAGTTTTGGATATAGAA
Source organism: Plecotus auritus (assembly GCF_963455305.1). NCBI lineage: Eukaryota > Metazoa > Chordata > Mammalia > Chiroptera > Vespertilionidae > Plecotus > Plecotus auritus. The sequence goes on from NC_137782.1 coordinate 49,850,479, forward strand.
GGTGGCACAGAAAGCGGCTCTTGCTTACTTTCCTCCACAACATCAAATTCCATAATTTTGGGGTCTTTCCCTTGAGGGCTCCATTAGGAAGGTTTTAAGCTGCTACTAGTAGAAATCCAGGTAACAGTGACTTACACAAATAAAGGTTTCTTTTCCTCACCTAATAACACTATAGGTTGTTCCTTGCTGGTGTTTTTCTCTATCTTTCTGGTCTGCCTCATTACAAATATTTACTTTTGCCTTAAGAGTATTGACCCAGGGGTAGTTGTGTTTGGTTGTGTAGTTTAGAGTTTACCTCCAACTGTCATTATCATTTAAGAAATTTAGCAGGAAATGAGGACATTTTTATGGCAGGAAATAAATACAATAGCCAAAAATCACAGTAACTATAATTGCATTTTGCTTCCACATCTATCCTTTGGCAACCACAACCTGACTCAGTTAAACTACAGTATACTATGTCCTCCAGTTATCACATTGTTTTCATAGTTTTGCTATCAATACTGTTATTCCCATCACTAATAATGTTTATAACACACCTAACATGTGCAGAGGCGTTTACCAAATACAACATCATTTAAGTATTTTCTGCTTCAGATTGACTTCCCATTTAGTCGGCCTTTCAGACCGCATACAGAAAAATACAAGTCCCAGTATAAAGGAGACATTACCAGACTTCCCATGCAGAAGATAGGGAAAAAATCACAACTAGTATTAAAGAAAGTGGTGAACGTAAAGGTTTGACAAACTACAACTTTATCTGGATCTCATTGAAAAACTAGAAATGGAAAAAGTTAACTTTGGCAATAAAGATATTATATATAAGGGAATGTTGGAGGAAGGAAGGGAGGGAGAGACAAAGAGAGAGAGAGAGCAAGAGAGCACCTTAACAGCAGTATAGTGTTTATTTTGTGAGAAAAGAGATTTTATTATTCTTTTGTAAGAAAATAGATAATAAATTAATAATCCTAACATAAACAAAGCCAAATAGCTATCATGTACAGCAGGTCCTCCAATAACATTGTTTCATTGTAACCTTGACAAGAAAAAAGAAATACTGCTCTTTGGCCAGGGCCCTGCCTGTGTGGAGTTTGCATGTTTCCCCCTGTCTGTGTGGGTTTTCTCCAGGTCTGCAGTTTCCTCCCACATCTCCATGATGTGCACATGAGCTGAACTGGTGTGTCTGCATTGTGCCAGTTTGAGTGGATGTGTGAGTGGCCCTCTGAAGGAAGGGGGTCCTGTCCAGGGTGGGTCCTGCCACCCATGACCCTGAACTGAACTAAGAGGATTGTAAAGAATGATCTGACTGATTTTTATTAATCTTTCTTAAATGTATGGCTCACATTTATTTCAGTGTTTAATATTAGAAGTGTTTGGGTTTTTCTTTAGAAGTTTAGTGACGTTATTGTGACCAGAAGTACATTTTGTTATGAGTCATTTTGCATAAAGTTGCATTTCCAAGAACCTATCAAGGACATTAAGTGAGGATTTACTGTAATTTGTTTAACAATCACAATGTTGAACTTTATCTGTGCCCTGCGAAACCCACCCATCCTCTAACTTCCAGGCAGCACCACAGAGAAACACCCTTAGTTCAGTGGTTAATACTGGACTATGGTGCCCTTGCTTCCCACCAGGTGCCAGACACAGACTTTCCAAACCCGATTCTTTGCTTCACAAGTGAATAGTTGAACTTTTTGCCTTCCTTCCAACCTGGACAAATGCCTGCTAATTTGACTTGACCAGACTTTAATTAGGCTTCTCTCCTGCCCACAAGTCCTTGCACTTAGACAAGCTTACTGGTCTTGTCAAGGATCAGGCTGCAGAGAAAAGCATCCCCTGCTCAGCTGACTGATCACGCCACCACTCATCCAGTGAACCCTGTCTGCCTGACTTCTGAGACGTACAGACCTTATGGTCGGAACGCTCTCCCTGTTGCAGTAGTTTCCCTCGCCACATTGCAGCAGTGTTCAAATAAAGCCTCTCTGATGTAAGTGCAGATTTGTTTTTATTTGACAGCAGAGTTCTGTTGTGATGAGATCTCTAGGTTTAATTGATGATGTGTAACTACATCGGAAAATAAGTAAGATAATTAGGCATGATCATTACATATAGATGTTTTGGAATGCTTTTAGAGTATTTAATTTTGAAAGTGTTAAAAAATATGTCTATACCTATATCAATAGCTATGTCTATATCTATATTGGCATCCTATCTACCTATCTCCATCTATATAATAAAGAGCCAGGGCCGTAATGACCATTAGGCTCAAAGGCTTGACCAGACCAGAAGTCAGTGCTGGGATGAGGCCTGGAGAGAGGCCTGCAGAGAGAGCGGCAGGGTCTGATCCTTAGCCTCTGTGGCAGCTGTTGATCAGAACTTGCCTCTCTTTCTCTCCTGGCCTGGCCAACAGCCACGCCTCCATTTCTCTCCAGGCCTCCACTGGGGCTGCTGATCAGCCCCGCCTTTCTGATCAGGCCCCGTTGATAGGCCCAGAGATGCTGACTGGCATAGAAATTGACCAATCAGAACCAAATCTGGGTGAATGTAAGGAGCCAATGGCTGCCTAGGAGGCAGAGCTTTTGACACTGACTAGCATAGAAACTGACCAATCAGAACCAAATTGGCCAGCAGAGGAGGGCAGTTGGGAGTGAGATCAGGCCAGCAAGGGAGGGCAGTTAGGAGTGATTAGGCAGGCAGAGGCAGTTAGGGGCTATCAGGCAGGCAGGCAGGTGAGTGGTTAGGAGCCAGCGGTCCCAGATTGTGAGAGGGGTATCTGACCGCCGGTTTAGGCACCCACAGGGATCAGGCCTAAACCGGTGGTTTGACATCCCCCGAGGGGTCCCTGATTGGAGTGGGTGCAGGCTGGGCTGAGGGAACCCCCCCCCCCATGCACAAATTTTGTGCACTAGACCTCTAGTCTATAATAATAAAAGCGTAATTTGCTAATTAGACCAGACATCCTTCTGGGTGTCCTTTCTTCTGGACAAAGCCGCGGCAGGTGGGGGCTGAGGAAGAAGTGGCAGAGGCCCCCAGCCGTGGTGGCAGCGGGTGGGGGCCATGGCCAAGGCCCTTGCATGAATTTCATGCATCGGGCCTCTAATATAAATACTAGTATATATCTCAAACAAAAGATGTATCTTCCTTAAAAATAACATAAAGAAGGCAGGGGGTGGTAGCAGTGGTTACAGATAAAAACCTCTCCTGATCTGTTACCTCTCCTAATCTTGGGGAAGCATCTGTGAGTGTGCCTTTAAAGAAAGAGCTATAACATGAAAAAGCAATGAAAGGTGGTAGGCTTTACTAACCTAATTAGGGTTAATATATTTTAGGCTATTGCAAAGACATATCTTTCTCATCAGCTAAATAAATCCTTTCCAAGACCCACAGGTTATTTTGCAAAATGATCAATTGTTTTAGAAGGTATTGGAATTAAAACATTATATATGTTTCAGATTCCAGTTTCAATATGTTGCTTTCATTCATTTCTTTATTCAAGTTCAGAAATTATAGGCTGCAAGCTCTATCCCCAGTAGGGGGTGTGCAGAAATTATAGGTTGCAGGCCCTATCTTGCATCATTGATATTTCTCCCTCTCCTTTCCTCTTTGAAATCAAGAAAAAATATATTTTTTAAAATATCAGAAATTATAAAGTTATGATAAATATTTTTATGTGAGCGTAGTTTTTCTGATGGATCACAGAGTTGTGGGTCTGAAAAGGAAATACTAGGAGACAAATTGCAAAATAAGCAATCTGACAAGAGCCTCTGAAAATGTTATTATTTTTGAAAATCACTGTCCTGTGATAATTAATGGGGGTGCTCCCTCTAAAGGAAGTTTGTTTAATTGAAAGATTTTTTTTTTTAAATCACTGTATGTTTGTTCTTCTTCAGTAATAGTAAATGTTAAAAATCAGTTTGGGCTGCTGAAATTAACCTTCAGTGGCATGAATGGCCCATGAAATTCACATAAAAAGTGCTCTTGATGTGGGCAGTAACGTTGTAAAACACGTGGTGCATCTGTTTATGTATATGTAGTATGTGTACATAGAACAGGAAGCATTTAAAATCAAAGATTTAATAAATGAATATCCTTACTGATAGTTTCTAATATAATTCTAACTAGAGGAATTTTTTTTGGTGTATGTGTAATTTTAAATATTTATCTTATTTCTTGTAACTTTACATTTTTGTATTAATTTTAAAGGAATATCTTTTATTTATGAAGTCGGCTATTTTGCATAGGAATTTTATAATTTAGTAGTGACTGTATCATTTAATTCTCGGTGGAAGATGTCCTGTGTTGTCACTCTACTTTATGAAGACAGAATAACCAGAATAAGATGAATAAGAACATATGTCTATTGTCAAGAATACTAAGAAAATTCCCTTTAGAATAATCTGTTAGTCATTTCCTGTGGTATTTCTCATTAACATCCCTAGCTTAGAGCATCTCTGGGTCTTTTCATCATACAATCTTATTTCTAGATGGAACTACAAACTTTGAAAATAGGAAGGTAAGTATTAAAATTTTTATTTTAAAAGAAAAAAAAGGAAGCATTGAAAATAAATTATGAAAACACAACATTAAAATGAAGGTGTGAAGACATTGAAATAGTCTTATCTGTCTGCAGAGTTTTCAGTCTGTGGCTTTCTCAAAGCACAAGTCATGAGTGAGGCCTGATCCAACCAATAATGCAACACACATTCAATAATCTTTAACCCATTTATTTCCTTTTTAGCTAATCAGGGCAGTGCTAGAAATCTCTTCATTTAACCACACACAGCATTACACATCAACCTACAAATATGCTGAGAATTCCTCTAACCTCAGTGAACACTCTTAATCCCACGTCTTTATGAAACCAGTGCCTCATCTCTCTGCTTAAAAGTCATACACACACGTAAAATATATTTAAAGTATCCAAATATTTGAATGTACTTGCATGTATATGAACATAGACAATTGTTTTTAATCAATAAGAAGGATTATTTTCATAAAATTATTTTTTAAAAAGTGTTTCTGTCTCCCACTCTTTTTATTCTACTATTCTGCTGGAACTGGTTGTACCAACATCAAACCCAAATTCTCTGTTCTCATTTCATACAAACTATCAGAAGCTTTTGAAATGGATAGTTTCTCCCTCATCCCTGATAAAATTTTTGTATTTGACTTTGAGGGCACACTACTTGTCTGTTTTTTCTCAATGGCCATTCCATGTCAGCCTCCTTTGTAGATTTTTTCCTCTTGCTTATAAACATTTAACCATCCATTAATGTCTTAGTCTGATCTTGGAAATTTTCTACAGCTCTGGAAGCCATAGAGACTTACAGCAATGCCAAGAGATCTTGTCTATAGACATGCAAATTCTGTCCTGCTCAGTAGAGCTTCTGGTGTCTTTCCCACCTCAGTGTTAAAGAGGCCAATTTTGCCTCCATTTTCACAATCTTTTCAATATTCCTTATTATAAATATGCATTTTCTTTGAACCCTTTTTTGAACATCCACCTGGCACCCTTGAGTTAAATGAAAACTTTAAACTCATATTCATTTTTATACCTTTTTATTTTTATACCTTTGTGACAGTCATTTTTTTAAAACTGTCTTTTAATGATAGTAAATATTATACTACTTTTATTTATTTATTGAATGAATAAGTTCACTGATTTTATGTCCTGCCTTAAACCCTTTTTTGTCTTTCAACCATCTCAAAAATGATAATGATGACACTTGCCTGAATGTTGTAGGAGCACAGAGTACACATATACTTTCCCACCAACTTTTTGATTCTGAAAACGACTGACATATTTGTGAAACTAGCTTAAATTTTGCTGTATGGAAGCTTTACATTCTTAATGTTAAATATGTGCAGCCTCAAAAGTTAACTATTTCATTCTGTCACACCTTGATCTGGCTTACATGCTTGTAAACCCATACACTTATTTGTATCTTTAAAATTAATAACCATAGTAATCCAGATTGCTTGAACTTTATTGATCCTAATTTTTTACAAAAAATGAAAAGTTACTGCACATTATCATTACTATATTTAGATGATTCCCATGATTATAATGATAACCTTATGAAGCAGTATATTATAACAAAGGCACTTAATATTTAGTCTTCATAAAAAGTCTTGAACTTCGATTATCTATTTTTTAATGAAAATGCATTAAAGTGTAGCACATCATTGACTAAGACCTTTCTTCTTGACTTGTCCTGTGATTTCAAATTAGTTGAATCAACATCACTTATGTAGCTACTAAATTCGAAATAAAACCAAGGTCAGACAAAGGTTACAGCAAGAAAACTGATTTTTTTAAACACTGAAAATGATTAAGTTAATTATATTTAAAACAGAAGTATTTCATTGAAATTAAACTAGGCAATAGTTAAAGAGGTACTCCTAGAATTAGTATGTTATAGCTAACATAAATGTACTTATTAACAAAAAATTTGAATTGCCATCAAGGTCTCTAACAATTTGGCTATCTTCTATTTTTCAATGCTAAATTCCTTCAATGAAAGAAATATTTGGAATAGTTATGCTTAAGCAATCTTAAGAAAATACTGAAGAAGAAAAAAACCTACTAGTATCTTTAATAGTCTATCTTTCCCATTTCTTTTTCTCCCTGCCCTATCTGTCCAGTCTCCTAACTCCCTTCAAGGTGCCTCAGTTTACTGAGATTGATCAGTTTAAAGTAAGAATAGAATTTTACTGCTGAATTCAATTCAGACACATTCTTAAAAGGCAATTTCCCTCTGATTTATCATCGTGAGACCAGTGTGAGTTTAGTGATCTCTTATCAATTTATATTGTGTTACATTATTAGGCCAAGGAGAAAACAAGAGTATCTATTTTTAACATATTTTAGGAACTTGATAATGTGCTTTATTATTAAGATTAAAATTTCATTTATTTGTCTAGGTGTTATATTTATATATTAAATTATCCCTTTTATTCTTGAACTTCTATCATGAGTTTCCAAGATTCAAGAAAATAGGAAAGAATAATGTTGGGCTGGACACTCATCGTCTATGAAAAATGTGTCTAGACCTGCATATCTTTTCAAAAAAAAAAAAAAATATATATATATATATATATATATATATATATATATGTAAAAATATATTGAGCCATTCCAAAAATAGCAACACCACTACCCCTTTCTATATACAATTACTAGTAAATCCATCTTCAAATTTTGATGTAAATGCAATGTACTGTGTATTTATCTTGAGGAGAAAGAAACCTAATTGATTCTCTAAATCTCTCAATTTCTGAGAACACAATTCTAGATAAAAGATAAACAAAGGATTTTTAGTGAGTGGGATGGGGGGCATTCTTATTAAACCTAAGTAATTCAAGAACGTATTGTTGGTCAGGAGTATGACAACAAGACCTGTAAATAATTTATTGCTATTAGACATGCTGTTTGAATGCTTAAATACACTTCCCTTTGTTCTTATAAACCCACTAGAGGCCCGGTACATGAAATTCATGCATGGGGGGGGGGGGCGGGGGGGGCGTCGCTCAGCCCAGCCTGCACCCTCTCGCAATCCGGGACCCTTCTGTGGATGTCTGACTGGTGGACATCCCTCTTGCAATCCGGAACTGCTGGCTCCTAACCGCTTACCTGCCTGCCTGTCTGCCTGATTGCCCCTAACCATTCTGCCTGCCTGCCTCATTGCCCCTAACCACTCTGCCTGCCTGCCTGATCACCCCTCACCCTTCTGCATACCTGCCTGATCACCCCTAACCACCTCTGCCTGCCTGCCTGACCCCCCCAACTGCCTCTGCCTGCCTGCCTGATCGCCCCAACTGCCTCTGCCTGCCTGCCTGATCGCCCCTAACTGCCTCTGCCTGCCTGCCTGATGCCCCTTACTGCTCCCCTGCCTGCCTGATCACCCTTAACCGCCTCTGCCTGCCTGCCTGACCCCCCCTAACTGCCTCTGCCTGCCTGCCTGATCGCCCCTAACTGCCTCTGCCTGCCTGCCTGATGTCCCTTGCTGCTCCACTGCCTGCCTGATCACCCCTAACTGCTCCCCTGCCTGCCTTATCGCCCTAACCACCTCTGCCTTGGCCCCCGCCACAACGGCTTAGTCTGGAAGGACTTCCGGACCTCTTATATACACATAATTGTTTTCCCTTTTCAGAACTTTGTTTTTTACTTGCACAAAAAACATTGTCATTCCTGATCACTTTCATTGGAAAGTGATGCCCAAGCACATCAGAAACCACCTGTTAATTCTTCATAGATAAGGTGGAAATAAAGTAACATTTCCTGGGGTCACTTAGAATCTCCTGAAATGCTACATCCATCATGTTGAAAAGGGTGCATTAGCCCTTGCAGTTAAAGTTCTCTTTTCTAAAATTAGATGTTTTATTTCATTTACTAAATTATCACATCAGTCAAGAGATGAGGTTAAGTTACTGAGAAACATAATGTCTGAGATGGATTTTTCAGGAGTACTTATCACTTTCTTGACATTGCAGTAAGAATGGTTATATAAAAATTGGACAGAAATGCCACCCTGAATGCTTGGAGCTAATTTACTATCAAAGGTAAACACTAAAAAACATGAAAGGGCAAGAGCTATTCTTCTGATGTATTTTACCCATAACTTCAGGGATAAAATAATTCCTAACCGGCTTTTGATATTATAAGTAAGAGGCATGGAGGTTCCAAAATAAACAGCATACAGATTCTGTGATATGGAAAGGCACTCCTTGGATGGAGTATAACACTAGGCTCCATAGTTTTAGTTACTCTATTACAGCCTGGCAGTGTAACAGTTCATTTATCAGGGATGTATAATGGGAGAGGCTGCTTTAAAATATCCAAATGATGGATATCCATACCTGTTTTTTAGAATAAATGGCTTACTGTAATGGTGGAAATTACAGCCCTTGCTTCAAAAACTTCTGGGAAAATGAGCCATCACAAGCCTTTAAACCCATTTGTCTATTGCTTATGGCTTTCTTTTCCCTCAAAATTCATTCTAGTAAAGGTCTAAGCAGTTTTTAAATGTTAAAAACCACGTTTTTCAAACATAATATCTATGCAAGTATAAAGATAGGTGTTTTTAGTAACTAAGATGTGCTCATGTTCAAAAGCTAAATTGACTGAGTCTAGGATAGGTGACTAGAGATTTGATGGATGTGGGAAAGAAATTTCCATCAGATTAGTACTACTTTCCTTGAAATTAAGACCAGACAGGCTTCAGATTTTAAGGGACATTACAAATATTAATTAATGATATAATTATTGCTATATGAATATATTGATATACATTCATATTAAAATATTTAATTGTCTAATACTTTATAGAATAAACTCCATTTTTACTATAATGTGCAATTTTTTTAGAATAGAAATTTAACTCATTGCAACATTTAGTAACATTTACCAAACATTAAATATTGAACATAATAAATAACACCTAGTGTTCACAGAAAATGTATTCTATAAGAATTGCAAAATTTTGCACTAAATTTGATTCATTAAGCTTATGGTTTAATTGCATAGGGGAATACTGATATGTAAATAAGTATTTTGATGCCAGATATCTGCAATTTAATGTATACTCTAAGATTAATTTATAAATACAAATACAATGTTTTAAAGAAGCGTAATTTTTCCTTTTGAATATAAAATGTTAAAAGCACATAACTATTTAACAATAAAATATATGAAAGAACTACAGGTAATGGCTTTGTTTAGCAATTGAGTGATTAAGTGTTGATTGAGGATTAGCAAGAGTAATGGCTATTAGTCTAGTAGAAAAATAAATTACTTTGACCTGTAATTTACTGAAAATGCTTCTTAGAGGAGAGTGTACTTTAGCTTAATCTTAAAGACCTAATGAACTTGAATAGATGTGAATGATCTTAATTAAATATAGCATTAAAATATCAACAGCCATTCAAATTTGACAAATGTACCATGCAAAAAGGGATCATGACATTGCCTGAGGTGCTAAGTTTTAACCAAACATTCTTGAACACAGATTGGAATACACATTTTTTTGGGGGGGAGGGGGAGAATATTGCATTTTATTTATGCAACTTTTCAAAATAACTAATAGATGTAATAGATGACAATGACATAATTGGTAGTACTCATTTTCCTAAATATCATTTATTCACTTATAAAGTATATAATAAGAAACGCATTTGCAAAAGCTCTATGAAGTAACTTTGCCCATATATTTCTGGTTAAAAAGTAATGACTTTAATTACAGATAAGTTCCTACCTTAACTTTTCTCAGAACACTGACCAACTATGAGCTCGTTCCATTTATTTGATAAAAACAGGTCTCATAGCCTGGGAACAACTGGTACCCTGCTGAGGCTGCTGTTTTCTACCTGAAACTCCTGAGACATGCCAGATGTACTTGTTTACATCTGGCTTCTTTCTCTTGTGTTTGTATTTATCATTGTCTTTGGAAAACGTCCATCACATCGAGTGTAGTCACAATTTGTTTACTTTCATTACTGTATAGTATTCCACAGTGTGAATGTATCACAGTTTATTTATGCATTATGCTATTCATGACCATTTAGATTATTTTCAATTATTTTGTTGTTGTTGTTTTAAATGATGCTGTTATTAGTATCATATTGGTATACAGGTGTGCACAATTCTGGGAACATATCCAGCAGTGGACTTGCTGTATTATGGTAGGCAAGTGATCTGCATGAGTAGTAATGGCCAATTGTTTCCAAAGTGATGAAAACTATATTCTGACAAGTAGATATAAAATTTCTAGATGCTCCACTTTCTTTTTATATTTTTACTTATTTTTTAAATATATTTATGTTGATTTCAGAGAGGAAGGGAGAGGTAGAAAGAGATAAAAACATCAATGATGAAAGAGAATCATTGACCGGCTGCCTCCTACACACCCCACAGGGGGGATTGAGTCAGCAACCTGGGCATGTGCCCTGCCCAGAATTGAACCATGACCTTCTGGTTTATAGGTTGGTGCTTAACTACTGAGCTACACCATCTTGGCTCCACTTTCTTTATACTTGGTAACATCAAACTTTTTCTTTGTAACCATTTTAATCTAAATGCAGTTTTAATTTACATTCCCTAAATATTAATGAAATTGAGCAGCTTTTTATATGTTTGATGAACATTTTATATTCCCTTTAATCAAGAGAATGTTCCAGTATATACCTATTCTGAAGGTGCGGTTACTTCTATTTTTCCGATTGATTTATTGGTATATTTTCTATGATTTCTGAATATAAGTCCCTTGTCTATTATATAAATTACAAAAATAGATTCTCCTCTCTGCTTTGCACTCTCACTTTCCTAATTAAGTCTTCAGATGAACAGAGGTTTCTGAGTTTAATGTAATAGAATTCATCAATATTTCCTTTATTATTATGGTGGAGTTTTTTTTTGCCAAAATCATGCACATATTCTGAAATTCTTTGGGATTTTTTTCTATCTCTTCTTTCCTTTCTGCCTCATGGTTTTTCATAATTTTTACTTATTGGATTTTAATTTCCAGTATGAGCTCTATAGCCCCTTTACAGTTTTTTTAGTATTTATTTTTGAGAGAAGAAGCAGACAGCCTTGCTAATTTGCTATTTTGGCAGAAAGTTTAAAAATGATATTTACTTTAAGAAATTAACATTTTTGGTCTTCTACTATATGGCAGCTACCAAGGATAAATTACGAATTCTTACTATCACTTCAAGTTATACCTTCATATTGATCTTCTTATGGAGAAAGACATATAAACAGGAAAGTATAAACATAAATGCAAAAAAGCTATGTGTATCTGAGTGGGAATTTGGAAAAGTATCATGTAGTCAAGCCTTACAGAGATTGGAATGTTTGAAATAAACTTCTGGAAAATAAGATTTCTCTTCACTTTAGAGTCAGTATTTTTTCCTACAATTAGTCTTCACATTGAGGAAGTATTGGTGGGGAAGAGCCTTGGCTTGAGTCGTTAAATATAAAGCCAGCTACAGAAACACTGCACCCAGAAATATAAAACATTAGGCTTGATTCTTTTCATTTCTATTAAGAATAAATGAGTTTTCAAGAGCTACAATTAGTCTGGTCATACTAAGATCCATCAGGAATTGCATTAGGGCACATAAGAATCACTTAATTTTTAAATTATCATTTTCTCATTTAATATTCACTTGATAACCATTACCTAGGTAATTCTACATACTTTTACCATTTTTATTCAGTTTGGCTTTCTCTGCAACATAAATCCATTGTACATATTATCATTGGTATTGTGTCTCTCTTTCTAATTAAGCTGTAAATTTTCACCAATGTTTAATGGAAAATAGAACAATGTATGAATGGAGAAAGAGGGGAGGAAGTTCTCTGTCCTTATTAAAACTCCTGGATATTAGTTGGGGCTATCATTTGGGTAATCTCATTAGTAATAATGGTTCATTATATCCCCAAAGTAAAGCTACCAGGTAGGCACCTAATTTATGCATAAAGGTTCCTTTTAGAGTAATTAGTAAGAAACATTCTCTCTTAGTAAAAATGATGTAAGGAAGACAAACTATAATCTGCTTATTACTCCAGCTCTTCTCTTCACTTTGATTTTGTCCAGAATATTCCTTATGAAATGAAAATAAATTCCAACTCAATCATGACATTTCAAAGAGCCATGATCTGTTCTAACATACACCTAGTTCTCTCACAAGCATATTTAAATAGCATCATCTTTCTGTTTTCCACCTTAAAAACGACAAAAGAAATGAACAAGGTAATGCTACCTCAGTGATGGAGGTGAAGGGCTGAAAGGTGTTAGTTCAGAAGAACAAAAACTGTTAGAAATATGGTTGTGAACTTCTCCACTTTAGAAACAAAAATTGGATTTGAAAAGACATCAAACATATATGAACACACCAGGGGTTGATTGTGTTCTCTACAATCTTCAGAAACACATCAAAGAAAATCTAACAAGCAACTTCAAAAGCCTGTTAGTCTCATTGCAAGCTGCAGACCAGGGAGAAAGGGCCGGTGAAAGGCCTTATTGGGGAAAATGACAGCATCCACAGAGAACAAGAGGAGATTGACCTACAAACAATTTCTTGAGAAATATCACCAAAAGGTAATACAAATTTCACCTAGAAATTGAAATAACACCGAAGTGTACTATGGTTGCAGGAGCTATAGAACAGAAACAAGGGATATAAACAGTGAAAGAAAAACTCAGTCTGTTGAAATTGTGTTCATAAAATACATGAAATACCAGAGGTTTAGAATATATGTAAGCAAAGAAACTGGAGAGGAATTACAAATATTTAACTTTAGCTGACATAGAAAAGATAAAAGTAACTCCAATTGAAATATTTTAATTATAAATATTTGCTTAATATGTATAAACTCATTTGTTTTTTCTCTGTTTTAAAAACTAAAACTAAACACTTTATGCCCTGTAACCATTATCTCCCATGGCCTGCAGCTAACAAACTGTGTTGCATACTGAAAATCAGTTAAGAGAGTAGAGTTTATGTTAAATATTCTTACGACTAAACAAACAAACCTAACAATTATAAGGGGCTGGAGGAAACTTTAGGAGGTAATGGATATATTTATGGCATTGATGATGGTGATGGTTTTACGGGTGTATATCTCCAAACTTATTGAGATGAATACATGAAATATGTACAAATTTTTAAATGTCAATCATATCTCAATAGAGTGGTTAAAAAACATACACCTAAAAACTGAAAAGCATATAGCAGGATTTAGTAAAATACAGGACCTAAGTCCTTGGTGGTGGTTGTTGTTTTCATTTAAAAAATGAACAATAAAAACCGGTATATATGGCATTCTGATTATATAAAGAATGTGTGCTCATTTTTTAAAAGAAAGAACATACAGGATATAATGAAAAGCATAAGAAGTATCATATATTCTATTGCCCTGAAATAGCTATTACAAACAGTATTAACTTAAGCAAAAAGACATGTACAGGGAGAGAAAGTTTGGTTAATGCTATTGATGGGCTTTATTCTTTGTTGAAATCGTGTTAGACCAGATACTCCAGTGTCCTGGTCAGATATCTCTTTCAAGATCCCGGAACTTTTCTTCATGCTATCAGCAACGTTGCCTTATGATGATTTAGAGCTGAGGTCATCCCCAGGGATTGCTTTCCTTTTATGGGAGCTGTTTTGCTCTGGGCTTTCCCCCTCTCAGAGCAGGGCTTCCCACACTGGGCCACTGTGTGGTGTAAGACGGTCTGGCTCCCTCACCTCTGTTTGGGAAATATCTGACAGGCCTTCCACACTGAAAACTTTGTAAGGGATTAACTGAGGCCTCTGTTATTATATCACAATTCAATTGCCCTTTTTTGTCCCATTCTTCTTCCCTCATCCTTATAGCTTTTGTGCCTGGGAACAATTCCTAAAAACCACCACTATGTACATCTCTGATTCAGAGAACACTTCCTGGAGAATCCAGCCAATAACATTCTACCAAGGGTGGTCCTTGGAACAGACTCTAATACAGGTATGCTGAGTCAGATCACCTCCTGGCTGGTGACAATGAGGACCCCATGTAAGGTGGTGATAAGTGGAGTACTGTAACCAGCAGAGCCTTGGGGAAACATCCGTGATGGTGAAGTAGGATGGAAAACCTGTGGGAGCTCATTGGTCATGAAATATATCAAGCTTCTGAGATTTTTTTTTTTAAAAAAACACCATGCTTCAGTTTCCTCGTGTAATATAAAGATAATGTAGCATGTCCCTAGAAGCATCTCTATGATGTACAAGTGGACTGAAATGGATACAGTGCTTAAATGTGTGACTGCAAAATAGTAAACCATTTGCAGATATTAGTCATTATAATGATTACTTACTATGAGACAGATTTATTGCTATAAGATACATCCTCTAAGCATCATTTAAAAATAAAAATATTAAGTATTAAAGATGTTAAATGAAATTCTTACAGTTAATAAATTTTAATATCTTATTTCAAATCTAGGTTTACCTGCCATTAAAGCCAATGATTGCTTCACAATTATCGTTTTAGCTCTTTCCATATTATAATCTCTAGAATCTTCAGGTGGCTGAATAAAATAAAAAACACAGTTCAATATCTTTAAAAATCAGTGATTGCCTAAAAGGTGGGTATTGCCATATTCAGCACAAATAAGAAAATTCTTATTAGGACTTTATCAGTGAAATAATTGATTACCCCATACTACAGAGTGATCTTTATCAGGTATTTGGTAGGCACTGTACTCAGAGTAAATAAGGAAATATTGCTGTTAACTACCCTTTAAAAACCATGAACATTGACCTATCTTCATAGATACTGCTCAAGGATGTCAGTCAATATGCAAAACCCTGCACATCTGTGATTGCCAATGTTCTCTGAGGTTCCTTGGAGTTGTTTGCAATTTAACGCTAGGCACTCCCAGACGTGTCTTTCATGCATTCTTTGTTCTTGCTTAATGGCTAGTTATGTAATAATGTATTTATCATGGTATTTTTATCATACTATTAATTTAGAGAGTAATATTATCACTGGTAAATTTTGTGTAGTTTGTCTCCAATATTTTTATCAGAGGCAACACAGATTAGCAATTCAGCTAGGTGGTCACAGGGGTAGCTAGGCACTTCCTAATGGCGTAACTTTTAGTTAAGTCCGTTAATCTCTGGGAGCCTCCATTTCTTTACCTGTAAAATAGGGTTAATCAATGTGATGTTTAAATTAATTAATACATTCATAAATTAGAAGAATTCCTGGTATATACTATATATTTGCCAATCAATACTTGATTCAGAGCATGAGTCTGATGTGGGTTATTTGTTTGAAATCCTTCCATATGAAAATGTGGGAGGCAGGGCAATAGACCCCAATGTCATAATGTCCTTAAACCCAGACCCTATGGCTATGTACTCATACATGGTAAACGCTTTGCAGATGTGGTTAAGAATCTTGATTGGGAATAGCACCCTGGCTTTCCCAGGTGAGCCCAATGTAATCACATGCTCTCTACAAAGGTGAACCTAACCCTGGTCATCCAGGTGGACCCAAAGTAATCAGAAGTCTTTATAAACGAGAGGACCCGGCTGCAGGCACGTTAGAGCTGGAGACTCCATGGTGGAGGGAAGGTTGAAGGAAGCATTTTATAGATCTAGGGGAGGACGCCATTTGCCAAAAAATACAGGCGGCCTCTAATAACTAGAAAAAAGGCAAAATCGTTTTTCTTCAAAAAGGAGCACAGCCCTGCTGACACCTTGGTTTTAGTCCAGTGAGACCCATTTGGACTTCTGACCTAAGAACTGTAAGATAAAAAACGTGTGTTGTTTTAAGCCTGTAACTTAATTTTTGTAATTTGTTATAGTACCAAGGAGAAACAAATATTGAAACTGTAGAATGTTTAACTCTTTACACTGCAATATCATTGTTTGAGGAATAAAATAGAAGCAGTGGCATGGAAATGTGGAACATACTGATGAATTTCCCAGAGGGAGGGGGTCAGGGGAGCGGGAAGAGATGAACTGAAGAATTTATATGCATGTATGGATTCCTTTGGACACAAACAATAGTGCAGTGAAGGTCTGGGGCAGGGTGGGAACCAGGTGGAGGAGAAAATGGGAGAAAAAAGGGACATCTGTAATACTCTCAATAATAGATCAAAGATTTTGAAAAATGGAGATGCAAAATTGTGTGTGGCTTCTAGAGTTTTCTTACATTGCCTACAGGCACCTCTCTGAACACTCCCATATTCCGGTAGTGGATAGTGCATCCCGCTTCTACCAGAAGTTCTCTCTATCAGCTCTGTGGCCTCCTCTCCGGAGCTCGTCTGTTTTTCCAGGGGGCTCCACACCAGGAGCCCCGAAGAATGGCAGTGCTGCGCCCCTTTTGTGGCAAAAGGCTGGGGTGTGGAGCCCAGATTATTCAAGGGTCAACGTCAGGGCTGTGCCTCTCACTGGGGGTTGCCTTCTTGCCTCTCATAATCGACACCTGTGTCTACACTGCTGTAACCCTCTTTCTCTCAGATTACAAGTTTTAGTCTTGTGTCCGGTTTTTTAAGTTGAAGACGCCATCATTTCTGTGTAACTGTTTAAGAGGGAAGAAAAAACACTCACCCGACCTAGATGTGCAGTGAAGCTATGTGTCCGCAGTGTGGAGTTGGTTTTATATTTTTGGGATCAATGTGTTTCCTTTTTGTTTAGGCTTCCTTGATAAAATATAGGATGCCACGTTAAAGTGAATTTCAGATAAACAGCAAGTAACTAAGAAACTCTTTGCTCTGATACAGAATGTTATGGGAGCCTTGAGTAAACATTTCTTTGACATACTTAATAAGTTCATGACTAACTTTTTCTGATATTTTGCTTCTTTTTTTTTTAATGTATTGTATTTTTTTTTCTTTACTGATTAAGGTATTACATATGTGTCCTTATTCCCCTTTGCCCCTCCACCCCCCACTCATGCCCTCACCCCCCTGGTGTCTGTGTCCATTGGTTAGGCCTATATGCATGCAAGTCCTTTGGTTGATCTCTCCCCCTTACCCCCACCCTCCCCTGCCTTCCTGCTGAGGTTTGACGGTCTGATCAATGCTTCTCTGTCTCTGGATCTGTTTTTGTTCATCAGTTTATGTTGTTCATTATATTCCACAAATGAGTGAGATTATGTGATATTTATCTTTCTCTGACTGGCTTATTTCGCTTAGCATAATGCTCATATTTAATATGTTGCTTCTTACTTCAATCTCATTAAACTATAAAGCATAAAAAAAAACCTTCTGGCAGCTTGGGGAAGATCTCCATCATGCCCCCTACAGCTGAATGCTGCCTTCCTCAGCACCTGCGAGCACCTCAGACACTAGTTAATCCCAATATTGTCAACACATTCAGAAATGCATCCGTGTGTAGTCTCTGTCTCTGTATATTTCAAACTATAGTCAGACTAATTCAGCCTTTAAATGACTATGATGGTATGCTGCATGCTTTCCTGAGGCTGTAGGGTTTTTTTTGTTTTTTCACCTTGCAGTTTCTCAGTAAGGTGTCTGATATTCCACGTCAAAACAGGTGAAAGTTTTTATAGATTGCTGAAGAGAACGTGTCTTTAGCATCCAGGTGCTCTTAATGGCCAGTTGCAATACTCAGGCCATATTTCCAGTGAGAAGTTGAATTGAACCATGTGCTGTTTTGTTTAGCAGCTAATTCTTCTCAAGGTTTCAGTGATCTATTAATCTTTCTGTGCAAGACAGTCAAATGGGCTATGGAATCTATTAGATGGTACTCTGTGCGTCACAGATTCAGATGTAATGCATTTATCATTGAGGACTGCTTTGGCAAACATTACTCTGTATTTTGCATGTTAATCAGGGTAGCAGGAATCCATCCCTGTTATCTTTTATGAGCCCAGCAATGAATCTAAGCACATGTATTGCTTCCAGTCTTGTTTCTAAATCCCTTTCATATTATTAGAACACTATAAGCCTATGTGTGAATGGGTTTTTATGGAATCATTCACTTTGCAGTATCAAATAGGATCTGTTTTCATTTAAAGTAAAATAATAATAATAATAATAATAATAATTAAGAAAGTTTATTTCCAATTTTGGCAGAATGCAAGAAAATGTGTTTAACTATAAACATTAGGCAAATAATCCTAACAGACTGCGTTCAAAAGAAAAACTGAGTAGCTTTTCCCTCTTGAATCATTTGAATGCCAACTGAAATGCTTTCTTGGATTAGAAGGAAAGGTCTCTCAATAGGTCACACACAAGATATAAATTTGGCTGTAATCTTGAAGCACTATATGGCATATTGCAAATTTTTGTAAGAGTTGAGCCCACACCTTTTACAGTGAAGGGGCAGTGAGCAGAGAGAATGGACAGGAGGCATGCTTGTGCAATGAAAAGACTTCATCTGTCTGGCTTGAATACCAGGAACTTGTATTCTGGAACAAACTTCCAAGCCTCTCTGTTCTGAAATGTTCTCTATCGTGGAATGGGATGACTACTGTGAGGATCAAATAAGATCCTGCAAATGATGTGAACACATCAGTTTCTGCATTTTTAAGATGAGAAACTTTTGTTGGGAAGTAAGGGAAACACCAAAGGAAGTCTTGGCACAAACTGCCTAATGTGCTAGAGAGTGGGCTGCAGAGTTGGGTGGTTTAGGACCTAAACAATACAAAAAGCTTACCAGTTTCCTTCCTCTACTGTTTTGTTATCCGCCATTTTTGTTGATTTTATACACAAAGAGGGTATGATACAAAGCAAATAAGCAAAATGCTGATGACTGGGAGAAAAGAGCCTACTGAAAGGGTGAAGAGTGAGAAGAAGTGAAAACATGTACGAGAATTGTCTTCTCTACCAACTGGTCATGCTAACAACCTATGAGATGGTAATGGCTTTTTCAACTTATTTTTAATCAAAATATAGAATTAAAAGTTTTTCAAATAGTTTATATAAATGTATAATAGCATTAATTGCTAAATAGCATAATATGATTTGTTTGGTGCAATATGTCTTCCTCCTACTATAACTTAAAGGGTGTTTTTTTTCTACATAATTTGGGACTAAAATATAAATAACCCACTGTTTGAAAATCTTGTCATAAATACTTATAACATTTTGAGCCATGTGTTTCTTAAAATATTATATTGAAGTAAACATTGATAATACATATTTAACTGAATATTTGGCATTTTTCATTTTTAGCAGATTATTCAATTATTTAAAAAAATGCAAAGTGTTTTTTTTTTGTGGTTAGCCACCAATAGTGTGGTTAGCAGACTAGAAAATGTACTTTGTTTCTATGTCTTGGAAAAAAATAGGGCACATATTTATTGTAATAAGAATATTTATCAAAACATTCCCTGCATTTTTATGCATTTTGTTTCACCTGATAAAGTGGCAAGCATGAATAAGCATGCATCAATTATTTTGTTATTTTTTTAGGCCATTTGGACTAAGAATAAAGAACAGAAACATCTTTGCTTCATGGGAGAATAGTTATCCTGGAGTTGATCATAAATTGTAAGTCAATCATTGCTCTCTATGTCACAGCAGGATGGAGGTAAGTGAATTATTTATTTATTAATGCAATTGATATATGAGAGTGACTTCTAAACAAAGAGCACAATGACTAAGTTCTTAGAAGGAGTTGTGCACCATAAATGTTAAGTCAACCATTGCTCCACACTTCCCTGCTGGATGGAGGTTACTGAAGTATTTATTCATTAATGCAGTTAGTACTTGAAAATGTCTTCTAAACAAAGAGCAGAATGATTAAGTTTTTAGAATTAGTTGTGCACCATGAATGTTGTCAACCATTGCTCTACACCTCGCTGCAGGATGGAGGTAAGTGAATTGTTTATTCATTAATGCAATTGATATCTGAAAATGTCTTCTAAACAAAGAGCAGAATGACTGAGTTCTTACAATGAGTTACAAACTGTAAGTGTTAAGGCAACCATTGCTCTATAATCCCCTGCTGGATGGAGGTTATTGAATTATTTATTCATTGATGCAATTAGTGTTTGGAAAGATCTTCTAGACAAAGAGCAGATGACTGAGTTATCAGAATGAGTTACTTCTCAGATATCAAGATTAAATTGTTTAAACACGAAATGGGTTTGACAGCAGGGCATCTTATTTCCTTTTAAACAAGCAATGAAATCTATTTGTAGTCAATTTCTTTAGAATGCTGTAATTACCAAATTACAGACTAAAAATTACTTGGACTAAAAATTGTTCTTAGATGTCTCTCTTTTGTTTTAACATGAATAGTGCAGAATCAAATCCAACTCACACCCATTCTCTTTTTAAAACAACAACAACAAAAAGCTCCTGTTTTGTATGTGCAGTGACTTCTGATGTTGACTGTTTGGGAGTTAGTCCAAACCTCACTGGCTGAAGACAGTCTCCTCCACAAGGTGGCTCTCATTTCACACCAGCCACAAATGGGATTCTCAGGACTACCCTCACTCTGACCAACAGAGTGCAAGTTCAGAGGTTTCCACTAGCCTTTCAGGTTTGATAATTCACTAGGGCAATTCAGAACTCAGGAAAGCTATGGTTACTATTATAGTTTTATTACAGCAAAAGGGATACAAATTAGAACCAGCCAAAGGAAACATGCATGTCTAGAAGGTCCCAAATATGGTGCTTCCATTATTTTCTCCTCATCGGGTCAGAACATGTCTCCCTCCCAGTACGTTGATCACACTGATGTAGAACAATATGCACATGATATTGCCAACCAAAAATGCTTACCCAAGCTTGAGTTTCAAGAAGTTTGATTAGAGTTTCACTTGATTAGATTATAGGTCAGTGTTTGAACTCAGTCTCTCCATCTTCAGAGACATCATGTGACTCAAAGTCATAACACTTATCACATGGTTGGTTTTTCTGCCATTGCCACCTCCCTTACTGAGTCATCTCTTAGTTTAAACTGTCTAGGGGCCAATGAATACTTTTCAGACCCATTCACATTATCTGCCATAGTTATCATTGCCTATTTCCTTGAAAAATATTATAGCCTTGTAATTCATTTTCCATCACTTTAATTACTGTGCTTCAAACAGCCAAGTAATCTGCTGCCAGAAATAAATGTTCTTGTCTCCTCAAAAGTCCTTCGTACATCCTATTGACAGATTTTCCGATGTTGAAAGTTCTTTTTTGATCTATCCATTAATAGAACCTGCCAAATGGTTGTGTTCTACAACTTCAACCTCTAGCCGCTGTTAATACAAGATTAGATATGTGTCCTGTATTAAAATTAATTTGATATATTTTTTATTATATTTAGTGTGTGGAGTGCATGTGTTTGTCGTCTTATTAACTTTGCCTTCTAATAACTTTTTATGAATATACTGCATATATGTCTCAAACAGTGTCTGGCATAAGGTAGTCCTTACATAAAGATGTCTACAGTGACTAGTTCCCAAACATCAAGGACCGAATATCTTTTAAATTCACTAGATGGTGACATTTTCCTAGACTCACAACAGTATGAGATCTCTGAGCATAGATACAAAGCAGCCAAAAATGATAGATGTTCACTTATTCCACAATAGTAGCTACAAACATTAACATATATCCATATATCTATCTTTCCATATATATGGTCCCTAATGTCAATAGCTTCATCAAGTCCACTCTTCCTTATACTACTGCAAAATTTTCCCATAGACAGTCCAGATTTTTTACTTACTGTGTCCAGCAGCAAGCCAAGATCCCTGAGTGTTATCACTTCCTCATTGCTTGCGCATTCTGTAACGTACTCATTAAGGAATACAACTAACCAAATACCAACAAATCCACATAAGATAATGTGTTAATAGCTAACAAATATAAAATATAGAGAAAATTTTAATCGTAGAAAAATGACATGTCGATAAGAAAATAAAAATTAACTTTTGTTTCTAAAACTGATTGTGAGGTTTTGCTGACTTTTTTGTTTTTCTTTTATCCTCTTTCATTTCTTTGTTCTTTTGCCTATACTTAGCCTCAAAATTGGACAATGTCTTTCAACCAGTCAGTTTTTGGATATTCTGCTTCAATATAGTCTCAAAACTTTTTTGTTACCTTGTTATATTGGGCATAATGATACAAGTAGGCGAGCCAGTGAATACTCCAGATTCTCCCCATTATTTCATTAGCATGTTAGAATTTGTATTTTCCCTTGATTGTTATGAACAAACACCTTAAGGGCCTTGAATTTTTTGTTGTTAGTTGACCCATTGAAAAGAGAAACTAAAATATGTCATGTAGCCTCTGATAAAGGGATACCTCTCACTACCATTGAAATGGTGGAGTCAGTTAAACTACAACATCACCACCCAGTATTAAGAAAAAATAAACAAAGAAAACAAACGGCCAAAAGGTTCCTCTTTTAAAGAGTCTATTGCTCTCCTGCCCAATATATTTGAGAAGAGATCCTGAGAAATAGCTGAATCCATGGGTCCTTGTATGAGTACCTCTTGATAAATTCCAACTAGAAATTCTATCTTCATAAATTCCTAGATCACTTTATTTATTAACTATCAAAGAAGTTTTTTGACACTGTAATATTATTTAGCATTTATTTTATGATATATACATCCAAAGTCATTTTTTTAGAAAAAAAAAAGTAATAAACTGGTCCTAGCTCTTGAGCTAGAAATTTTCATCCATTAACTAGTGAAACCATATGGATAAATTCAGCTCAATATGGATTGAATTCTTCTTTAAAAATCTCATATGTTCCTTAAATTATTGTCAATTTAAATGATCAAGTCCCTGCAAGTCTTATAGAATGAAAGACTTCTGCAAGGCTCCCAAGATACTGTTACCTAAATCTAATCTGAGTTACTAGTAAAGGACCATAGACTATGGGGTTGCTGCCAGGATGCCAATTAGTCCAAGGAACTCATTTGGGTGGTAGATTTTGCAGCATTTTCTATTAAAGGAAGAACAGAGTTGTCACTGAAGGAAGAAGGGACTTTTCTGATTGCCAACAAAACATCACTAGGGCTTTGGAACTAGGAATACACCAGGTCCTTAAAAATCTCTTTATAATTCTCAGAGCCTCTTAGCTGATAAGTACCCAAATTTTCACAGAGGAGACCTGATAAAGCTGAAAAGTACATTTCACTTTCCTCTGTGAAGAAATTTATTCAGATATTTGCATAAAGTATTGTAGCTCTACAAGTGTTATTAAGATTCTTTTAGAACATTTATGGGAACTCCTATAGTTTAGACAGTTTATGTTAAGAATTAGATAATTAAGTTACACTTATTTATGGTTATTCAACTACCTCATCCTGTAACCATAGAATTCTTGTTGTATCTCAAAGCTTTGCCTTCAATGGAGAATTTATTCAAGGTAGTCCGAGGAGATGAGTAGTTAGCCACCATGCTGTTGCAGGCTTGCGTACAATATTGCAATATTTATTAACTGGCTTGTACTTGTCCAGCCCCAAATGTGTCAAGGATCTACTTCCATATATTACCCATTTCTTTCAACCTCACTTCTAACAATCTTCTGACCAGTCAGGTAGTCCTAAATGCATTTTAATTATTTTAGAGAATAAATGTATTGGGTGGGAATTGGGTGCCTGAAGGAATTTCCTGGAAGACTGGAGTATTAGGCTGAAGAAATAGGCAAGTACCAAGAAATACATTTGAAATACCTCAAAAAAAAAAAAAGGATTATTCTGCTGTTGCTTTTGCTGCTGACGTTTTGATGTCCCCAAAGGTACTGACACAGGATCACTTTGTCAAACTGGAATGAAGTCCAAATAATAATTAAATAGCTTTCTGCTTAGGAATATTTCTATATCTCCTCCTGTTCCACTAATAATATGTATATAAAAGCCTAAGCAACCATCGCAACCTAATGGATGACTGAACAGGCTGCTTGGGGTGACCAGGCCAGTAGGGGGGTTAGTGAGGGGCAACCAAACGACTGAGCAGCAGGCTGCATGGGACAACTAGGCCAGCAGGGGGGTTAGTGAGGGGCGACCAAACGACCGAGCAACATGCTGTGGGGTGACCAGGCTGGCGGCGGGGGGGAGGCAGTAAGGGGCAACCAGGCTGGCGGGGGGCAGTTATGGGCAACCAGGCTGGCAGGGGGCAGGGGGGAAGTTGGGGGTGACCAGGCCAGCAGGGGAAGGGCAGTTAGGGGTGATCAGGCAGGCAGGCAGTTGAGCAGTTAGGAGTCAGTGGTCCCGGATTGTGAGAGGGATGTCCTACTGCCAGTTTAGGCCTGATCCCCAGAATCAGGCCTAACTGGCAGTCAGACATCCCCTGAGGGGTCCTGGATTAGAGAAGGTGCAGGCTGGGCTGAGGGGACCCCCCTCCCCTCCATGCATGAATTTCGTGCACCAGCCTCTAGTCTTAATATAATAGCAAAAGAAGAAAAATGTAGTACCTTTTACATTGGGGTAGAGGAAAGACTGGTTCCAAAATTGTAATCCAGTATTTAATTTTATTAAATGATAAATATTACAGCAAATTTGGGAAAATATCTTCATATCTATCTGAAGTAGAAAAAAATCATTTATAGGCAAGTTGCTAAGTCTTCTTAGATTACTTCTATTGTATATTTAAGAAGCACTTAAAGGGCCAGCTGATCTGGCCTTTAAATACTTCTTAAACACCTATTTAACTGCCTAGAGGAAAGTTCTAATGCTACTCTAATATGACATGCTTTTCAATATTTCACTAGAATCACCTAAAACTCTAGAGAAATCATATTCTTTATGGGTTCCATAAATGGTGTCATTTTTAAGAGTACAATTTCAAAAGGCACATATGAGAATATAGTAATATGACAAAATCTGTCTGGGATAGTCAAACAGACACCTAAATCTTTGAGGGGCTGGGTAGAGGTCAACATTTGTACAATATTTATAATGAAAAGCCAGAGAAACATCTTGCCACTATTACATTTCATGTACATCACTACATTATCCACCATGAAGCTGACATTTTTACTAGCTGAGATATTACTGCTTCAAAACTCAAGCTCAAAAATCAAAGCTTTTTTTTTTTTTGGTTTAGAACAGAATACCCTTCAAAGACTATCCAAAGATATTATCTCTGGAGTTGCATGTTAGAAATAATTCAATATTTAGGTGACATAAGCTAATTATCTGGGGGAAAAGATAATTAGATAGCTATTGCCAAATTATAGACAACATTTGGACAATATCATCTTGTTATCATAAAGGGGAGAAATTTTGGTGAGCCTATGAATAGTGTAGTATATAAATAATATGTGTGTGTAATAAATCATGAGAGTAAAATAAAATTGTATTTGTAAGTTAGATGTGAATTTAAACTTTATAGTGACCAAGTTTTCATCTTACCTCTGTCATCTAGACTTAAATTCTTTATAATATAGTTATGTTTTGAAATTTTGTTAGGTTTAATTTGAAAATACATTATATGTCTGAAAGTACTAATCAAGCACATCTACACTAATAAAAGAGAAAGATGCAAATTAACCATCACTCTGCTATACCAAGCCATGCCCACCAACCAATCAGGACTGAGTATTCAAGCAGGAGGCTTGGGTTGCCCCGGCAATGGAGGAAGCCAAGCTTCCCGCCCACCCTGGCCGGCCCTGGTCTCCGCTCAAGGCTACAAAGTTTCAATTGTAGAAGATAAATAAATCCTAGATACTTGCTTCCAGCCGACCCTGGCCTCTGCTCAAGGAGGCACTGAAAAAAAAAAAAAAAAAAAAGATGGGGCTGGGACATTGGGTAGCTAGGGGATGATCAGTCCAGGAGGGGACGGCAGGGGCCATTGGGGGTAAGCCGACCAGCAGGGGGTCCAGTTGGGAGTGAGCAGGCCATCAGTGGGGGTCAGTTGGAGGTGAACAGGTCAGTGGGTTGGGCAGTTTGGAGTGAGTAGGTCAGCAGAGGGGCAGTTGGGGTTGAACAGGCCAGTGGGGAGGGAAGGGGGGGTGAGCAGGCCAGCAGCGGGGGGGCACTTGGGGATGATCAGGCTGGTGGGGAGCATTTGGGGGCAAGCAGGCTGGCAGCACGGGGCAGTTGGGGTCGAGCAGGCCGGCAGGCAGAGTGGTTAGGGGCAATCAGGCAGGCAGGCAGGTGAGCGGCTGGAGCCAGCAGCCCTGGATTGTGAGAACTATGTCCGACTGCCAGTTTAGGCCCGATCCCTGTAAACTGGCAGTAGGACATCCTTCGAGGAGTCCCAGATTGGAGAGGGTGCAGGCTGGGCTGAGGAACACCCCCCCTTCCCCTGTGCACAAATTTCGTGCACCGGGCCACTAGTTATAAAATAATAGTTTATATGTTAAATATCATTTGTTATAATAAACACAAATTCAGTTAATCAGAACTCCAACTCTACAAACTGAAGAAAAATTAACATTGATTATTGCACCTATTATTACTAAAAATATCTAGTCTGTAGGCTTAAATGTAACATAAAAACATTTCAGTTTTTAATAGAATTTTAGCTAAGTTGGTCAATCATCTTGATAAGAATGATTCTGAAGGTGAAGTGAAAAAGCTGATCAGAGTAGGAAAAGTTGCCAATCTCTATAATGTAAAACATGAACATATTTACAAAGCAGATGTGCGAATGTATGCATATATATATATATATGCACACACATATCTCTATATATGAATGTGTATAGACATTCACACACACATGCATGTATATGAGATAAAGGTTTTATGCTTGCCTCTTAAAAAAAACTTGAAATCTGTTATGTCCTCTATTTTTTAGAAAAAAAAAATTGTGCTTTGTATATACAACTATATATGTACTAGAGGCCCGGTGCATGAAATTTGTGCATGGGTAGGGTCCCTAGGCCTGGCTTGCAATCAGGGCTAATCAGGTTCCCCGCCTCCTCCTTCCCTTGCCTCCCGCATACTGCTCCCCACTGCTGCCACTGGTCACCTGCCATGTTCCACACTGCCCCCTGGTGGTCAACGCATGTCATAGTGAGTGATCAAACTCCTGATCTCACAGTTGAACTCCCAAGGGGACACTTTGCATATTAGCTTTATATATATATATATATATATATATATATATATATATATATATATATATATATATACATACACACACACACACACACACACACACACAAGAGGCCCAGCGCACTAAATTCGTGCATGGGAGGAGGAAGGGATTCCTCAGCCTGCCCTGCACCCTCTGGCAGTCCAGGACCCCTTGGAGGATGTCCATTAGGGAACGGGCCTAAGCCAGCACTCGGACATCCCTCTCATAGTCCAGGACTCTCACAGTCCGGGACCCCTTGCTCCTTACTGCCCATCTGCAGCAGAGGCAGGAGAGGCTCCTGCCACCACCACTGTACTCTCCAGCCATAAGCCCAGCTTCTGGCTGAGCCACACTCCCCCTGTGGGAGCGCACTGACCACCAGGGGGCAGCTCCTGCATTGAGTGTCTTCCCCCTGGTGGTCAGTGCACGTCGTAGTGGCCGGTCATTCTGCCAGTTGTTCCACCGTTCAGCCTATTTGCATATTAGGATTTTATTATATAGGATTATATGTAATATATGTATCTATAACATGTATTGTATGCATATATGTGTATGTATGTATATGTGTGTGTATATATATATACATATACATATATATACATATATATGTGTGTGTGTGTGTGTGTGTGTGTGTGTATATATATATATATATATATATATATATATATTTTATTCTGGCTTCCACTAGTATGTTATTCTTACCCATGGATCACATAAGCAATATTTTATGTCACTTTTTGTGATTTGAATGTAATAGGTTTCAAATCATCATAAAAAAAAGTTTAATAAATGAAAGTTCTTTGGGATCAATGTATTATCAAAAAAGAGAATCCATTGCCACCTGATCAATACCAGTGGCTCACAATGAGATCAGTGAACAGGTGTAATTTGACAATTGCCTTTCTTACTTCCCAACTTCTCTCAGAAATACATTTCCTATAGAACCAGGTTTGTCTTAAACTCAAAATACAAGTGTTCTTACCAACATCGTACTTAACCTCTGATGTCAACTTATTAATTCATTGCAAACCCACCACTGGAGCTCCAGGTTATTAGTATACAAATTGTCTACCCACATTGCCACACTAAAGGAATTTATATAATTTAGTTTTAGATTTTGTTTTCTGCATGGTGAGATTATGTTCACTTCTGCCTTCAAAAGGAATGAGAAGAATAATCCTAAAATGCAAAGTTGAGATAACTCAATTTTTAAAAGATGTAACATGTCTAAAGGGATGGTGATTTCCTTAATCTTAAAACCGGTAAATCTTTAGTGTGCTTAAGTAAACAGCAGCATGTGAATTATTTGCCACCATCGTTAACTGATCATCAAAAGAGGGATGAGGAGAATACAATTTTATATGTTAATAATCAAAACCTAGTCTGGCTGTGTTTCCTGCTGATAAAAAATGTAGCACCACAGTTCAGAGTAATATGAACATAGAACTAACTGTTATCATCCCGTGGCACATGGCATTGACAAGCCAGAAGAAAGGCTCCATTGTAACTAAATGGTGTTAGGGTTAAAAATTGTCAATCTTCTTACAACCAAAAGGATTCCTTCTACATTAACTGAGAGGTCTATCAGCCCATACTCTAAATTGTGGAAAGGAAGTCTATATTGTAAAATGTTGATTGCTCCAAAATAGAACAAACATGTACCCCGTTAATTTGTTATAATGTGAGGTGCCTTTTACCTCTTTGAAAATCACTTTATGCTTCTCCTCTTGCCTTCCTGTATACTAGAAATCTTGCTGGTGTGGTTAGCACTTACTGAACATTTTTGCTCTAGGATTGAACACTTTTAGGATTCACTTACTTTTACTATATTTCATATTTACAAGCACCTTGTTAACCCCCTTCGACAGGTAAGGAAAAAGGTCAAGAAAGCTTTGAGAGTTACATCTTAGGTCTAATAGCTGGTGCTACTTATTTCCTCCTTGTTTAAAGCTTGTTAGAGCATTGCATAATCATATAAGCCATTGGAGCACTATGTGAGTATTTTAAAAAGTTCATCAGAAAGCCTATAATTCCCCTATATGCCTTTCTGAATATCTTATGTATGCCTCGGTATTGATACACTGTGAGCACAGCATATGGTTCTTTGATGGAATGTAATGGAAAATGACAGGCTGTTTGAAGAAGCTCTATCACCAATTTCATGAATAATGCATTCCCGTAACAGGTATAATCAGTGTCATTTAAGCCTGCAGCCTCCAGAGAGACAACAGCAGCATACAGAAGAACTGATGATCTCTTTTAATGTTTTAAATGGGAATTTTATTTCTGATATTATTTTCTTTTGAAGCAAGGTTCTATTTTTCCATGAAGAAATAAAAATAAATACAGCATTTTAGTAATTGAAGTTAAACTTGGTTTACACTCCTTGATTTAAACCCAGGAATATCTTTTTTAAATGCTTAAAGGTACATATAATACTTAAAAAATCAATACAAAATTTTGAAACATTATTACTCAAACATTCACTGGAGAAATGCTTTACAATGTGTTATTGATGTAATTTTTAAAATCCTGAAGATATACTGCTTCATAGCATGTATTAATCTCTGCTAGAATAAATAGAATAAGCCTTCCAGATAAAATACAGCATAACTTTTATTTTATAATTACAACTCTTTTCCCATTGATTGGCTCCATAGAACACCTTTCAAGAATCTGATGAAATTAGTGTAATTAGATATTAGAAGAGTAGATGACTGTTTTCAATCTAAATTTGGTTAACATGAATCATGGATTCTACTTCTAAAAATCAGATGAACAACATTAGCCTCACAGCAATCTAGGCACTAGCTAAAACAACCCTGATAGTTAATGCAGTGTTTTTTTTTTCTTTTGTTTTGTTTTTAAATTTATTGATGGAATGAAAGAAGGGACTCTCTATTTTTAATGGATATGCATACAATTCATAAAGTTAATCCCTTGGGATAAGAATAACTGCATTGTCATTTCTAAGCCCCCCACAATGCATATAAGGCTTTGTATATAATACACAATACAAATGTTATTTCATTAAATCATACTGAATGTAAAGGTAAACACATTTTTTAAATTGGGGTGAAATCATACTTTCCATGCATACTAATATATAAGTCATTAGAATGGGCACTTGAACATGTGGCTTAAAAAGCAATATCACCATACCCATTGTTCCAAGTGGCCTATATTAACATATTCAAAACATAGATCATCATAGAAGAACCATTTAGATCAGTTTCACAAAGGAATGTTTTTTTGCCAGATGACTAGATATTTATAAAATAAGTTGGTAGTAGATTACATAAATTGTTTTATATAGATCTCCTGGTCCATAATGCCTACTTAAACACTAATCCCCTTTAAAATATCCCTGAAAAAAGACTGTCTAGTTGAATATTTTCAATGACAGCTGCTTTAAGTTGCTGTTTGTATCCATGTGTTACAGCAGCAATTGGAGACCACATCTATCTAAAACCATCTTTCTTGCCCAGCCATTGTTGCCCAGTGGTTGACTGTCAATCTCTGAACTGAGAGGTCCAGGCTCAATTCCCAGTCAGGGTGCATGTCTAGGTTGGGGGCTCGATCTCCAGTTAGTGTGTGCAGGAGCCAGCCAATCAATGTTTCTCTCTCATCATTGATGTTTCTATCTCTTTCTCTCTCCCACCCTCTCTGAGGTCAATACAGATATATTTTTAAAAATAAGTGAAATAAAACCATCTTTCTTTACATAGTGCATGACATAATTGATCAGATTTACTGGTTATTGAATATGTACCATTTTACTACCTTAAAAAATTTCAATGATAGGAATGATAATCAAAATTAAAACATTGTTTTCCTCATCTGGTTTATAATCTACTAGAGACCCAGTGCACAAATTCGTGCATGTGTGGGGTCTGGCCAGCCCGCCCTGATGGGGCCGATCAGGGCCAGTTGGCCAGTGGGAGGGGAGGCAGGAGGTTGGTCGGCCAGGGGGAGGGGTCGCGGGAAGTTGGCCAGCTGGCCCTGCCCCCATCAGGCAGGTTGGCCTGCCACAGTGCCTGTCATAGTGACTGGTCATTCTGGTCATTCCAGTCATTCAGGTCGCTTGGCTTTTATATATATAGATTACTTACAAACAAGTTCAGGTTCCAAAATCACATGCTACCCCAATTTTAAAGGCCATATTGCCCAGTTATATTTTCTTCTCTGCATTTCTGTTCTTTTAGTGCCTAGTCTACTGAAAAAAAAAAATTATGGTAAAGAATGAGTTCTGTTAGGATTGGTGGCACTGCTCTGGCAAGAATTGGAATATATTAGGACAATACTTATTCATTTAGTATTTATGGGGTAAATTAAGGTATCTATTTATGAAGTATGTAGTTATTGAATTCTAGACATCACAGATAAAATAGTATCAAGACACATATACTATCACAATGGAGCTTAGAGTATAATCAATGTAGGTCATGTATTAACATGGGATGACTAATGATCCCAGAAGCTTTCAAAATTAATTTTAATTCTTTGTATGTAACACAAATTAAAACATTACTACAGGTGTTTTTAAATGCTGGTATCAGGGCAAAAATAGATTTGTACATTTGCTGTGATGCTGTTGATCTATTAGATTAAGTGGTTGGTGGTAGGCAATTAATTGGATTTTCTCTCTACTAAAAAGCAACTTAATATTTTAACTATTTTCTACCAAATAATTAAGTTAAATTATCTATTCATTACAATGAAATTTTCAAATTCTCTCTGTATTTTATAAACCTTGACCATAGAAGATCACAAGTATTTTAAATTGTGGTGAGCTCTCCAGAAACTATTTTTAAAATGTGTGCCATCTTTTTGTACTTTTCAAATTAGTCTTCAAAGATATTCTTTTAAATTTTATGTTGAAAGTAAAGTAATAATCTTATTTTCATAGACTATTAAAGTGGTGCTTTATTTATCACTGTAAGTAAACTTAGATTTGAAATAAGAGACATCAGTCCAATCCTTCTCTACCAATAACTGATTGGCTTGACTTTTACAAACTAAATTTTATATTTAGGGTCTCATTTTATTTAATCTTAAAGAATGTTGGATTAAATAACTTCTAAGCAATACAATTAGAGAATTTTTATGATAAATTTAAGCTTCTAAAATGAATACTTTTAATGAATTCAATGTCAGCATGATATCTACCATTTTTTCCAACATGTTTTACTAAACTTCCCTAGCGACCATATAATGAAAATTAATTTTTTGTTGAGTTTAACACTGTCATATATGTATGAATATATTCCTGAATAGGGAATTTGAGGTCATTACCAATAACTTAGCAAATATCACCATCCCAAGCTACCTTGCATTTACCAATGCCATGGGCACACTGACCAATCTCTTTAAAGATTAATGTTGCAATGAATTCCATCAATACATATTGAAGCAAAAATTTGACTGTATACACCTAGGATGATATAGTAATCCGACAGATATGAAGCTTTTCATGGGGTGAATAATTCAGAGGAGTGAAAGAACCAGACATAGTGTAAGAAGGAGAAAGAACACTTCTATTATGTTGAATATCTTCTAAGATTATGAAAATAATTGCAGCCACCTAATTTAGGAGAACAATTAACAATGCTATTGGCACAATACCAACTTATTTTAATGACTCCCAGCAGCAAGCCAAAAAAGACGTTGGAATCATTGTTGAACATGATCTGTGAATCATAGATAAGCCAACATCTGTTGTTATTAGTTAGCATTAATTTAGTGTAGTTCAGATTAGGATTTTGGAGACAAAAGAACTAGTTTAACCTGTGAAGTAGTCCTTCTGATCTGTCCACCCTTACTGTTGAGGTAAGAATCTTTGTATTCAAGCCTAGACCTAGGAACTACTGCCAAGAAAAATAAGACTGATAATCAAATAATTAAAATTCTTTTGCAAGATTACCAGGTTAAGAAGGACATCAATGAGCATAAGATGCCCCATAACCTTCATGCAATGTGAGAAGTATGCTTTCGATTCCAGTGTTGAAGCCAATAATGAGACCAATTCCCAATGGGAAGACAGAAACTTGAAAATCTCCATTGCTGGTACTAAATTTGAGAACTGAATGCTGATCTAATCTATTATGTGGAAGCTGGTTTTGTTTGTTTTTTAAATTTTTTTTGAGAATGCCTATTATATCAGTCTAGATATTTTACAATTTGAGACATCATTCTAGTGAGTGGCTTGACTAAAATAGCTAAGATACAAAAATGGCAGAAATTCTTCAAGTTCTAAATATGTAGCCACTTTACTCATTGATATTTAAAAAATATTTGAGTTGTTATATTAATACCTTAGTGAACAATCAGAATACATAAAAAATGTGTGAATAAAAAGTGACCATTAATATGTGATAAATTAATAAAAAATTATTATTAATATCTATAATAATAAAAGTGTAATATGCAAATCGACCGAACAACCGAACAGCAGAATGACCATCTAGACGACCAAGCTATTACATACGCTGGCACCAGGCCAGCCAAGGTGGGTGTGATGTGATTGGCCGGGAGCCTGGCCATTGCCCCGTGATCACCCTGCAGAGGGAGGCTAAGGCCACCAGCCGGCAGGGTGATCAATCAATCGGGGGGCTCCACGATCACCCCAAAGAGGGAGGCACAGGCCACCGACCAGTAGGCTGCGGTGGGTGGATGGAGACTCCCTCTGCAGGGGCGATCATTGCAGAGCCATGGCCAGGTAGGAAGGGCCTATGTCTTTAGGGCAATCCATCATGAGCTCCCAGACTGTTGAGAGGGCACAGGCTAGGCTGAGGGACCCCCCCCACCAACTGCACAAATTTCATGCACTGGGCCTCTAGTATATGATAGTATTACCGGTAAACAAGTTAAAAAAAAAAAACACCCCGGTATTAAAGAATGAAGCTCTAATAAAACAAGCCCTATGAATTATTTTATTTTTCATAAGTTTTAATCTTGCATATTTAGTGAAGCAAAATAAAATGCATATGTTAACAATTGAAATTTGTAAGGTATTTTCCTGAGCAAAACTGTTTTATATTAAACTATGTCCTATTGCAACTAAATTGTGTATAGGAAAAGAAAAGTTAGATTGTTAGAAAATTTGATTTAGTGTTCTAAATTTTTGGATATGCCTCTTTACATACTAACACTCATTCCCAAATCTGAAGCTGATTCAAAGACAACATCTCTCTCCTATACAATGTAGAAGAGATATTTGAATCCCAGACAGGCAAAGCAACTTGACCAACGTAACAAGTGGCTGGTGGTAGGTAAGAGTAGAACCTTTACAACATTTGGGAGAACCTCAATAAAAAGGTTATATGAATGGATACCAAGGGTCCTAATACTCTTTGTGCATATTCAATATAGTAAGCCTCAGGATTTTCTGAAAGGAACAGTTATTTATATTAGTTGACTTCTTTCAATATTTTTTACTTATCCACTAATTATTACTGTTCTATCTCCACCCCACCCCTCATATTATGTTGTTTTTGTTACCTAACTTGCTTTTTTCCTTTACATCTTTCCTAGATAAGAACTTTGCTTACTATTTTTTCCTTTGTGTAATTTTTCTTCTCCATTTCTCGATCTATTTTCAAAACCACCTACTTCTTGTCTAATATTTCCTTTGACATCGTCCTTATCTGTTCTTTTCTTGAACAGGAAAGTGATAGGAAATGACTAAACAGAAGTGTAGAGATTATTTATTTAAGAATGAAGCTTAGAGAAAGTATGATTAGATTTAGATGATTGAAGTTGTAAGACTGAAGGATGACATCACATGAGATGAAAAAAATTGGTTAAAAAAAGATCAACATTCAAAATAGAACCCACTTTGTTTTTCATAGTGATAACATAACCAATAGAATTTATTAATTGGTTTACTGACTCAAATAGTCAACAGCATGTATCGTAAAAGGTCTATATACAAAGACATGTTCTTTTAAAATTGACTTTATTTAGGTACTAGAGGCCCAGTGCACGAAATTTGTGCACGGAGGGGGTGTGTCCCTAAGCCCAGCCTGCACCCTCTCCAATCTGGGACCCCTGGAGAGATATCCAACTGCCCATTTAGGTCCTATACCAGTAGTATCAGGCCTAAATAGGCAGTCAGACATCCCTCTCACAATCCAGGATTGCTGGCTCCTAACCACTTGCCTGCCAGCCTGCCTTCCTGATTACCCCTAATTGCTTCTGCCTGCCAGCCTGATCACCCCCTAACCACTCCCCTGCCAGCCTGATGCCTAACTGCTCCCCTGCCACCCTGTTTGCCACTAACTACCCTCCCCTGCAGGCCTGGTCACCCCTAACTGCCCTCCCCTGCTGGCCTGGTCCCCCCCAACTGCTCTCCCCTGCAGGCCTGGTCCCCCCTAACTGCTCTCCCCTGCAGGCCTGGGTCCCCCCCAACTGCCCTTCCCTGCAGGCCCGGTCACCCCCAAATTCCTTCCTCTGCTGGCCTGGTCACCCCTAACTGCCCTCCTCTGCAGGCTTGATCACCCACAACTGCCCTCCCTTGAAGACCTGGTCCCTCCCAACTGCCCTACCCTGCTGGCCATCTTGTGGTGGCCATCTTGTGTCCACATGAGGGCAGCCATCTTTGACCACATGGGGCAGCCATCTTGTGTGTTGGAGTGACGGTCAATTTGCATATTACTCTTTTATTAGATCGGATTAGATAGGATAGAGAGGCCTGGTGCACGGGTAGGGGCAAGCTATTTTGCCCTGAAGGGTGTCCTGGATCAGGGTGGGGGTTCCCTTGGGGCATAGGACAGCCTGGGCAAGGGGCCTGTGGTGGTTTTCAGGCCAGCCATGCCCCCCTGGCAACCCAAGGGGAGGCCCTGGTATCTGGGATTTATTTATCTTCTATAATTGAAACTTCGTAACCTTGAGTGGAGGCCTAGGCCGGCCAGCGTGTGTGGAAAGCTTGGCTTCTTCTATTGCTGGGGAAACCCAAGCTTCCTGCTCTTTCCGTGGCCGCATCCATCTTGGTTGGGATAATTTGCATACTTGTTCCTGATTGGCTGGTGGGTGTGGCTTGTGGGTGTAGCGGAGGTATGGTCAATTTGCATATTACTCTTTTATTAGATAAGATAATGTACATAAGAAAATAACATTTTAATTACAAAGTTCAATGAGTTTTGACAGATATGTACACTTACGTATCTACAGCCATAATCAAGATGATTGTGCAGGTTCCACTGGTGTGGCTTAGTGGTTGAGCATTGACCCATGAACCAGGAGGTCAGGGGTTCAACTCCCAGTCAGGGCACATGCCCCAGTTGCAAGCTTGCCCCCCACTGCAGCCAATTGATGATTCTCTCTCATCATTGATGTTTCTATCCCTCTTTTCCTCTCCCTTTCTCTCTGAAATCAATAAAAATAAATTTTTTAAAAATAGGTTTTCTTCTTTTATTTAGAGTAAATCCTTTGTGGAATCACAATACAAAATTAGAGGCAAAAGTAATGAAAAATAGTTATCAGAATAAAAGTCAGCAAAGAACCATTAGACATTTTTTCCATCTATGATGCTTTTTTAGAAGTAAATATTTCAGAGTATTTTCAATAATTTACTCAATAATTAAGAAAAATGTTTTCATACTTTCCACTTCTGAGCCATGCTGGCTGGGCAGGAAACCCATTTTAATAGGAAAAGTCACATGAAAGAAATAGTATACAAGACTAGATTGTGCCCAGTGTGATGTGTGTGTGTGTGTGTGTGTGTGTGTGTGTGTATATAAAATCCTTCACTTAGGAGTCTTCTCTTCCCTCCACTCATGATAAGAATGCCTTCCTCTCATGTGTCCAGTCTCAGATTCCAGGTCATTGATGTGAAAAACATCCCTGACCACACAATGATATTCTGAACCACATCATTCTGATCATTCCTACACAGCTAATATTATAAGTTCATATAAATATACACTGAGTGGCCAGATTATTATGATCTCTGAACGCATAATAATCTGGCCACTCAGTGTGTGTGTGTGTGTGTGTGTGTGTGTGTGTATGTGTGTGTGTGTGTGTGTGTGTGTGTGTGTATATATATATATATATATATATATATATATATATATATATATGAGCCCGGTGCATGAATTCGTGAATGGGTGGGGTCCCGCCAGCCTGGCCAGGGGGAGGGGACATGGGCAGTTGGCCGGCCTGCCTGTTGGTCGAACTCCTGGTCGAGGGGACAATTTGCATATTAGCCTTTTATTATATAGGATATACACTGAGTGGCCAGATTATTATGTGTTCAGAGATCATAATAATCTGGTGATTCTGTATGTGTGTGTGTGTATGTGTGTGTGTGTGTGTATATATACACACATACTCACACATACACACACATATATATGTATACACACACACACACACATATATATATGTGTTCATGTCTTATTAAATTCCTTTCTTCCTGATTAGTGTTGAAATGTCATTTTTCTATTTACTTGTAATATAACCTTGGGCAAGTGATTTAACCTACCTCTGAAACAGCCCTCATCAAAACAGTGGGAATTAAATATTCTATTTCTGAGAATTACTGTGAAGGGAAATGGGTTAATTCGAATAAAGGGGTTAAATCATTGCCTGGCCCATTTAATAGTTCAATAGCTATTATTGGTGCCATTATTATTATCATAATTATTAGATAAAAAGTTTCATGAGAACAGACACTATGTTATGTGCTCTGTGCCTAGTTTACAGATATTTGATGATTAAATAAATTATATATAAAATACCTTCATGTTAAATTAAATATCTATTTGAACATCATAAAAATGTATATAAACATATTTAAAGCTTCAGTGAAATTCCTAATCAAATACTGATGCAACTTTTATAGTTATACTGGTTTTTCAGAAATAATATTGCCATGTGTCCAGTCTTTTAAAAATACTATTTCAATCTGACAATTTGAGTAAATCTAGTACATGAAAAGTATATGTGTGTATATACTATTATCAGACTATGATAGTCTTTCATATCAAATATAAACACTTCACATGTAGTAGTTGCCTCATGACATTCTGCTGAGCATTTCCTCTTACATGCTTGATCACATTAACCAATCACAGAAGAATCTCAGAATTGAGATTTGAAATCAATTTTAGTTGGTAGCTATCATTTTTATGTCCCTTGAAAAATCCTGACCACCTTGAACCTTAGTTTTCTCATTTGAATAATATGACACTACATATCTTCCTATATAATAAAATGCAAATTGTCCCCTCAACTGGGAGTTCAACAGGGAGTTAGACCAGAGGGGGGGCCAGCTGGCTAACTTCCTATGGCCCTTACCCCCAGCTGGCCCCACTCCCGATTGGCCCCCATTAGGGTGGGCCAGCCAGACTCCACCTGTGCATTAATTCATGCACCAGGCCTCTAGTTTTAATATAAAATGACTACTAATTTAAGGAATCTGGTAGTTTGTTTTTTCTCCATGAATAGAAAGTAATTCAGGATATACTCTTGATTATTTTTTAATCATTGTTTTTTTATAATTATGGTAAAGCAACATGTAATATGAGATCTATTCTGCTTTTATGACAACCTTTCAAATTTTTCACATACCTCTTTAATTTTCTAAGGTGCTAACCATTCTCATTAATTTGCTTAAACAGATAGCAGCCTAGTCTTCGGCACATATAAAACAAAGAAAAACATGATATAACAATAATTAAAAGCTTTGTTTTTCAACTCTTTCCTGCCTTTGCTTATTGCAGGGCTCCAAAGTGACATCTTAACTTTAATATGGAATTATCTACGTAATTATAACATGTTGTAATGTAGACACAACTACGAATTGTGAAAATCATAGGCACTCCAAGATGTATTTTTTTTGCAATCTCAATTTCCCACAAGCCTTTTAAAGGACAAAGAGTTTAATTACATATACACTAATGAATTACAAGTTAATTTTTATCCACAAATAAATAATCTGTTTAGAATTGCTTTTATTGCCTCTCTAGTTGTGAATAGATATCTTCTGGAGGCTAGCCATTTTGCTCCATGTGTTACAGTAATTAAAACAAATATATACCAATTCTCATTTCTATAGCATGTAGTTTTTCACTGATCTGTCTCCTAAACATTACCAAAACATTTCACATTGCCCTAAAATACAGTAAATGCCTGTACGATTTTTCTAATAATTTGTAGTTCTGGGTAACCTGAAAATCCCTTTGTCAATCAGAGAAAGTTACATTTTATTTTATTTTAATTAAAATATTTTTTGAAATCATATCAATTAATACTTTCAAATGTTGCCTATTCAAATAAATACACAATGAATATGAAGATAGTGATAATTGTGGTACAGATTATTTACATTTTTGTATATATTTCTAGCTTTCTAAAATTAATATAACTTAATAGGAAATGATATGTTTCAAATGAAAGAATGAGAGAAATGAGAATTTTGGAAAGAAGAAACATAAGTGAGAAATTTGTCATAAGTAAATATATATTGAATTTCATATATTAAAATATTAGAGTATGGTAAAATATTAATAAAAGAAATCTGAGTGGATAGACTTAAAGGAGAAAATATAGATTTAAATCATTGAAATATAGAAGCTTTTTGTCCTTAGTAAAATCCTTCAAATATTTGGTAAAATATTTATATATAAAATTGTTTGATTTTACCTAAGTACTTTATCCAAATAAATATTACTTGAAGTTATAATTGTATAAAATAAAATCATAAACTTCTAGAAATATTTTAATAAATACCTATATACCTATTTGTTCAAAAGATTGTAAATTTTTCCCATGTGTAACTGCAATGAAACAATCACCAAGATTAACTAAACTTGGCTAAATGGAAACTTTAAACTTTTTTGTGTCAAAATAACAAGCATAATTCAAGATGCAACATACAAGCTGAAAAAATTCATATAAAATTTGAGATTTAAAAATTTGCCCCTCTAATTAGGAAATTAATTTATACAAACCAAATTATAAAAGTACAATTTAAAAAGCAATTAAGTTCATAAATAGATACTTTACATTAAAAGTAAGTAAATAAATACAATTAGCATAATAGACTAAGCCTAAAAAATGCATAAATCCAAGCTGGAGATTTTGATCAATTTCTGCCAATAGCAATCGCTCAACCTATATATTCTGTTGTCTACTATTATTCAGTTCTCCACTATTCTGTGTGTTGTCCTTCTTTCAGTCTGATGCTCCTCCCTTAGGCTGTCATCTGGATCTCAGTCTCAGTTTTTCTTCCCAAAGACTTCTTTAAATTATTCTCCCTCTGCCGTATTATCTTCCTGCTCTCTCTTTATAATTTTCTCATAAAAATTTAAAATCCTCCATTAAAGAGCCTTCCATTACTAAAGAAAACCATCCCTCAACACATCACTTTCCAGGTTCCCACCTGTCACTACCATGCCTTTCGCCAAAAGGCTACATGCAGTATGTTTACTTCCTAGCTAACCAAAACCCATTGCAATGTTGCTTTTTATTCAGTTGCTCCAATGCA
This sequence comes from Plecotus auritus, assembly GCF_963455305.1. Lineage (NCBI taxonomy): Eukaryota > Metazoa > Chordata > Mammalia > Chiroptera > Vespertilionidae > Plecotus > Plecotus auritus. Next base: position 49,891,468 of record NC_137782.1, read on the forward strand.
ATTGCTCTTACACTCTCATCAGTAACCTCTGGATAGGTAAAGTTGTCATGAGTTTCAACATATCCACTCAATAATTGGGGCCCATTTCAGATCCTGGGCATAATGCATTGAAGGTAGAATTAATCAAACTGGGAAATCTTAGGATAGTGAATATACCCTCCCAAATGCAACTCAGAGAAAACATCCCCCTCAAGATTAAGTGATCCATTACCACTCCCATCAACTACCATAACATCTGTCCCACTATTATTTCAGGATTGGGGATTAACTACCCAGTCTGGTTGTTCCTTAGGGAACATGGTTTAGAGAGCTTAGAGCCACATTCTCTGGCTGAATTAAACTCTGGGTACATCTGGTAATTGTACTTCCTCCCAAAGCATCCTGGTGTGCTATGTAGGAGTCCGTAGTATTAACATTCAAGGACATGACACAGATTATAATGTATGTATTCAAACAAATTTTAAAAACATCAAAATTACAAGTTATATAGAAATGTATTTGCATGTTTTTACCAAAAATATTCGCCAATCTCAGCAGTAAACCTAAAGAAAACAAATTCAGATAATAGCAAATAATTATATAGCATACTATTGATTAGATATTACTATAAATAATTTACATATATAAGCTATTTGTACCTGATAGAAAAAACTACATCCATATAGTATGTGAGCTATTTCTGTGCTAATTTTACAAATGAGGAAACTGAGGCATAGATAGCTTAAGGAATTTTTCCAGTTCAAAAGAACTTGTTCTTTGAACCAGGTCATCTTTAGATAGCAAAATACCTTAAAGTTCTCTTTATTTATTGCCTTTCAAAGCACTAGCTACAGATTCAAATATCTTGATTTTACTCCTTTTCTTGGCAATGCTGACTTTCTTCCACTTAACCACTCTCTGCCTCTGCCTTTCACAATGTCAGTCTCCTTTGTAGGCAATTGTTTTTGTGACTATCTGAAATGCTAGTGTTTCTTGGCATTTTTTTCCTTGGCTGACTTCTCACAGTCTCCTTGTGGGATATCATCATGCCAAAGACTTTGGTAACTGTGATGTGTGTTCCAAGACACACTTCTGCCCTTCTGGTAGCCTTCCTCAACTTCAGACCTACAGTCACGCTTGCCTGATGAACAGGAACCTCAGATTTTAATGGACTCTGCAAGGACTCACTATTCCCCCATCTCCTGTTCTTTGTTGACCATCTCACTGAACAGCACATCGTATGTCAATTTCCAAAGGCCATGTGTTTTTCTATTTCTCTCAAAAATTTGACAAATGTGTCATTTGAAGTGGGTTTACTTGCCAAATATTTGAAGATTTTACAGTTGTTTTTCTTCTGATTGCCTGTTCAATTCCATGGTTACAATAGAACATAGTGTTTATTATCTCTATATGTTACACACATATATTATGGTGTGTTTTAAGGTCCAGAATGTGGTCTGTTTAAGTGAATATTCTATGTGAGCTTCAGAAGATTGTGCACTCTGTTGTTGGATGAAATCTATAATAATAAAAGGGTAATATGCTAATTAGACCAGATGTCCTTCCAGACGACCTTCTGGACGAAGCCGGGGCTGCCAGAGGGAAGCCAATGCTGGCAGCTGGGGGAAGGAAGTTCTACTCTTGCAAGAATTTCATGCATGGGGCCTCTAGTACTTTATAAATGTCTAAGTGATTAAGTTGATTGATAGTGCTATTCAGCTTGTAGATATTCTTACTGATTTTCTGTCTGATTGATCAATTATGGACAGGAGCATTTTGAGGTCTCCAACTCACATATTGGATTTGTCTTTTCTTCTTTCATTTCTATCAATTTTTACCTCCTGCAGTTTGATCTTTTTTTGTAGGTGCATATATGGTAAGGATAGTATGTCTTCTTGAAGAATTTATGGTTCTCTTTATCATCATGCTGGGGCTATCTTTATTCCTGATAATCTTCCGTGTTCTGAAGACCGCTCTGTCTGAAATGAATATGGCTAGTCCAGATTTTGTTTTATTTGTGTTAGCATGGTATACCTTTCTCCGTCCCTTTACTATTAACCTATCTGTAACTCTAGATTTAAAGTAGGTTTCTTATACATAATACTAGAGGCCCGGTGCACAAAATTCATGCACGGGGGAGGGTGGTGTCCCTCAGCCCAGCCTGCACCCTCTCCATTCTGGGACCCCTCGAGGGATGTCCAACTGCCCGTTTAGGCCCGATCCCACCACTGGGATCGGGCCTAAACGGGCAGTCGGACATCCCTCTCACAATCCAGGACTACTGGCTCCCAACTGCTTGCCTGCCTGCCTTCCTGATTGCCCCTAACCGCTTCTGCCTGCCAGCCTGATCACCCCCTAACCACTCCCCTGCCAGCCTGATTGATGCCTAACTGCTCCCCTGCCAGCCTGTTTTCCCCTAACTGCCCCCCCGCAGGCCTGGTCTCCCCCAGCTGCCCTCCCCTGCAGGCCTGGTCCCCCCCAACTGCTCTTCCCTGCAGGCCTGAGTCCCTCCCAACTACCTTTCCCTGCAGGCCTGGTCGCCCCCAACTTCCCTCCTCTGCCGGCTTGGTCACCCCTAACTGCCCTCCCCTGCAGGCTTGATCGCCCACAACTGGCCTCCCTTGCAGGCCTGGTGCCTCCCAACTGCCCTCCCCTGCTGGCCATCTTGTGGTGGCCATCTTGTGTCCACATGGGGGCAGGATCTTTGACCACAGGGGGCAGCCATCTTGTGTGTTGGAGTGATGGTCAATCTGCATATTACTCTTTTATTAGATAGGATAGAGGCCTGGTGCATGGGTGGGGGCCAGCTGGTTTGCCCTGAAGGGTGTCCCGGATCAGGGTGGGGGTTCCCTGGGGGCATGGGGCGGCCTGGGCGAGGGGCCTGTGGTGGTTTGCAGGCCAGCCATGCCCCCTGGTGACCCAAGTGGAGGCCCTGGTATCTGGGGTTTATTTATCTTCTACAATTGAAACTTTGTAGCCTGGAGTGGAGCCAAGCCTTCTGCTTGCGCCGTGGCAGCAGCCATTTCTTTTGGGATTTATGTATCTTCTATAATTGAAACTTTGTAGCCTTAAGCGAGGCCTGGGCCAGCCAGGGTGTGCGGAAAGCTTGGCTTCCTCCATCACCGGGGGCAACCCTAGCCTCCTGCTCTTTCCAGCTCTGTGGCTGCCGCCATTTCTATTTGGTTTTATGTATCTTCTATCATTGAAACTTTGTAGTCTTGAGTGGAGGCCTGGGCTGGCAAGGGCACGTGGAAAGCTTGGCTTCCTCCATTGCCAGGGAAACCCAAGCCTCCCTCCTGCTCTCTGTGGCTGTAGCCATCTTGGTTGGGTTTATTTGCATATTCGCTCCTGATTGGCTGGTCGGTGTAGCTTGTGGGCGTGGCTTGTGGGTGTAGTGGAGTGAGGGTTAATTTGCATATTACTCTTTGGATATAATTTTTCATTCCCTCAGACAGTCTTCAACTTTTAATGGTTTATTTAGGTCATTCACACTTCCAGTGATATTGATAGAATCGGATTGATATCTTTCATGTTTGTCAGTTTCCTATTTCCTGGATTTCCTTTTTTTTTTTTTTTTTTTTTTTTTTTTTTTTTTTCATTCTGCCTGTGCCCACTGCTATGTTATGCCCGATCTGGTTTTGGTTGAGTATTTTATAGAATTTTGTTACATCTCCTCTCCTATAGCAGTGTATCAAACCATTATTTTATATGGTTTTCCATTTGTGCCAGATGTGTCAGATTCTTCTGCCTCCTTGCTTGGCCTTTCCTCCTGATTTTGAACTTCATAAGTACTTCTCCTTAGAGTCCTGTCTCACAGGTCTTACTTCTCTACCCACTGTTATTGCACTCTAGGTGGTGGTAAGGTTTGGGGGTGAGGGGAATGTTTAATATTCTCCTCCTTGTAGTGTGCTATGTCTCGCAGCTGTGACAGTCACAAACTCTCTCCAGTTTGTATATTCCCCCTTCGCTTCTTTTTCTCTGACTACAACTTTCACAAATGATTTTCTAAAATCTGACTCCTGCTGTGTATGTGTGGTTGAAGGTGTGTATAGATATATGCATATATGTGTATATATGTTTGTGTGTGTGTGTGTGTGTGTGTGTGTGTGTATATATTACTAGCGGCCCAGTGCATGAAATTCGTGCACATTAAAAGGGGATTAATTAGAGGAAATAATTTAATATTGCTACTTGCCCTTTCTCTATAATAGAAGTGTCAGAGATGAAAGAAAATTAGTAAAATGTATATGGAAACCTTCCTTTTGTCAGAGTCTGGGGCACACCATGGGACCCAGAGTCAAGTCCCTGCCCACCCACATGTGCCTCAAAATCGCATGAGACCCAGACCCGGCCAGCCCCACCCCATTGGGCTAGATCCAGACCCAGCCAGTCCCACCCTTGTCAAGCCCTGCCGGCCAGGGGGTGTAGCCTCAGGTCCCCTGGCCCGGCGCCAGGATGGGGGGGCAAGGCCTGAGGTCCCCTAGCCCAGACCAGGGAGGGGGGGCGTGCCTTGATGTTCCCCGTCAATACCGTCTAGGTGGGGGGCATGGCCTGAGGTCCCCCATCAAGCCCTGCCAGGTGGGGGGGGCACAGCCTCAGGTCCCCCGGCCCAGCACTGGGAGGGGGCACAGCCTCAGGTCCCCCATCAAGCCTTGCTGGGTGGGGGGCGTGGCCTGAGTTCCCCGACCCAGCACTGGGGGTGCACCTTGAGGTCCCCCGTCAAGCCCCTCTAGGTGGGGGGCACAGCCTGAGGTCCCCTGTCAAGCCCAGCCAGGCAGGGGGTACGCAGCCTCAGGTCCCCTGGCCTGGTGCTGGGGTGGGGGGTGCGGCCTAAGGTCCCCTGTCAAGCCCCGCTGGGCGGGGGTTGTGGTCTGAGGTCCCCTGGCCTGGTGCTGGGGTAGGGGGCATGGCCTGAGGTCCCCTGTCAAGCACTGCTGGGTGGGGGATGCAGCCTGAGGTCCCATGTCAAGCCCCACAGGCAGGGGAGGGCGTAGCCTCAGGTCCCTGCTGATTGCTCCTTAAGGCTCCTTATGGGAACTTGGCCTCAGCTGTGGGTGCAGCCATCTTTGTGATGGAGTGATGGTCAATTAGCATATTCCCTCTTTATTAGATAGGATGTGTGTGTGCATATATATGAAATACTTTTTTTTCTTCCCTATGAGAAATAAGGGTTAAAGGAGCAGGAGTGGGGAACCTTCTTTTTCATCAGCCAGATCAGATTCTGGCAAGACTCCTTTTTATACTATGGGGAAGACTGGGTGTATTGTAGCTACAGAAAAATCTGAAGGTTATAAAATGAAAAGAGCAGTGACAGTGAGAAGTGCCCTAAGATTTTACACATTGTTAGCATCTGTGAGGTTGAGTCTGAATGTTGTTCTCAAGTCTCCTGATTATATTTGGTCTGCTCTGCATTTCAATTATTTTTTTTTCCAGAAATAGTGACAAAAACTGTGTGAGAGTATTACAAATTGTCTAATATTCTGAAAACATTTTTTCCATTCTCCTATTTGAGCCTAAACTGTTTTAGCCCTATAGGGTTTCTTTCAACTTAGATTATGCTATTAACATGTGACCCACCTCACTTGTCTTTGGGAAAGTGTCTATTTAGGGATTTGTCAGCTGGGGTATTTGTAAATACTTTATGATAAGCCACCACACGAAGAAATTATTCAGAAACCATCTAGAGATGTGAAATGAATGTAATGTTAGCATGCCAAGAGAGAAAAGCATGCATTTAGTATGTGCTAGGCTTTTATCCCAAGAAACCATGCCAAATGAGCTTAATTTTGTGTGAATCCTGGTGTTTCTGTGAAACACCATTTTCTCTACTACCCATTACAAGGAGATAAAACTTACTTTAAGAGTCCCTAACCAGTTTGGCTCAGTGAATAGAGCGTTGGCCTGCAGACTGAAGGGTCCCAGGTTCGATTCTGGTCAAGGGCATGTACCTGGGTCGTGGGCACATACCCAGTGGGGGGCGTGCAGGAGGCAGCTGATCGATGTCTCTCTCTCATCAATGTTTCTAACTTTCTATCCCTCTCTCTTCCTCTCTGTAAAAAATCAATAAAATGTATTTTTTTAAAAAAGCTTACTTTAAGAGGATATTATTAACCTTGACTTCCCTGTTGCATTTGAATTGATTGGAAATATGTTACTTCTTACCATTGCAATGTTTGCTCAACTCCTTACTGTTTATTTAAATATTTGGAATATAGCATTCATGTTTTTCCAATTGGAGGTTAGTTTACTACAAATATCACAGGTTTTTATTAAGCAAAGTCTGCTTAATTCATGTTGTGCTAGATCAGTGGTCGGCAAACTGTGGCTTGCGAGCCACATGCGGCTCTTGGGCCCCTTGAGTGTGGCTCTTCCACCAAATACCACGTGTGGGTGCGCATGTACAGTGCGATTGAAACTTTGTGGCCCATGCGCAGAAGTCGGTTTTCGGCTCTCAAAAGAAATTTCAGTCGTTGTACTGTTGATATTTGGCTCTGTTGACTAATGAGTTTGCCGACCACTGTGCTAGATGAAGTAGGTGGTGGCTGTTGAATTTAGTCAATTTGTGGCCAAAGTCATTTTGGAAAACATTAAGGGACCAAGAACTCTTCATTAAATTTTATTTATAACAAGGGCAGAGGAAAGGAAGATCATGAAACATCACCAGTGTAAAACCTAAAGATGCAGAATACTTTATACATCACGCTGACATGTTGGTTTATACAGAGAGAGAGTGGGTTTAGTTAGTGCAAAATTACACAGGTGTTCCAAGTTGACATCAGATTTTATAAATCCTTATAGGGCAGTGGGCGGCAAACTCATTAGTCAACAGAGCTATTATCAACAGTACAACGATTGAAATTTCTTTTGAGAGCCAAATTTTTTAAACTTTTCCTAACGCCACTTCTTCAAAATAGACTCGCCTAGGCTGTGGTATTTTGTGGAAGAGCCACACTCAGGGGGCCAAAAAACTGCATGTGGCTCGCGAGCCGCAGTTTGCTGACCATAGTTATAGGTGATGTAATTAGTGTATTTGGCCAAATTTGTTTGTCACTTAATAATTACTATGTAGTGATCACAGAAAAAATTACTATGTAGTGATAACAGAAAATAATACATTCTATCCATTCATTTTGTATTTAGTCAGTTATTTAATATTTATGGAATATGTAGTCTATGTCAAGCCAGGAGACAAATAAAAATTGTAAACAAACAGTTCCTAACTCCCAAAGAAGCTTTAAGTCCAGACTGTATAAAGCTGTAAGTACTGTGCAAAAAAAACTTGTATAAAACTGTTTCTTATACTAGTACTAGAGGCCCAGTGCACCAAATTAGTGCACATGTGGGAGGGTGTCCCTCAGCCCAGACAGCACCCTCTCCAATCTGGGACCCCTTGAGGGATGTCCAACCACCAGTGTAGGCCCGATTCCAGTGGGATCGGGCCTAAACTGGTGGTCAGACATCCCTCTAACAATCCAGAACTGCTGGTTCCCAACTGCCCTCCCCTGCTGGCCTGGTCCCCACCAACTGCCCTCCCCTGCAGGCCTGAGTCCCCCCCGCAACTGCCCTCCCCTGCAGTCCTGGTCTCCCCCACTGCCCTCCTCTGCTGGCACAGTCACACCTAACTGCCCTCGCTGCTTGTCTGATCACCCATGATTGCCCTCCCCTGCAGACCTGGTCCCCCCGAACTGCCCTACCCTGCAGGCCTGGGTCTCCCCCAACTGCCCTCCTCTGCTGGCCTCTTCAACCCTAACTTCCCACAACTGCCCTCTCCTTCAGGCCATCTTGTGCTGGCCATCTTGTGTCCACATGGGGGCAGCCATCTTTGACCACATGGGGGTGGCCATCTTGTGTCTTGGTGTGATGGTCAATTTGCATATTACTCTTTTATTAGATAGGATTAGATTTTAATAATAGCAAAAACACAGGGTCTAATGTCAGAGTATATGGCAAAAAAAGTCACATTTAGATAAAGTTATTTTAGCAAGTTGCTACATGGTGGAGGAGTGGGGGTGGGGGTGACATATATTTTAGGAAATACTTCATTCCCAGTTTCCATGGAAGAATCTATTGGAATGATACAATTTGTAATCAAAATCACCTAATGATGCATTTCTCTGAACGTATTCCTGTTAAGTGGAGTGTGATTGTCTGAGTGTCATATATGTATGACAGAGATTATCTTCTATCTAATCTAAAAATGTAAAGCAATGTCTTAGGTGGTAGAGCTTACATAAAGAGGCAATGGGCTATATTGGTCTGTGAGTTATGCTTTGCCAGCTCCTGAATTAAATAATTTTAAATTACTTTTTATGATATTTGTATTTTTCAAGGAAAAGGTCTTACACATCATTGGCAAATGTATTTCTGAGATTACAATTTTTGGCATTTGTACAAAAAGTATTGTTTTGCATTTAATTTTCTAAGGTTTTTATTTTTTTGGCTAGTAAATAGAAAAACTAATAATTATTATATTGATTTTCTTGTTGTTGTTCCATGCCTTGATAAATCACTTAGTAGATTTTTGTACATTTCCTTGGTTTATCTCTGTACAAAATTAAGTTTCCTGGGAATAATGGCAATGTTGATTCTACTGAAACTGGACAACTAATGAGTGTAGGCTGCCTGTCACTGTTTGAGCCAGTTAAGCAGAGACAGGGTTGAATCATATGTGAGCGTTTATTCCAAGAATGCCAGCAGTATGGGAGAGCAGCAGGTCATCCAGGAAAATCTGCTCTACTTCCTCTCTCCCCAAAAGCCTGCTGCATATAGTGGGTAGGAGGACAAAGATTACTAGAAAAGTAGGAATTACAGGCATGGGGAAGTAGGCAAGGTATAATGCTACAAGTTAAAGGCAATTTGGGCTGGGGGCACAAAGGGTGGGTGCCTCCGGACCAGATTGTTTCAGCAACAAGTTGTTAATCTTTCCATGATGATAAGGCAGTTCTCAGAAAAGGAGAATGGACAGCATTCCCAGGTTAACTTGCATGTCCTGGGGCGTCCAACTCTCAGCCAGGTTAGGATGTGCTTTCTCTATTCAGAACAGAACAATCACAGTTAACCAAGCATGATTAGTATTTGACAGAGCATGACTAGCATTTCTTATAACTATAGCTAGTCCCACTATTCTGTTTCTGCCCCTAACACTACCTCTGTGTCTTTTATTTCCTATTCTTAAGTTTGTGCATTGAGCACCTTTTATGATATGAGCTGTAAGTTTTCTCACAGATGATTTTTATCAGACTGAAGATGAGTAGTTTCATAAGGTCATAATTTTTATTATAAATGTATATTATGTAGACGGAACTTTGCACCGCTGTGATATGATTTTCACCTGGTCTTGATTTAGATCAAGATGGGCTTAGTATCTAAGTTCACAAATTATAGGCTGCAGTTTTCTTTCCTTGTAATGACATTATGATTTTTTTAAATTTACTTAAATAATTTTCAATATTTTTTATGTTGGTATCAAATAAATGAGTTAAGGTTTTTCTTAACCACTTTTGTTTTCTGTAAAAGTGTGCCTTTGTGCCCATAAATGATTAAGTACAATTAATCATTGGAGGCATTTGTGCCTTGGATTTTATTTATGATATTTGTGTTTAGAATTTATATTTTTTAAACATGTAGAGAACAATCTGTTTTTCCTTGAGTCATTTTCCAAGATATCTTTTTATATGAAAAGTACTGTGTGAGCTGGGTTTTCTTGTCATTAGCATAAAATTGTTCAGGGTTGTTTTTTATTCATCTCCTCTGGAAAATCTCCTGTAATTTACTCTGCCATTCCTCATATTTGTAATTTTTCTTTTTCTTCTTCTTTTCCTGGATTAATTTACTTAGAAGTTTATCAATTTTATTAACCTATTCAAAGAACCAACTTTTATATTTGCTGATTTTTAACACTTGTCTATTTTATTGTTTTTGCTGTTTTTATTATCTCTTTCTTCACACACCAGGTCTAATTGCACTTTAGATTTTGCTTTAAGTATGTTTTTGAAGGGATAAGCATTGCTGTATGCATGGTCTTAATGCATCTCCAACACCTTCAGGTGCCATTATCATTCAGTTTGAAATATCTCCTGGTTTATGTCTTCTTCTTTAATTATTTTGAAGTTATTTTACTTCATTTTCAAATATGGTAGGTGGATTTCTAAATATATTCTTGTCAATAATTTTTAATTTATTTCTGAAGTATATTTCCATATTTTGAATTTTATTCAGATTTTTTATGACAGTTTTGGTGAATGCTTCATGTACATTTAAGGAAAGATGTGTGCTCAGCAGCTGCTGGGAAACCATCTTCTGCACATGCTAATAAGGGTAAGTTGATAGCATCTTCAGCATCCTACATTATTATTCATATTTTTCCATTTGTTCTATAAATTACTTAGAAAAAGGGTTAAATATGCAAAGATACATGATTTATCTTTTAAATCTACCTAATTTTGTTCCATTAATTTCAAGCCCATTTATTGGCATTTACATATAGAATTATGTCTTCTTGATGAATTAATCTCTTTCTATTATGAATTGCCCCATTTATTAAATTAAGACTTTTGTTTTGAAATCTACTTTGCATAATATTAAACTACACCTGCTTTATCTGGAGGAGAGTGGTTGTTTGGAAAATTTTAGGTTGAGTAATGTAGTTTGGTAATTTTGTCTCTTCCAGAGTCTGATTCTTCAAATCAATCCATAGTATTATTAAATTACTCAATTCTTCACCCCACAAACCCTCATTTTACTTGTAATTGCCCTCCAGCATTGATGATTCTGTGGCTCCTTATTCAACTATGAAGAGTTTGTTTTTCTGGAATTTAATTAAGCTTTACTTGCACTCTTTGCTATTCAACATTTTCATAGAAAATTGTGGTTTTATTGTATCTGGTTATTTCATGCTATTACCCAATGATTAAATGTTTTTCATGTTCTACATCCTAATTGGTAACAGAAGTTCCAGACTCGTGAAAAACGTTGGTAACTATGATTTGGGGGAACAGATTGAGTGGTTTCTAAATGGAACATGAAACATGCTGAACCAGTCATAAGAACTAAACAGACAGTTCCTCATCCTCCTCTTAAAGGCCCTATAGGCCAGCAATTTTCAACTGGTGTGCCTCAGAATTTTTAAATCATGTAATATCTATTTGGTCAGGGGAATCAACCTCTTTTCCCTTAGACTGTCAAATAAAAAAATGACAACACAACAATAGCCATCCAGTGTGAATAAATCAAAATTACACCTGTTTTTTGTCAGATCAGCAAAAAGGAAATGTGTTGGTGTGCCACAGGATTTTAGTAATATATGTGTGCCATGAAATGAAAAATGTTGAACATCGCTGCTATAGGAAATATAGTTGGTTTAATTAACTCTTGCTTCATTGTGGTTTCAACATACAAATATTGGAATATAATTCCATGTTGAAAGAGTCAGTATGTGATTAAACTCAGCAGCTGGATGTAAGTTCTTTTCTGAGTTTGGCACACAGCCCTGTTTGAGAAGGCTGGGGTGTGAATGGGATGGAATTTTGTTGCAGAAGCAGCACATGCAGGCAGGTACACACCTAACCTAACAGAAACATGTGTGAGTTGAGAGAATCCTGGTAACTTGAAGGGTACTGGAAATCCCAGGGAGTTTATCACTCAACATTTCTTCTTTTCTTTCCCCCATATATCAGGCTTATTTTTAACTTCATTTTATGATTTTTTTCCACTGGAAACAATGAACATACATATTGTGCCACTGCTTCCTGACAGCCAGTGATTTCCAAATTTGATCCAAAATTAATTAACAGGTCTCTCAACTCTATTCTCTAAGAAGTCCAGGGACTCAGATAAAAAAAAAATCCCACTTTTTTTTCACCTGGTTGTTGGAATAAAGAAATTCATTGCTATGTTTTCTCTGTAATAGAACTTAAGATCCCTGCAGTGATTCGTATGATTCAAATTGAGGGTGTATTACATCTTGCTGTAGAAAATCCCCACAGATTAATAGAAGCCTGGTGAGTTTCACTTTCACTAGAAATAGCAACTATGGCCAGCAAAGAACTTGAGGTTAAGTCATTAATTTATTCAGTGATAGATGAGTCCTGGCACCAGAGGCTGAACAGGGAGTACTGTCCTTCGGATTTGCAATTGTTTATGCAGCATGGCCCTTCCATCACCCATTTCCTTCGTTGAGACACACAAAGAGACTCTGCTTCAGAGGATGGCGTAGAGCAGAGAATATCTGTTCTGCTTTGTTGGACCAGAAAATGATACGAAGATCAAAATAACCAGGAAGATTGTGAATCAAATAGAGTGGCAGAGTTTTGTAATGCAGATAACAGATTCTGAATACGTCACTAAGCAAGCAGGAGGGGCCAGTTCAGAAAGCCAGAGTACAAAGTCAACTTTGGAAAACTCCCAAGTAAATAGAAACAGAGGATGACAGTTCAGATAGGCAGGTGGAAAGGCAATTTTTGATTAATATAGGACACTGACTGGTAAGATTTATCTGCACTATTTGTATGATGCATTGCCAAGCCAGCTCTGATAAAAGAACTAGGAACGGGGTATACAGAAATGGGTTGACACTGCAATAAATAGAATTAAAATATTTCCTTGTTATCCTTGCTGGACAAATTGGCCGCACATAATTAAATTATACTGGACCATCATGAAGTGATTCCAAAATTTTTATGTCATGCCAAGAACTTATTATGGACTTCTGCTATAAAATCTATGCTGGAAACATTTCAATGCATGAACATTTGTCCATGCTTTTGCTCTTGGGATTAGAAGAAAATCTGAAACGGGAAAACAGAAAAGGATTATAAACAAAGGGGTTAGTTGTTTTCTGTAGCTTTCTTGTTGTCCTTTTCCTTAAGTGCCATATATTTATCTACATATTTAAGAGAAATAGGAAAATATATATTTCAGAGCCTTCAGAAAGGAAATCCAGGTGTCATTGAGGCAAATAAGTTAGTGTTGTATTCATGTATGTGTGCTTTATTCAAAGTTGCTTGTTTCCATTAAATTCTATTTGTTTCCTTTCTCTTCCATCCTTTCTTTTTGTTTTATTTGTTTATTTTTTACTAGAGGCCCGGTGCATGAAAATTCATGCACTGGAGGGGGATCCCTCAGCCTGGCCTGCCCCCTCTCACAGTCTGGGAGCCCGCAGGGGCAGGAGGCAACCTGGTGATCAGGGGAAGGTGACACCCCCATCACACCTCTGCTGCCGCCACTGCCGACAGCGCAAGCCTCGGCCGGCCCTGGTTACCTGAGCCTTGGGTGGCCCTGGGATGCTGGGCAGCTGCCATCTGAGTCTTGCCTATGCCTTGGGCCAGCCCTGGGCAGCTGGGGAGCTGAGGGAACTGGGGGACTCCAGAGGCAGGTGTGTGGCAAGGCTGGGCCTGCCTGCTGCCCCAGCGGGGCTGAGCAACTGGGTGCCGCCATCTTGTGTCTATGGGCACTGCCATCTTTGAGGGCGGAGTAGTCAATTAGCATATTCCCTTCTTATTGGCTGTAGGCGCTGCCACCTTTGCAATGGCGTGAGGGTCAATTAGCATATTCCCTCTTTATTAGATAGGATTTTTCAAGTAACTTTGAGACAGGACAAAAATACGTAAAAAGATAGGAAGTAGATGCTCTGACTGATGCAGACATAGGCTGTGAGCACCACCCACACTTTCATCATTTGTCCATGGTGTGCTAATCCATTAGGTATTTTAGTGGGATCTTTGGTACATAATCTGAGAACCACTGCATTTGAGGAGTATCATAAACTGTAATCTAGGTTTAGGTGGCTAGACAACAAAAAATAAAGCATGTTTTAAGGTCAGATAGAAAATCAATTCAAGAAGAATAGACAAGGGAAACTAAGACCAACATAGCCTGATACAGGAAGCCCCAGCAGGGTGGCTTGGTTGGTTGGAGCATTGTCCCATACACCAAAAGATGGTAGGTTTGATGTTTGCTTCCCAGTCAAGGCACATACCTAGGTTGTGGGTTCCATCCCAGTCAAGAGGAGGCGACCGATTAACTGATCTCTCTCTCTCTCTCTCTCTCTCTCTCTCTCTCTCTCTCTCTCTCTCTCTCTCTTTCTCCTCTCTCTCTCTCTCTCTCTCTCTCTCTTTCTCCTCTCTCTCTCTCTCTCTCTCTCTCTCTCTCTCTCTCTCTCTCTCTCTCTTTCTCACTGTCACTCTCAAATCAATAAACATATCCTCAGGTAAGGATTTTAAAAAAAGTTATCAGGCAGTTAAATGCAGAAACAAACCCTTCATCTATGGTAAGTGAATTGATTCTCTCTGAGAGCTCTTAATATAACCTCTAGTATGAACATGACTACAGAAAATCAAAAAGAGAATCAATTTAAGGACACATTTATCTAAATATTCATTTGAAATTAGTTGTGTCTTATGTCTTAATAACTGTCAATTATAGAACAGTATTTAGTTTGACCATAATACTGTTTTATTTCTTCTCTACCATATCTTGGGGCATTTTTCAGTTCCCTCTAAGGGAAAAATCTCTGGTTTTTATTGTTTATTATTTCTGTTCCTTGGGGTTTGTTTTTTAGTGTGTGTGTGTGTATTTTTTTCCTTTTGTTATAAAGGCATGTGAACTGGGAGGAAAAGGATTTACCAAAATTGTATTTATTCCTACACAGTGCTATATAACTTCTATGTTGACAAGATTTGACACACATACATTTTTTGCACACAGATTACTAAGCTTAAATGGGCAGGTGAAGTAGAAAACAAATCTTTAATTTTCAAGTGGGAAAATCAAACTAAGGCATAATGTAATATTTTTCTGGTCTTTAAGATGTTCTTTACTGGTCTCTGTATTGTCAGTTTTCAAAAACAATAAATTTGTGGTCATTAAGCAGGCAGAAAGCCTTATTTTTTCAAAGACTTTAAACATGCAGGATGTTTTCTGAATTATTCTTCAAATTACTTTAAATGATCCATTCAATATTTCAGTGGCAGGTTCTTTATAAAATATTCATGAATTGGGAAACAACCTTTTTATAGATAACTAGGGGCCCAGTGAACGAATTTGTGCACCTTGAAAGGAACTGTGGGTCGTGAGGCTGCAGTGGGCACAGGGGTGGGTCTCAGCCCATACTCTGTGCCCCTGCTGCGGCCCCCGGTCCCCTGTCTGCCGGCAACACCACTCCCACCACTACTGCTCCCACACACTGATAGCAGCAGCCCTGCAGCTCCTGCTGATGGTGCAGAGCAATTGGGGTTGGCACCAGCAGTGGGGCAAGCAGGGCCAGCACCGGCAGTGGGTGCAAGAGGTGGCTACCAGCCCCAATTGCCCCTCAGGAGCAGGGGAGGTGGAGAATCCCTGAGGGGCAATCAGGGCCGGCAGCTGCCACTAGCACCCACTGACGGCGCCTAGCGATCGGGGCCGGCGCTGGGCACCTGCAGCAGGTGCGAGCTGGGCCGGCACCGGTAGCAGGTGCAAGCACCAGGTGGGACTGCGGTGCACGAGAGCAAAGAATTTTCAGTAACCATCAGAGGCTCGCCCCGATGACAGTGACCAGTGCCCCACTTTGGTCTGGCACCCCCGCTCACCTGCTCCACCACCCCACTACGGCTGACTCCCACCATGTTCTGTGCTCTGCTGCCTGCTGCTGATGCCTGCCATGTTCCCTGCACGCCCCCTGGTGGTCAGCGCACATCATAGCAAATGGTTGTTCAGTTGTTCTGCCATTTGGTCTATTTGCATATTAGGGTTTTATATATAGATAAGGTCCTTTGAGCTCTTCAGTTATAACACTATTGAATTCTTATATTAAATGATTAAATATAAATACACATTATAATATTTAGTGCTTGTTATCCTATCTAATAAAAGAGTAATATGCAAATTAACCATCACTTCGCTACACCCACAAGCCATGCCCACAAGCCACACCCACCAGCCAATCAGGAGCGAATATGCAAATAAACCCAACCAAGATGGCTACAGCCACAGAGAGCAGGAGGGAGGCTTGGGTTTCCCCAGCAATGGAGGAAGCCAAGCTTTCCGCCTGCCCTTGCCGGCCTAGGCCTCCACTCACAGCTACAAAGTTTCAATGATAGAAGATACATAATTCCAAAAAGAAATGGTGGCCGCCACGGAGCTGGAAAGAGCAGGAGGCTAGGGTTGCCCCTGGTGATGGAGGAAGCCAAGCTTTCCTCACACCCTGGCCGGCACAGGCCTCCGTTTAAGGCTACAAAGTTTCAATTATAGAAGATACATAAATCCCAACAGAAATGGCTGCCGCCACGGAGCAAGCAGAAGGCTTGGCTGCGCTCCAGGCTACAAAGTTTCAATTGTAGAAGATAAATAAACCCCAGATACCAGGGCCTCCACTTGGGTTGCCAGGAGGCGTGGCTGGCCTGCAAACCACCACAGGCCCCTCGCCCAGGCCACCCCATGCCCCATGGGAATCCCCACCCTGATCCGGGACACCCTTCAGGGCAAACCAGCTGGCCCCCACCCATGCACCAGGCCTCTATCCTATCCAATAAAAGAGTAATATGCAGATTGACCATCACTCCAACACACAAGATGGCTGCCCCCATGTGGTCAAAGATCCTGCCCCATGTGGACACAAGGTGGCCACCACAAGATGGCCAGCAGGGGAGGGCAGTTGGGAGGGACAAGGCCTGCAAGGGAGGGCAGTTGGGGGCAATCAAGCCTGCAGGGGAGGGCACTTAGGGGTGACCAGGCTGGCAGAGGAGGGAAGTTGGGTGCGACCAGGCCTGCAGGGAAAGGTAGTTGGGAGGGACCCAGGCCTGCAGGGGAGGGCAGTTGTGGGGGACCAGGCCTTCAGGGGAGAGCAGTTGGGGGGGACCAGGCCTGCAGGGGAGGGCAGTTAGGGGTGACCTGGCCTGCAGGGGGGGCAGTTAGGGGCAAACAGGCTGGCAGGGGAGCAGTTAGGCATCAGTGAGGCTGGCAGGGGAGTGGTTAGGGGGTGATCAGGCTGCCAGGCAGAAGCGGTTAGGGGCAATCAGGAAGGCAGTCAGGCAAGCGGTTGGGAGCCAGCAGTCCTGGATTGTGAGAGGGATGTCCGACTGCCCGTTTAGGCCCGATCCCAGTGGTGGGATCGGGCCTAAACGGGCAGTCGGACATCCCTCGAGGGGTCCCAGAATGGAGAGGGTGCAGGCTGGGCTGAGGGACACCGCCCTCCCCAGTGCATGAATTTTGTGCACCGGGCCTCTAGTGTACACATATATTTCCTAAATACTTTCTTTGTTCTATTAAAATATTATCAGATATTTTAAAAAAATATATGTCATAGAGGTGAAGGGATACTTGGATTAACCTGCCCTCTTATTTGTATTTCCAAATTAACTGCAGAGGAAGTTAATGACTTTGGGTAGAAAACATGGCCTTTCATCTTAATTCAAAAATGAGCTGCATATGAAATAATGTGCCTGCAAATGAAGTTTTAGTTGGGAGAGCCAGTGTACATAGAAAATGCCCTGTGGTTCAAAGGTCAAACCACAATTAGGAAAGATGATGGTGAAAAGTAGTTTTAAATTACTTAACATTGAAATAAGCATCTAGGAAAAAATTAATGGCCTCAGCAAATGGTTTAAAATACATGACTAGGTTGGTACCTTTGAAACTATGAAGCAAGAATATTCATAAATATGTTCTTCATTTTAAATCTGTGGTGAAATGCCTGGCTGGTGTGGGTCAGTGGTGGGATGTCTATGAACCAGGAAGTCATGGTTTGATTCCTGGCTTGATCCCCAATAGGGGGCATGCAGGAGGCAGCTGATCAATCATTCTCTCTCATCATTGATGTTTCTGTCCCTCTCCTTTCTCTTCCTCTCTGAAATCAATAAAAATATTTTTTAAATGAAAAAAAAATAAATGTAAATAGGTCAAAATAATTTGTATCAAAGATTTGGAAATCAATCAAAGGCTTGCAGAAATTTAAGGAGTTTTTATTAAAAAACAAACTAACAAAAAAACTGTGGATCTTCAGTGAAGACAGCAGATTTGGTTTGCATCTTTAAGCAAGTTGCATAACCAACTCCATTTAATCCTCCCCAGTTCCACCGGAGTCTTGTGGCCCCAGCACCCCAACAGTGTGGAAAGGGTCAGAATCAATTTTGAGGTCCTCAAAAAGCCCATACCCAGAGCTTGGTTACTACTTCATCTGACCTGTGCAATACAGGATAGGCAAAATGGGTTTATACTTATGACTGCGTGAAACACAGAGTTAATTCGTGTATTATTATTTATTTACTAGTGGCCCAGTGCACAAAATTTGTGCACGCGGAGGGGGTGTCCCTCAGCCCGACCTGCACCCTCTCCAATCTGGGACCCCTCGGGAAATGTCGGACTGCCGGTTTAGGATCGGGCCTACACCAGAAGTCAGACATCCCTCTCACAATCCGAGACTGCTGGTTCCTAACTGTTTACCTGCCTGCCTGCCTGCCTGATTGCCCCTTAACCACTCTGCCTGCTGGCCTGATTGCACTGAACTGCCCCCCATTCCAGCCTGCTTGCCCCCAATTACCCTCCCTTGCCAGCCTGATTGCCCCAACTGCCCCCCCGCCCCCAATGCTGGTCTTATCGCCCCCAACTGCCCTCCCTTGCCAGGCTGATTGCTCTCAACTGCCTCCCTGCTGGCCTGATCACCCCCAACTGCCCTCCCTTCCTGCCTGATCACTCCCCACTTCCCCGCCCCCCCCGTCAGCCTGCTCCCCCCAAATGCCCTTTCCTGCCTATCTGATCACCCCTAATTGCCCCCTACCAGCCTGCTCAACCTCAACTGCCCCCCGCACCAGCCTGCATGCCCCCAAATGCCCCCCCAACCTGGCCTGCTTGCCCCAACTGCCCCCATGCGCCAGCCTGATTGCCCCCAGCTACAATCCCCCCCACCTGTCTTCTTGCCCCCAAATGCCTCCCCTGCTGGCCTGATCACCCCCAACTGCCCCCACTTCCAGTCTGATCACCTCCAACCGCCCACCCCTGCCAGCCTGCTCACCACAACTGCCCCCGCCCCCCGCCGGCCTTCTAGCCCCTAACGACCACACCCCCTGACCTGCTTGCCCCCAACTGCCCCCCGTCACCAGCCTGCTCGCCCCCAACTGTCCCCCCAAGCCGGCCTGCTTGCCCCCAACTGCCACTCCCCATAGGCCTGCTAGCCCCGAACTGTCACCGGCCGCCAGCCTGCTCGCCCCAAATGCCCCCCCATTGCTGGCCTGATCACCCCCAAATGCCCTCCCCGCCGGCCTGCTTGCCCCCAACTGCGCCCCCTGCCAACCTTCTCGCCCTTAACGGCCACACCCCCTGACCTGCACACCGCCAACTTCCTGCCCCCGCCAGCCTGCCTGCCCCCAACTGCCCTCCCATGCTGGCCTGATCGCCTCCAACGGCCACGCCCTGCTGGCCTTAAAACCTCTGAAGTCCCCCCCGCCGCCGGCCTGATCACCTCCAACTGCCCCCCTGCCAGTCTGCTTGCCCCCAACTGCCCACCCCCGCTGGACTACTCGTGCCCAACTGCCCACCCCCCACGTACTGCTCGCCCCCAACTGCCACCCCTTGCCACCCTGCTCACCTCCAACTGCACCCACCCCCAGCCTGCTCGCCCCAACTTCCCCCGCACTGGCCTCCTCACCCCCAACTGCCCACACCCACCGGCCTGCTCACCCGCAACTGTCCCCCCAAGCCGGCCTGCTCACACCCTACTGCCCCCTCGCACCGGCCTGATTTCCCCCATCTGCCCCCCAAGCCGGCCTGCTCACCCACAACTGCCACTCCCCATGGGCCTGCTAGCCCCGAACTGCCACCCACTGCCAGCCTGCTTGCCCCCAAATGCCCCCCTGCGCTGGCCTGATTGCCCCCAGCTACAGTCCCCCCGAGGGTCTGCTTGCCCCCAACTGCCACCCCTCGCCACCCTGTTTGCCCCCAATTGCCCTGGCCTGCTTGCCCCCAAATGCCCCCTGCTGCTGGCCTGATCACCCCCAACGGGCTCCCCCCATGCCTGCTCGCCCCCAACCGCCACTCACTGATGGCCAGCTCGCCCCCAACTTCCATCTCCCACTGGCCTGCTAGCCCTGAACTGCCACATGCCACCAGCCTGCTCACCCACAGCTGCCCCCCCGGGCCGGTCTGCTTGCCCCCAACTGCCACCCCTTGCCGCCCTGCTTGCCCCCAACTGCCCCCACCTGCCGGCCTGCTTGCCCCCAAATGCCCCCTGCTGCTGGCCTGATCGCCTCCAATGGCCCCCCTGCTGGTCTTAAAACCTCCAAAGCCCCCCCCTACGCCGGCCTGATTGCTTCCAACTGCCCCCCTGCCAGCCTGCTCACCCCCAAGGGCCAACCACAGCCGGCCTGCTCGCTGCCCCCTGCTGGCCTGCTTGCCCCCAGATGCCACCCACTGCCAGCCTGCTCACCCCAAGCTTCCCCCCACACTGGTCTCCTCGCCCCCAACTGCCCCCCGCAAGCAGGACTGTTTGCCCCAAACAGCCATTCCCTGCTGGCCTGCTCGCCCCCAATTGTCCCCCCAAGCTGGTCTGCTCGCACCCTACTGCCCCCTCGCACCGGCCTGATTTCCCCCATCTGCCTCCCAAAGCCAGCCTGCTTGCCCCCAAATGCCCCCCGCTGCTGGCCTGATCGCCTCCAATGGCCCCCCCTGCTGGTCTTAAAACCTCCAAAGGCCCCACCCCCGCCAGCCTGATCACTTCCAACTGCCCCCCTGCCAGCCTACTTGCCCCCAACTGCCCACCCCCCATGGCCTGCTCGTCCCCAACTGCCACCCCCTGCCGCCCTGCTCACCCCCAACTGCCCCTCCGCTGGCCAGCTCACCCCCAGCTGCCACCTACCACCAGCCTGCTCACCCCCAACTTCCCCCGCACTGGCCCCCTCGCCCCCAACTGCCCACCCCCACCAGCCTGCTCACCCCCAGCTGTCCCCCCAAGCCAGCCTGCTCGCACCCTACTGCCCCCTCACACCAGCCTGCTTGACCCCAACTGCCCCCCCAAGCCAGTCTGCTCACCCCCAACTGCCCTTCCTTGCAGACCTGATCACCCCCAATTGCTCCCCCGTGACAGTCTGCTCACCCCCAACTCCCCCTCCTGCTGTCCAGATTGCCCCCAACTGCCCTCTCCACTGGCCTGATCACTCCCAAATGCCCCCCCCTTCCAGCCTGCTTGCCCCCAACTGCCACCTCCCGCCACCCTGCTCACCACCAACTGCCCTCCTGCTGGCCTGCTGGCCCCCAACTGCCCTCCCCACCCACCTGCTTGACCCCAACTGACCCCCGCGCCAGCGTGATTGCCCCCAACTGCCCCCTCCTTCCAGCCTGCTCGCCCCCAACTGCTATCCCCTGCTGGCCTGATCACCTCTAACGCACCCCCCCTTGCTGGCCTTATCGCCTCCAACGGCCCCCCACTGGGCTGCTCGCCCCAACTGCCACACCTAGTCGCCCTGCTCTCCCCTAACTGCCCCCCCCCACCAGCCTGCTCGCCCCCAACTGCCACCCTCTGCCAGCCTGCTCTCCCACAATTGCCACCCCCTTTCCAGTCTGATCACCCCCAACTGCCCCTGCCAGCCTACTCACCCCCAACTGACCCCCCTGCTGGCCTTATCGCCCCCAATGGCACCACCTGCCGGCCTGATCGCCTCCGATGGGCCCCCAACTGCCCCCCCACTGGGCTGCTAGCCCCCAACTGCCACCCCCTGTCACCCTGCTCCCCCCCAACTTCCTCCCCCACCAGCCTGCTCGCCCCCAACTGCCTCCCCCTACCAGCCTGATTGTCCCAGCTGCCCTCCCCTGCTGGCCTTATCACCCCCAATTGCCCCCCCTTTCAGCCTGATCTCCCCCAACTGCCCCCCCCCTTGCTGGCCTGCTCGTTCTCAATTGCCCTCTCAATTGCCCCTCCCCCCCCCCCCCCCTGCTGGCCTATTCACCCCCAACTGCCCTCGGCTGCTGGCCTCATTGCCCCTAACTACCTCTGCCTCTGCCCCGTCACCATGGCTTTGTCCGGAAGGACGTCCAGAAGGTCGCGGGGAAGGTCTCCTCATCTAATTAGTATATTACCCTTTTATTGGTATAGATTGTATCATTTTCCATACAAAGAAACTGTAAACCTACTTTTGCCCACTATTATTTCCCTGGAAAAGCTCCTTTGCCATTTTTAGTGTAGGTCTATGGACCCACTCATATATGCCTGTATGTTTTGTGTTTTCTTCCTTGTGTCACCAGTAGATAATCTTATCAGTTAAGAATAAAAATGTAATCTTATCAGTTAAGAATACAAATGTAATCAATGTAGGGGATTGCCATAATTTATTTTTCAGAATAGTTGAATATTTTTCTAGACTTTTTGTTCAAATACAAAGCTGGAAGGCAAATAGTCTAAAGACAAAAATAGTCATTAATATTGTGAAGTGTATTGTTATCTGTCTTTTTGATGGTTATTCTCCCTGTATATGGTATTTTAACAGAAGAATGCATAATCACCCTCACAACAAATCAATAAAAAATGTGTCAATGATAGGGGGACAATTTTCTTTATATCAAGAGAGACCTGTAAGCCAGTTGTCAAAGCAAAAAGTATATGTTTTGTTGGGTAAAAGAGATGTTTTTTGTTTTTCTTCCACTACCCAGAAGATATACCTCTTTATGTAAACTGGCATTAAGTAAATTCATACTCTAATTACATAAAGTTGCATTGTGTTTCCGAGCAAGTCTTTGATGTTGAATTACTTGTGTTTGAAAATATTGGGGAGCATACAAGGGAAGAAATAATGTTTATGCATGCCATCCTTTGTTCTATAATGTCCTACTATTTGGCTGTAGAATCAAAACATGTATCAAATTTCAAAGTAAAAGTAAACTTCAAGTAATTTCAAAGACAAGAATTAAGAAAGAGATTTACAAAAACAAGTACCCAGCATGTCAGTTTACAGAGTGTATTCATTTCAGGTGATGTCACAGGAAGCATGGCCAACAATTGAGTTGTACATGTCTTGCTATGTAGGAGTTGCATGTTTTCCTTGATGGCCTCCACCTTCTCCTGCCACAGTCCTTGTCCTGTTTTGTTAGAATAGATTAGGACAGCAAGACATTTAGGCTCATAGAACAGAGACACTTCTTTGCTTTTAGCAACTCAGTCTTTTTAGGAAGTTCTGGAAATCAGTTTGGTGCTTATCCGTGGCTAGACTGTAGTTACAGCTCATTCAAAACAAAGTGTCTATAGGCTCTAAGACATTTGAATCAAACTGTGTAAAAACATGTCCCATTTCACCATCGCCCTTTGTATTTCCTATTAGTAACTCTTACTTTCTTCCTATTTTCTATTTAATGAAAATCAATTTTATATCCTTGGAGGAATTACCTGGCTAGTACATATTCTTAGTGTTATAGTTTCTTAAAACACACACACACACACACACACACACACACACACACACACACAGAGAGAGAGAGAGAGAGAGAGAGAGAGAGAGAGAGAGAGAGAGAGGTCTCTTTACTGCTCAAAGTACGTATTCTCCTTACTGCCTCCCTGTAAAGTGGACAGGACACTGTACCTAATCCTCATATGCAATAATGAAATTGAAAACGAAAATTCTGTACCATTTCAGAATTGCTTCCCTGCCAGGGTTCTTGTTCCAGCATTAAGAAGGGTTCAGCAATCTGGAGAAAGGCTGTGCTTAGAGTAAGTAGGAGTCCAAAGACGAAAGATAATTTTGAAAGGCATTGGGGGTCAGAGGAGCTTTAGCTAAAGGAGCTAAGTTCTAAGTTCTCTGTGTCTCAGGACCCCTTGCTTTTTATTAACACAAATTGTCCTAAGGCAAGGTGGAGACATACACTTCAAAGGGTTTCGTACAGAAGCATTGTCAGATTGGGGAATAGCCTATGGCTGTTCAGGTGTTTGGCCAGTAGGAGGCAATAACATGTAGATTAAGAAGCCCTGAGCTGTCTGGCAGTAAACAATCATCCTATTTAGGTTTGGGGGAAATGCCTTTCAACCATTCCAACAGTTGATTACATATGTGACTCAGCCCTTGTTGAGTCTCCAAGTTCCATCAACCTTTTGATAAAACTCTTGCAATTATGACATGCTGGAATAGGCTTCCAGCATTTCCCCCTATTTCAAATATGAAAATAAAATCTATAAAATAAATTAATTTCAAAATATTATAAAAAGAAAAGCTATGGCAGGGAGTGTCCGAGCTACCCCAAACCAATGTTTTTGACTCCTGTCTTCATACACAGAGTATGAAGTACGTCAGGTCTGGTCTGGCCCCTCCCTCTCTGTGTGAAGTCTCAAATAGGCAAAGGCACATCCATTGTTTTATTTCCTTAGCACTCAGTCAAAGACAATCTTTAGGAAAGCAATGCTGTAAGATGATTTTTGGTATGAAGAATGGACTGTGTGCAAGTGTTCTAAAACGATTGAAATATTACTTCATGCCTAATTTGGGAATGAAATATTTTATTGCCTTGAAATAGTATTTAAATTAATTAAATGTGAGTATTTAGTTGAATGAACACTCAATGGGCGACTTCTCATGTAAATTACAGTTCTGAGCAATGTTGAAGATTCAGGAGGGGGAGCACATAGCATGGTGGGAATCATAGTTCCTCTGAATCAGGCTCTTGAATTTTTCTCAGCCAGAAGTTGGTATTAACTAAATGTGCACATTATTTTCTCCCTCTAATGGCCTCACCTTATCCTGGCTGACTCATGCATTATCCTAGTTCAGGAAGCTGTTCAGAAAACATGGTCTGTTCTATGAAGACAACTCTGACCACTCTTTCCTTTCACCTCCTCACCCCACTGCCCTTATACACACCAGTGTTAAGCACTTATTCATATATTACAAATTTATTTTTAAACACTCTTTCTGCATTTAATAACTTGAACAATGTTTCTCAACTAAGGGAGATTTTTGTCCCTGGGGTCATTTGTTAATACCTGGAGAACATTTTTATTTTCTTAATTGAGGGTATAGATACTGGAACCAAATGGATAGATGCTAGGAATGCTGCTAAAATCCTGCAATGCACAGAACAGACCATACAACAAAGCATGATCTGGCCCCAAAGGTCAATAGTACTGAGGCTAAGAAACTCTGCCCTAAAGTGACATTGCTTATTTATCTGTAGCTCTTCCTGTTACTCTATAGGCTTCTTTAGGGAAGATTGATGACTTCTTCATCTTTGAATGTCTGATGATATCTAATATACTTCCTGGATCATAATTGCCATCTTATGAGAGTTTAGTGCAATTAATGATATTAAAACTATCATAAATTAGAAAATTAAATTAGTGGGAAAATACATGCTGTAGAACCCTATCAATAACATTTTCCCCTAGTTTTTAGTTCCAAAGTCATTGATTTGGACAAATTGATAAACTAAATTTTAATGACAACTTGTCTTGTATTCAATCAACTGATAAGTGTATGCATATTTATAATCTCTATTCACATTCACATAACTAGAATTGAACAGATTAACTTTATTTGCTGCCTATTTTTGCAAATGTAGAGCTCAGGTGTCACTAAAATAAATACCTCTTTTCAGGGGTGGTTGCCCTTCCAGCTGGGGTAGAACAGAGCTGTGATTTTCATCAGGGAGCTTTCACATTTAAAAAAAAAAGTTCCCAAAATGTGTCATCTGTGCAATTATTTATCTCACAGAGGAAGCAAATATATTTCTTTCACATGTGTATAAAAGTGCCAACCACACATACTTTAGAATACTTTTCTTTAGCCTTTCCTAAATTTAGGATAAATGTATCTTCAGTATTTAGGAACATCAGGAAGTTACAAAATTTATCATGGAAACCATAAATTTATTACAAGAGCTGTGCAACTATAAAAATTAAACTGACAAAAATAGAAAACATTAGCCAAAATTATTTCATTAGAGAAAAAGTAAGACTATAACCTAGTCCCAGTGTGTGCACACACTACACACACTGTGTATGATAAATTAACATAAACTTGCAAGACAATTAATGTAGACAGTCAACCTAATGTTAGACAAATCAAAAGTCACACTTTAAATTAAGGACCCTTTTAAGAATTAATTTTCCTAACAACTTCTTTAACTGCTGAAATTCTATTCACTATGAGAAAGGAAAGGATATAACAGTGAGTCAGTCTTTTTTTAAAAATATATTTTATTGACTTTTTATAGAGAGGGTGGGAGAGAGATAGAGAGTTAGAAACATCGATCAGCTGCCCCTCCTGCACACCTCCTACTGGGGATGTGCCCACAACCAAAGTACATGCCCTTGACCAGAATTGAACCTGGGACCTTTCAGTCTGCAGGCCAACACTCTATCCACTGAGCCAAACCAGTTAGGGCCAGTGAGTCAGTCTTAATTGTGATTTTCTTCCTTAGCACAAGAACTAGCAAAATGTTTATTGTTATCCTATGCTCACATTGGAGACAGCACTGCAAAATTTAGGGTACTTACTATAACAAAGTATGTTCCTTCTTCCCAGCACAAATAACTTAGGGTTCAGTGGATTGTGGGAAATAAAATTATTCAATATATCAGAGAAAAATTTGCAATCTGCTCAGTCCTTAATTATTTTAATATTAAAATTCTAGTCTTATAGAAAAGTCTCAGGTGGTAGTCAACATTTATATTAAAATGCAAATGGAAAATTAAATAATTGAAGGTATTTAAGTAAGTGTATTTTTTCAAAGCTGCCTGACTAGAGATTATAAAGACAAAGATAATTTTTCCTAAAAAAATTTGAACTGTTAAAAATATTGTTCTCACACAGACATTAATCATCTATTTTTTTGCCTTTCTTAATTTTGGACCATTTTATAAGTACTTTTTAATAACAAAATCTTCCTCTGTAAATAACCAGCTAGAGTCAAATTAAGTATAAAAGTTTAATTTGAAAATTCACTCAAATTATGAATGTATGCAAATAAGCTATGGAAAAGCATATATATTTCTCCAAAAATAAGAATTATTGCTAATAGAAGGGGTGAATGCATATATATCATATTAATGTAATGGCCTAAATATTCTCATATGTAATGAACATCTAAACAAGTCCTCGGTGATTTATTAAGACCACCTCAAAAATGTAGCATATAAAATATGTTGCCATTTATATCAATGGGATATTTAGATTCTCCACTAATAAAAAGAAAGAGGAATCTTACTTACAGGAGGATAGCTGAGCATTTTTTTTTCTTTTTAAATATATATTTAATATACGTAAGTTATTAATGTGCTTACAGTTTATTTTGGAGAAAAGAATCAGTTTTCTTTCTTACAGTAAATTTGGTATTAGGTTTTGCCTACAAGAAACTTTCACCTTTCTAGAAATAATTTTGAAAATAAATGTTATCCCATTATGTTTTTTAAAATGGGTAGTTCCCTTCATTTGCCAGAACCTGTGGCCACAGCAAATACAGCAAAATTATTTAGCAGGTGACGGAAGCATTGAGCTATCTTTTCTTCAGGGAAGGCACTGACATCTAGCTGTGTTTTTCCTTTAGTATCTGCCAGTTCATGAAAGTGAGTTATAAATTCCCATCACACTCCCATGAGCCAAAGGATAAGAATAGTATCCCAGTTGTCACTGATGTCAGTCCACATACTAGACTGTGAGATTGTGCTTGAAAAGGTGTATTTCCTGTATGATGACTTCCCTTTGCTTAACATTTATGGAAAACCAGAATGAGATAGCTCAATCCTTGATCACCCAATAATCAATCAGAGCTAGACAATTGAAAGAAGTGATCAGCAGGTGGGGGGCAAGACATCAACTCTGCCTTTTTCCTGTTTAAAATATACCTTTAAGAAGTGTTGCTCATTTATGGGAGTACCATTCTCTCAATTAGGGAGACACATATGAATGAAAAGACCCAGACTCTCTTCCCTACATGAAGATGTTTAAGTAGTTTTTGCCTTTTGACAAAACAGTGATTCAAAGAGAAAGATGGTCTTGGGTCTGATTAAACTAGTGAAATCCGTCACATGGATTGTAAGTAAACTGATCTAAATCATCTTTGTTAAAGGCCTTAATGACACAAAAGCACAACTGTAAGACTTACTTTCTAACTAAAACTCTCGGAGTTATTCTTGGCTTCTCATCTGCCCTATGAACCCAGGAACATGACTGGGTCCCAATAATAACACCTGGCTTTAAGAAGGTTTTTCATGAAGTTTAAGAAAGGTGCATTTCTGAACTTAGATTGAGATGTTCGTGTACTTTTGGGAGTATTTCCCCCCTTCCCCCCATAAACTGGTGTTATGATCCTGTGTAAGGAAACAGGCAGCATCCAATTCTTGGCCAGCCTGGGAAGATTCAGTAGGAAAAAATTCGGAATCAGACAAAACTGGGTTTATATACATTTTAGCTATTCACAAGCTTTAAGTGACTTTGAAAAGTTATCAATAACTCCGAGTTTTAGCATTCACACTTCTAAAACAGAGAAAGCATAGCTCTTGTTGTAATTAAGTGGGATGCTTTGTCTGAAATACCTGACATGTAGAAGTTTCAAAGCTAATGTTCGGATTTGTTTCGTTTGTTTCTTTTCCTCTTCGTCTAATCTTTTTCTTTTTTTCTCTCTCTGAATGAGAAATGCTGCTAATATAATAGTTCTGGAATGTTTTGAGTAGCTTTGTGGGTGATTTTTTTTTTTCTTTGTTTGATTAAGAGCACAGAATCTCTGATGTGTATTTCTTTCTGAACATTTTCTGTACAGACATCTGGAACATAATCTGTAAATCAATGATTTCCTCTTTTGTCTATTTTCTGGTACGTGTTGTCTGCTGGAAACAAGGAGAAGCCCCCATATGAAATATTTTTCTACCATGATTAGAAATGGAGTAATTAAAATAACTATTTTCACATAATACAAGAACACACAAAAGAAGCTGAAGGTGATGCTATTCTAGTCAATAACAAAGAAAAGGAAGGAATGGATGAGGAATGCCATTATCCTCAGGCTTTACAATGATCTGTGCTACTATGGTGATAGCACAGGGCTCCCTGCCTCCCAAATTGCATTTTCTCCTTTGTGTGAGAAGAAAAGAGAGGCTCTACCCTGACCATGAGTCATTCTCTCCCTGGAACAGAAAGAAAGTCCTTTTATTCAGAAGGCACTCAGGGCTCATCACACACCATGAGGAACAGCAGGAGCTGTAATTAGCTCCTCTTTCGCAGTCAGCTGTCTTACTATCTACTTCTCCATTGCATCCTTTCATTCTTGCTCCATACAGAGGTACTTTTCTTCCAAAATCAACATTTATGAACATCAATAAATAAAATTAGAGTTAAATAAGGTCACCAAATACCTCTTACCCTAATAGATGAATATATTTTTTAAGAAAAAAAGCGATACAGCCTTGGCTGGTGTGGCTCAGTTGGTTGATCGTCATCCCTTGCACCAAAAGGTCGCCAGTTAGATTCTGGTCAGGGCACATGCCTGGGTTGCCATCTCCATCCCCGGTGTGGGGTGTGCAAGAGGCAGCCTATCGATGTTCCTCTCTCACATTGATGTTTCTCTCTCCCTCTTCCTCTACCTCGCTCTAAAATCAATACATATATATTTTAAAGGTACATTTGTATAGATCTCAATTCTTGGGTTGGTTCATGAGATATACCCATGTAAATAAAAGATACCTTGTACAATCTCAGTGTCTAGCATGCTGTAAGGACTGAGCAAGTATATAAGGAGGGTAGGCCTGAATCAAGAGATTGAGATGAATTTCATAGATATTTTCTCTGCTGCCTAGGTCTAGTCCAATGGTTCCCCAAGTCCTGGAGGTCAAGCACCCTCATAATGGCTGATGCTGAGCCATTGCCCTCAGCCAACCTTCCTGCTTTTGGGAATCATAGGCCACTCCAGCTCTCTGTGTGTTTAGCTGTACCAGTTACCAGCAGGAGAAAGCAAGTCTATATGAACTTGAGTTATTTACTGAAGATTTGCAGCAGCCTGACATCTAGTGAGTTTACAAATAAGGGGGGATACTGTCTGTCATGAAAACAATACACAAATATCAGTATTCTTTGTGCCTGCTCCCATAAACCCATACACGTTGTCCCTTTTGCAATTTATTTTTTTTTCTCCATTCTTCTAAACTTTTTTCTTCCAGTCCCCTAACTATCCAAACCACTTGTTCAGGTATCCAGGTATATCTGTACCTTAGGTGCCCCTTGGTAATAGGTGAATGACCAAGTACACGGTTAACTACTCTCCTCAATGGGAAGATTTCCTTTGACCATGGTCTGCAGGGCCTTCCTTGACAGGCCTGTGTACAACAGAATAAATATAATGCATAATCTCTGTACATCGTGTTTACCCAGTGAATTTGTGAACAAGGCTGTCCCTCCTCATGAGGTTATTTTGGAGAAGTCACTAAAAGGCCACATATATAAACTGAGACAGAAGCCTTGAGGTGTCGGGGAGATAACAAAGCTGTTCGTTGACATATCTTTGCCTTATGGACCATCTCAGACCACATCTCTAATGCATTGTTTTCCATGTGCAATGGCTTGGGTGGGGTAGCCCAAACCTGCACGATGGATCTTGGAATCAACCAGGTCAGATGGACTGCTCTAATTGCATACTCACTTTTTCTGTAGTCAGATGTTCAGCTCTACCTAACAGGACCAGTGCTGTACCAACAGCTGTTTGAAATTTATGAGTAGGCCCTGGCTGGTGTGACTCAGTTTGTGTCAGTCTGTGCACCAAAGAGTTGCACACCGGTTAGATTCCTAGTAAGGGCACATACCCAGGATGCAGGTTTGATCCCCTGTTAGGGTGCCTGTGGGAGGCAACCCATTGCTGTTTCTCTATTGCATCAATGGTTCTCTCTTGCTCTCCCTCGTCCTTCTTCTCTCTCTAAAAAAATCCATGAAGCCCTGACTGGTTTGGCTCAGTGGATAGAGCATCGGCCTGAGGACTGAAGGGTCCCAGGTTCGATTCCGGTCAAGGGCATGTACCTTGGTTGCGGGCACATCCCCAGTGGGGGGTGTGCAGGAGGCAGCTGATAGATGTTTCTCTCTCATCGATGTTTCTGACTCTCTATCCCTCTCCCTTCCTCTCTGTAAAAAATCAATAAAATATATTTTTAAAAAAAATCCATGAAAATATATTTTAAAAAATAAATAAATACAATAAAATTATGAGTAGTTCTTGGCCAGAGAAGGCAAGATCTGGCTTCGGTTCTGGGACATCTGTTCTGGGACTCTCCTTTTTGACCTACAAGAGCTGGACACAGTACTGATCTACTCAGACACCTCTAGCAGTGTTAGATTCGTGGGGTCGTGTCACATCAGTGAACAAGCAGCTTGTACTGCAGCCAAACATACTGCAAAAACTTTCTTGCTCAGAATCCTGAGTCACCTGCTAAATTCATTGGAAAAGCATTCCAGGTGTAAAATATGCCACCTCTGGAATCCAAAGAGGCCCAGCCAGCCAGCTTAAGGTCAGGTGGCAAACCATGGAAGAAATCAACCTGTACTTTACAGGGATATATAGGCATGAATCATACCATTGGAGCCTAAAAACTTATTGGTATGGCAGATCTCTACATCTTTGTGGGCTTTACTCCCTACCCTCCACAATGCATGTGTCTTCTAAAGATACCCAGTATACTGCTTCTGGCTTAGTGAGATGGCAGTGAGCAAGATTGCATCAACAGAGTGACAAGTGTCATGTTCTGCAGGAAAACAGGGTGGCAAAGCCCTTGCAGACTGTATTCTAGCAGAGAACAGAAAAATACACGCGGCCCTGGGGCAGAACACTGGATGTGTAGTTCTTTGAGACTATTTTAAAGTGAAGGGAAAGAACCTCAAATCTCTTACCTTGTAGTATTTGTATGGGTACTTGTGAGCTACATCAGGAATAGTCATAGTTAAATATATAGACATTTTGTTGACAAAGCCACTGTTCCTCACTATGAACTATTGTAAAGATCCCACAAAAAAATAAAAATTTTTACAGTAAATATAACTATCCTTAAAAAAGAAGAAAGAAAGCAAAATGGGGGTGGGGAATCTCAAAGGCATACATTTATTTATCAAGACACTGAAGAACTTTACACTTAGCAAAACAGATTCTGATGGCAGTGAGAGAGAGAAGGCATGCATCCTACCGTCTTAACGTTCCTTTGCCCTCTACCCCACCTTGGAATTGATCTATGATATAACCGTCCTTATTATTCAGAAGTGGAAATTGTATTTATTCACTTAATATACTACCACAATTGTCACAGTCTCATAGTTTCTGTATTTTTGTCACAGACATAAAGGAATAAAGGGATGACATTAAGTATGGTAAGATTAAAATGATGAGAATTACATTAATTGCATGTGAGACCACACCTACATCATGGACAGCAGTGGAAAAGCTTTCTGCCAAGACCACTATGCCTTCCTCCCTGCTCTGTAGTCAAAGGATGTCCTGGGAGCTACATATGTCACACACTACTTGGGAACAAAATAATGAGCAAAAATGTACTTCCCTTCTTTTTGGGGACCGATGAATGTTCCCTGATTTTCAAACTCAAGCTAATGTTAAAAAGGAATATTTTTTATGTTTGCATCTCTTTCACTTCTGAGAAGCAGCTGAGGCCAGTCGCAGAAATGCTAATATTCCATGAGAACAGCTGCTGTTACGGTATTTCTGGACTAGCTGCGTGCAGAAAGATTAAATCTTCCTGTAAAGCTTGCTTTTTCTCCTAGAATTCTCAGCTCAATTTCACAAACTTGAAAGGTTGGAGTAGGTGAGATGCAATTGCGATTAGCAACCCCAGTCAGGTTCTTTTTCTGAACTCAAACAAGCTTTTAAACTTTTCTCAACTATAATGCATCTCCATTAAGGGTGAGTATTAAAGTCATGAATTACAGTCCTGAAGCCAGAAAAAAAATCTAATCTGGAGAAAATGAGAAATCCCAAAATGGGAGAAGGAGACCTGGAGTGAGGAGAACTATAGAACTTATGGTTACTTTATGTCCATGCATATATGTGTGTACATGTATGTATATGCCTATATATGTGTAGTGTCCCACGTTTGGGCTCCAGTTTGTAGTGAACACCTTTCACGTCCTGTGTGGTTCAGGGTTCAAGTTCAGGGTTCAGGCTCTGGAGTAGGCCACACACAAATGAAAGAGACTAGAAAATATTAATTTTGAAATATTGAGGGCCAGGCAGGAGCCCAACTCAAGGGGAAGGACTTTTTATTAAGACTATGGGATCCACCCATAGCTCTAGGCAGGCAATTCCAGTAATAGCCAATCAGCAAGGATTTACATAAGATTAAAAGGTGGAGGTTTCTTTAGCTACCATTGTCTCAACTAGACAGTGGGTGGTTGGCTCTGACCTTTCAGAGCTTCAAGGTTGACCAGCCTTCTGGGTTCCTTGTCCACACCTCTCTGCTAGTGAAGAAAATGGGCGGCTTCCAACATATCCCCCATTTTTTTTCCTTAAAAATTCTTGCATCTGCAGACTAGAAATAAACATATGAGAACAAAAATGAAACAAGCAGTAGTGGTTATGTTGAGAGGCAAATGAATCAGTCTGTAGTAAGTTTCTTTCTGGGCCAACAGTTCTTTTGAGTCCCAATTTCAATGTCCCAACAGTTTTGAGTCCCAATTTCAATGTCCAACAGTTTTGAGTCCCAATTTCAATGTCCAACAGTTCCTTATGTGTACACATCAGCAATGATATTTCTGGATGGTGGGCAAACAGTGGCAATGCAGGTCCGACCCTGTCTGGTTTTCGTCCTGGGCAACCTGCTGCAATGCACAGCTGCTGACTGCTAGCATGGCAAGGTATCTTCAGCATCTTCCATCTCTGGATTGTTTCTCCTCTTGTCTTCATGGCTAGAGCAGTCCTGTCAGTTTCTCTCTGGGATCTGTTGTTGCAGGAATCCACATGGGCTTGTAATTTTCTGGAAATATACAAACATATTCTCAACCAAAGGTTAATAAAAGAATCTTTTCTATAAATTAGACTTGGGATCCTTTCCATTTTTGCCCAAATGATTTTCCTTTGGCTTATTTTGACACCATGTGTGTTCATGAGTGTCTTCCTGTTATCATTACAAATGAAAATTAATTTTCCAAAGTAAAAAATTTCTTGATGTAGTTTACTTACAAGGTATTATTTACTATCCCCCCTTTTTTGATTTAAATATTAGGAGGCTTTTGGAAATTTTATAATGCTGTCTTGATAACTTTTAATTTTAACTTTTTGCACAAAAATATGACTGCTTTGGATTCATTGCATGTTAAGCAATTTTACTATGAAATGAACTATCAATAAAAAAAATTTTATTTAATACTTTAGGAACAGGTTTTTTGTCCAGTTATAAAAACTGGACAAAAACTTTGTACAATTAAGTTTTATTTTTGAATATTCATTCATTTCAATTAGCCAATTTAAATTAATCTGAAATAAGGTTTATTTTTTAACTTCACTTGTCCTAGGTTATGGACAATAAATGACATTAATTAAACTTCCACAATTAGTCTTTGAGTAACTTTACATTAGCTTTGTCAAAGAGACAAAAACACAAATTATTTACTTCAGTTTATGAGGCCAAACTTATTGACTTTCAATTACAGTTCTTCAGATGTTTGAAGGAAACCTCTCTATTTCCTTCCAAAATAGTTTTCAGGCTACAGAGAGTTTCACTTAAAACTCTTAGTCTTTCTTTAAGACTACTGTTTTACTGTCAGATTTAATACTTTAACAACAATCTTAGTTTACCCTGTAAATATTAGTGGAAGAGATTTCAAAATTTTTAAATTTCTCCTCTTTATTAAGCTAGAATTTTATTTTTAAAGAGTATCCCCTTTGTCTAATTAGCATATACAAAGGGGTCATGGGAGGTCTCAGTAACTTTATTCCAAAAGAGGGGTTGGCCTTTGCTGTTTCAAGATGGTGGCCCCCAGGGGAGCGGCAAGCAATGAGGCCATCATGGTGGCTGCCAAGGCAGGCAGTCCTCATGGTGACTGTATAAACTGTTAAAGCCAAAACTACACTGCAGACAAACAGAAATCTCATTAGCTGTTTCTGGTCTTTTGATATAACTTAATTTATATAAGACTTTGATTATAATTTAATAAACTGATTTTTTAAAGTAATTTAAGTAGGTGTCTTTTATTGAAAAGGCAAAGCAAGTAAATTTAGTAAATGTTTACGTCTGATTCACAAGGCACAAAAGCGGCCCCACTTTCAGCCTAATTAAAAATGCAGGTGGCTATGGGCTTTTTGTCACTTTAAATTGTTTTAAAATTCTGCTGTTAAAAATTTGGCTTTATTTAGAAATTTTGTTTTGTCCTCCTTAGAGGCCAAAACTTTCATAACATTTATAAGTAAAATATAGTTATTTTTATTTGATAAAGCTTTCCATGCAATTTCAAGTATTTAGATTGGTTAAATTCAAATATTTCCTTTAAGAAGAGAGAATTCCTCATTATTAGAGAAAACACATTTTAAATTTCTATACTTTAAGCATTTAATTACCACAACTATATAATTTCTCCCAATTTAATTTAATTTGAATCTTTAAACTTCTAGAGCTGGGCAAGTCAAATATTTAGCAGTTCCTAGATTAATAACACTTTACATTTCTAAGAATAAATTTCAAAAATACAAGGCATAATCAATCAATAGCTTCAATTATGTCCTCTAGGTTTTTCTCATGAGGAAGCAAACTTCCAAAATTTTAAGCTGCTATAAACTACATTTCTGGATGGCAGAATAGGTTCTGCAAGGGCTTAACCAATTGATTTTAAAACGACCATGATTTTTTTTCTCTGCCCAGGGAAATTGAGTAGCAAGCCTGCAGGTATTCAGATGCAAAAATTGTCACATTCTTTAAAGATGGCTGCTGGCGGGGAAACTGAATTACCTGTTCTTCTGGTGGAAGGGCATCTACCCCTGCCTCCATTAACAAAGGGCGTAGCCACTCTTTATCTGGGCTACTTGATCTTTATAATATGTTTTTCAACAATTTTTAAGATTTAAATCCAATTCTAATTATTTTAAGGCATTTACTTTGGATAAATTCTTTTGTAACACAATTCACTGATTTTCTTGAAGGCCTTAAAAGTTAGCTTTTTAACACCCTTCATTAGCATTTTAAAAACTACTCTTTATTATGGAAATGCCAATCTGCTCCTGGAACTAGCTTGAATTTCTTTCCTTTTGGTCAAATCCGCCATTTTTCTTAGACAAAAAAAAAAAACAGTCTCGGGTTTTTCATATCTGTAGCCCTTGTAAAGAGTCAAGTCCAGTTCAAGACCCATCTAATATCCAAAATCGGACTGTGCACACATTTTGTCTTACACTAGCTTTTCTCTTTACAAGTGCAGAGATATCCCAGACGCATTTCTAAATTTTTAAGGCAAGAAGACTTTTTCATGGCAAGAAGAAGATTTTAAATTAGCATACTGGGAGAGTGGCCTTCCATATTGGATTGCCACGTGTCTCCCTTCCCCCACATCCTGCTTGCTCTGGGGGAAGTTTTCAGTAACAGATCTGGCTGCATATCTTTTCATGCCTAATAGATAAAGACAGATCTTAATTTTTTTCTTTCTTTTTCGCTTTCCGAAGTAATTACTAGCCGTTAAGCTTATCT
Organism: Plecotus auritus; assembly: GCF_963455305.1. Classification (NCBI taxonomy): domain Eukaryota; kingdom Metazoa; phylum Chordata; class Mammalia; order Chiroptera; family Vespertilionidae; genus Plecotus; species Plecotus auritus. Next base: position 49,928,033 of record NC_137782.1, read on the forward strand.
TTGCCAAAATTTGGAGTTCCCAGCGAGTTCTTGTATAATTTTTAAACAAAATTTTATGTAATCTCATTGTGGGAGAGCAGATAGCCCTGCCCTCTCCTGCCATCTTTGAATTTCTCTGCACCAGAAGTGGTTTCAGCAGTGAAGTTTCATTTCTTATTACAGATTTTAGATTCCAAATACAAATTAATATTTTAATTTGAACAAGAAACCACATTCCTTAAGCATGCAAACCAAAAGTCTATAATAAAGTTAACTTTATAACCTAATTCTGGCCCATTAGCCTGGCTGAAAAAGATGTTCCCACCCTACTTACAGGTCGAGACTTCTGCAGCTGATCCTGGGCTTTGCTTGAGGTGAATTTCCCTCACCTATATGGTGATCTTTTCCCCCACCTTTTTGGTGTATTTTTTCCCCCACCTTTCCAGTGAAATCTTCCTTTCTTCGCTCTAGGCGAAATATCATCCCCTCCAGAGGCCCCACATTGAAGGCGCCAGTTTGTGGTGTCCCAATTTGGGTGAAAGGTAAAGAATTTTGTTTACTTTATCTTATCTGGGCAAATCCTGAACTTCTTAACTCCAGAGATTAAAAAGCAACAATAGAAAATGGAGCTTCAGGAAAAAAGCAAACCCTAACTGAAAGAGTAAAGTTTTTTTTTTTTTTTACAGCTGTCCTATTTATCTTAACTCTCCAAGGTCTTCCCCCTCCACCAGTGATGGGAACAAGACCCTTAAACCTGTCCCAGGAAACAGCCCTGAGCTAAGAGCAGACAGAGCAAATAGTGCTCTGACAGATAAGAAAAGCAGGACATGAGATTACCGGATGGGACTGTTGACTGAAAACTTAGGCCCTGTCATTAAACATGTTATTAACGAGCCCTGTTGGAATTTCCTGGCGGCTTTGTCCTCTCTTCCCCCCTCACATGTGTAACCCCCCCCCCCCCGATGTATGGTTTTTGCCTATATATACTTGTAAGACTTTCTGCTCGGGGTTCGACTCCTCGCTCGTGTGAGTTACGAGTTGAGCCCCAGCGCGCTGGAATAAAGCCTCTTGCTGTTTGCATCAAGTGACGCCTCCTGCGGATGATTGGGGTTGCCGTCGATCCGTGGGATAGAGTAAGGGTCTCCCTCTGGGGGTCTTACAGGGCTCCAGTTTATAGTGAACCCTTTTCACATCTGCATGGTTCAGGGTTCGGGCCCTGGAGGAGGCCGCACACAAATGAAAGAGACTAGATAAGAAAGTATTAATTTGGAAATATTGGGGGCCATTCGGGAGCCCAACTCAAGGGGAAGGACTCCGCCTTGCTCTGGGCTTGCAATTCCTTTTATTAAGACTATGGGATCCACCCATAGCTCTAGGCAAGCAATTCTAGTAATAGCCAATCAGCAAGGATTTACATAAAACTAAAAGGTGGAGGTTGCTTTAGCTACCACTGTCTCAACTAGACAGTGGGTGGTTGGCTCTGACCTTTCAGAGCTTGAAGGTTGACCAGCCTTCCAGGTTCTTTGTCCACACTTCTCTGCTAGTGAAAACAATGGGCGGCTTCCAACATATATGTAGGTGTATGCATATGTACATTAGACATTTATTTAACATGCATACTGCCTAAATGTCACCAAAATATTTGGTGCACATACAGAGAACCAGCATAATAAGACCAATAATGAAGAGCAAATCAATTATTTGTTTCAAGCATTTTAGAATATCTAATTATTAATTCAAGACATATGGGTAACTTTTATATGTCTTAGAAATAATTGTGTTAAAATTAACTATTTTAAAATCTGGTCTTGACATATTTTTTCAATGTAAAAAATATAGCATTAAGGAGGAAGATGCAATCATTTTAAAAGTGATACCTTAATTATTGTATCTATTATAGTTATATTTAATTAATATTAAATATTATATAATCAAAATATATTTAAATATTTGTTACCTTTTAAAATATACTTCAAAAATAATAATCAGTAAGTAATGTGAACCAATCAACTTGTAAATATTAAGTGTCTACTTTATATTTTGGGTTATCTGGTAACTTACAAGTAAAAGAAATACTGTTCTAAAGAAGTATTTAATCAATTCATTGGGGAAAAAATACATTTAGGTCCCCCAGTTACTTAATGTATTAAAAATCCTAGTTCTAAATTGTTTTCTGTAAACAAAAGTCCATGAGTTCATCAGTAGGAATGCCTAATCTGGCTTATAATTGCTAGGAAGAAAGACTTCATGAATAAAAGACAAGTCCTTGGTCTGAAAGTATTAAAATAAGGTGAGAGAAAATAGAATTCAGGTATAATGACTACATTATTCAAGTGGGCAAGACCAAATGGCGTCAAATGTGAGTAATGGATGTATCTTGATAATTGTGAGATATATATAATTACCAATAAATTTATATGAAGTAGTTCTTTCTGAATTTCTATTTTATAGATGTTGTAGTGTAACCCCCATCTTACAAAGGACGCCTCAAAAAAAGGTCGAATTATGGAGTCATTTATTAAAAGCCGGCGGCATACGAGGGAGCAAAAGCGCTCCAGACCTCGCAGCCCCGAACAGTTTGCCACATCTGGCTTATATTGACAGAATATCACAAAGGTATTGATTACATCGTTGAGTCTGGAATGAGGAACCTGTTTCACGAAAAAGCATTTTTACAGAAGCAGAATTTGAGCAACTTAGTTATCTAAAGTATCTATGAATCACTGAATCAACAGAAACACATTATTTGGGACCACCTGGACGATTTAGAATAATTGTGCTGTCCAGATTCCGGGACCACTGAGTCAACCGAAATTCAGTTATCTGTAGCTACTGAGACAATTTAGGATCACTGTCTGTCCTGGGTCACAGAGGAATGTGCTGCGATGACCAGTGAGATCACAATCAGTGGGATATTCAAACCGCCATCAAGGGAGTATTCAATCATACATAAGTTCAGAAAATCAAAATAACTTTTAAATGAGTACAGAACCCAAAACAGCGAGGTTAAAATATTAAACAGCAATTTTTACCCAAGTATGGTTGCTACCATACTTCATAGATACCCATACAACTCCTAGCTGACTTATTCAGGCATTGTTTTGTTTTGTTTTTCTATTGAAAACAACATGTGGATGTGGATAGGTAGGTGATTCAGGGAAGGATAAGATTGGATTTAGTCCATTACCTATTTGCTGTCATGACATAAGGAGATATTTGTTAAGAGTATGGATTTCTTTCAGGTAACTCTGTCTTCTGCAATTTCTCTCATTATGCTGGCACCTAGTAGGTGCTCAATGATAATAATTTAATTTATTTAACCAAAATATATTTACACTTCATCTTGATGTTCTTTTTTATTTTATTTTCCAATTACAGTTGACATTTAATATTATATTAGTTTCAGTGTATACTATAGTGGTTAGACATTTGCATAATTTATGAAGTGATCCCTCTAAGTCTGTTACCCACCTGGCACCATACATATTTATTAAAATATCATTGACTATATTCCCTATTCTACACTGTATATCCCTGTGACTATTTTGTAACTACCAATCTGTACTTTTCAATCCCTTTACCTTTTTCACCCAGTTCCCAAACCCCCTTTTGGAAACCATCAGTCTGTTCTCTGTATCTATTAATCTATCTCAATTTTGTTTGCTCATGTATTTTGTTCTTTGTAGATTCCACATAGAAATAAAATCATGGTATTTTTCTTTCTCTGTCTCACTATTTCACTTAGCATAATACTTTCTAGATCCATCCATGCTGCATTTTGACTTTCTTAATCCAGTTGTTGGTATCAAGCTCAGGTTCACATCAGAGAAAAAATGTTATCTGTAACATGACCTAAAACATCTGTCCTAAGTTTAAAGTAATTAAATCTCAACCCAAAATTAGAAGGGGATAGCTTTTTCAATAAGAATATAAAAAGAAAAATTACAAGTAACTTATGTAATTTTATTTCAAAGAGGAGGCTTCAGGAGGTAGGAAAATGGTTAAAAGGTTCAGGGAGTTTTTAAAGACAGAGGGTAAATTCTTGTTAGGTCAAATAAATGACTATATCTGATGATTATTCCTCCCATTTACATTCTTATTCAATATTGGAAGAAAGGAAAGAAATAGATTTGCCTAAGTAAATGGATCAAATTTAATTGCTTCCCATCAGGCTTCTACTCCAGTCACTGAATTTGAAACCACTATTTCACAAAGGTCATCAATGACATAGTATTGATCAATTACGTTATCTTGTTTGAACTTTTCATCTTTCAATAGTTTCACCGTTAAGTGTTATTTGTATCTGGACAACTGGTTCTTCAATCACATATTCATTCTTCCATCCATCCATTCATCCATCCATCCATCCATCCATCCACTTTGTTTGCAATGTTGATAATTCTGAAGGCTAAGCCCTTGTGATTTGACAGTAACCTAGTCTTGAGTTCTCAAAACTTGAAATTATTCCCTCTTCCTATTCCTAATAATGATTTATAATTACTTTCCAATATTTTTAAATTCTTAAAATGGCTGCTCACTGACAAAGGAATACATTATTCACCAGGTCTAAAAACAATCTGTGCTTCTGTGTGTCTTGGTGCTCAACGTCAGCTGCTTATTTATTTATTCTTTTGCAGTAAAATATATATAACAAATTTTTCTACCACCATCTACTTTTATATACCCAAATGTTTCATTTCTCAAGGTGTTTCAAAAATCAATAAACCACCACCAAGGTGAATTCTCTTATCATCCCCCAGGCAAAGTCTGTGTACTCCTTAGAGCATTTTGACCTGCCTTACACTGTCCCATGGGGCCATGTGAGTTAGTTTTGAGTAGGTATTAATCATCTCAAGAGCACTTTATATCAAAGAGCACAGTAAGTACTTGCCAGTAAGAATGTAAGAAGGAATATTCATTGTCAAACAGTATGATGAGCACTGGGGAAATTTCAGGCTATGATATTAGTTATACCTTGCTAATTCACTTTTTATAGTAAATTACATTTCTGATAAAAGGGTTCAGTCACATTATGAACTTGAGAGAGAAAAATATTATTTCTATGTTGACATTCATACTGGGTACTTTGGAAGGAAACATGGGCAACAAATGCAGTCCTGAATATTCAAGCCTTTGTGATCCATATGAAACAGGAAAAAATATTAATAGTTCCTCAAAAAAATAGTCCGGGGGATGATAAGATGGTAAGTCCACTTTGGGGCTTATTGCCATAGCTCCAATTAACCACAAACTTACAATCAGGGCGTGACTACTAGGAAGAAAAGAAGGAGGGAAATAAAATTATCAAGACTAGATAATATTTAACATAAGTAAAGTAAAAATTTTATTTTGGAGGGCATCATAACTCTCTAAATATAAGCTTCTCTAGGCATTCCTTGAGTGCTAGATTTTGTTTTCATCAGGTTTTTGTCATTTTACTATATAAAGCGAAAGGGGAAGGCGAAATTCCCTCTACTAGCGATTTCCCTCTTGCACAGAATTAAATGGTTCAAAAATATCTTAGTATTATGTCCTGTTAAAGAAATTACAACTTCCCTACCAAACATCACTGAAAACATGTTTATTTTCATGAGCTTATAATCTAAATTCCAAGTTATACTTGTATAAAGAATTATTGACATAAAATTTATATTTCTAACTAAAATACTTTCATGTTAAATGGTAACAAATACATATTCACAAGGGTTAAGCACTACCTAGTAATATCTAGCTCTAAAATAAATAGGAGATTAAAATCATTCCTAGCAGAAATTGATTCTTTCAAATGTATGGTAAACAACCTTTCACCTTCGGAATTTTCTTCTTTTCAAGAAAAGAAAGGTTGTCTGTAGCTAAAGAAGCCTTTAAAGTGAAAAACAACTTCAGCTAATCCATTTTCCTTTCCCCCGTGTGGATCTGAAGCCCCATTTGGAAGTTAGATTCTCTGAAAGGAAAGGAGCTTTGGGGAGAAGGTTTGGGGGATGGGGGGATGAGAGAAGTAGGATGAAGAGTAAGAGTAGGGGGAAGGGTTTCCTTCCCAAGCAAGGCTATGCTGCCAACTTCTAGAAGAAGAAAAAAAGAAAACCTTAGAGATTTTAAGGAGCTTTAGACTTTGAAAAATGAATAAAACATCACATTTGAAATGCCTTTGTGCACTACAACAAAGAGATAAAAGTTCTATCATAGGAATGATTTGATGACTTTAGCAAAAATGTTCAAGGAAACAGAATTTACAAAGCACTTTAAATAAAATTAAGCAAAATAAAAAAATTGTTGAAGAAAAGTTTACCTATGTGTTTGAAGATTGATAGAATTTGTTTTGTTGGAAGATGACTTTTTCAACTAATAATTATATAGATTTAGATGAATAATTATTTAAGCAATTTACTCTAAGCAAGTAAGAAATTATATGTCCTGTAAGTAAGTTCAGTTTGATCAGAGCACATTTATGAGAAAATGGAAAGAAATTAGGAAGACAGTTTATTGGAAGTAGTTCATGTCTTTCCCTAAAAAATAAGATAAATAAAAATAAAAAACTAAACCACAAGTCAAATAATTCACCAATGACAAGTAATTCACCAAATGTTAGTGTGATAAATTTTCCAAATACATTTTTTACATTGTCAAAATGTTACAAGTTCACTATGTATTTATTTTTGGAGCATTTTCTGTGAAGTATATTGTGTATACACTGCCCAAATTCTATTCATTATTTTCTTTGTTTCTGATTGTTAAGAGGTCACTGTGGTTCACAGCAAAGTGTCTTAAGTAACCATCTCTCAGAATTATGACCTGGTACTGGCAGCTTCCACTTTCTCCTGTGACTACTGTAATTTTTGGTTGTATTTCTCACGTTGAGTGCCACTTTGTATAGTCTGCAAATATGTTACAGCTTCCTCCTCCTGAAGCTCTACTTTGCCTCACGTTCTATGGTCTTCACCCTTCTCTCCTGGCTGACACAGAACACTAAATCTAATCACTGTAACCCAAGCATCACTTGGTGCCCCTTTCAGAACCATGACATCCACTTTTAGGAGTATCAGTGTTCACTTGATGTCTAAAGAGTTATGAGTAGGGTCTTATCACCACATTGTGGTCCTAATTTTTACACTTGTGGTTTCATGTTTGGACTGTTAGTTTGGTAGCTTTTAGCAGTTTTACTTATCTATTTTGTTTTTATCTTGTTCGTTCTTCCATGTTGGTTCAGAGAAGTGGGTGGAATAAAACTGCCTTTACTCTGGTATCTGAAACCAGTAATATGTGAATTTCCCAGGGTTCAATGTTGAGGAGAGAGTCAAGAAAACTCTGACACTCGTAGCATAATATCACCACTCTATTCTCTGCCGATGTTTTTACCCTTAATTTATTTTAACTGAGCAGAAAGCCCTCTAGAAATGTTAGTGATGTCTGAGATCAAGAAGAGATGAGCTCATGGCCGAAGGGCCTGGAGGAGAGGTCTGGAGTGCTGTCTCCCAAAGAGAGGGCGCAGCACAGCCGGTCCTGCCGAGCAGTCCAGTTCTCATTTGTGGCCAATGATTCACTAATGGTTTCACTCCACTGTATTATTTATGGTATTTATTGATTTCAACCTCATTATGCAAACATGGGAGTTAAACCAATAAGAGTAAAAGCATTTCATCTTGCTCCGTGTAGTTTATATTCATTGGATCTATCAAAAATTCCAGGCACTGGGCTGCATTCATAAAGATATGAATTTATGTAATTATATATTAAATCCAGCATAGCAAAGAACTAAAAAATGATTTCATACAGTAACTCTCTCTATACATCCAGTGTATTTATTTCACAGGGGGAAAAAGCTTCCTTTTTTTTCTACATGCAGAGCTGTTATGGGATGCTGTGTAGGTCTTTGTCATGTCAGTGGTGAAAGTTGATACGTTATTGCTCTTTTACTTTAAGGTTTTGATGTGTAAGAGCTATACATAGTCGAATAACCTGAGTCTAAACAGTAAACTCACTTAGAATGGCTTATCACCGACTTTGTTGGCAATAGATCTTGACTGTCATGTGTTTAATGGCTGCCCATTATCGATGAAATACACTGGCTTGCTGAGACATACCACAGGGGAGTACTATGTCTTGAAATAGTGTTTCGGTGTAGTATAGGCCTGTCTTCTTTGATGCCAAAGTGGCCTGGAATAATGTATACATTCCCCAGGTGCTATACAAAAAGCACACTGTGAAATAGCTCCCTCACTCATGGTATCTGAAAATTGACTTGATTTGTTAAAATGTGCTTTAAGGAAAAGTTACCCAAGCCAGAAAATTCAGTTTAAATACCTCCAAGCCTCCCTGCTTTATCTTTGCTGCATCCTTAATTCTCTGTATTACTCTTGAACGTTACTTCTGTCTCAGAAACTACATCACGCTATTTATTTTAATGGTCCTGCTCGGGCAACCTGTTCTGTATTGTCATCACATTTTAAATGAAATCGTCCGGGCGTGTGTTCTCTGGCATGAGGAAATGCTGGATTCATAGCATCGTGCTGATCAACAGCATAATTTTATCCTGGCCTATTTTAACCCCATCCGTCCAGATTTTTAATGTCATATTTCTGAGTCAGATTTGAAAAGTCATCCTGAGTTTTTCCAATTACTTTTAAGAATGCCTAATGAGGTATTAATTTGTATAACCTTCTTTTTATTCATAATGAGTTAAATATGGTTAATTTTGAAAAACTATTGTATAAAATTATGAAGGTTAAAGAAATGTTTATTGTCTGTCTGAAATAGACCACATACTTTAAAATAGTATCCAAACATTAAAACAACTATGTGGCTTATTATTGACTCCTTTTTCAGAAAATATAACTGAGTTTAAGAAAATATTTTAAAATCCTCCCCAAGCTACATCAGAATCTTTGGACTATCGCATATTTCTTTCAAAAAGTAGCATGTACTCCCTTTCTTACCTTGATGATAAAATATTGTGGCTTATTTAAGTTTCCTTGCTTACTCCAGATCCAGAAAAACAACTTGTATTTGTATTTCTTTTGGTTTTTTGGGGGCGTAGCATAGAGCATTGCCATTGCAGTTGATAAAATGATAGAACATCTCATCTTTTTCTACTAAATTTATTGGGGTGGCATTATATAGATTCCAAGTGTACATTTTTATGCTACATGATCTTTATATTGCACTGTATGCCCATTGCCCAAAGTCAGATAATCTGTCGCCACATACTTGACCCCTTTATCTTTTACTATCCTGGTCACTCCCCTTCCTTCTGGTAACCACCGTACTGTTGCCTGTGTGTATTTTTGTTTTTCTTCTTTGCTCATTCATTACTTTCCATTTTCTCTCCCACACATGAGTAAAATTATATGGTTTTAACTTTTTCTAACTGACTTATTTCACTTAGCATGATATTCTCAAGGTCCACCCATGTTGTTGCAAATGTCAGTAATATTTCATCTTTTCTTAGGCTGAGTTTTATTTCATTGTGTATTGTGCCACCTCCCAGTCATCTATTGAAGGACACTTTGGTTGTTTCCATGTCTTGGTCACTGTGAGCAATGCTGCAGTGAACATAGGTGTGCATGTATCTTTGCAAGTAAATATTTCAAATGTTGGGGTAGATACCCAAAACAGGGGTTGCTAGGTCATATGGTGACTCTATTCTTAATTTTTCTGAGGAAGCTCCATACTGGTTTTCATAAGGGCTGTGTGAGTTTACATCCCCACCAGCAGTGAATGAGGGTTCTTTTTCCTCCGCGCACACTCCAACACTTGCTATTACTGGTCTTGTTGATAATAGCCATTCTATCTTGATTGATCATAGATCACACAGTGAGTCAGTGGGGTCACCTGCACTTCCAATTCAAACAGTAAGCCTGAATAAATCACGTACAATGAAAAAACGGTATTGGATTGTCTGTGATCGTCCAATATATAGGAAAGGGGGGCTGATGAATCTGAGATAGTCGCTATTTATAGGTATTCAATCCTCAAAGGGTTCTGTACCCATTTTGGTCTATGGAAAATCTGTGATGAGGCCCCAGGTCCCCCTCAGCCCCATAGATGCTGGTTTCAGTTGCAAACTTCCACTTTGCCCTAGTCCACAATCCTCCTCAGGGCAGCCCACACCCCATGACTGAGCCATATGGATGAAAGCAGGGAGCAGTCTTGAAGACTTGGTAGTATTGGCCCAACTCTGGACCACTTTACAGGGCTATTTTAACTCCAGGCACCCCGTGGAGTGTTCTCCTACGGGAGGAGTTGGGCAGGCAGCCCACTCTTCTCCCTCTTCCTGTCCTGCTCTCTGCTCCTCCCTTCTGCAGGTAACAATACCAAGGACACTTTCCAATTGCTCACCTCATCTCAGACACTGACTCCCAGAGAATCCAACCTGTCATATGTCCAAAATTCCTTCTAGAGTATTTCCACTGCTCTGACAATCATCTACTCTTCCATGAAATGTGTTAAGATTTATCTCATAAAATTATGAGAAGAGAAACATTACTTACAAGTCTAAATCATTTTCAAAGAATCACAAATTCTGACCACCATGCTTCCAACTGATAGGGAGAAGACAGATGGATCTATTTGTTCATTGTTTGATTTATCCACTGATATATGTGATTTAAACTGTATATCTTTAATTCCTCTGGGATCCAAGCAAGTGTTTAGTAAATGTTGGTGGTCCAAACAAAGAAATCAATCCCATTCCTGAGAACTTTAGATTGTACTGACAATGTTATTTATCCAACAACCTGTGTGATAAAACTGCTTTTGAACTTTACTGCTGGGGTTTACATTTGCTATAATTATTGTAGGAATTATGTCATGGATTTTGCATTCAAATAAGGTAGATTTCTTAAAACATACAAAGAAAAGTGCAGTCAAAATTCTAATATTTAATAAGTATTTATAGATAGGACAGGGAAATTAGCAAAATTTCATTGACTTTCCTCATATGTATGCTACCTTCACTCTTGCTAAAAATGTGACATTCTGAAACATTTTTAAAAGGCCTAGAAAATATATATTTTTAAATCTCAATAAAAGACATTGTATAACACATTTTTGTTTTGAAAATATATGTAGAGTTATGACTTTTATAGAACACAGATGTACACGTCTATTTCTATCATCTATTAGTCAGCTGCAATTACAGTTCTTTTTAAAACCATATAGTTTAAGGCATGCTTCAACGCCCCAAATCTCCTCACTTGATGTTAGATACAAACATAGACTATTAAAGATCCAACGTGATAGTTCATAAAAGGTACTTGAAATATTTCTGCTTGCACAAAATGAACACAAAATTGAAAGTCTATTAATAGTACATACATAAAACATATTACTTTAATTTTAATGTACTAATAAATGAATAATCTACTAAATAAATAAATATGCTAGTATATTAATATAGAAAAGACCTCCTGTGAAAGACTAATATTTTTCTCCTCTGTGTCATCAAGTTGAAAACAGTCCTTAATTATTTAATTAATAAAATGCATTACAACTGCAATTAAATATGGCCTTTGTGTTTCCTGTTTCATGAATGCATTTGATTTCAGCAATTAATGAATTTCTGGAATGTAGCAGCATTGATTGAATGGGAACATTCCTAACCTAATATTGCACACAGTTGAGAAAAATTACTTCACCGAGCAATGAATGCTGTGCTGATATTAATGATCTGGTTTATATTTATGAACAAATTAATCTATAATAATAAAAGCATAATATGCTAATTAGACCAGACAGCCAAACGACCTCTGGACGAAGCCGGGGCTGCTAGGGCCGAGGCAAGCCGCCGTGGCTGCTAGGGCCAAACCCCTTGCATGAATTTCGTGCATCAGGCCTCTAGTTTAGACATAAGTCTTTATCAGGAGGTTACTTTTCAGAAGGCTGTTCCAATGATCAGCTTTAAAATCAAACAGAAATAAGTACTTTTCAAAATGAATGAAAATGTTGGATGCAGTAGGCTTTAGTTTGTTCTAGAATTTAGGACAAATATTCTGTCACTGACAAATTTTAAATGTCTGGAGAAGAAACTACAGTGATAATACAATCAAAATGGTCTCTCAAAAATCAAACATAAAGTTGAATTTATTAGCAAAAACACAGAAGTCAAGACAAAAAGGTTCAAATTGGTGAAAAGATTCATGTATTCAAAACATAGAGTTATTCTAGCTAAGTCATTATTCAGGAAAAACACACTTACTGGCTAACTATAATTTGGAAAGCTTACAAAAAATTCCCATAATTAAAGAGTAAAAAATATATTAATTGGCTTAAACAAGCTCTCTCTCTCTCTCTCTCTCTCTCTCTCTCTCTATATATATATATATATATATATAGCAGAGTATTATATTAGAGTTGTTTTGATTTGATCTATTTAAAATGCCCCATTGATTGTGTTTCAGAAAAATTCATCACTTTCCATCCTTACATATTGGAAGGTCACAGCCAATCTGATACCACTTTTCGTTGCTTGAGAGTTTGGTGCTGGCTTTCTGTTTCAATTATAAGTGTAGGTGACCTGGCTGACTGACCAAATGATCCACAATTCAACCAAGGTCATGTTTCAATTTAATATTTGCAATTTTGAGAGATTTCCTTTCTGAGGTCACTCTGAGCAAAAGCTTCAATTTGATTATTCTCTGAAGGGACAATCCTAGTTTTTCTAGAACAATGAATCCAATGAAATCCATGGGCAAAAAAAAAAAAAAAAAAAAAAAAAAAAAAAAATCAGATTTAAAAACAAAAAGTTTGTAGAACTTACTTTGGTCTTCAGTTGCCAGTTACATTTAGTCACTTCAGAATTTTCCTTTGTTGATATGTATTTTAGCACCTTGTCCTTTGAATGGCATCCAGGCCCTGAGGCAGGGGCACCTGGCATGCAGTGACACCTGCTGTGATGTATTACTTCACTATTCTTCAGTCATTGGCATGCCACTAAATACTGTAGACTGGGTGGCTTATAAACAACAGAAATTTATTCCTCATGGGTCTGGAGACTGGGAAGTCAGAGATCAGGGCACCCGCATGATTCGGTGAGGTATTTCCTCCCCTGGCAGAAGGGGTCAAGGGAGCTCTCTCAGGTATCTATACTAATAAAAGGGTAATATGCTAATTAGACCAGGAGATCTTCCGGACAAAGCCATGGTGGTGGGGCCCAGGCAGAGGCGGTTAGGGGCAATCAGGCCAGGAGGGGAGGGCAGTTGGGGGTAAGCAGGCTGGCAGGGGGGGCCAGTTGGGGGCGATCAGGCTGGTAGGGGAGCAGTTGGGGGCAATCAGGCCAGCAGGGGAGGCAGTTGGGAGTGAGCAGGCCAGCAAGGGGGGGGGCAGTTGGGGGCAATCAGGATGGCAGGGGGGGAAGTTAGGGGTGATCAGGCCAGAAGAGGGGGCAGATAGGGACAATCAGACCGGCATGCAGAGTGGTTAGGGGCAATCAGGCAGGCAGGCAGGTGAGGGGTTAGGATCCAGCTGTCCCAGATTGTGAGAGGGATGTCCGACTGCCAGTTTAAGCTCAATCCCACAGGGGTCCTAGATTGGAGAGGGTGCAGGTCAGGCTGAGAGACACACCTGCCACCGCCCCCCCTCACCCCCGTGCGCAAATTTCATGCACTGGGCCACTAGTTTGTTATAAGAACACTAATCATACTTATGTCCTAAGCACCTCCCAAAGGTCCTACCTCCTAATACTGTCACCTTAGGAGGTAGGTTCTAACAAATGTATATTTGCAGGGGACACATTCTGACTGTAGCAGCATGTATTACTGCTAGACTCCTCTGAAGTTTCTCTATCATATCTGGTTCCATTATTTTGTTTCTAAGACATGTCCTTCACTACCAAGGCAATCTGTGCATTTATACCCCTAACTCCAGCACTCCTGGAGACACTAGAAATATATGGTACTCTGAGACACAGGGAGACAGAGCAGGACTTCTTCAGCCCTTTGTGCTGAGCATACCATGCAAATGCTTAAATTATTCCATGCCAGCGTGGCATAAGGAACAGAAAGGGATATTATTGATATACAATTGCTACTCCAGTTCTTCCAGAAACATGATAGTTAAAGGGGAAAGAAAATGTTAAATTGTGTCCACGAACTTCTTAAGGAAGTTTTCTGGAGGCTGCCACACAATCCTTCCATTTGCATCCATTCTGTTAACCAGAACATAAATAGGGGGTCACATCCAGCTGCAAGGGGACTTGGGAACGTAGTCTTTCTTTCAGATGGCTCTGTGCCTCGGTGGAAGTTCTAATATTAGGAAGGGAGAATGAGCAAGCAGCTCACCCTTTGGTCATCCAAATGTCCATGTTTTCATTTCTTCCTCTGTACATAGAACACTCACCTCCAGGAAGCTGACCTTGAAATCCTATCCATTTACTGCATATTTCCTGCATCTAGCTCTATGGAACTGCATTGCCAGGCAGTTAGAAACTTTATTCTCACCCTCTGCATTCCTTGGGCATGAGTCAGGGAACCACCCACCCTATCTCCTCACTGAAGAGAAATCATATTCAATTCTCCAAGCTGAAGACTCTATCCAGTGGCTTGAGATAAAGAGGAAATACATTCCCCAAACTTTACCCCACCTAAGGGATATTGGGAATCAAACAGACGTATTTCTTTTTTTTTTTTTTTTTTTTTTTTATTTTATTTTATTTTATTTTATTTTATTATTTTTTTTTTTTAAATAAATCTTTATTCAGATTATTACAATTATTTCTCCTTTTTTCCCCCATAGTTCCCCTCCAGCCATTTCCCACCCCACCTTCTGCCCTTACCTACCCCCCACTGTCCTCATCCATAGGTGTATGATTTTTGTCCAGTCTCTTTATGAACCCCCCCATACCCCTTTCCCCCTGAGAATTATCAGTCCACTCCCTTTCTATGCCCCTGATTCTATTGTATTCACCAGATTATTCTGTTCCTCAGGTTTTTAATTCACTTGATTTTTAGGTTCACTTGTTGATAGATATGTATTTGTTGTTCATAATTTTTATCTTTCCTTTTTTCTTCTTCCTCTTCTTTAAGAATACCTTTCAGCATTTCATATAATACTGGTTTGGTGGTGATGAACTCCTTTAGCTTTTTCTTGTCTGTGAAACTCTTTATCTGCCCTTCAATTCTGAATGATAGCTTTGCTGGGTAGAGTAATCTTGGTTGTAGGTTCTTGCTATTCATCACATTGAAAATTTCTTGCCACTCCCGTCTGGCCTGCATAGTTTCTGTTGAGAAGTCAGCTGACAGTCGTATGGGTGCTCCCTTGTAGGTAACTAACTGTTTTTCTCTTGCTGCTTTTAATATTCTCTCTTTGTCTTTTGCTCTTGGCATTTTAATTATGATGTGTCTTGGTGTAGTCCTCTTTGGATTCCTTTTGTTTGGGGTTCTGTGGGCTTCCTGGACTTGTAAGTCTATTTCTTTCACCAGGTGGGGGAAGTTTTCGGTCATTATTTCTTCAAATAGGTTTTCAGTATTTTGCTCTCTCTCTTCTTCTGGCACCCCCATAATTCTGATGTTGGTACGCTTGAAGTTGTCCCAGAGTCTTCTTACATTATCTTCAACTTTTTGGATTTTTTTTTTTGCTTTTTGCTTTTTCGGTTGAGTGTTTTTTGCTTCTTTGTATTTCAATTCGTTGACTTGATTTTTGTGTTCCTCTTGTCTGTTTTTGGGTCTCTGTATAATATTTTTTATTTCAGTCAGTGTATGTTTAATTTCTAGTTGGTCCTTTTTCATCTCTTCGAGGGTCTCGTTATATTTATCGGCCTTTTCTAGGATATTCTTAAAAAGCCTTATAACCGTGGTTTTGAATTCTATATCCAGTCGTTTGTTTTCCTCCATTTCTTTCGTTTGTGATCTGATTCTTAGACGCCGCATTTTCACTGCTTCCCTGAGTTGGTAGATTTGTGTGCTAGGTTTCCAATTTGGCCCAGTGGGTCTGCCTCCCCAGTTAACCTGGGGTGGACACTCTTGGTGCACCCCTTTGTGGACTGTGTGCACAGCCTTGTTGTAATTAAGTCTTTATTGTTGTTGGTATCACTGGGAAGAATTGACCTCCAGGCCAGTTGGCTGTAAGGATCAGCTGTGTCTATGCTGGGAGAAGTCCGGTGCTGGAGACAGCCTTATAGGATTAGACTTGCCAAATTGCAATAGCCTCTGTGCTCTGCTTGGATGGGGTGGAGTCTCAGTCTTGGCTTCCCATCAGCCTTGCCCTTGCTAGCACGTGTGTGCCTTCAGTCCTCTGCCTTCCCGGCTCCCGATTCTCTGCCCGAGAGTCCAGACTCCCCCCACAAGAGCGTGGGTCTCCGGGGGCTCGCCTGGAACTGGGGTGCACTGCAGTCAGAACTGGGGCTCACTTCAGTCAGAACTGGTGTTCGGTGCCGTCAGGAGCCTCTCACTCCCTTCCGCTAGGGAAAGCCTGTGGCAGCCTCCCGCAGCCTTTGTGCGCACTGGCGCGAGCGGACTTTCAGTCTTCCGCCTTCCCCGGCTCCCGAGTCTCCGCCCGAGAGTCCAGACTCCCCCCACAAGAGCGTGGGTCCCCGGGGGCTCGCCTGGAACTGGGGTTCGCTGCAGTCAGAACTGGGGCTCACTTCAGTCAGAACTGGGGTTTTGTGCCGTCAGGAGCCTCTCACTCCCTTCCGCTAGGGAAAGTCTGTGGCAGCCTCCCGCAGCCTTTGTGCGCACTGGCGCGAGCGGACTTTCAGTCTTCCGCCTTCCCCGGCTCCCGAGTCTCCGCCCGAGAGTCCAGACTCCCCCCACAAGAGCGTGGGTCCCCGGGGGCTCGCCTGGAACTGGGGTTCGCTGCAGTCAGAACTGGGGCTCACTTCAGTCAGAACTGGGGTTTTGTGCCATCAGGAGCCTCTCACTCCCTTCCGCTAGGGAAAGCCTGTGGCAGCCTCCCGCAGCCTTTGTGCGCACTGGCGCGAGCGGACTTTCAGTCTTCCGCCTTCCCCGGCTCCCGAGTCTCCGCCCGAGAGTCCAGACTCCCCCCACAAGAGCGTGGGTCCCCGGGGGTTCGCCTGGAATCGGGGTTCACTGCAGTCAGAACTGGGGCTCACTTCAGTCAGAACTGGGGTTTTGTGCCGTCAGGAGCCTCTCACTCCCTTCCGCTAGGGAAAGCCTGTGGCAGCCTCCCGCAGCCTTTGTGCGCACTGGCGCGAGCGGACTTTCAGTCTTCCGCCTTCCCCGGCTCCCGAGTCTCCGCCCGAGAGTCCAGACTCCCCCCACAAGAGCGTGGGTCCCCAGGGGCTCGCCCGGAATAGGTGTTCAGTGCAGTCAGAACTGGGGTTCAATGCGGTCGGGGGCTCCCTTCCCCCTTCCGCCAGAGAAAGCCAGCCAGGCACTCCGCCGCCCTTCCTCTCTGCGTGCACAAAGACCCTTTGCCGTACCTCCAATTCTCTGTGAGCTTTTCTCCTTCCTTCTAGTTGTAGAATTTTCACTCAGTCAGCTTTCCTGCGGTTCTGGATGGTGTCCGTTCTGTCTTTTAGTTGTAGTTTTGAAATTGTTGTGCGAGGCAGCAGTTTAGGTGTTTACCTATGCCGCCATCTTGGTTTCTCCAAACAGACGTATTTCTAAAGATAATTTCTTTCCAACCTTTTACTCTTAATATAAGTAATATGTGTGAAGTCATGTAAGCAGTTTTAGGTTTTCACATCTTACAAGGTCTCTAAGGTGGTAATCTCATTTCTCACACATTGCTATCAGATATCCATCACGCTTTAGTGTGTTAGTTACAGAGTCTATGATAACATCCTATTATGTATTTATTGGTTTACTATTTTGAGATTAACCGAATATTTTTCTGATTTTTTGGGGGTGGGGGTGTTCTTTTACTTGGAGGGATACAGGTAGCTAAGCCTATTTTCCATAAAAAACATTTTAACAGCATCAAAACAAAGCTGCAGGCTTCCTCTTTCAAAAGCATCTCTGCTTGGCAGCATTCTGTTCGCTGGAAGAAACAGTGGTGTTCACTGAACATTCCAGCTGCTTACCACCTCACCTAGCATCTTTGTAGTTGGGCATGGCCAAGTGGCCCATTCCATCCCAAATAATCTGACATAAAACGACGTGTGTCACTAATAAACTGAAATGTGTCACTAATTAACTGAAACTTCTTTTTTAAGGCAACACGTGACCCTCTAGTTCTCCCTTTCTCTCAGAGACTGAAAAGTCTGTTTCCAGATTACGTGGTTTAAGAAAATTGGGATATTATTCAGGTAGCTTTGTCCTTCCTACCATAGTGGATATTTAGAACACAAAAGAAAAGTCTTTTTTTTTTTTTTTATTTAAGTCACTGGGGTTTGGAGTTTTGCCTGGCCTAGTCCAATTAATACAGTTTCTAGAAGGTCATTAAAACTGAGGGGAGAGTTCAGGAAAAGCCAGCTTATGTACAAGTTGGGCTTTTGGGAAAAGGTTCTATATTTATAGTCCCTGCAACTACATCTTAGACCAAGAATCCTTATAACAGAAACTTCAGAGAGTTGAAGACTCTAAGAGAAGGAGGGGAGTGGGGGGACCCATGCTCAGATAAAGATCAGAAAAATGTTAAGACTCAAATATTAAAAACAATACCATGATTCTAGGCAAAAGGATCTCTGTCAGCTCTGGTCCTCCAAGAAGCAAACACCAAGATGGAATTAAACATGCAAGAGATTTACTGAGAAAAAATTCCTGTAAAGGATAAGGGGGGAGACTCAGAAGTCCATACGGAGAGCCTTTGACAATGAGTCCATTCTGACATCTGTGAAATGACAGGGAGCAAGGAGGATTGGGCCAGATAATCTTAGACTTAAAACTATTCTAAAACTTATCTGTCAGACCAATGCAGAGTCCCCAGGGCAAAGTTTCCTCTAGAAGAGTCCTGCCTCCTACAGGAATGGGCCAGCACTAATACCTGTAGAGTATGGGGTCATTGATTGTGGGTATGGAAGGGAGTGAAAGAATCCCTGATGTGAATGACCTGTGCTCCCTGCGGCAAGGCTCTTTAAAAAAAAAATTATTATTCAATTACAGTTTACTCGTAATATTATTTTGTACTAGTTTCAGGCTCTCCAAGGAGATCTGAAAGGCTCAGTCCAGGCATGCCACAGTCCACCCCTTGTGCCAACAGAGTCCATTTCCATGTATCTTCAGGAAGCATGTCTTCTAAGTCTCTCGTGGCCCCTTTTGGTCTGCAGGAAATTTAAAAGAGGAATATTAGTAAGATGATCTATAGCCACTCTTACTGAAGACAAAACTGGTACTCATTTTCTCCCTTCTCTACTATTCATGCTAAATATTTCTCAGCTATTAACTCCGTAGGTCTTGATGACTTAAGTATTGGGCTGATTCAGTCACTTATTCCTGAGAGTTCTGGGCCCTAAGTAATCCTACAGCAGATCCTCAAATAATGTCCTTTCATCCAAAGTTATTTTGTTATAGTTGATGAGATGCTGTGGGAACTTAACTCAATTATCTTTGGTAGTCCATTTGTTGTAAAGTGAATCTTCCAGTTAGATATGATAGTGTGAATCAAACATCCATAAACCTTCAGAGAATAGTGCTGGCTGAGGCTTTGCAGGAAGGAAAGGCATTCATATTCAGAATAAGTATCTATACCGGAGGAGTTACTAATGGACCTTAGAGGATGGAGGTTCATTGTAATTAACTTGCCACTAAGTGGCCCATTGTATTGTTGTATCTATAAGTGTCATTAAGGATTATCAAAATCTGTGTCAAAAGTATAGTGATCTTACTTGAAAATGAAATAAAAAGTAGAAATGTAACCCACTGAATAAAATTATTGTAATCAAGTCATTGGCATAATACTAGTGTTCCAAAAACTTCCAATTTTTTATTTTTATTTTTATGCTTATATTTAAATATCTATTTGATGTTGCTAGAGAAAATTTTGTGATCACTCCAATTTTCCCATAGGGTCATAATGGTGGAGGAATATCTTATATTCCCCTGGTCTTTAACTGTTCTCTAGTTTTGAACAATTGCATATGACTTAACTTTATTACTCTACAATATGTTTTTAAAAACCTGAGGCCTTTATAGCTTCTGATCTCTTCTCCTACTGCTTCCTCTCAAGTGTAGACAAGCCCTATCTTCTTCAGGTCACCACTCATGCGAAGTTATTGTGATTCAGGGATCCCTCTGATGATTAGAGAGCCTCTCTGTGAAGCCTGCCTGCTACCAAGTGGCCCTGGCCTTTTGCTTGATTCTTTTTCAAGACAGTTTTCCCAAATCTATCTCTTCTCTCAGAAATATCTTTTACCAAAAATAAGAGAGAGAGAGAGAGAGAGAGAGAGAGAGAGAGAGAGAGAGAGAGAGAAAGTATTTTTCCTTAAAAAAATTCTGCAAGGAAAAAGGAAGATCCATTTCTACTCTTTATTTGGAGCAACTAGCACACATTGCCTTCAATTTTCCCATCAAGAATAACCCAGAACTTCTCATTCTTTGTTAAAAACCAAGATGGCTACTCATGTGTTTTTCCTCTAAAAATAAGTTTCTAGCCCAAATTTCTATACTGAGAGACATAAAGTGGTGTAAGAAACTCTGAAATGGCATTTTTTCTTTCATTTTTCCTGGCTACATCCCAATGATCATCCTCATTTTCTTATAGTAGTTTCTGTGAATAGAAGTCAGGACATACTCTTTTGTCCAGGGCATATGGCCTTTCTTTTAACTTATTTTTACTCATCTATATATATATAAACCTAAGCAACCAGCTGACCCACTGACTGGCCAGTAGCTATGATGTGCACTGACCACCAGGGGGCAGACACTCAATGAAGGAGCTGCCGAGCTGTGGTCACTTGGCAGCAGTGGTTCTCAGGTGATGCACCCGGAACCAGAGAGGACAGAGTCCAATTTCGGGGTGCGTCACCCGAGAACCACTCTCTCACAATCCAGGGTGCCTCGGGGAATGTTGGAGAGCTGGTTTTGGCCCAATCTTCATAAGCCAGGCTGAGGGACCCCATCAGTGCACAAATTTGTGCACTGGGCCTCTAGTCTTTAATAAAAGTTCTCTTCCTGCAAATTTCTGGGCCTTATTTTTGTTTCTTTGACACTGAGAAAAATATATAGTATCAGTACCCCCTGAATAAAATATCTTCTGTGTTTTAAATATCTTTGACTAATTATATATACACACACAAAGAGGGATATTTTGGACTTTGTCAAAGACACCTGTGGGGAAGATAGAATGGATATTTCCATGGACAAGCTGGGCTGCTACAAAGGAGAGGTTTCATTAATTCTAGAATTGTCTACAGACTTGGATATGTGGGTGTAGTAAGTAATTGGTCTATCTTAACTGGTTCTTGTCATAAAAACCCACCTTTTTTACTGAATTTCCAAGCGGTGTCTCTGTAATCTTTAACTACCACACACCCCTTATTTTTGAGCTATTCTGACAAGGAAACCACCATTGTAAGCAAATGGTCTCTCACTAACCAAATGTACTACAAGATGTGTTAGGATGAAAAGAACACTTAAAGAGAAAGGATGTACAAGGCAAGGATATTGGGGAACAGCTGAAATTGTAAAAGCTGAATAAAAGAGAAAACTTTATAGCAGCCACCTTTCCTTATGAAATTGTATTTTCTCTACCTTATTACTCCTGTTATTGATATTTTACAAAACAATTTAGAAAATTTCAGTTCTTAAGACTAAATTTCTGCTTGAAAAATGCAGGGAATACCTCAGGATATACAAGCATTATGTAAGTACTATGTTTCCATTATAACTGTTATCACAGCTCACTTGTTGTAAGTCACATTCTAAGTCAACTGAAACAGAGTCAGAAGGCAGGCCCCAGAAATATGAGGTGCGTGCACGCTCAACAGTCTGCAAAAATTGGCTGCAATTAGAACTTAAAAACCAGATGAATCACCTCATTTCCTAACTCACTGGGAGTTACTGATGATGGAAACAGCCGGGAAAGTAACACATGGCAGTTACTAATACTGCTGTCTCATCCAAATGTACTATAAATAATCAGAAAACCTTAGCTGATGGCACCATTTAAAGGAGATTTTTTTTTTTTTGGTTTCCACTTAAATATGCAATGTTATGTTGCAATATTAGTATATACACATACATATTGACTTATATGGTACACACACATATGTCTTGTGCTTTCTGATAATCTTTAAAAATGTCTACCCTTTTAATAACTGTTTAAAAATATACAGAGGTAGGCAAAACTAGGTTTAAAGTTGTGAGTTTGTGAAACAGCTTATTCTTGTATTATATACTTTTTTTTCATGTGAACAACTGTAAGCCTACTTTTGACCACCCCTGTATAAACCAATAATTTAAATTTTATAGTGGAATATATATGCATCCTCCCTACTTCTCTATGCTACCCTTGTATAAAAAAATATAGGACAAACTTCTTAGGACTCTGACATAGATTTTAAAAGGGTTGAGAACAATTCCTGACAAATAGAAATTATTCACTACTGGACAGTTATTAATATTTGAGGGCATATTCATTATTTTGATTGTGTCTTTGTTTATGGGCTTAACTGACAGAAACTTATTTGCCCAGAGTTTTGAAGGCAAAGAGTCCAAGATCAAGATACAAGTTGGTTTGATTTCTTCTGAGGCCTCTCTCCTTGGATGGCAGATGACAACCTTCTCCCTTTGTCCTCGCGTGGTTTTTCCCTGCAGTGCATCCCAATTTCCTCTCCTTCTAAAGTCAGGTTAGGGGTCACCCTGAAAGCCTCATTTTAACTTAATAATCTCTCTAAAAACCATATCTCCCAACACTGCCACATTCTGAGATACTGGGGTTTAAGGTTTCAACATACGGATTTTGGGAAAATACAGTTTAGTTCGTAACACCTTCTATGAACAAGTACTAAGATATTCATCAACCTTTCTATCAATATAATTCTGTGCTCTTTTGGTATTCATATTTTATTGTGGTAAAAAAGCACATAACAAATTTTACTGTTTTAACCATTTTTAAGTGTACAGTACAGTAGAGTTAACTATATGCACAAGGTTGTGCAACAGATCCCTAGACACTTTCCATCTTTGCAAAACTGACTATACCCACTGAAGAAGTAACTCCCCATTTCACCCTCTCTCTGCCATGTTCTTTTTGACTCTTCCCTTTCTTCACTTTTCCTGCTGCAGTACTATAGTGGTAGAGATCACTCAATAAAAAATGCCCCATATATGAGATGTGGTTGGGGGAAGTGCACTGTGCAGTGTTGAACTGCATGTCCATAGCCGGCTAAGGTGGACTCCAGCCCTGGTGCAATGATCATCTCAGGGAGGCTGCAATGACCAGGTCCCCTTGGCTCATGGCACAGGCAACCTCACTGCCCTTAAGACAGATTATTTAATATATGAAAGACTTTATTCACAAATCTCTGTAGCGCAGTTATGATATACTACTAACAGGTGTCATTTCATACAAATTTGAAAGAATGAGTAAAACGAATCAGGAGACCAGTAGGATTTGAGATTAGATTGCATGTGGATAAATCCATGGGACAGTTAAAGCCATGGACAGACACCAAGATGCCCCAAGATGGGAGTAATGATAAATAGG
Source organism: Plecotus auritus (assembly GCF_963455305.1). Classification (NCBI taxonomy): domain Eukaryota; kingdom Metazoa; phylum Chordata; class Mammalia; order Chiroptera; family Vespertilionidae; genus Plecotus; species Plecotus auritus. The sequence goes on from NC_137782.1 coordinate 49,951,550, forward strand.
CCTCACTAGAGTTTCACATTTTGCTCAATGCAACTTTCATTGACACACTTCAATCAAATGTCTATTGATCAGTGTTAATACACCAAAATAACAGATTCATATATGATTTTTCACCCTTCATTTTCCATCTTATTCATGTTTTTAGTATATAGTAAAGTGAACAGCAGTGTGGCAGAAAATCAAGGCTTACTCATGATCCTAACCCTCATTTCCATAAATATTTGAAAATAAATTATATTTGACAATCTAGATGGGTTAGATTTCCCAATTGATGGTGGGTGGTCAAATTTTAGATCCATTTCATATCTGTGACATTATATTGAACCCTTTGAATTTTTACTCCTGAAATGTGAAATTCTGCCTGGCCCCTGATTGTAAGAGACTGTTCTCTTCAGCTCTGAAGATGTTAGCATGTTCTAAAATTATAGTTCTCCCAGGTCTTTCAGTAGCAAGATTTTCTTTACCCTGTTGTTATTTGATTTCACATCATTTTCCTTTGGTCACATCCAGCTGAAAGCAAGTACTCTTTAAAAGTAATGTTTCCAGCCTCAGCTGCTAAAGGTAGACCATTAGTAATGCCTCCAGTTTCTTGCAGGGTGACTATTTGCTTTATTTTTCTTGATGGAATGGTGCCATATGTCTTTCAGTCCAAAAGAGCTCCTGATGGTTTTAAGGTAGTGGTCACATGGTGGAATGTGTATGTATCAAATTGGCCTTCAGAGTTTCTTGGTGGAAAAGTAACTTCCTTATGTTGTGGGTCAAAATGAGCTCAGTGTGACAGGCTGAAATTTTTCTTGATACTCCTCTTCTATTTCATGCATTTTCTTCCTTACTAACCCTTGCCATTATCATGCCACAGAAGGGAGAAGGTCTAGAATCTGCAAAGCCAGCCTCAAAAAATGATGATGGAGTAGGGGTTTTATCTGTTGTAGGCTTTGATGATTGTGGGCAACTTGGAGTATGTTTCACAATTATTTGAATCAACACCTTGATGTATGAGACTAGAATCAGATTACTATGGAGACTCCTAGACATTGAAAGAAGTCTGACAGTTTGTCTGAAAACAGATTTAACCCAAAGTACTCAAAAGCAGCCCCCCCCCCCCCACCAGCTCCATTCATCATCAATGCAGTTGTGAAATAATTCACAAGGAGTGTGGCTGGATTTTGTACAAAGGGCTTATGCACATGACAGCCTGGCAATTTCCAATATTACACAGGTGGGAGGATCCTGTTATATTACAACACTGATTACATTAGGTTCACTTATGACAGTAGATAATGTAATGAAGAGAAGCACAGGGAAGAGAGAGAGTGGCCCTGATTTAAATAAAACAACTGTTGATACAGTTTGATTTTGGGTGATAGGCTCTTGTAGATGAAATCGTGCTAATGATATGCTCAGATTATTTTTCATGAGAGACCAGAAAAAGTTAAAAGGAAGTTGTCTCTATTGCATGGCTACCCTTTAACTTATTTTAGATACCTTTCTCTTACAAATTATATTTTAACTAAAACCTTGTGTGTTGTAGAAACAAAATGTAATTAGTTTATTTTAAGATGGTAAAAAAATGGTAAAACCAAATACCATCTTATTCCTTTATATTTGCCTATAACTATCAGGCCCAGTAACAGTGAGTCTCTCTCTCAGTGCTCTTTACCATCTCCTCTTTCACTTCCCCAAAGACCTTCAGAAAAGCCACCAGGGTCCTTCATCCTGACACATGCATCTGGCCACTGCCTTTCATTTCGAATGACAGTTCTGGTCCTTGAAATTACAGATATCAGTTCCTAGGCTGCAGTATGCAGACTAATAAAATGTTGGCATTGGAAAGGACCTAAAATTGCAGGTAATCCAACTGCCAACTGTCTGGCCATTTCCGCCCTGTTCTTGTGGCTGGATCTCTGTGTCCCAGTCTCCTCTGGCTGAGTTCTGCTGTAGTTTGCCTAAGTATAAATATCCCCTATTTATGTCTATGATATAACTTTCATGGACATTCATGCTCACCAAGTCATATTGCCATCCTTCACACAGTTTTAACCTCAGTCCCAAGGCCTATCTGGTAGGATATTCATGGGGCAGCAATTATACTAATGGGAAAAATCACAGATTAGACATCCATTTATATGAAAATATTTAAGAAGTTTAATGGACCAACTGTTGTGCCTGAGTCAGACATACAGTGGTCAAGTTGAGGACATTTTATGAGGTGAGGTAATTCTCTTTTGTGCACAATTTATTAGGTTTTCATGGAGAGAGAGAAAATTTAGAAATAATCCAAAATAGAAAAAATTAAAGTGATTAAAATATTTGGGGAGAAAAAGGATATTTTGAACCCAGAGAAATAAAGATAACCTGCTGTATACAATCCTCTTCCATTTTCATCAAGAATAAGAAAAAAGGAAATAATTATAACAAATAAGATTTAGTTCTCAATATAAAGCTTCTTGATTTCTGGCATATAAAATTGTTGAGTACTTTAACAAAGACAATTTCACAGTTTACTTTGCTAAAAAGTTACAGGATAGGAGAGGGACTCATCTTCACTAGTTGCTGCTGGGGGTTCTTGGGGTAGTGCTAGAATAAGCATTTCTGGAGACTCCCATGGGGGATGAGATATGGTAGAACACTTTCTTTCCATGGAATTAATTCCCTGAATTTCCAAAGTCTCATTTCCCTTCATCCAGGCATGGAAGTGTAGCTGGGGCTTCAGTAGAGCTAAAATCAGAGCCAGTGTCCAGAGTTTTCTTTCTATGTTGGAATTGGGTCCAGGGTAGCATCAGGCTAGTTTAGCTTGTGTCTCCTGTTGCAGTCCATTAGCCCATTGTGTGTGTGGCCCACCTGGCCTGGGCCGTAGGGATGAATGCAAAGAAGCAGGAGCAAAAGAGCCCCACAAGCCAAGAGTTAAGGTCAACAAGCCAAGAGCAACAGGACAGAGAATTCCTTTGTTTATGGGATTATGTATTCCCAAATGTTCTCAGGCTTGTGGTGACCCATTCTGGCCAGTGATCTCTGTCTCCATGTGTGATTGACAGACAATCACCTGTAATGCCTGGCGTCCTCCTTTATTCCTTCCCTGTTATTAATAACTAACTAGTCACAATGATATCAAAACACACACACACACACACACACACCAACACCCCAACACCCCACTCTTGCATACATCCAAAGGCTCCAAAGGAGATGCCAAAACAGGTGATTTTAGTTTGTTTTCTTTTTTACTATCCTGTAGAAATAATTAGAGGCCCAGTGCATGAATTTGTGCATGGGTGGGATCCCTTGGCCTAGCCAGCGATTGGAGCCAATGGGGGCCAGCGGGGGGGAGAGACTGTGGGAGGTTGGTACCCCAGATGATTCCAATTTACAGATTCTGTGTTAATTTGATGATTAAAATCCGAAGTAATAAAAGGCTAATATGCAAATTGTCTCCTTGGGAGTTTGAGTGAGAGACTGGGAGTTTGATCACTTGCTATGACATGTGCTGACCACCAGGGGGCAGCATGGAACATGGTGGGCGACCAGCGGCAGCAGCAGGGAGCAAGGGAAGGAGGAGGTGGAGAGGCCAGGAGCGGGGAACCCCATCGGCTCTGATCGCTGGCCATGCCTAGGGATCCTATCTGTGCATGAATATCATGCACTGTGCCTCTAGTATATTTATAAAACAGATTCCAAGTTAAATTGTAAGTCACTGGCCCTTCTGGAAATCACTTTATATTAAAAAGAAAAAAGAAAGGAAAAGAAAAGGGTAAGTTTTTTTTTTTTTTTTTTAACAATTTGGTATTTTAGTAATTGCTTACAAAGAATATTTATTTACTTATTAAAGAACAAAGTAAATAGCATCACACCCTGACCTATAATCTATATTTAAGAGTTCAGTGACATTTTAATCTCTAATAAATTAAGCTCTTCCATTTTATCATATGTCTGAGTAAAATAGTGTTTGAGGCTTAATAATTATGGAAGACACTGCAAAATTGTCAAAATTATGCCCCCAGCATAATCACTGTGAGCTTTGTCATCTTGCCAGATATCAGCCAACTAGGCAGTACATTTTATTTTTGTGTTGGCTGTTATTTTTGAGAAGTGCCATTTAAATTAGTAGAAAACACAAATAAATTTAGACAAGGCTCATAGCTTAAATCTGTGTTGCAATAGCAAATATTATGCTTGAAATGATATTCTAACATTAATTCAATCTGCCAACACACAGGGATATCCAAATTGCATGCAGGCATGATAATCTTACACAGTTATTACCAGTGCAAAAGGACAGTCCCCACTTATACTTTTGCATAAAAATTTAATCTACATGATATATACACACACACACACACACACACACACACACACACACACACACATATATGATATATATGAAATCCATTTCTGGGAAATGATAGGGCAGTAGAGATGGAAATTGGTTTGGACCTGTACTTAAAGGTACTTAGGCTGTCTCTACAACAGATGAAGTAATCCTTAAACGAGGGGAGTGCCCAGCTATTCACCTGCTAATCGGGAGCTCTGCTGGCTTCAGAAATTGATAATGCTTTCCTCAAGCTATTGCTGATAATAAAATTACCAGAATTGTTGAGATTTCTGTGCCTGTGACAGAAGGGTCAATTTTTTCAATATCAGTATGTGAGCTCATCTCCTCTAGCTTTTGTTAATGTCCCCCTGATCTAAATCATAGGCTGAGAGATTTGCCCATGCTATACACTTGTTGCATTTATATTCATAACATAAATTGTGATTTTGTAAGGTGAATTGACCAAATTATGGTGTCATAAAGAGGTGCTCCTCCCCCCACACACTAGATATAATTCAAAAAACATAAAACATTGCTCACTAAGGAGAATCAGGCCAAGCTGAACATAACCAGTCTTTTAAAGGTCTTAAGCTTTTAACATGAAATTGAGGGTTGTGTCTGTGAAGTGAGCTTCACTTTTACCTTAGAAGCTTGAAATTTATTTGACAAACTTTAAACATTTTTACTACTTTTGTAGGAAAGAAGGGCAGAGGGAGAAAAGAAAGGGGAGAGGAAGGAAGAAAGCACCTAAGCACAGGCAGGCTGCAGGAGACTTAACAAAAGCCATTCAGTAAGAAACCATGTGGTTTTTTTTTTTTTTAATTAAGATCTTATACATAGAACATTGATAAAGTTGGAAAGCAGAAAATGAAAAATAAAATAATTTTTATATGCCCAATTCTGCATATTATGAGAATAAAAGATAGTGAACTCATATTACTGCCAACAAGCATGGACAATAACTAAATGGAGAAAGACAAACGAAACCCAGTAGGGAAATATTTGTTTATTCTTTCCTGCTTCAAGATCATTGATTCCTACCAGAAACTGGCAGTGTTCGCATGGAAGTTATAACTGGTAATGATTAGGGATCAATATGGAAAAAATACCATGAAAGAATTTTTTACTTTCTATTTTCACTTTAATGATGTTTATTTTTGTAAAGGGCTTTCTTCATCATTTAAAAATTTCTTATTTAAAATTTAAGGTGTTTGTTGCATGTTGAAAACTACACACACACACCCTCATGGCCAAAGAAGACAACATATTTTACTCATCAATCTTTCCTCCCTAAAAAATAATCATTTATCAAATTGATATTCTACCCTATGGGAACTTCAGACCTCTGCAAAGATCATGTCAACCAAAATAAATGTTAACACAGTGAAAAGAATAAACACTGATAATGACAGATAACTTTTCTTCCTTCACCAACGAGCAAACATAAAATGTGTTTGCAATTGAGGTTCAAGTTTCAAAAATTGAATTCTATCGGACACCGTGCTATATATATGCAAATGTCCTCCCACATAGATGGGGATAAGGCCACTGAATTGCTATCAGCATGGCTTATGCTCTGAATCATTTCACCAAGGACACTTTTTTTAAAAAAAAACTTCCACATTTAATTTCACTTTGTGAGGAATAATAGGCATGTTCAAGAGATTTGGACGATCATGAAGAGCTTACACAAAGCAAAATTAATACTTGTTCCCACCTGCCTGCAAGGTCACTGACTCGATTTTTAGACTAATATTGGTGTTTAAGTGAACTCTCTTTTTCTGACCTAGCATTATCCCAGTCTTTATTTCTGCCTACCAATAATTTCAATTGCGTTATTTAAGTTTGCTACTATTACAGGCTAAACAGCAGCCAGCCCCCCCCTGGGGCTAAACTGTAACCCATTTGTCTACTCACCTTGGTTGTCTTAAGGGAATTTTTATCTACAGTAATTTTCAAGTGATTGCTTTTCCTATCTACACTGAGAGATGTTTGTTGGTAGAGTTTTAATGGTAGACTTCAGGGGGATGGCTTGTCCACCAACCAAATGTGTATGACTGAGCCTTCGTGCTCATGTGTTTCATACTTGGGTCTAGGGATCTAAGTGTTGGATGTTAGCATTCCAATCCCTTTCTGAATTGGAAAGTTGCCTTTAATTAAGGCAAGTTTGCCCATGACTCACATTAATACTCCAGATTCCCATTTTCAGTCCATAACTTAGTATACCAAATGTTTTGTTTTAATTTCGTTTTCTTGTCTGTAAGCACATTTGACTGATCTGAGAGTGAGGGCACTGGCCCTAAATATCCAAACCCTCCCCTGAGGTCTCCACACCAATTCCCTTTCAACAGCTCTACTCTCTCTGCCTGCTGACCCTCTCTTTCCATTATTGGTTTACCTTCTCCCTGGTGTGTGGCTGACTTAGAGATGACAGTGTACTCTCAACCTAGAATCCCTCATCAAAGAACCAGGCATAGTTCTGAGTAATGGGAGTAATGAGAGGCTGGAGGCCTTTGGAGGGTAGCGTGATGGTCAATACCAGCAGTGAGACAGTCTGCCAACATAGCAACACACTCCCCTCAGTCTCCCTCAGGAATGTGCTCTTGAAAATACTACTTCCTCTCTCTGAATGCATTTTGCTGGGTTGATTGCCCCCTTGACTCAAATGTCTCTCTGGCATCACCCAGAACCAAGGAGTATTTCTGACCTCAGAATTTTCTAATGACCTTCAGTGGCTCAGGAGTATCGCCTACCTGTCCCTGTACCAGGAGCAAGCTAGCAATTGTCTCTCACCTGAGCTATACTGAGCAGCTACATTAGGCATCGTTGGAATGCAAACCCCAAGAGCTCTCTGCTGTAGCCTTATTTGAGTTATGTGTGTAAGACACCAATCTGTGTATATTCTATTTTCCATGTGATACTACTATTTTACAGACAGTTACTCAGACTCTAGTAAGACTGCCTGAGACACCATCCTTATAAAACTTTATAAGAGCTCAGCCTCTATTCACATTCAGGCATCTATCTGCCCTGGGCAATTGAGATCAACAGAAGTCATAAATAAAGACTGTGATTTTTCTCAATGTCTGAATAGCCTACTAGTCTCTGAGATTTTTCACTTTGCAACAGGGTCTGTGAGAGGGGACTTATTCCTCAGAGTTTAAAGACTGTCCGTGGTTGCTCCATGAATTTCACAGGTTGAAATGAGCCTTGGAGTTAAACTGTGTTTATCAGAGAACTTCCATTTGCCATAGGGATGACTATGGCCATCAGCATCTCTGCCCTGCTTTCTCTGAGGAGGCACTTTTCATGGTACCTTGCAAATGATTCTTAATGATCATTAAGCCCACATCATGCCTTACTAGATTATGGCAACAGGGCAGCAAATTCAAATGTCCTCATGGTATTACAGTAAACACATTCCAGAACCCAGTCCACCAAAATGCAGATTGTTCTGGCTGGACTCCCAAATTACTATCAGAAAGAAGACATTAAGCAGGACTGTAATGGCACACAAGTCCCCCTTGGCCTGTTGAACTTCTTTTATAGCCTTTCCTATATTAGGTATAGCTGAGGCAATTGGAGAAAATGCCTTGTTTAATTCTTGATAGTCTACTATTAACATCCATGAACCATATGCCTTATAATCTACCCAGACAGACCTATGAAATAAGTAGTTTTTACAATTAAAAGTTCTATTTTATGAGTTGTGATAACCAGCAAAACCATCTTACCTTTGTCCTACACCAATTATGTATTTTATAACTATTGCTTAAAATTGACTACTTAGGAAAATATGGACAATTCAAAAGGTTGCTACATAAGATGAATAATTAAAACTAGAGAAAATTGGAGTGAATTAATACTCACTATAAAAAGGGGAAGAGCAAAGTGCCCAATTCATTCATACTATCTATTCTAATTGTGCGTTTAGGTAAATTCAGGAAACCACAGAATATTCTCTCTAGTCACATATTCTGATTCATAACTCAGTCAATATCTTAGTTTATTCTACCACAATATCTTCATACTCCCCACAATCTATACTCTCAGAGATTCAATTTGGGGTATTTCACAGTACTATTCAAGAGTGAACACTGAGCCAAATATCTGGCAATCCAAAAAGGTGTATGTCAACCCAAATTTATTTTATCTGAGTCATGTGTATGTCTCAAGATCCCCTGCCAAAGTTAAGCAGATTTCAACCATTCAATCAATCTTCCTCAGACTTGACCACTTCCAATGAAAAGGTGCATTCAGGATTCAGACTTATTTTATTTCCTTTTTAAAATTAGGACTTTATTTTTAGAGAAGTTTTAAATTTAAAGCAAAATTCATTAGAACGTACAGATTTTGCATGTTCCATCCACCCCCACACAGGCACCACCTCCTTCATTAACATCACCCATCTGAGTGCTACATTTGTTACAACCAGTAAGTCTACAACGACAAATCATAATCACTCCAAGTCCCCAGTTCACAATAGGGTTCACTCTTGGTGTTGTACATTCTATGCATCATAACATGTATCCACCAATATAGTATCATACAGAGTAACCTCACTGTGCTAAAAAGCCTCTGTGCTCCACCTGTTCACCCTTCACTCCTACCAGCCCCTGGCGACCACTCATTTACTTTCTCAATAGTTTTGCCTTTTCCAGAATGTCATATAGCTGGCTGGCATCATACAGTATGTAGTCTTTTCAAATTGGCTATTTTCACTTAGTAAAATGCATGTAAGTTTCTTCCATATCTCCTATGGTTCCATAGCTCACTCCTTCTTAGTGCTGAATAATACTAGTATTCTATTGTATGGATGTACCACAGTTTATTTATCCAGTCACTTATTGAAGGTATCTTAATTGCTTCTAAGTTTTGTCAGCTATGTTTTTCTCTTCTCCTTCTGGTATATTATGCATAAGTTATACCTTTTATAGTTGTCTCTCAGTACTTGGATATTCTGTTCTTATTTTCCCAGTCTTTGTTCTCTTTGCTTTCAGTTTTCTATGATTCTATTGATATTTCCTCTAGCTCAGAGATTCTATCCTTAGCCATGTTCAGTCTGCTAGCACACCCGTCAATTATCTTATAAATCAAGTTACAGTAGATTTCTTTTATTTAATACTTAGTATATTTTCATATGTATTTTTATTATGACAGTGACTTCTCTTATTAGGTCCAGTTTATAAATATGAAATAAGAGTAATAAAATAATTGCATTATATATGTTATAGATCAAAATAAAAATGTATATTATCTAAGGAAGCATCAGAACTATTGAACATTTTCTATGCTTTCATGTCTCTTGTTGATCTTAAACAAATAGCCATATATTTCTCCAGCAAAATGGATTTATTTGGGAGTAACAAAAATTGCAACTCCAGAAATGTGTTTTAAAGACAAACTAGCCACACATTCAGAGAAACAAAGAAAGGTAACTCTTTTTGGACTTGGGAGGGGCTGTTGTAAATAAAGAGTCCATCATAAGAAACTGAAAATTCAAAGAATAGTGACTTCTCATTGGCTGAGTTGTAGCAGTCTCCATTGGTTGAACTGTTACTGGGCAAAGATAAATCTTGTTCCTCCTGCTGAGCTGGTAAAGTAGTATCACTTCCTGTTGAAGATGCAAGGTGTGTCTCTTCCTGTTAGGGTCAGTAGTGTAGATTGAGTGACACATGACAGAGTTCTCTTCTAGCTTCTGGACTCTTTTAAATGAGTCTTCTGTTTATCACTCTACACACCCTATATATCCTTTATCAGAAACTGTCTCTGATCCTCATGGAATCTTGACCAGAATGTTCTCTGATCTCCTATATTTCCTTAATCTTAGAATGAAATATCTTAAATTAATGAGAAAAATTTGTTACTAGGAAGAGCAGTGAACAAAAAATTCCAAGATTTTTATTTTCCTAATGTGATCATACTTCTCCACCCTGACTTTGACTTAACAGGTGTGTGGGGGATAAGGGACAGTTCAGAGAATGCACCTTTAAAAGGGAGACCTAAACTACATTTCATCCGGGTTATGTAATTCACAAAGTTATGGAAGTTCAAAGCCTGAGTTTTTAATTCTAGCCTTTGGCTAGACAGGCCCATTGTTGGTTCAAAAATACATCATCTGAATTTCTGTGGGGATGGAGTTTAAAGGGACTTTGAGCTGTGTGGTGCAAGCTGTTCTCTGGAACAATTGAAGGCACTGGATTCAGAGAAGTGAATGGATCCAAACATAGGGAAAAGGAAGCAAGTTCCAAATCTTCGAAAGCAATGAGAATGAAGAGCAAATTCCTTCATAGTCAGAGACAGTGTCCAAAATTACGGGTTCAGAGAAACAATGTTAAGAAAAAATAGGTGACTTTTTGAAATTTGAAAGGCAATTTTTGAAATTTGAAATCCTGAACATTTCCTGTTTTCTACATAGGCAACATCATGCTGCTGAAATTAATGGAATAGAGATCAGTTGCTGTAGATAAAACACACTTCATTGACCCTTAGACAATCCCCAAAACTTGGAATGTAGATATTTTAAACTTATCATTTTAATGCCACATATATTTGAAGAATGTTTTGATAGAGAAAGAAGAAATTGAGTTAAACTGTTATTTTAAAGCTTTCCTGCCAAATTGTTTTGGATAATTTTCAGTTGAGTAATGCTGAAAAGTCACCTTATTCTAAGGACCTCTCAGATACAGAGAACTGACATCTAGAGAATTTATGTTTTATTTTTAGTGTCAAATAACAAACTCATGGTTCAAGCATCAAAACTAAGTACTTTCTGCCTTTTCTTTTCCCTTTACTTTATACAATATTTCCTCTCTAAATCTATCATTTCTTTCAGATTCATAGTGATTCAGAAAGCACCCATGAAACAAAATAGTTTCACATTGATAAGAGATTATATTAGATCTTTTTTGACTACTAATCTTCACATATGTTAGTTCATGAGATTAGCAGGAAGCCTAACAACCATTAGAAAAAGAGAAAATTTGTATAAACTTTGAGATATCTGTTCTGCCTGTAAAGAAAAGAAATGCATGCAGGTTGTTACAGATTATACTGAAATTCTGGAGGTTACACTGACTAAAATATCAAATTGTCAATATGGGAAGGAAGGCAAGATCAAGGTACAAGAAAAATTTCAACTTTTTCAAAAAAATTCCCATAGTTAATGACAGTTACTTAAACATTGTATTTTAGAACTACAGAGGTTTTTCTATGTTCAGTCAGTTTGTAGATTCATCACAACTAAGATTTTTAAACCTAATTGTAAATATCTGCATGATTTTTGAGAAAAGGGGACTCTTTGGTTCAAGAGTAAAAATGAAAGATGGGGTTGTAATAATCATTCACGCTCAGCATCCATGATCACAGAGCAATTGGTGTGGCTTTCCATCTTTCACACGTGCGCATGCCCCTCAGTGCCCACAAAATTTAAAAGAAGCTGATAAGGCTCATTGAATCATTTTAATGGTATTGCACACCAATCATGATGGGATATGTTTTCTTCTCCAAAACTGAAAGCACACATGTCTAATGATGAAGACTTCCTTGATGAATAGTTTGTCTTTGTCAACAATTCAGTGGTAGAACGTCACTTATGTCAGTGTCTATATGATTCATCTGCCGCCTAAGAGCTGGCTGGCTGAGTATGGTAGCCTAAGGGAATTCTAACATATGTAGCCCTCTCTTCCAAATCTGAGTTGTTACCAATGAATTTCAATCTTATTTTCTATTGTACTTACTTTTTATTTTATTAATATGCCTTGCAACTTGTGTCAAAATTTTTAAAGGGGATATGTGTAAAGTATAATAAGCACAATGTTTTACACTTTGTCACCACAGATTATGTTTCTTCTGCCAAGCCCTTGTAAATATCAGCATATTTTGAACAACTCTCATGTATTTTGAAGTTTATATAATTAGCCTTTTTTTTCATAAAAAAGTATCTCACTATTATTATTCTCCTTTAATGTAGTCTGTCATGATCTATTAGCGATAGATTGATTAAAAATCTACTGGGAACATAAGATCTTAAGAAAAATGGGCTAGATAGGGAAGTAGGGAAAAATTCTAGCATTCAAGAATGAGCTAGCAACAAAATTAGCTTAAAAGGTGTTGTGTGAGACTCCTGGGAAGATGGGTGTTGACTTGGGTAGGAGTAAAAGAAAGGATGACCTCCTGGTACCCAGAGAAGCAAAGTAGGCATTTAGAGAAAGCATCACACAGCAAATACTTCTATTTCATTGCATAGACCTTGCTGTGTGGTTCCTCCAATGTAGAATTAGAAAGTTAGGAACCCAAATCAGATTGTTATCAAAGACACGCAGACACTGCTATGCTTGTTGGGCAATGTGAATCTCTACTTACAATTGTCATTGGGTCCCATAATACAGTAATGCACTTTCTTCTCAACAGCCAAAATAAGTAAATGGAACTAAACGAAGTTATCAGTTTCATTATTGTATTTTGTTAAATTATTTGTACAAGTGATTATTTAAAGTTCTTCTTCTTTATAGTGCTTGAAAAAAAGGAAATGTCAACTGTATGACACGACTTTGTCAAATTTCAAACAATTTGCTGGTTATCAGAGCAATTCTACTTTCAAATATTCTCAAGATAAAACAAAAGTATAGTTATAAGGAAGACAAAAGCAAAAACGGCTCTGATAATTGATTTGTAATAATTCACAAATATTTTTACCTGTTTACAGAAAAACACCACTGAAAGCTTACAAGATAAACTTTCTTTTCTGATATATGTTTAGTTTGTTAAACATTTTTTGAATTTTAAGGCCTCTATAAATAAATTATATTGTTCTTTCACATAATTAATTAGCAAGGCTGTTATTACTAAAGTGAATTGCTATTAACTTATATGTTAATTATTACATATTTGTTGGATTCCATGTCTATACCATTTCACATTTAGATATGCTTATTCTAGGTCATGGTTATATCACAATCGCAGTCAGTTGGAATTCAGATCAGCCGATTCAAATAGTTACACTGAGTAGAGGGCAGTACTAGAGGGGAAAAGGTACAAAGTGGAAAAATGGAAGTTGAGAGTAAGCAGAAACTGAATAACCAGAAATAACATAAGGAGACAAAAATGAATGAAGACTTAAGGGAGTGGGTGAAAAAAGCTGGCAAGTGAAAAGCAGAGCATGCAGGAATTGAGGAGTTCATATGTTTCAATACATTCTATGTGTTTGAGGAAGAGCATGTACCCTTGTCCAAACTGTCCTCTTCAATCCACTTCTTGCTGGTTTCTTGATTTTTTTTGTCTTTCTGGTTACTAAATGTATTGCATTTTTTTCTGTTTTTCCTGTTTTGTAATTGATAAGTGTCCCAATTCAGGGATAGAGAACCCAGGAATAAATGGCCAACTCATAGAGTTGAAGACAGGCTAGAGAAATGGAGAAGAGAGAGGGCTTCAGAGGTCTGGTCAGTGCCCGAGGAGAAAACCACCCATAGCCAGGGAAAGAACCACTGCAAAGAGTTAGAATAGTAGCAGGATTCACGCGGGACTGGAACTACTGCCTATTCCCACCAGTCAGCCTGGAAAGACCTCATGATTCATGAGGTATCAGGTAGAGTACCTCATGCTTCAACAGTGGGGAGCCATGAGCCCTGTAAGAAACTGGTCTGGTCCCTCCTAATAACTTTTGAAACAATCGTAAAGATTAAAACTTATTATAAGTAACTTAATGGCATCCTAGGACAAAATTTAATGTTATTTTTTATTCCTATAAATACTCAGAACCCAACATGCTAAACCTTGCCATTTAGTATAAGATTAATAAGCTTGCAAAGATGTAGAAAAATACAATCTATAATGAGAAAAATCATGCATTGAACCCAAGCCAGAACTGTCACAGATGTTAGAAGGAGAAGACTAGTACATTAAAACATACTATAACTATATTCCACATATTCATAAGGAGAGACATGCAAGATGTAAGAAGGACCTGAATTGTAATTTAAAGGATGAAATTTACAGTACCTATGTTGAAAAATTCACTAGCTGAAATTAACAGAAGATTAACTTTGCCAGGAGAACAGATGGGCAAATCTAAAGCTAGAGCAATAGTAACTATCCAAAATAAAATACACAACAGAAAAAAAATGAATAAAAATAAATAGAGCAGAGCATCAGTAAGCTGAAGGACAATTTCCAATGTCCTGATGTGTGTAATTTGAGTTCGTTACACAGAGGGGGTGGGCTGAAAATTTGAAGAAAAAAATTACAAATTTAAATTCATCAATATTAAAAAATATCTACCCTTTGTAAGACATTGGTTAGAGAATAAAAAGAGAAGTTTTAAACTGGGAGAAAATCTGATAAAAATATTCATCTAGAATATGTAAAGGACCCTCAAATCTCAATAATTAGGAAACAACTATTAAACTTATTATAAATGGCTAAAATGGAAAATATTGTTGGTGAGGAAGTGGAGGAACAAGAAATCTCATACATCTCAGGTTGAGAGGTAAAATTGTCCAATCATTTTGTGAAATTGTCAATTTCTTAAACAGTTAAACATATACATACTTTATGATCCAGTCATTACACTCCTATATATTTACCAGGAGAAATGGAAGCATATGACTGTACAGAAAAAAATTGTAACTGTTTTCAACTGTACATCAATAAATGAATGGAGGAAAACATTGTGAGACATGCATGGCCTGGAACATTATTCAGCAATAAAAAGGATGAACTATTGACACAATAGCATGAGCAAATCTCAAAATAATTGCTTTGTGGTGCATAAAAGGCTTTCAAAAGTGAAAATCAGTTTGTGTAGTTAATCTCATTCTGCACATCAGAAAACAACTCTTTACTTATCTTTGTCCCCCAATATGTTACAGTTTTTACATCTCTATTGCCTTGACAAAAGCTGAAAACTAGGTTCTTTGCCTATAGGGTCACCGAAGGGTGTATGTACGAGGCTGAAAAGGGGTAAAGAATTACGAATTTATTAGGTCATCTGGAAACCAGTTGGGTTTAGCCTCCAAATAGCATCAGCACCCAGGGACTGGGGAGTCAGAGGTATTAAATAACTCTAGGCGGGCCTTTATGGCAGGGTACTCTCTAAGTGGGTTTGGATCCTGGGCAAGCCTGGAGGGGAAAGTTACTTACTGGTCATTGCAAACGGAATGTGGTCTAAACGAAAGGGGATGTTGGTTGTGAAATGATCTAAAGATCAGTTTCCCAGGGGAGGGATTATCGATTCTATTATTTGATCAGACCTAACATTTCCTTTCCTTTTGATAAATTTCAAGACAATTTATTTATATTTTACTACATGTATAATGTGTCTCCTAATTTTTTCTTTGTAGTACATCATCTTTCTGAGGAATTTCATTAATACATCTCGTGTAGTAATTATCACATGCCATTTTAATTATCTGCTGATTATGGACACATTTTTCAACCCCTTTCATTATGACACCTTCAGGTGAGGGTCATTTATAGTTATTTTTGCTTCTACATATCCAAGAGTACTTTTGACTTATAGGTGGCCTTAATAAATATTTGACGTGAAAAATTAATTCAGTAACATTTAAATTTTAGTTTTTAAATTTATCTAAGAGTGAGCAGTTTCTTAGTATGAGAAATAAATTGTAAGGATACTCTTAAAAATTGGTACATATTTCTTATTGGAATTTATAAACCTGTGACACAGGAATCATGATGTGACAGAGCCATTCTGTCATAGATAGGCCAGTGTTTACCAAACAAAGTCTTATCATTTTCATGTGGTTTCTGTAATTTGAATACATATTTTAAATGGATATAAATTTTCTGATTATTTCACTTAGCATGATGTCCGCAGTGTTTATCCATGTTTTTACAAATGTCAAGATTTTATTTTTTTAAGGCTGAATAACAGATTATTGTGTACATTCATGCATATCCATGTTTACCACATTTTCTGTTTCCATCCATCCATTGATGGACACTTAAGTTGTTTCCATATTTGGCTATTGTAAATAGTGCTATAATGAACATAGGGGTGCATATATCTTTCTGAGTTACTGTGTGTTTTCTTCAGGTTAATACCAAGAAGTGGAATTGCTGGATTATGTGATAATAACTATAAAAATAAACATAATGCAATATTAAAAATTAAGTTGCATTAAAATAAGTCTACACCATTAAAATAAAATACACTCATCTGAATGCACCTTAAGTGTGCCCATATATTCTTTATGAAGTATTTCTATGTGGTACATAAATATGTGTATCACTGAAAAAAAATTTCAATTGACCTGAAGAGAAAACATATATTTAACTGATTACATACGATTAAAGAGGGGGACATACACTATTACTTTTTAATGGCCTCATATTAATAACTTCTTTAGGAAGGAGGCTGCTCAATGATTAGGCAATCTCTGTGTTTTTAATATGGGGGCTTACCTTTGTTCATAACTACATTTCAAAGGATTGACTCTTGGTCCCTGAAAAAGACCTTTCTGTGTTGTGAAACTGGCAAGAGGCTAGGAAAAGATTTACATTTCAAAGGGACAGAAAAAGAATTTACAATAGCAAGTTCTATAAAGTGGATTTTCTAAGAAAATGAAGGTCAAGGGCCCAGACAGAGTCAGGAAAAGGTTGTCTAAAGTTGAGTCTGGCTGAGGGGAACATTAAGACCATCGTAGTTAAAAGGAATTGGGAAGAAATGGATATTCAGGTTTCCCTGCCATTTATCAAATTATTTAAATAAAAATTCTCATCTCTCCCAAAGCTTTAGAACTTCTAAATTCATCATGCAACTCAGTAAAAGTTTTATAGCCCACATTAATGACATGAAAAGTTAATTTGACTGACCAAATCTGTTAAATAACTTTTTGTTATAAAAATGACAAAAAAAACAAAAACAAACCACAACTGAAGCTAATTTAGAAATATTATTTCAAAAAACTAGTTGACAAGTGCCATTTTGTTCCCATTATTTTTAACACTTGATGATATATTGTTAAATGGGTTTACTATATTTAATGCTAGAAATGAATTCTTACTCTAAGTTTTCAGAGCTAGTTTTCTGCTATCAAATATTGGCTGGGAGACTGGCTGAGACTTTAAGAATGTGTGAGAATAACCCAGGATAATGAACTGAAAGTCAATCATCTTGATTCAAATGTGTGCATACTGCACTGTGGGTCTTTCATTAGAAAGCACTGAGTGACAAAGGGTGGCTCCTCTCAGCCTATCAGCGAAAAAAAATTCTCTTTCTTTATACATTTAATTGATTTGGAGGATCTGTGTGTATCAATGCTAGACACTGTTCCAAACGAAACAAAAATAAAAAACTAAACAAAAAAGTCTAATCCATACTTGAAGTGTCATTAAAAATGCAAGCAGTGTATTTCACATTGATCAGTAACAAACCAAAAAGAATGGCAAGAGGGCATTTTTATAAAACTAATTACCATGTCAGATGCTTAAAATACAAAGTTTGTGAATTCTGTGCAAAATAACCCTCAGGCACTGGGCTACCATCTGCCTTGGGGAGGAGTCTATTGTTATACTTTGTTACTCTAGTAGTGAAGTAGTGATGACAATTTTTTCCTAGGAACTCTCTTGCTTCTCCCCTCCACGCCCCCCTCTCTGTCTCTCTCTTTTACACACACACACACACACACACACACACACACACACACACACACACACACACCAGGCAAAGTGGCTTAATAAACTCTTGACCAAAGGAACCAGTTCAAATTGGATGAAATTAATACAAGAATTCTACAGAAAATATACACTGAGTGGCCAGATTATTATGACCACCCCATCAGTACTTCGTTGGGTGACCTTTTGCCTTCAATACTGCGGGATTCTTCTTGTCATTGACTCCATGAGATGTTGAAAGGTGATGCAAGGAATCTGACACCATGCCTGATGAATAGCACTGTCCTGTTCTGTGAGATTTGATGGTTGTGGAACCAGCTGCCTGATGGCTCTTTTAACTTCATCCCACAAATGCTCAATTGGATTGAGATCTGGTGATTGTGGGGGCCACCTAAGCAAGGTAAAGTCTCCCTCATGTTCTTGAAACCACTCCTGCACAATAATAGCACCATGGCATGGTGCATTGTCTTGTTGGAAGAAGCCATCTCCATTGGGATACGCCATCAACATGATAGGATGAACTTGATCAGCAACGATACTTAGGTATGTTTTGATATTCAGAAGTTGTTCCACATGAATTAAAGGGCCCAAATCATGCCAGGAAAACATGCCCCAAACCATAACACTGCCCCCACCAGGTTGAAGGGTTTTACTCATGCTTGTGGGGTGCATGCTTTCATGCTGTTTCTGCAAAATTCTCACTCTGCCATCTGCATGATGCAATTGGAAACGTGATTCATCAGACCGCATGACTTTTTTCCAATGCTCGACTGTCCAATCCTTGTGTTCCTGTGCAAATTGGAGACGTTTTATCTTGGTAACTGCAGACACCAAAGGTGTTTGAACAGGCCTTCGGCTTTCATATCCCACACGATGCAGTGTACAACTAATTTGCCTACAAACATCAGGTGGTCATAATAATCTGGCCACTCAGTGTATATCTCAGTGTTTTTGATTCGGGTTGTTTTCCTGAGCAGGATGCAAGGGTGATTTCTTTCCTGGGTCCTTGTCTAGAAGGATTTGAAGAATGAAACCACAAACAAAATGTGATAGGTGAAAAGGGTGGAAATTTATTGGAAGCAAATACAAACTCCCACATAGAGAGGGAGTTCCAATGGGGTAAGCCTCTTTTTCTAAGGTTTATAAATGCTGTGGTTCTTTGTCTCTTCATGCTTCCTTCTAATTGGACTATTTCCCCACTTCATGATCCTACTAGAGGCCTGGTGCATGAAATTCATGCATGGGTAGGGTCCCTAGGCCTGGCCAGTGATCAGGGCTGATTGGGGCCTTCCTTCCCCCGGCTGCCAGCCAGAGCCTTCCTTCGTTCCATGCCACCTCCTGGTGATCAGTGCAGGTCATAGCGAGCAGGCGAAGTCCTGGTCAGTCAAACTCCTGAGGGGACAATTTGCATATTAGCCTTTTATTATATAGGATGCTCTTCTAATTGGTCACTCTTTTTGTAGAATATCAGTTTCAAAGCTCTCACCCCACGTGGTGCCCCACTCTTTCTCTCCCCCTTATCTTGTAACATTTCTCTATCACCTGTGAAAATCTGTTTTCCTCTCTCTGTCATTTGTGGACATTTCTCTATCCTCTGTGAAAGTTTGTTTCCTTTTCCCCATACTCTGTGATTTTTCTTGATCTTCTGTGAATGTATGTATGCCTTCCTCTCCCCTTATCCTGTGGCACTTTTCTATTCTCTGTGAATGTATGCCTTCTGGTGGCTCCAAGTCCTCACCTATGCATTCCTCCCCCATGGACCCTCTTTATTCCTAAAACTCCCTAAACCTGCCTATTTTATCCCTAAAATTCCTTTCATTTTCATATATTTCACTGATTTTAATGAATTATCTTGAGCTTCTTCTTGTAATAAGGAAAAATGTTTAACAAAAGACAGGGTTGAAGAGAAGTATAGAATTTAATCTGCATACTAAAAAAAAAAAATGATTTAACTAGTACATGCCCACACATTCATTCCCATCCTTGCCCCTCATTTATTCTTTTGTAGTGAAAACGTAACTTTAGAATGATAAACAATAATTGCAATCTATGTGTCACATAAAGGGATAATTTCCAAAATATAAAAGTGACTCATACAACTCATAGCAGAACTAATAACCTGATGAGAAAATGGGATAAAGACTTGAATAGACATTTTCCCAAAGGAAACATACCAATGATCAACAGGTGCATCCAGAGTTGTTCAATATCACTTATCATCAAGGAAATGCAAATAAAAACCCCAGTGAGGCCCACAGCTTAGGAGGAGGCTGAGAGTGGACCAAGATGGTGACATGAGAGCCCCCAGAACTGCCCTCCTCTAGAGGATTCAGCAGATTTACAGGGGCCCACACAACAGCTCACTCAGAAATCCAGAAACTACCTGAGTGACTCCTTCCTACACATCAGGCAAATGAGAACATACCCACAAGGAAAAGGGTAGGGAAGGCTGAGTCATACTCTCACCATATTGTAACTGGACAAACAATGGGTCTGTGTTGCCTGTCAGTACTTGAGCCAATTAAGGAGAGACACGGTTGAATCATTATGAGCATTTATGTCAATACTAGAGTCCAGGTGCATGAAATTCGTGCATGGGGGTGTGTGTGTCCTTTAGCCCAGCCTGCACCCTCTCCAATCTGGGACCCCTCAAGGGATGTCCAACTGCCCTCCCCTGCAGGCCTGGTCCCCCCCAACTGCCCTCCCCTGCAGGCCCGGTCCCCCCCAACTGCCCTCCCCTGCCGGCCTGGTCACCCCCAACTGCCCTCCCCTGCAGGCCTAATCGCCCCCAACTGCCCTCCCCTGCCCTCCATCTTGTGGTGGCCATCTTGTGTCCACATGGGGGCGGCCATCTTTGAACACATGAGGGCGGCCATCTTGTGTGTTGGAGTGATGGTCAATTTGCATATTACCTCTTTAGTAGATATGATTGCTGGCTATATGGGAGAGCAGCAGGTCATCCACAAATTCTGCTCTGCAGCCTACTATAAGCCAACTGCTTATATTGATAGAAGTACAAAGGAAAGTAGACAAAAGAGTAAAAGGGCAGTTTACAGATATCCAAAAGGGCTGGGGATCTTCAAAAGGCTTAGTGATATGCAAGGGCTGGGGTTACATGGGGAAATAGCCAAAGGGTAGGCCAAATGGGCAGTTAACAGGTAAGCAGACTGGAGATTTACAAAGGCCTGCAGGCATACAAAAAGGGCTGATGATTCTGGTTTCTGCAGCACAGTTGCTAATCTTTTCATGATCATAGGCAGCTCCAAATGGGAAGGGTGGGCTGCATTTCCAGATGAGCTCCCAGGTCCTGAGTGCAGCTGCCAGCCAAGTTAGAATGTGCCTTCTTTAATCAGAATAAAACAATCATGGTTAACAGAGCATGATTAATATGTCTTACAATACTAGCTGGTTCCCCAACATTCTATTTCTTCCCCCTTTCCATATGGATACACATTTAGGACCTTATGCTAAATGAAATGTCATTCACAGAAGGACAAATACTGCATGATTCCACTTACATGGAGTATCTAAAATAGTCATACTCGTAGAAGCAGAGTGTAGAATGGTGGTTTTCAGGAGTTGAGTGAAGGGGGAAATGGGAACATTAATCAAAGGGCATAAAGTTTCAATATGCAATATGAATAAGTTCTAGCAGTTTGCCCTACATTATTCTATTGTACAGTGTAAGTTTGTTCAGAGGTTAGATTTCATGTTATGGGTTCTTATTACAATAATATATACATACATATTTACAGAGGTCTCCTCTATGCCTAGTCCTGTGAACATGTTTACTAAGACACGGTGTCCATCCCCTTAGACTGGGCTGACTACTTCAGTGGACCTAAGCAGAGAGGCAGGGAGCCAGAGACAGGCATTTAAACTAGAAAAAAAATTAGGAAATTTTACCAAGGGGAAAAATATCAAAACTAGAAAAGATTATTTAGAAAGATTAGGCATCTACCTTCCTCATTTAAAAGACTTATATCTGGAAGGGTAAGGCTTTGATGGACAGCTCAGCTTTTGTTTATAGTATCCTCAGAATTAAGTAAAAGTCTCTGATGGAAAAAAATAGGAGAAAGACTAATTGCAATGTGTTTAGTGAATTTTTTTTCTTGTTATATAACAACAGATCTGCTTTGCATTTCAGTTAGGCGATGTCATGCTTGGATGTGATTTGATTTAAAACTGATAAAAATTGAACTAGCATGACTGTTCTTAGGAGCACCATAGTCAACCTCTGTGTTAATTCAGAAGGCTCTTCCAATGAAATCCATGTGGTTTACAAATACTGTGCAATTGAAAGAGCTGTAATTTCAAACCTTTTCATCATTTTCTCAACAAGAATTTTAATAACAGCATTATTCCATTGATCTGACCCTCTGTGAGATTATCAGTATGTTATAAAATGTTCTTAAAATAATAATTTTGTGCTAACTCTTCATGTTGATGAAAGAACATAAAATGATACATATATAGCCTCATGTATACTGCACTGAAATGAATCTTCATTTTCACTATAGTCCATACAAATTAATCAAAACAAAGGGGAAAAAAGAGTTCTAGCACCTTTGATTTTATGTGTGCTGTTTCTCTCTGGGTATGGCTTTGTATGTCACAAAGGTACCACCGTGTTGCTCTGTTAGTGGTCCCAATGATGTTTTCTACATCACAGCCACCTGACAAGAAAAGCAAATGAATGGGCTTATGCTTGTTGGATGAAAACAGAATGGCCTGTCTGGTTTTTCCATTGTCCTACCATTGCTTAAAAGTGAGAATGAATAACTCAGGCTCAAGTCTAAGTTTAAGGTGACACATAAATAGATTTATTTGGGTCTTCCAGCAAATACAATAAAAAGACATTTTACCCAAAGTGCAAACATGTTAAGATCCATAGACCAGGCACCAACTGATGATTGTATCATTTCCTACAGGATTAGAGATTGGCCTTCAAATCTAGGAAGAAACTGTTGGCATATGAATAATAGAAATATTTAGGTCAGGACTAAATGTTTAAACGCCCATAACTTTAGTTCATCATCCTTATTTCATAGGAAAAGATATCAAAACATGCTCAGTTGTCCTATTTTTATTTCTGCTTAAAGAAATTAGAAGTTAATTTAAACATATCAAATGCATTTATTTATTTATTTATTTATTTATTTATTTTTTAAAATAAATCTTTATTCAGATTATTACAATTGTTTCTCCTTTTTCCCCCCATAGCTCTCCTACACCCGGTTCCCACCCCACCTTCTGCCCTTACCTCCCCCACACTGTCCTCATCCATGGGTGTATGATTTTTGTCCAGTCCCTTCCTGAACCCCCCATACCCCTTTCCCCCTGAGAATTATCAGTCTACTCCCTTTCTATGCCCCTGATTCTATTATATTCACCAGATTATTCTGTTCCTCAGGTTTTTAATTCACTTGATTTTTAGGTTCACTTGTTGATAGATATGTATTTGTTGTTCATAATTTTTCTCTTTACTTTTTTCTTCTTCCTCTTCTTTAAGAATACCTTTCAGCATTTCATATAATACTGGTTTGGTGGTGATGAACTCCTTTAGCTTTTTCTTATCTGTGAAGCTCTTTATCTGCCCTTCAATTCTGAATGATAGCTTTGCTGGGTAGAGTAATCTTGGTTGTAGGTTCTTGCTATTCATCACTTTGAATATTTCTTGCCACTCCCATCTGGCGTGCATAGTTTCTGTTGAGAAATCAGCTGACAATCATATGGGTGCTCCCTTGTAGGTAATTAACTGTTTTTCTCTTGCTGCTTTTAATATTCTCTCTTTGTCTTTTGCTCTTGGCATTTTAATTATGATGTGTCTTGGTGTGGTCCTCTTTGGATTCCTTTTGTTTGGGGTTCTATGCGCTTCCTGGACTTGTAAGTCTATTTCTTTCACCAGGTGGGGGAAGTTTTCGGTCATTATTTCTTCCAATAGGTTTTCAGTATCTTGCTCTCTCTCTTCTTCTGGCACCCCCATAATTCTGATGTTGGTACGCTTGAAGTTGTCCCAGAGTCTTCTTACACTATCTTCAACTTTTTGGATTTTTTTTTCTTTTTGCTTTTTTGGTTGAGTGTTTTTTGCTTCTTTGTATTTCAATTCTTTGACTTGATTCTTGTGTTCCTCTAGTCTGTTGTTGGGTCTCTGTATAATATTTTTTATTTTAGTCAGTGTATGTTTAATTTCTAGTTGGTCCTTTTTCATATCTTCGAGGGTCTTGTTATATTTATCGGCCTTTTCTAGGATATTCTTGAAAAGCCTTATAACTGTGGTTTTGAATTCTATATCCAGTCGTTTGTTTTCCTCCATTTCTTTTGTTTGTGATCTGTTTCTTTGACGCCGCATTTTCATTGCTTCCCTGAGTTGGTAGGGTATATTTGTGTGCTAGGTTTCCTATATGGCCCAGTGGGTCGGCCTCCCCAGTTAACCTGAGGTGGACACTCTTGGTGCACCCCTTTGTGGACTGTGTGTACAGCCTTGTTGTAGTTAAGTCTTGATTGTTGTTGGTATCACTGGGAGGAATTGACCTCCAGGCCAGTTGGCTGTAAGGATCAGCTGTGTCTACACTGGGAGAAGTTTGGTGCTGGAGACAGCATTATAGGATTAGACTTGCCAAATTGCAATAGCCTCTGTGCTCAGCTTGGATGGGGTGGAGTCTCAGGGCGGAGCAGACAGTCTTGGCTTCCAGTCAGCCTTGCCCTCGCGCGCGTGCGCGCCTGCATACCTCTGCCTTCCCCGGCTCCCAAGTCTCCACCCAAGAGTCCAGATTCCCCCCACAAGAGCATGGGTCCCCAGGGGCTCGCCTGGAACTGGGGTTCAGTGCAGTCAGAACTAGGGCTCAGTGCAGTCAGGAGCTTCTGACTCCCTTCCACTAGGTAAAACCTGTGGCAACCTCCGCAGCCTTTGTGCGCACTGGCATGCGCGCGCCTGCAGACCTCTGCCTTCCCCAGCTCCCGAGTCTCTGCCCGAGAGTCCAGATTGCCCCCCGTAAGAGCGCGGGTCCCCAGAGGCTCGCCTGGAACTGGGGTTCAGTGCAGTCAGGAGCTTCGGACTCCCTTCTGCTAGGGAAAGCCTGTGGCAACCTCCGAGCCTTTGTGCACACTGGCGTGCGCGCCTCCAGAACTCTGCCTGCCGGGGCTCCCCCGGGTCTCCCCCGGGTCTCTGAGTCTCCGGGTGCCTTTCTCTCTACCTGACAGTCCAGACACCCCCTGTATGAGCCTGGGTCCACGGGGTTTCGCCCGGGACTGGGGTTCAGTGCAGTCAGAACTGGGGTTCAGTGCGGTCTGGGGCTTCCTTCCCCCTTCCGCCAGAGAAAGTCAGCCAGTCTCTCAGCCACCCTTCCTCTCTGTGTGCACAAAGACCCTTTGCCGTACCTCCAATTCTCTGTGAGCTTTTCTCTTTCCTTCTAGTTGTAGAATTTTCACTCAGCCAGCTTCCCTGTGGTTCTGGATGGTGTCCGTTCTGTCTTTTAGTTGTAGTTTTTTTTTTTTTTTTTTAAATATATTTTATTGATTTTTTACAGAGAGGAAGGGAGAGGGATAGAGAGTTAGAAACATCGATGGGAGAGAAACATCGATCAGCTGCCTCCTGCACACCTCCCACCGGGGATGTGCCCGCAACCAAGGTACATGCCCTTGACTGGAATCAAACCCAGGACCCCTCAGTCCGCAGGCCGACGCTCTATCCACTGAGCCAAACCAGTTAGGGCTAGTTGTAGTTTTGAAATTGTTGTGCGAGGCAGCAGTTTAGGTGCTTACCTATGCCGCCATTTTGGTTTCTCCCATATCAAATGCATTTAAAAGTGTATGCTTGATTGAATTAGGTGTTTCCTGACTGATTTTGAGTTTAGTGATATTTGGAACTAAAATTTCTGTTTCCACCAGACATATCTTAAGTGCAGCAAACAATGATCAAGGTTGCTTGGGGATCATGACCTTTGAATTCTAACTATAAATAGTAAGATTAGAAATTCACTTACTGTTACATATAAGCACTGGTGGATTTAGAAAGTTCGCGCGAGACAAGTATTGACACCATAGATGAATGTTTATATGCATAAAATATGTGAAGTTCTTACTAGATTGATGAAAATACCCTTTGTTCCAGGTACTGTGGTAAAGACTTTCACATGCCTCTCATTACATCTTCACAAACATTCTGTTACATAGAGATGAAGAAACTCAGGCCCCAAGAATGTAAATGAGTTTTCCAGTGCCACATATCCGGGTAACAGCCAAGCTGGAATTAAATGCCTGTCATGTCTGTCCACAGAATCAAAGTTTGTGTTTGTTTGTTTTTTCAAATCACACTGGCTACCTATAGCACATTTCTCCTGACAATACTTTTTCTGCATAAATTGTTAATGTTCTCTTACCAGTTCTGTGAATCTAGCTCCACCGAGCTTTCTTACTTTGTACATATTGTTGTTGGAAACTTTTCAAAATGATATCCATATGAAAAGCAAAAGAGTATGCATGGTATGACTCTCATTTTATTTACTTAAAGGTCATTATACATTCTCTGTAGCTTTGCCTGTTTTTATGCAACTTCCCATTTATTATTGACCTTTCAAAACTTATAAAATTTGTGGTAATTTTTATCGGATTCCATAGTATTTGAAGCATGACTGGGTTCCATCTTCTACACACAGAACTAAGCTTTTAAGTAGTTCAAACCAAAGAGTCTCACGTTTAAAGCAAGTTGAAAACAATTATTAGAAAAATGTGAATTAATTTAAACTCGGTTGGAGGCCTTTCTCATCCATCCATCCAACTGCTTTGACTTGGGTATGTGCTGACTTGCTTTGGGGGTTGCCTTTTGGTAGAGCAGAATTGCATCAAAAGGCAATAAAGTTGAAGAAAGGAATTTAGATACTGTGCTGTTGGGCAGAAACACCAAAGTTTATGCTCTCTAAATTAAATTGAGCGGCTTTTATGTTTTTCTGCCCATTTGTTCAAATGACAACAGTGTGAAATGCCAAGTGTATAGCAAGACCAATTTTAATTGCTTGCCCTCCTGTTTGGGGAGATAGGCCATCTGTAGAGACTGCCAAACAGTATTGGTAAAGGAACCTTGAGCAGATAGCATATTAACCACAATCAGTTCCCTAGCAGCCAACATTTAGGTATAGTGGCCTAGGATTCATGATACATTCTGGAATGATTTACTATTAAGATGTTTAATTGTATACCAGAAAAAGTGATATCTCTACACTAAGGAGTTCCTGAATCATGAATGTGCAGGACATTAAAACAAAATTTTTTCTTTGACCCTGTGTTATTTGGTTTTAAAGGGCAGCCACACCATTTATTCTTGGTGGCAGTGACAAGTGACCACTGACTGTGATTTAGTAGATGGGGCAAATCTAATGTATCTAGTTTTTTTTCCCCTCCCAATCTGATTTATGCATGTGTGAAATATATTTTAAAATGTTTGAAGAGTTTCCAAGAAGTTATAAAATGGTATGAAGGCAGTGCCAGTTTTATTTATGTGCATTTCATTCAATTAGTTGCAAAGTAGCTTCTGTATAGATATAAAACAGATAGATACATATACTTCTTATAGATACATTTAGAATTTTCAGTTAAACAGATTACTGGCTTTGTGACCTTAGGAAAAAAATCACTTCAGCAATCTGTGATTTAGATTTGTTCTATATGTATATTAGAAAAATAACCAAAATCAATCAATGAAGTTGCATCTTATTAATGGAAGTTTTTGAAGGGGTGAATGGACCACATGTTTTTTGTTTTTTTTTTTACCTATTATCCATGGAACCAAATAAAATGCTGATTAACACATTAACTAGAAACCCATAACAAGGAAAAAAACAATAATGGAGTTACCAAAATTAGGTTCAACAAATATGTGGTCAAGAAAAGGACAAGTGAAGTGTTGAATTATGAAGATTTATGCAGGACACTAGGATCTAGAATTAGTAATAGCACAGGAGCACAGATCCAGTGCTCATGTACTTGTGGCAAGGACTGTTCTCAGAGTTTTCCATCAATTAGTTCAATCACCAAAATGCACATTCTACTTGTGTATTGGATTTTGCTATGGCAATTAACCCATCTCTCTTTTTTGTTTTGAGTTGTTTCTTCTTCAATGGTTCTTTCATTCAGCATAAGATGTAATATTGCTTACAACTCTCTTGACCTAAGTTTCTAGTTAGCATACAATTTTTCTTCTTTCATTAATTACAACTTCTTAGGCAGAGCTGTCTATATTTATTCTTCCCAACTACTTTTGTAAATACTTTCCTGTATTCATCTTACTTGATAATTCAAGGGCCTTTGGCACTTATGGGTGCTCTCTGTGTCTTGAAACATTTTCTCCCCTTTCCTTCCATATTATTCCCTGCCCACATTTGTAACATCTCACAAGTTACACTTCATCATATATTTTGCTAGGTTTTTCTCTGCTTTCTAAACGGTATCTTAGAGCTCAGTCTTTGAATCCCTTCTATCCTTTATCTACACTCACATCCTACATGATTTTGTGTAGTTTCTCAGACAAATATCACATGTTCTCACTTATTTGTGGAAGCTAATGAACAACAAAATAAGACCCGAAGCATGGAGGCATGGAATATACTTATAAGCATAGCCCATGGACACAGACAATAGGGTAGTGAAGACCTGGGGGGTGGGGGTGTAGGGGCTGGAAGGATGGGGAGTAATGGGGGAGAAATGGGAGACATCTGTAATACTGTAAACAATAACAAAAAAGAAAGACAATTCTTACATGCTGAAGACACTTAAATATAGCATGTCAAAATCTGAACTTTTGATTTCTATCTGTAATCTGTGGCTTTATTGTTGTTCCCTATCTCAGTGAATAACACCCAATTGCTTAAATAAAAACTTTGGGAGTTTTCCTTGACAATATCTCTCTCTTGATCATGATCCACAAGCAAATCCTGTCAATCATGTACTTAAAATATGCCCAGAAGTCAGACTGTTCACTATACCTATATACTTAATGCAAACACTGAATACACCAAGCCTCTAATAACTGTTGCCTGAATTACTGCAATAGTCTCCTAATTGGCCTCTTTGCTTCCATTTTCTAAGTAGGCATATCACTGTCAGATTTCAGAACACTAAGGTTTAAAAAAAAATTACTGTACCCAGAGAGGAGAGAAAAATATGCCTGCAAAGTAATTTGAATGAGCGCAATGACTTTACTTCTGAAGAAAAATCAATTAAATTTGGAATATAGCAAAAACTATTGAACATGTTCAAATGAAAAAAAATAGCTATTCAAGGACTCTGAATTTTTAACTTACATTCATGAATTTTCTTGTAAATTAGTTTGTGCTATTGTAAGTCAAAGTATAAAGCAAAAAAAGAGAACTAGTGGGATTTAGGAGATGGAAACCCAATCCATAAACAGAGTCAGTTAATTTCTAGGATGCCATCTCTCCAGCAAGCATGGAGGCAACAGGTCAAGGCAGGCTTACAGGCAGACTGGTATTGGTGTGGGGGAGACAGTGCCAGCTCCTAAGAGATAATTATGACATATTCAAAAATTTTGCTAACTTGTGTTTGGTAGTTTGAAATTGGCCATGGTGGGAATATTTATACCACAGCAACTGGCAGAAGCTACAAATCACCTCCTGCCCTCCCTGCCCCAGAAAGCTAGCTGATCAGAACATCACTGACCAGTCCCTGTAGGCTGAGGTTGTGGGAGAAATACATGTAGAATAATTATTCACAGGGAAATTGTTAGAAATGCAAATTCTTGAGTAACATCCTGACCTATTACTGAATCAGAAACTTTAGGTGGGGGAGCCCAGCAATCTGTATGTAGATAAATGTATTCTGACAGATTAAGTTTTGATAATAACTCCTATAGAGTAATTTATACCTGTAATGGTTTATGGGGTTATTATAGGAAACATAGTTTTACTAGCTTATCTCTTTCTGAGACTCAGTCTGGAAAATACTTACTGAAGTAATACTGGTTAAACTTATAATTTTTTAAAAAGCTTTAGGAAAATCCAAATGGCCACTCCACAGAAATGAATGTGCTTTGTCATGATTATTGTCCACTGAGTCTCAGCTCTGCATTTCAGCTCTTTCCAAACCCAGTCAGACTCAACTACATAACTTGAACATATTCAACATGATTTCTGTTTTATTTTACAGAGAACTCATAATATCTATAATAATAAAAGTGTAATATGCTAATTAGGCCAGGTGTCCTTCCAGATGAAGCTGGGGCTGTGAGGGAAACCTGGGTCCCGGGTGCCTCTGGCCAGAGGAAAGCTGGTGCTGGCAGCAGGGGGAAGGAAGGCCTACTCTTGCACGAATTTCATGCATCGGGCCTCTAGTTGTTATATAAAAAAATTCTCAATGTCCAGATGGCATTTTTTGTTCTCTCTTAAAATAATTGAAAGTAGCATTTTTAGAAATATCCTTAATACAAATCACTCAACATCTCAGAAGCCAAAAAGGGGAACATGTACACAAGGGTCTCTTAATTTGATAAGGTAGCCTGGCCTCATCTGTCTTACTCCTACATTTATAATAAAATTTTATGCTTTGAGTTAGACTTTGAAAGCCCTTTTCAAACTTTTGCTCATGCTCAATTATCTCAAAAGCACAAAAAAGGCAAACAAATATAAAACTTGGAACAAAAGTCTGGGCATGCCTCTTTCTGCCACAGATCTGACTTGCACTATTTTATTTTTTTAATTTGCTAATGATTAAGTTGGACTCTCATTGTTGCCAAGAAATATGCATGCACAAATATATGTGTTTGAAAAGTATTTTTTATACTTATCTGGGGGAATAGCCAGTTCAGGCTGCTGCTAAGGTGGTGAGTTTGCCCACAATGCAAGCTGCTTCTCCAAAGATCAACCAAAGAGAAACTTCTAAGGAAAACATGAAATGTAAAAAGTAGCAGACAAAGTTGTGAGGAGACTTTTTTAAAAATATGGCTTAAATTCTCTTGCTCCCCAACTTCTTTGACTTAGAAAAAAAGCATTAGTTATGGCAAATATTTTGGCAGAGTCAAGATCACTTGAGTAGGGGTAAAATCAGGGTAGCTCAAAAATTGTGCATAGGCAGAGAGTTGCAGAGAAAACAAGAACTGATTGGCTTTTGGATTTTCTTTCAACTCCTCCCTCCAAACTTTTATCACTGGTGCTTGACAATCTAGAATTTTTTCTGCCAAGGTGCTCTTTCCAAGTATCTAAAGCTGATGTGTTGAGTGTCATAGTGGCTTGTCAAATTGATACAAAATGGGGTGATTTACTGTGATCTATGGTGCCTGTAGCTTTTCACCTTAATAACCTTAATACTTATTCAACCATCTCTCTTTGATTGACCCTCAAGTGACACAGATGAGCCTCTACCTTTTGGCCCATCTACAATAATACTGCCCAAAGAGCCATTGCACCCAAAAAATGTACACTTAAAACACACTAACACTTCAAATGAATTATAGGTGCCACTCAATGACAAATATATTAGCATATTTCAATATGGTAGAACTTTAAAGACTTAAATTTTAAAGCAAGCGCAATACACACATAAAAAGAAGTAAGGGGGCATGTCAGCAATATAACACCAAATAGTAAACCAGAAAGAAATAAGCAGATATAATAGGTAAGAAAAAAATAATGGCTAAAATGAAGAGCAATATTGATGGGCTATATGAAACAATGAATAACTGAAGAGAGCATAATTCTACCAATCCCTGCCAAGGGAAAGAATAAGTCATTGAATAAATTTATGAAGGGAAAAGATATGAAGAACACAGTATTGAAGTAAAGAGTCCAGACAAAAACACCTATATGATATATAATTCTGTTTGTAGAGTATTCAGAAACAGACAAAATTAATTTATGATGTTAAAGGATTGTTCTAAACCAGTGGTCGGCAAATTTTAGGGGTACATATGTCCTTTCTGATTGGACAAAATTAATTTATGATGTTAAAGGATTGTTCTAAACCACTGTGGCTCGCAAGCCACATAAGGCTCTTTGGCCCCTTGAGTGTGGCTCTTCCACAAAATACCATGGCCTGGGCGAGTCTATTTTGAAGAAGTGGCATTAAAAGAAGTTTAAGTTTAAAAAATTTGGCTCTCAAAAGAAATTTCAATTGTTGTACTGTTGATATTTGGCTCTGTTGACTAATGAGTTTGCCGACCACTGTTCTAAACCTTTGGGTAAAAGTTTAACTATTATTAAAACCCTAATTCTAATTTCTATTTTAGAGGGATGTCATGAAATTTTTATTTCTAACAGTTTCCCAAGTAATGTCCTTTGCTGTCTCGGGGCCACACTTTAACAATTACTACTACATAATAATAATAGAGAGCATAGGTCATGTATTATTAGCCTTGTTTTTTTCCAAATTTATGCCACGTTTTTGCCTAAATTTAAAAGTGAATTTAGGATAAGCACATACATGTGTGCAATACAAACATAGACAACTTATAAGTCCTTTTATTATTTATAAGCAATAATATATGAAATCTCGAGAGTTTTGATATTTGTGAAATAATATTAAAATAAAATTAAAATATGGTCTCCCATCTTACTTTTAAGTCTTTTATCCATTTTGAGTTTATTTTTGTGTATGGTGTAAGTTGGTGGCCTAGTTTCATTTTTTTGCATGTATCTGACCAATTTTCCCAACTCCATTTATTGAAGAGATTGTCTTGATTCCATTGTATGCTCTTGCCTCCTTTGTCAAATATTAATTGAGCATAATGGCCTGGGTTGATTTCTGGGTTCTCTGTTCTGTTCCATTGGTCTATATGTCTGTTCTTGTGCCAATTACAGGCAGTTTTGAGATCAGTGGCTTTGTAATACAGCTTGATATCTGGTATTGTGATCCCTCCAACTTTGTTCTTCTTTCTCAAGATTGCTGTGGCTATTTGGGGTCTTTTTTTATTCCAGGTGAATTTTTGGAGAGTTTGTTCTAGGTCTGTGAAATATGCCATTGGTATTTTAATGGGGATTGCATTGAATCTCTAGATTGTTTTGGGTAGTATGGACATTTGGTGGAAAACCATAAAAATCTTAGAAGAATCCATAGGCAACAAAATATCAGACATATATCATAGCAATATCTTTACCAATACAGCTCCTAGGGCAATGGAAACTAAGGAGAAAATAAATAAATGGGACTACATAAAAATAAAAATCTTCTGCACAGCAAAAGAAACCATCAACAAAACAACAAGAAAGCTCACTCCATGGAAGAACATATTTGCCAATGTTATATCCAATAAGGGCCTAATCTCCAAAATGTATAGCGAACTCATACATCTTAACAAAAAAAGATTAACAGTCTAGTCAAAAAATGGGCAAAGGACGTAAATAGACACCTTTTGAAAGTTAACATACAGAAAGTTGAGAGACATATGAAAACATGCTGTAAGTTGCTAATCATCTGAGAGATGCAAATCAAAACGACAATGAGGTACTATCTCACACCTGTCAGAATCATTGTCATCAACAAATCAACCAATGACCAGTGCTGGAGAGGATGTGGAGAAAAAGGAACCCTTGTGCACTGCTGGTGGGAATGCAGACTGGTCCAGCCACTGTGGAAAACAGTATGGAGTTTCCTCAAAAAATTAAAAATGGAACTCCCATTTGACGCAGTTATCCCACTTCTAGGAATATATTCCAAGAAACCAGAAACACCAATCAGAAAGGACATATGTACCCCTATGTTCATAGCAGCACAATTTACAATAGCTAAGGTTTGGAAACAGCCTAAGTGCCCATCAGCAGATGAGTGGATTAAAAAAACTGTCGTACATCTACATAATGGAATACTACGCTGCTTAACTAAAGAAAGAACTCTTTCTATTCGCAACAGCATGGATGGAGCTGGAGAGCATTAGGCTAAGTGAAATAAGCCAGTCAGAGAAAGATAAAAATCACATGATCTCACTCATTTGTGGAATATAATGAACATTATAAACTGATGAACAAAAATATATACAGAGACAAAGAAGCATCCAACAAACTGTCAAACCTCAGTGGGAAGGCAGGGGAGGGGTGGGGTAAGAGATCAACCAAAGGACTTATATGCTTGCATATAAGCATAACCAATGGACACAGACACTGGGGGGGGGGGGGCGGGGGTGAGAGCATAAGGGGAGTGAAGGTGGCCAGGGGGAGGTTAATGGGGGAAAAAGGGGACATATGTAATACTGTATGTAATACTTTAAACAATAAAGTAAAACTAAAAAACAAAACAAAAAATGTGTATCAGTGATATAACAAAAATTTTTTTAAAAATTCTTATGTATCTTTTAGATAATAAAATATTGATATTAAACACATGTATCAGTGATATAACAAAAATTTTTTCAAAAATTATGCTTTAGATAAAATAATATTGCTATTCAAAGAAATTAAAATATACGTAATTCTATTTAGTTTATAAGGCTTTTGATGAAATAATACACCCATAATGAAATTATCAGATATGGAATGGATTTGGTATAAATATAAATATATTTAGTATTATTACAATAATACTATTCATTATAATAGTAAAAATGTTATAAATAGATGAGAAAATTAACATTTTAATGAAACTGAGTACAAAAGCAAACTTTTACTCTATTTATTAGATTCTAGGAAAAATACACTTCCTGACACAAAAATTTCCCATACATATTAAAATATTTTGAGCAAATAAATGGAAATGAAAGTGAGAATTGAGGATTCAAGATTAAGATTAATATTGTTTTACCATAAATATATATTAGGTTAGTGCTTTATTTTAATACTAACTTATACTTTGTAGTCTACTTTGTAATGGATATTCATCTGTTTGCATCATCATTGTCAAAATCAATCAATTTTAACAGGTTATATAAAAAGGGCAGCAGGGACAGAAATCAAATAATAATATATCATGGACGTAAGCTCTTAGAAAAGCTTTCTAAATATCAGTATGAAATGATTGATAATTTAGAATGAATCTAAATTACTTTGAAAAATAACACAAATGGCAAAATAAGGATAGAAACACTATAAAAATTGTGTATTTTTGGAAGGAAGGGTAAAACGTTAAGAATGATACGTTATAGCACATACCAGCCTTCAAAAGCAAACAGACAATTGAAACTCAGAAACTGTACCCAGGCTTACTTTTTAGCTAAAACATATATCCATTATCCATAAATTGTCTAACTCCCTACTGTGTTTCCTGCATCACACCAGAAAAGGGGGTGGGGGGCAATACTGAACAACAAAAAAAATCTGCATGAGTTTATCCCATAGTGGTTCGTCCTAAAGAGACATATAAGAAATGCTGTAAATAGGAAGTCAAAGCTCCATTTCAATAGCAGTGCTTAGAAGAATGTACAAGGTCTAAAAAGTGAGTTTGACTAGCGTGCTCATTTTCCAGTGTTTCCTTTTGCAGTAAATGACAATTTCATTGAAGAGTTACATATGCCAGAAACTTTGGTTTTCTTATCATCTCTTACCCATCTGTATCAATATTTGATATTTAATCCATCAACAATTCTATTTTTACATCTCTGCAATCATTCTCTCTCTTCATCTCCATTTTCACCACTCAGAAACAATTTCCTATTGTCTTTAAGGTCTAAAGCAATAGTACTAATAAATCTCCATGTGGCTGGCTTTCCTCCAATCCTCTCCACAGATATAGCCAAGTATTATTTTAAAAATGTAAGCCTGACCCCATCAATGACTTCTGTTGAATATTGCAAAATGCAAGTCAGGCCCTTTCAAATAGCTTCCGATGGCAGAAAATGTTGTGCAATGTCCCTAGACCTGTGTAGCCCACATGGTGCCTACCTCGTCATTGTGTCCTACATCTCTGTCCCTCCTTCAGATAGGGCCCAAGAGCCTACTCTTTCCTTTCCAAAACACGTTTCCTTACACAACATGATAAATCTTCTTTCTCTTCATATTTTCTGTTTATATAAATTTTTAAAAGATGTTTTACATGCATCTGGATTTTAAGCTATTTTTTAAAATGTAAAATTGGATCATTCTACTGTGCTCACACATTTTAGCTTAGAAATTCTAATTTATAAAAGTTTAAGATTTACAGAAAAATTGAAATTCCACAATGAGCTTCCATATATCTCACACTCATTTCAAAAATTGTAATATATAGCTAAAGTGGTTTTTAGGGGAGTGGGAGGGCAATGGGTGGATAAGGACACATATGTAATACCTTAATCAATAAAGAAAAACTTAATTTAAAGTATTGTTGTTTTAATTTTGAGATCAAAAGGTATGATAATTTTCCTCCGCTTCCCCACAGTTTTATTGACGTATAGTTTGCAAAATAAAAAATTATATATATTTGAGGTATACATGTGCTGACAATATACAGAAACATTATGAAATGACTATCATGATCAAATTAACACTTCTATCACCAGACATACTTCTTTTTATTTACTTTTGTGTAGTGAGAACACTTGACATGTACTCTCTTAACAAATTTCAAGTGTACAAGGCAGTTTAATTAACTATACTCCCAGTGCTATTTAATCTCGAATCATTATATTAGAAAAATGAACATGAAAATAAATAGACATGAAATTTCCACCTTATTAAGGTGGAAATAGCAAGTTAATCACAATGAAAACAACTATAAAAACAGAAAATAATGAGGTATAAAACAGAATAGTAATGAAGCTACAAGTCATCATTTTAAAAGATTAATAAGGGTGATCAAAAACTAGCAGAACTAAACCATAAAAAAGACAAAATATAAATAACTAGTATGTGATATGACAGGGGGTATTAATACATATCCTATAAAAATTAAAAATAATAAGGAAATGTTAGTATCAACTATGTGAGAAAACATTTAATGGCTTAGAAAAGTTACCTGAAAAACATATCTTATAAACATGGATTTAAAAATACAAATTTTGATTAGTCCAGTTTTAAAAAATATTTAATCTTATCTAATAAAAGAGTAATAATGCAAATTGACCGTACCTCTGTTACACCCACAAGCCATGCCCACCAGCCAATCAGGAGCAAGTATGAAAATTAACCCAACCAAGATGGCTGTGGCCACAGAGTGAGCAGGATGCTTGGGTTTCCCCGGCAATGGAGGAAGCCAAGCTTTCCGCATACCCTGGCCTCTGCTCAAGGCTACAAAGTTTCAATTATAGAAGATAAAGAAATCCCAACATAAATGGCTGTGGCCACAGAGCAAGCAGGAGGCTTGGCTCCGCTCAAGGCTACAAAGTTTCAATTACAGAAGATAATTAAATCCCAGATACCAGGGCCTCTGCTTGGGTCGCCTGGGGGTGTGGCTGGCCTGCAAACCACCACAGGCCCCATGCCCCAAGGGAACCCCCACCCTGATCCGAGACACCCTTCAGGGCAAACCAGCTGGCCCCACCCATGCACCAGGCCTCTATCCTATCTAATAAAAGTGTAATATGCAGATTGACCATTACTCCAACACACAAGATGGCTGCCCCCATGTGGTCAAAGATGGCCACCCCTATGTGGACACAAGATGGCCACCACAAGATGGCCAGCAGGGGAGGGCAGTTGGGAGGAACCAGGC
This sequence comes from Plecotus auritus, assembly GCF_963455305.1. Taxonomy (NCBI): domain Eukaryota; kingdom Metazoa; phylum Chordata; class Mammalia; order Chiroptera; family Vespertilionidae; genus Plecotus; species Plecotus auritus. The sequence goes on from NC_137782.1 coordinate 49,989,054, forward strand.
CTGCAAGGGAGGGCAGTTGTGGGCGATCAGGCCAGCAGGGGAGGGCAGTTGGGAGGGACAAGGCCTGCATGGGAAGGCAGTTGGGGGCAATAAAGCCTGCTGGGGAGGGCAGTTAGGGGTGACCCAGCCGGCAGAGGAGGGAAATTGGGGGTGACTGGGTCTGCAGGGAAGGGCAGTTGGGGGGACCCAGGCCTGCAGGGGAGAGCAGTTGGGGGGTACCAGGCCTGCAGGGGAGGACAGTTAGGGGTGACCAGGCCTGCAGAGGAAGGCAGTTAGGGGCAAACAGGCTGGCAGGGAAGCAGTTAGGCATCAATCAGGCTGGCAGGGGAGTGGTTAGGGGGTGATCAGGTTGGCAGGGGAGTGGTTAGGGGGTGATCAGGCTGGCACGCAGAAGCGGTTAGGGGCAATCAGGAAGGCAGGCAGGCGAGCAGTTGGGAGCTAGCAGTCCTGGATTGTGAGAGGGACGTCCGACTGCCCGTTTACTGGGATTGGGCCTAAACGGGCAGTTGGACATCCCTCGAGTGGTCCCAGATTGGAGAGGGTGCAGGCTGGGCTGAGGGACACCACCCCCCCCCCTCCCTGCAGGAATTTTGTGCCCCAGGCCTCTAGTTCATTGATACTTTGCATTGTTTGCTGATTTGGGGGGAAAAGAAAAAGAACTTTTACAAATACATCCTGAAGTTATTTGCATTTTCTTTCATTGATAAATGCAACCATATTTCACAAACTGAAGAATTTTTTATAAGGTAAAATATAAATAAACTAACTGGTGCCTCAGCATCACATTGGTCAATGTAGATCCAATTTAAAATTGATATATACTCATGATTATTTAATTATTATTAGTATTTTATAAGCAAAGATTTAATATCTATTAAATTCTCAGGATCAGCTTAGAATGAAATAAGACAAACTAAGGTATGTTGTAAGAGCATTAAACATAAAATATCACTTATTTTACTATGAAGACATTTCCATGTAAAACTATATGTGCAATTACAAGGTATAATTTATAATAACCTATTCAGTGAAACCTACAAGATGTAGGATCTTGTTTGATCTCTGCAATGAAGGTTTCTTTTTATACAAAACATCAGTTACTAATAAATTCCTTCAAAATCTACCTTTGAACCAAGTTAATGCCCTTTGCTTTCTAAAGTGATACCTTCTTTAACTTTCTATCTACCAGTCCCACAGTGTTAAGCCAATATCAGCCAACTTTAAATATGAACCCCTGATGTACCACACCGCTGGCATTTACATACATGTAGGGCCCTTCCCCTTACATTGATGTTGGGTTCTTTAACTGGAGTTTAATCAATATGATGCAGTGAAAGTGATACTAAGGTTCTGCCAAGGCTGGATTATAAAATGTTTTGTAGCTTCCATATGGATCTTTGCAACATATGCTCTGAGGTGAGCCAACCCCCATGTAAGAAGTCTAACTACCTCACCAACAAATAGAAGCTCTATGAAGAGGACATTATTTAGCCAGCTTCAAGCTGTTTCAACCATCCACCTGAGGTGCAAGACACCTGAGGGCAAATGTTGTCCTGAGCGCCCAGGCCAACACAACTTCAGATGACTCCAGTTCCAGACGCCATCTGTCTGCAGCAACAAGCAGGACACCAGGCAAATATGGCCTAACTTAACCTAGTAAACCTCAGAATCTTGTCAGTGTATTATGGTTTAAGTCAAACTCTTTGGGTTCATTTTTTATGCAACATATATAAACAACATGTTAGATAGCAAGGGTAAAGAATCAGATTTCAAATACTAGTAAATTACAAAACCATGCAATTCTGTCATTAATAGAGACATAAACATATTGGGCTTTACAATAATTTCCAGTTCCCTTTTGTACTTTAAATCCAAAGCCAAATCCTGATATAATATACCTTTTCAGTAGCAGAATATAGAATGGATCATATATATTTAAAATAGTTAAGATTTACTTTTACTTTCTTTTCATATTGTACTATCCTATATAATAAGAGCCTAATATGCAAATTGACTAAACAGTGGAACGACCAGTCACTATGATGCACACTGACCGCCAGGGGGCAGATGCTCAATGCAGGAACAGCCCCCAGCCTACAGGACCCAGGCCAGCCAAGGTGGGTGCCAGCAGAGGCCTCCCAATCACCCCACTGGTGGCTCCATAGATTGGCCCTGATCGCCGACCAGGCCTAGGGACCCTACCCATGCATGAATTTTGTGCACCAGGCCTCTAGTCTTTAGAATAAGAGGCACAGAGTTTCCTTGCTAAGTCTATGCTTTGGTGTGAACTCTGATCCACTAGAATCCTAGATTTCTCTACAATGATAGGTTTCAAAGGCTGCTCTAGACTCAGAGTGGGAAGAAAGCCATGAAAGACGAAGCTTGCTGTCATTGAGGAAAGCTGTAATATCAAACATAACATGTATTTTCTATCCAAAGACTCTGAAATAGCTTTCTTTTTCATTTTTATGTTTCCAGGTATATAAGCAGATTTTACCACTGGAGGGATGAGTTAGAACTGTCTTTGGTCCTTCTATACACAGAGTAACTTCAGTGAGAATAGTTGAACCCCAACTTATAGGATGCCTTCTCCTAGAGACCACTAAAAATATGTACTTGAGAGGGGATAAACTGTGTTCCCTAACCAAGGTATTTTAAGGAAACACTAAGCATATTGCTAAGACAGATAAGTGCCCATTGGGAAAGTTTGTTCGGGTGAAGGCTCAATATTTAATCTCTAGTGCAAAAAAAAGCTATGGCTCAAGTTAAAGCACTGATCTATTTATCCTCATTAGTCCAATTTTCTTTCCCTCTTCTTTTTTCTGCTCTCTAGGTGGATGTCTTACTATATAATTTTTCTTATATTTATTATGTTAAGACTTTAGTTTTAAGAGCTATTTAAGATTCCCAGAGAAACTGAGGGGAAGATACAAAGATTTCCCATATGTCCTCTAACCACACACAAGCACAGCCTCTCTCATTAACAACGCCCCACCAAATTGGTACAGTACATTTATTATTATCGAAGACTCTACATTGACACATCCTATTCACCCCAAGTCATAATGTACATTGGTATGATGCATTCTGTTGGTTTTGGACAAATACATAATGACATGCATCTATCATTACTGTAAGATGCAGAGTATTTTCTCTACCCTAAAAATCCTCAGTACTCTACCTATTTACCTCTCTCCAAACCAAATCTCTGTCAACCTTTGAACTTTTTGCTATCTATATGGTTTTATCTTTTCTAGAATGCCATATAATTAGAAAAATACATTTTCCTTAAATTTACTTACTAATGCTATTTAAATAAAGGTGTAACTCATCGCTAGATGGCCTATCCGTAGTCGACAAACTGCGGCTTGCAAGCCACATGCGGCTCTTTGGCCCCTTGAGGGTGGCTCTTCCACAAAATACCGTGGCCTGGGCAAGTCTATTTTGAAGAAGTGGCATTAGAAGAAGTTTAAGTTTAAAAAATTTGGCTCTCAAAAGAAATTTCAATCGTTGTACTGTTGATATTTGGCTCTGTTGACTAATGAGTTTGCCGACCACTGGCCTAAGTAAATATTCTAGGTGATTCGCATAGAAATCAATCATGTAGTAAATATGATGTCAGGATGAAGTAAGTGTTAATATTATAGTTATTTCACAGATACCAGCTAGAGGTCCAGTGGACTGGGCGTGGAACAGGAGTAAGTTGTATAAGAGTGTTAAGAGACTGACTAGGACATCCCACACTGCTATCACTATGAATACGCCAAAGAGGGAAAACTGTTTTCTTATGTGTTATGAAACAGAACACCAGTGGAAAAAAACAGGAACCACATTAGCTTGAGCTCGATGAGTAATGGGTAGTACATTTTGTAATCTTGTCTTATTTTGAATAATATGATAAATTAATTACATTCTGATGTGCAACTGGTTTGAACATAGCAAAGTGATAAATTAAAGAGTATTTTTATTTACTATAGTGGGTAAAAAAGAACATAATAAGTCACATGTGAATATAAAACACTAATTCAGCATAATCCTTATAAAATTCTGCTCTAATAATTATGCAATTATAATTGACTAAATTAGTTGCCATTGACAAGGTAGTCTTTCATTGATTTATTTAAATTAACCCTCATTTTATTCATTTACTAACTACCCTTCTCTGTCAACTTACACATTTTAGTAAGTAGCACTCAACCAGATCATAAGCCTTTATCGTAGAGTCAGAATTATAATTTCAATCTTCCAATTTGAAGACCAGAGGTTAAAATACTATGTTGAATAGTATGTTAAAATAATCTAAATGCAAAAATTAAGGTCAAAGACCTCAATTTTTTCTTTCATTTTTCTTTTTTTTTTTTTTTAAAGAGTTCTTCTTGCTTGTCTGGTTGAACCACTATGACCCCTCATTGTAGTGATTAACCTACAAACACACTAAATGCAGCTGAGTAAATGCCCCTACTAGTAGATTAAACCTGAAAAGGGGAAAGGCATAATAAATATTATATATATTGTTATAATTGTAAGCTCAATCTTCTCCCATACTGAGAGAAACCCTATGTTCATGCCACTAAAAATTATCTATAGAGTCATATTGACATAATCTGTATGTATGTACAGGCAGTCCTCAGGTTACATCAGAGATCTGGAGATCTGTTCCTACAGCACAATGTAATGCGATTTTTGCCGTAAGTTGGAGCCCACCTACATAAGCACCTACGTCACTCACATGGAGCACATTCACAGCAGTAATGAAGTGAAACAGTAAAAAAAAATTTTAAAGAAAGATAACAATTCCTGACCTTTACTTGTCGTAAATAAATAATCTATACATATAAAAGCCTAAGTGACTGTTAAGACCGAACAACCAGAATGACTGGAATGACCAGATGACCGGCGGTAGCTATGATGCACACTGACCCAGACCTTGCTGCTGGGGCTCTGACAACCCCGAATCTGATTCACCCACACCCTGGACCCATACAGGAGGAAGGAGGGACCCCGATTCCTCACAGAATCGGCCATTGGTTAGCTTGCTGCTGGGGCCAACTTCCTGCGGTCCCTCTCCTTGGCCAGCTGGCCCCCTCAATCACCCTGATTGGGGGGGGTGGCCGGCCCGCACATTGGTCCCAATCACCGGCCAGGCTGAGGGACTCCACCCGTGCATGAATTCATGCACCGGGCTTCTAGTAAAAAACATAAAGCACATATGTACATATGTTGAAATGACGGAACTTTTTTTTTTATATAAATACTGTAAATGGGAGATGGCGACGTAAACACAAAAAGGCATAAGTCGAGTCAGACATAACCCGAGGACTGCCTGTATTCATATTGCACACTGATTAATTGAAGACCCACAGAGGTGAGCAGTAGATGCTTCAGCTTTAGCATCATCACCTCCTAGGACCTCCTCTTTGTTTCAAGAGTTTCTACGAAACTCTTGCAAAGTCCTTGGGCACTTTTATAGATCTCAGCTGCTCTGTTTTATCTATTCCTCTTTAAAATAAATTTTTTTATTATTGACATGAGTCAACTATTGAGGCCCCAGAAGGCCAGAGTAGGATGAGGTTTAGTTGTGTTTTTAAAATTCATCTTTATTGATTTTAGCATGAATGCAAACACAGGTGCTCAGGATCAGACAGATTATCACTATTTGCTTTAAAAGCAACTAATGATTGTGTGGTTCCCCATACATTTCCTTGGTTGCCACCCCTGAGATTATGTGATGAAAGTGAAGCCAAATCTCTTATCCATGCAACCAGTAGAAAAATAAGTCCCAGAGATCTAATGTAGAGCATAGTAATTGAAAACAAATACACCGTATTATAAACTTCAAAGTTGCTAAGAGACTAGTCCCTAATTGCTAGTGATTATGTGATATTATAGAGGTGTAAGCTAAAGTTCTAGAAATAATCATATTGCAATATATAGATGTGTCAAAACAACATATTGTACACTTTAAATTAATACAGTGTGTATAACTCAATTTAAAAAAACCACCTGCTTACATCAATATCATCAGTGCCTTAAGCGAGGAAATAGACTTTCTCTGTTTATATTCAGAAAAAAGAGAGTGTCACCTCCCCTTCCCTTCCTAACGGGAATAGAAGCTTTTGTTCCTTGGAAAGGGGATGGGAAGGATCTTAGAATCTGACTCTGGACTTTTGGAATATACATACATCTCTCCAAGGTACAGATAAGTTCCGCTGTCAGTGTTTCTGACTTTTATAACTTAGCAATGTTCTAAGACTGCAGGCCTCATTTTCCCCTTGAAATGAAAACACACACTTCCACAGTTAGGTAAATCCTCTGGTGCTCTCACTATCTATATTGCTGATAATGAACTTGCCTAAGCTTAATGCTCAGTCAGGAACCTAGGAGAATGTGAACAAGGAGAACTACCCCAGGTTAGAGCATTAATTCCACTGCACTGTTGGAGTCTAGTCTAACATTAGCTGGGCAACTTAGACTGTGATGAGGTTTATCCTAGGAAAGATGAGAGAGGAAATAAAGTTTAGTGTTGCCCTGGCATAGCTTGGGATTGTTTCTCTCCCCTCTTTGACCTACCTCCCCATGGGCTCCCTTCCTAAGAGGAGTCTGCAAAGAAACTGCCAGGGAGATGAGGAAAACAAAGGGAACACGGTATCATGGGAGCCAAGCAAGGCAAATAGTTTGAGAAAAAGTAAGTCTGATGTTATAAATAACTGCTGGTCAAATTTTGTGCTGTATTCCTATGATTTATAGTTTAGAAGTACAAAGCTTACCCTGTTTTCTGCTCATCTGTAAAGTCAGAATCCCCACCCATCAATTCCAGAGCAAGCAGTTCAATGAGATGAGATGCAGAATACTGACAGCAGCTGATTATTGTAATAGCAATATGTAATGCCATCCAGTGGTTTCTGAAAGTTGATTGATTATCTTTAGTTGTTAATCAGCATATTATTTCCTTTCATTTAAAAAATTCTTAATGAAATATTTTTTAAAATGATATTTGAGTCCTCAAAACCTTTGCAGCTCAAGATATTTACATTTCAGAAATGTAACATTAACATAAAAGTTCAATTCTCATGTATCTTTCTGTCAGGATAAAAATACAAAGGAAAATTGTAACTCTCAAAGGAAAGTGAGTCTCAGCAGTCTTTGAAGACCTCATACGTGCAAATCAATGCATGGATTGCTCATGTGTTCCTCCTACATGAGAAATATAATGTGGGTAGTGTTATTTTTTATTCTGTCTATTTCTGAATACATTGTAAAAGAAAAAAATGAGGAAACTTAAAAAAATTAGGAAATGATTTAAAACTTTTTGTGTGGCATTTATCTGTGAAGTAAAAAAAATTCTAGGCCTTGTGAGTGCTAAGCAAGGAGTGTCTAATGTTTTTTAAAACACAAGAACTGGGAATAATCAGACTAACATATTTATTGCTGAATTTATGAGATACATGTAAGATAATTTTTAAAAATATGTCAGCTAAGCAAATATTCAGTCTTGAAGTCATAGCTTTTTGGAAAATACAGAAGAGCTTGGAGAACAGAAATTACCCATAATTCCCATGCAGAAGAAAACAATTACTATTTTACATATCCCATTGGCCTTTTTTTAGGTGTGTGTCTGTTAGTATGGTGTGCATACTCATATACAGCACACTTTTATTTTTTAAAATTGTTCTAGATTATTTACTATTTTAAATTGTTTTTCATTTAATATTTATTGTACTACATATTTATATATATGTATATAAAATAAGCACTCATTTTTAATTGACATTTTATTGCATCTACCATTCTGTATCAGTTTTCACCTATCCTATGTCAACATCATTTTCCAAATCATCATGGAATCATAAATGTTATATTTTTAATGAATGCTTACTATTACATTGAATTGCAATGTGTGGCTATCCTACTAATTTTACATAATTATTTCCATACTAGTGCCCCAGTGCACAGATTCCTACACATTGAAAGGAAATTAATTAGAAGGTGGCCAGCAGGGTGGGACTGGGCAAGACAGGCTGGACATGCCCTGGAGCCAACCTCCCGTGGTCCCTCCTTGGCCAGCCACACCTGGGGCAGCACTGCGGCTCAAAGGTCATCTGCGGAGTGAGCGGGATCCCTCTGGTAGGTGGGGTCCCTCTGCCTGGCCTGTGGAGATCAGGCCAAAACCGGCTCTCCAACATCCTCCAGGGTCCCAGATTGCGAGAGGGCGGTTCTCGGGTGACGCACCCCAGCATCAGGCTCTCTCCTCTCTGGTTCTGGGTGTGTCACCCAAGAACCACTACTGTCAAGTCACCTCAGCTATGCAGCTTCTGTGTTGAGTGTTTGCCCCCTGGTGGTCAGTGAGCATCATATCTACTGACTAGTCAGTCACTTAGCCTTTTATATATATAGATTGATGGGCATATGCTGTATTTTCAAGTTGTGTAATATTTAAGGTGTTGAAATGAAAATATATGTTCTTCTCTATGGTTGTATCTAATTATGTCTGTAGGATGAAGTATTAGAAGTTACATTACTACAAAAGTAATATAAATGTACAAGACCCTTGATACATTTTACAAAATTCTTTCCAAAAACAATAGCAATTTACTTTCACTTAAGTATATGAAAATGACCATCTGAATTTCATCGCACTAAAGATTTGATAGTTTACATGAAAAGAGATAATTCTCAGAACTGTATACACATGTATATTGTATTGATTTCATCCAAATTATCTACAATTTTCAGTCAGTGTCAATAAAGATCATAGAGCAGTCAGATAAATTATAATCATGTTGAAATAGACATTAATTCAACACTTTGCAGTACAACCTAAGTGATACTACAAATCCATATTGAGATAATAAAATGAATGCATTTATTTTTCATAACTCATTTACTTTATATAGGTTAATTATAGAAAAAGCCTATCAGAAACTCTAGTGAAACATATGTGTAAATACTAGATGATACTTTCTATTTTGAATTGGTTAAAAAAGATAACTCAGTAAAATCCATTGGGGAAAAAAAATAAGCAGCCAAAGAAAACATGGAAATTAAATATCTAGAGTGACACCCAGAGATAGTTTTGGCTGCTCATATTAAAATTAGGTTGATGCATTCAGGCATTCTTTAAGCCCATATTTGCTGAACACCTACTGGTTACCAGCCCCTTTTTAAAAGGCCTGGGCAAGTGTAAATACACAAAGATACTTACTTTTATGCCACAATCTAAGGAGGAAAAAGATAGCAAGTCAAAATGCATAAAAATTATTTAATAATAATGATGATGTAGATAACAACCCCAAGTCAAACGGGCACAGTTCGTTATATGACTATAGAATAAAATAATCTGATCTTGAGAGGTTAGGAAAGTGAAATTTACATCGAATACTGGAAGATACATAAGAACAGGAGAAAAGGAGGACAAGACCTTCTCAAGCACGAGGTAAGCATCTATGTAAGGATTTGTTTGAGGCACAAAAGAGCTTGGTACATTTGGAAAACTGAAATAAACTATAATAAGGCCATTGTGAATAGGATGTAGCGAGTTAGGAATATAGGAGTTAAGATTGTAGCTCAAGAGCCCAAAGTCTGATAAAAGAAGGCCATTCAGGCCTGCTGAGACACTCAGAATTGGTGTTAAAGAACAAAGTAGAAAGCCTGCTTACAAAAATATTCAGAAAAAGATTAAACAACTAATTAATCTAATTGAAATTCCACAGAAAAGGTGCAGAACTGTACATAATTTATCTTAAGTCTCAAGTCTATGTAGTGTATGTATACTATAAAAATAGAACTTTCATAAATGAAAAGATTTTGTTTTGAAAAACACATTCACATTCACAGGTGAGATAAGAATACATGATTTCTTCCATGAAATTTAAAATGATATAAACAATATATGAATCTAACAGGTTCATCTAAGCTGAAATTATACCTCTCATATATAACATCTTCTGATTCATCAGTATTAATTTCTAAAATGTCTTAGTTTTTACTTCAAATAAATTCCAATGGTAGTCACACTGGTAGATAAATTCCTCCAAATTTGCAATGCTGGTCTCATTTTACTAGAAATACTATAGACAAGAAGAAAGGTTGGAGGAAGGCATATCTCCTGAAGGTATAGACACTAATAGTCAACATGATCTCATCACAAGTATTTTGGAATTACATTTTGTCTCCATGAAATTACTAAATTCTTCATGTTATTTGGAAAACTCTATTAACCTAAACATTAACCCTTCAAATAGAAACTACTTGACTCTGTTTTAAAATTGTATTTACTGTGATATCATATGCACAAAAAGTCATGAGTTAGACCTAAAAAAGGATTTCTCTCCAGTTTGATTGTAGAAGTTTATGACAAAACTACTATAACAATGAACAAAATACAATAAATCAAAAGTTTTATTTTGTAAGAGAACCAAGGACACATGCAGAACTCGTTATTTCTTTTGCTGTCCCATGCTTCCCAAACCTTAGACATTTTGGCCTTATTGTGAGGAAAATCTCAGCTCTTATCTATGTATTCACATATGTATTGCCTTTCCCCTAATTTCTGTTCCTTCTGATGACCAATTAAAGGGTTAGACAATTCTCTTTTAAACCCGTGTTTCAGTAAAACTTTCATATCTTCTCTCTCACATTTGGCCATACGTAAATCACACTATCACTCCTTTAAGGACCAACTAGTGAGTACTGGTTTTAGTCCTAGCAAGTAATGGTCTTGGCTGATTCCAATTGCAAACTGTCTCCCTGGCGTTTCCCACCATTGCTCTCTGCTCAGCTTTAAAGCTTATAGCTGCTCCTCTATTTGTGGCCCCTGGGGGTCTCCATGCACCTGTGCAGTTATGAGTTGAAAGATTTGTCTGCATATTCTTAGAATTGTGCAGACAGCCTGTATGTAGCTCCCATCCTTCTGAGTTCTCTCAGTAAATGTCCAGTCATTCTGCCAGCCTCCAGATTTGTCATCTGACACCTCAGGCTGACAGTCTTCCACGTGCTGCAGCTCCAGCTGCATACCGGCTAATGAACGCATTCAGAAAGAAGCGAAGCCTCCCTTGCTTATGTCCTGTCCATCAGGCAGGATCTTCCTGTGATTTGGCCTGCTTTTCCCTGAGTCCCAGGAGTCGCTCATGTTCACACACAGTTCAGCTGTCAGCCAGGATGCGGGGGCAGTTTACATTCATATTGGCATCTCATCCTTTCTTTAGCTAACTTGACTCCATGCTGTACTCCAGCATGCAGGATAGATACCTAATGGCATATACTAGGTGCTCACCAAGTATCTGTTGACTGACTTTTGGTCCTTGTGGATACCATGCAAAAGTGTTTTTTTTAGTAGATATTAGTGGTATTATACAGAATTTGAAGAAGCTTTAATGGAAATGTTAGAAAAAGAGAGTGTTTTCAATAGAAGTACCCTGTTTTACAATTCCTGATCATCATTTGATTAGAAGATTCTTAATAAGATTAAGCAAATTATAAAATGAATAGTTATGCTTTATAAATGGCAGCATCAGTGAGCTATAAAGAATGTGCTCTCTGGGCTGGTGTGGCTCGGTTGGTTGAGTGTTGTCCTATGCACCAAAAGATTTCCGACTCTATTTGCAGTTAGGGCGCATGTCCAGGTTTTCAGGTCCAATCCCCAGTCAGGGTGCAAGCAGGAGGCAATCGATCAATGTTTCTCTCTCTCTAAAAAAAAAAAACAACCAATAAAACATACTTTTTTAAAAAAGAATGTGCTCTCCTTGCAAAAAACAAAGACATTCCTCAAACACTAAGAATTGAGTTGGTCTGCAATTTAGATACTTATGGCAATATCAACTTCTAATCTGTTGTACTGTGTCCAGCCCTTAGTTATTTAACAAGTTATTAGTATGTAATATTGTACATTTCTGTTAATATTACTCAGTAATTCTACTAGTTCAGAGACTTTCCTTACAACTAAATTATATTGGGTTAGAGGACACTTTTAGGTCAATAAGACAACAGAGCAAAATAATTACAAAATAATTATTAAAGAGTGATTATTTCTGAACCACAGATTTATTAAATTTACAAGGTTTAATTTCATGCTTCTTTTAATACTTCAAGTGCTTGTGTAACATTATAATTGAGTCACTATATTTGAAGGACAGAATAAATTGGAATTAAAATGTAAAGAGTCACTATTAATTAAGTATCATTCTATGTGAAGGTGAAACAACTTTAAAAATATATTGGAAATTAATCTGAAGTTATGATTTTTCTCATAAACACTAAAATCTTATTCAGAAACACAAACTCAGAAAAGTATATACATGTTATATTATATACATGTTTAAATATAATTATATTTGTAAATACATTATTTTGTATACATATTAATTATATATCATATATACAAATATATATTCTTTTTTCAATGAGAAACAAAAGCCAAGAAGTGCCCAAAATATGCAGAGACCCCAGGCAAAACCAATTAATTTTCTAAGTTAAATTGTTTAGAATTTCCAAATCATTTGTGCAGGAATTCTTAATCATTTTGCTTAATCCAAATGGCAATAGCTGCCTAATAAGTATCATGTTAAAACCTCATCTTCTTTAAAAGTCATCTCTTTGACGCATTAAAAGCAACCTAATTTTTCTGAATCTCAGGTTCTCATTTATTAACAGGGACACGTGTCAGTCTCCTTTTGCAGTTAAGAGATTCAATTGCATTCATTTTCATAAAGTACCCAACAGAAGGTGCAGCTGAGAGTGAGCACCAGGAAATATTTTTATTTGAATCAATATTTTATCAAGGATCATGTATTATATAATATTCCCATGGTTAAGACATTTTTAGAAATTCTAAACCTAACAGGAGTTAAAACTTAAGTCACTTGGCAAAGCCTTTCACAGAAAACACAGGTGGAGGGGGAGTGATTTTTAACATCAACAACTTGTGTTGGTCCAAACTGTAAAGCTGAAGGAATACTCACATGTACAATGACATGAAAATAACTAGGTTTACAGCGGTGAAATATACCAGAAAGCTCAGATGATAATTCATAGTGACCCTTTTATAAATTTAAAGGATGAAATATCCAAACCAAAAATAGTGCTTGGTACATCCATAAATAAATTTGGTAATCTGGGTCAACAGAGCTCTCCATCCTGCTCTCAGTAAACTTCATGGCAGGCCTGATGAGAAAGGGGGTCTCTGCAGTAACTTGCATTTTTTCTTTTCTTTTTTTCAGCTTATCTTTTTTTTTTAATGTTTTTATTGATTTCAGAGAGGAAGGGAGAGTGAGAGATAGAAACTTCAACAATGAGAGAGAATCATAGATTGGCTGCCTCCTGCAAGCCAGGAATGGGCCCTGACCAGGAATTAAATCTTGACCTCCTGGTTCATGGGTGGGCACTCAACCACTGGGCCACACTTGCCAGGCTCAGCTTCTCTTTTGATTCATCCAGCACAACCATTCATCCTTGCTCCTTAATATTCTACTATGTCTACTCGAACCCATACCTTTTGACTCAAAATTAGGATCTCTCCAGGGCTTCTAAGAAACTCTTATATTCCATTTCCTCCTATTTTATATTGGAATAAACTGGTGCTCCATGGGACACTTTGATCCTGTGCATTACATTCAATTTAAAACTTAAAGAATAAAAGCCCTTTATTTTCACTCTTTTTTTTCTAAGCTATGTATCATGTCTATTTGAGTATAAACAACTAAATATATTGTATTTTATCAGTATAATGTAATATAATTTTATATTTTAAATCTTAAGAACTAGAAAAAATTATATAACAGGAAAAACTTCTCAGGTACACTATAATGATTGTCATTTTAAAAATCACAAACATTTAATGAATGGGGTATTTCTTTAAAATTCTGAGAAAGGGATTCAGATTAATGTACTTTACTGAAATATGGCCAATCATCCAGTCCGCATGTGTTTTTTCAGAACCTTGTCCATGTCTCCTCTAAAGAGTTGAAATCCATTTCCTTCTCCCTTGGACGTGGCTGGGCTCCTTGACTACTCCAACCAAGTGAGTGAGAGGTGATGCTATGTGGCTTCTGAGGCTAAACCATGAGAAGGATAGAGCTTCTGCCTGGCTCTCCATGTGACTCATGCCTTCAGAGTGTTGAGACAGCATGTAAGAAGTCTGTCTACCTTGAATCCATCATGGGAAGGATCCTGCAGAAGGCCTACATAGAGACAGTAAAAGATGTCCAAGGAGCATCTCTGTCCCAGCTTGCAGCTATTTGAGTTTAGCCAGCATTAGCATGAGCCAGCCTTCAGGTGATTTTAGTCCAGGTTACAGATGAGCAGAATGGATGAAAGCTGTGCCCACCAATTCCTACCCAGATTTGTTAGGAGCAAAATAAATGTTGTTTTAAAGCTTATTTATTTGAGGGTGCTTATAACAAAGCATTTCAACATAAAGGTTGCTCTTCTAACAAAGAAACTAAAAGCGAGTGAGAACCAGAAATGGCTGAGTTAGAATGCTGTTAGCTTTGTCTCACCTTAGGCAGATCCAAATGGTATGACTCTCAAGGAGACATTGCACTGCACAGGTGTCCCACCTTGGGGTAGAGAAGCTGGCCTTTTCATTCCCTTAAGAGTTAGTCATTGACTGCAGGATACCAGATCAATGGGTGACCTCACAGATGAGGTGGCTTCAGTTGATCAAGGGAAATACTTTGTATAAGGAGGTTCTATGACCTATTTGCAGGGTAGGGGGTTCAATCAACAGAAGCATCAATTATCCCAGGACATCACTAACTTGGGACAAATGGACAAATATCAATGAGATTGAATAATAGTAGTTTAAGATCTCTTGTTGAAATAAAATAACAAAATGTGGCAACAGGGCATAGAGAAAGGAGCATAGAGTCACATGAGCAAGATTTGAGGCTTGACTTATTAGCCTTGAGTGATTCACAAAAGCTCTCATTTTCTTCATTCATTAAACATTTATTGAGCATTAAAATCTAGCCTAGAATTTCCATCTGTGATTCAGCTTATAGACTCAACTACTTATTTGACATAACTGCTTAAAAAGATTTCAAGTACTTTCAAATTGAACATGATCAAAATAGTTAGGAATTCATGATCTCTGAAAACTCAGTCCTCTTTCACTTATCTATATTTTTAGTTGTACAAGTCAGGAATAGGAGATACTCTTGACACTTCTCTTCCTCCACCCCCCAACTCCATTTCACTACTTCCTGTCTAAGTATCTCTTAAGTCTCATCTCTCTTTCTCTACCACTATGACCTTAATCCAAACTTATCTCTTATCCAAAATTCTTAATACCTTCTTAAATTGCTCCAAAACTCACCAAGCTACTTTCACATTGATCCTATTTCTAGCACGTGGAAAAGGAGATCCATTAACGTACTCTTTATAACCATAATCTTTGGTGGGACCTGCACTGAGTACATCTCCCTTGTCTTGTATCACATCCAGCATCCCATTCTGTCAGCCTGCCATACATCTTCCTTGCATTTTCTCCAAAACCAAAGTCTTTGCCCGGAATTCTCTTTGCAAATATATTTCCTGCCCTTCCTTCAAATACTGAATCAGTGGTCAAATTTTCTCTCTTTCCACCCAACATAGGTCAGATCTCCATATCATATCTGCAACTGTGTGTTTGTTTTGTTTTAACTTATCTTTATTGTTGAAAGTATTACAGATGTCCCATTTTTCATCACCCTTGACCCCTCCACCTGCATTGCTCCCCCACCTCTCAGGCCTATTGCACTATTGTCTGTGTATATAGGTTATGCACATATGCATATAAGTTCTTTGATTAATCTCTTCCAGCTCCCCCTCACTTAGTCGCTTTCCCTCTGACATTCCTCAATCTGTTTCATGTTTCTGGATCTATTTTGTTCCTCAGTTTTTTTTATATTCCACATATATGTTTTATCTCTTTATAGTACTTTTCAAAGTTACAACTTTCATAATTCTATTCTGTGGTTATTAGATCAATCTTTATTTACTCCACCTGGTTGAAAAAGTAATGAGATCAGGAACATGTTCATTTTTGTTTCCCAATGTATTCCCAGCATTTAATATTTTTCCTGGCAAATGGTAAATGTATAATAAATATTTTTCAATTGAGTCAATCAATGAAAATGAGATACAATTTTCTGACTTCAGAGAATTTTACTTTGCTAATATGGCTCTTCTTTGATAAAATTGAGATCTCCCTTCATTTTATGTTTAGACACAGTCACACAGGCACTTACTGCTTTTTTCACATGCAAATGGAGAAAATGGAGTACAGATGCTTTGCAGTATGAGTTTCTCTTTCAAAAATGTATCCAAATGCTTTAATATCATGAATTCTAAAAATGTTACCCATTAATATTTGAAAGTACTTAGTAATGTCAGGAATAATTATCAAGTAATCTGTAAAAGCATGTAATTACTTTGTGCTGATATTTCGTTTGTTGTATGTAATTGCTTGTGGAGGATGAACACCTAAAACATGAAATTGTAGAACGCTGGGTTCTATAATTAGAACACAGAAAAAGACACAAAGTATTGTCAAGAGTGGAATCAGGATCTTCCTGGATCACCTTCAAATATGTATAGGTATAATATACAAAAATATTTTCATGAGTATTTTGAAAACCAAACTGATATATAATGAAAAACAAAAACAGATTATTACACAACTGGTGACCATCCAAGTGGGCTAAGAGAATTTGGCCTGTTATGAGTCTTAGTTCAAGTAGCTGTTCTAAATGGCTTGTTACATGTTTCATCCAGGAAGGACACTGGAAACTTGGAGCTGAAAAGGTGCATCAAATAGCATTTTAGCAGGAGAGCAAATTCATAAACTGAGAGATCAGTGCCAAGTTGAATTTATTCCAGGAATTCAAATTTGGTTTACCATACAAGAACCAAATGTTGTAAATTGCAACATTGACAGAATAAAGGAAAAATATATGTAGTTCAATACATAAAAAAAGTTCCATATCCAGATATCCATTCTTGGATAAAAGTCTTAGCAAATTAAGACTAGAGTGGGGATATGTTCATATTATACAAAAAAAAAAAGACATATCTGGAATATAAAATAAATCTCAACAGGATAATTCCATTGTACTTTGCCCTTACCTCTATCTAGCTGGCAAAAATATGTGGGTTAATACCCAATCCTGTCCTCTCTCACCCTCTGGACCTGTTATTTAAGCTTAATTAGTGTGAGTCCTGTGTGCCTCAGTCACAAACACTCCATCTGGTGGCTACCTAAAGATAAAAAAAAAAAAAAAAAAAATCCTGCTTACATGTGGTTTCTCCCGGCAACCCTCATCTTTACAAACCTCATACCTTTTTTTGTCATTTGTAAATATCAAAATTTTAAAAAGTAAAACAGTGATCTTTTTGAATACATACAATTTAAAACTTTCCATGTAATCAAATAAGAAACAATTGTGAATACAATCTGTTGGACAAAGCATTAATATCTGGAAATATTTAAAGAATGCCTATAAATTACTGAGGAAAACTCAAATAAGAAAATTGACTAATTACATTGACAATTGGCAAAGGAAAAAAAATAATGGGAAGGAAAAAGAAATCCCCCCCAATCAGTATAAATCAAGTAGAAACAGGGAAGTATTGTTTCTTACACATTATTCTTGCAAAAATTCAGAAGTCTGACATCATGGTATTACTTGATTAACAACTTATTGATGAGGATGTGGGGAAATGGGCACACTCATACAAGGCTGGTGAAAGAAGAAAACGGGCCAGCCACTTTGGAAAGCAATTTGGGATTATATACCAAAATGGAAAATGCATAATCCCACTAACTGAAAATGCTGTTTCTCTTGGGCAAATTGCATAACCTTTTGTCTCAGTTTTCTATTTGTAAAACAGGAATAATACTGGCACCTGTCATAGAAATATTATGAGGGTAAAATGATTAATCATATGCAAAGTACTTGAAATGTGATACTCTTATTATCAATATTATAAACTAGGAAATACTCTAATACATACGTGCATAGAGACAAGTAAACATTGCAGCATTGTCTGCAAAACAACTGAGTATAATCTAATTATTCATCAGTACAATAGTAATACAAATGAGCTACAGTTTGATTCTTTAAATATTTCTGGATCTATTAAAAAATACCTATACTAATGTCCCTTAAAGTACATTGAGGCTTACATTATAAAATTCTTTATGGTGTGAATTCTTTCTTTGTAAAAGGGGAGGGACATCACAAAGTAAAGATACTGTTTTATTCAAGCTATTGCACTGGGGGGAGCGACCCAGACCCCAAAATCAGGGTACCTGGCAGAGTGATTTGGTAACAGACCCTTATAAGGAGTAGTAAACAAGTTACTCATGGGATGATTTACAGTAGGGGTTATTTTGCAAGGAGGGGAAGTCCCAGATAGCTGGACTGGGAATGTTTTCTCTGTGCTCACCTGCTTTCAAGGGAACAAACAATTCTAAATTCGGCAAATAATCATTAGACAAAGAATGAGAAGCTGGCAAAGCAGGTATAGGTAAAACTGAAGCATCTGTGTCTACCCTTGTCAATATCATTTGTTTAAAAGGCCTGTGGGGGGAGCAGGTACAGGGTGGAGGGGGTCAATGGGGGGGGGTAAGTGGACACCTGTAATATTTTGAACAATAAATATATTTTTTTAAAAAGTGGCATTAACTTCTACCATTCAAAATAAAGAAAGTTGTTAAATAGTCAAATAATACCATAAAGTGTGAGTATGGTGCATGCGTACACACACACACACATACACACACACACACACAGAGAAAGACTGATGATTTTACCCAAAATGTATGATAAGGAATATCTCTGGGGTAAGGAGAAAGGAAAAGTTTCTAGCATTACCTATCAAGGGGGACTTTAGTTTAAACTGTAATATTTATTTTCTTAAAAATTAAGAGATAAAGCCTTCATGACAAAAATGATAGCTTTTTTCCAGACCATTGAAAACATGAATGTCACTATAGGATGATTTTCAAGAGATAAAGGAAAATAAGATAAGTGGGGGGAAATTAAAGGGAAATGAAAGTCAAAAAGAAAAAAGAAAAAGAGCTCAGGAATGTCAAAATCGCTGTGGTGTTACATAAAAGAGGAATAGAATCTCTCTTAGCTTTGGTCATAAAGAACATTGACATCTTTAGTGAAATTGAAGATGATAGAAGTCAGACTGGAGGTGCATCAGGAAATGAATAAAATGTAAGGAAAAGGACACAGCAAGGAATATTTGAGGAAAACACAAAGCGAAAGGCAATTTAAACATGTCTGTGGACTCAAGGATCACTTACTTGTTTGTTTTTTGTGGGTTTTTTTTTTTTTTTTGGCTTTTGTATTATTTTCATGAAGAGAAATAATAGCACAGTATTTCTCAATTCTAGCTACAGCATAGAACCACCTGGTGATTTAAACAATGCTTATGTCCTTTCTCAGTCTGTGTATGCTGCCATAACAAAATAGCATAGACTGTGTGGCTTACACAGCAGAAATTTATTTTCTCAGAGTTCTGGGGTTCGGAAAGTTCAAGGTCAAGCTGATGGGACAGTTTTGTTCCAGATGAGAGCTCTCTCTTTCTGGCTTGAGAAAGGCTGCCATCTTGCAAGAAGTATCCTCCCATGACAGGGGGCTCTGGTATTTCTTCTTCTTCTAAAGGCAGCCCTCTCAAGATTAGGGCCACACCCTTATGACCTCATTTGACCTTCATCCCCTCTTCACAGGCCCTATCTCCAAATATAGTCACATTTGGGGTCAGGGTTTCAGCATACCAATTTTAGGGATCAACAAACATTTAGTCCATAACCTATCCTGATCACGAGAGAAATCAATTGAATCGGAACCATGAAATCTTCACAAGGAAACTCTGCATTTTGTTCCATGTTATTGTTGGTGTCATACAATGCCTAGCCTGGCACTTAAAGCTGGACTTGAATGGCATTTGTTAAAGAATGAATAGATTCCCTTAGGTAAACTCTTTGTAATGAAGTGGTTTTCTTGGGTCTTGTTTTTTTGTTTTTGATCCATTCTGACATACTTCATTTTCATTGGTATCTTTTGATTGTTCACCTGTAGAGTGATTATTGATAGACTTGGATTAAATTACTATCTACCATGCTTGTAACCCCTTTCTTGTTCTCTTTGTTGCACTGGTTCTTTGACCTTCTTTTTCTCCTTTATTTTTGCCCTCTTGTTTTAACCGAACATTTTATGTGATTCCTCTCTTATCATAACAATTATGCTTCATTTAATAAATGTTAGTAGTTACCTGGATTTTGCCATCCATATTTTTAACTAATCTAAATCCACCTTCAAGTAACACCATGCTGCCTCTCATATAGTCCAGGTAATTTAGAATATTTCTAATTCTGCTCTCCTGTTTCTTATACCACCAATGTCATTTATTCTAATCATCCACATGCTATCATCATCCAGTACACTGTTACTACTATTGTTTTACACAATTAATTGTTAGATCAACTAAGAGGAAAATAAGCTTTTATTTCATTTTCCATCTCTAAAAGTTTTGGAACTAAATCATTTATCTCTGCCTAAAAATATCTTAATATTTCGTACAGAACATTTTGCAGTGGGGAATTCCTTCCTTGGTTTATGTTTTTCTGAGAAAGTCTCATTTCTCTTTCATCTTTGAAGGATAACTTCACTGAATATAGAATTCTAGCCTGATCATTTTTTTACTTCAAATGTTTTAAATATTTCATTATATTATTGCTTTCATGGTTTCTCTTAGTAATTCACTGTAATTCTTATAATTGTTTCTGTCTAGATAAGGTTGTTTTGTTTTCAGATTTCTGAGAAACATTTGCTCTTTGGTTTTCACTTTTGGAATATGATATGCATAGGTGCATATTTTTGGTACTTATTTTGCTGTGTGTTTTCTATATGCCTAGATCTGTGGGTTGATGTCTGTGATTGATTTTTGGAATATTTTCAACCCATTGTTATTTCAAATATTCCTTCTTCATCTCTTTCTGTTCCTTCAGTAGTCTAATTATATTCATATTACATCATTTCAAAATGCCCCCAAGTTTTTGGTTATTCTGGATTTCCTCCCCCCGCCCCATCATTTTCTCATTGGATTTCCATTTTGGAAGTCTCTGTTGACATTTCTTGTAGTTCACCAATTCCTTTCTTGGCTGTGTGTAGTCAACTGAATTCTTCAAAGACATTCTTCATTTCTTGCATTTCTTTTTTGTTTCTTAGAATTTCCATCTTTCTGTTTACATGACCCATCTGTTCTTGAATTTTGTCTACTTTTTCTATTAAAACCTTTAGTATATTAATCAGATATATTTTAAATTCCCTACATAAGAATTACAGAATCTATGCCATATCTGAATCTGGTTCTGATGCTTACATTGTCTCTTAAAATTGTTTGTTCTTGCCTCTTACAGCATGCTTATGATTTTTGTTGAAAGAGAGACATGGTTCATTAAGCAATAGAAATCAAAGTAGTAAATATTTAGTGTGAAGTGTTAGTTGAACTCATTTAGGCAGTGTTTAATTTTTGGTCTAGCTTTAGCTGTCAAAAGCTTCAATTCCTTTTTGGGTTCTTGTTTTTGTCTCCCTGTTGTCTCTGATTCCCCTAAAATCTTCTTAGTGTCTGAATTTAAGCTTTTATAGCTATAATCCACTGTAATTGTATTAGAGTCCTGTTTGTATGGTGGAAAGATGCAGGATTGTTTATTCTATAAGATTCTGACTAAATCAAAGTGTTTTAATGTGCCTGAGACCTTCACAGTGTGTCTTAATTTATTTTTCCCTTTATATGGAAACAGGAGGACTAGAGGGGACCACATTCATAGAAATGCTCTTTCCTATGTGGGATAAGGTTCTAAATTATTTCACCTTGGAGAGTAGGCCTTACTTAGAATACTCTGGGTATATTTCCCAATTGTTATTCTTGTTCTCTCACTGTCATAGCCACCAAGGTACCTTTCTTGGTTCTCACCATGTAATCAAGTGGGGCTCCTAATGATAAAACCTATGAAAATATGGAGCCTCCTTAGAACCTAAGTCTATGGCCACCCATGGTAGTTCACATTCAGTCACCAGCAAGCTGTCAAAGTTGACATTTAAGTAGTCACTACCAGTTCATGGCCCAGTGTAAGCTCACCTTGGAGGTGATTCTTTGGATTTGTCTCTTTCCAGATTTGAGGGGGGGGGGGGTGGTTTGCCCTGTGACCTATCAATTTTAGATAGGTCTGAGAAAGGTCATTGAGTTTCAGGTTGTTTGGCTTTTTCCTTGTTGTAAGGACAGGAGGGAAGGCCAGCTCATTCCGTGTTGGATCTTTAGATGGACTCTTACTATCTCAATGGCATAAACAAAGCTGAGCCCTGGTTTCATTAGAAGTGAAACATACCCTATAGATGTGAGATTTGAGGGAAATAATAAAAATGATTTTTAATCATTTGGCATGGCAACGGAAACTTTTCATCTAAAACATCCTTAATGAAAAATGACCTAAGGAAAGCCAGTGTTAAATGATAGAGTCCCCGTGATTAAAACTGTTAAAATGGTTTGCTATGAAAGCTAGAAAGAGATAAGTCCAATTTATGGATTTGAGCAATTTCTGTGTGCCTCAGTTTGTAAAGATTCAGTTTTAAATGACCATCTTATGGAATGTATTCATTGACTTGCATGAGTATTTTGTTGTTGTATATGAGGTACTTGGGATGCAGTAGTATACAAAACAGGCAAACATTCCTGCCCTTGTGGAGCGTACATTGTCATAAAAAGATAGGGGGAAAATTAAGTGAAATCTATAATATGCAGGAAAGTGGTACAATCAAAGTGGGGTAGCAGGAGGAGGTAGAGAATGGAAACCTGGAAATGCAGTTTTTAGATAGCATGGCCAGGAAAGGCTCTTTACAAAGATGATATTGGAGTAAACACCTGAAAAAGTTGAGGGACTCAAACATGCAGATAATGGAGGAAGATCATTCCAAGCACAGAGAAAATCGCGTGGAAGCTCCCCCAGCAGGAGTGCCCAGTATGTCAAAGAGAGAGAACTAGGAAACAGGTGTGGCTGGAGTTGAGTGTGAAAGGATGAGGAGTCAGAGTAAAAACAGGGCTGGGCAGGAAACAGGTTGTCTACTGCAGATTATGTTGGGTCCTGTAGATCATTTTAATATTGCAAGGATTTTCACTTCAAATCTTAGTAAGATATAAATCCATTAGACAGTTTTGATCAAAGAATTGTCATAATTTGACTTCAGTTTTAATAAATTCATTTAGCCAGCTGTGCCTGAAGGGGGAACAAAGATTGAGAGAATTTAAAAAAAAAAAAAGTTTGTGCATTTCTTCCAGGCATGTTGCTAGGTATTTGTCACAAAATAAACAGCTTCCTTTTCTATCAAAGATATCATAGCATGACAAATAGTTTAAATTCGTGAACTCTAGAACTAATGCAGAAAGTGAAGGGGTACACATGAGAGGTAGAAGGAGCCGTGTCCTGGGGATCCCCGGACCAGCACTATGACCTGGGGCTGTGGTTAGAGGTTGGCACAGGAGAAGGGGGGCTAGTAGAAGGGGAGGCAGAGTATCATAAAAGGAAAAGATAACACACTCGCAGTTTTGCTAAGATTTGGCCCCAACAACAGCTATTTTATTTTAATTCTAGTGCAATACCAGGAACCATCCAAGTACTTTTATACTTTTTTCTCTTACCTGCCACCTAAGACATAGTTGTCTTGCTATTTAGTCTGAAAGTTTTTAGCTTGTTTACTTGACTCATATATATAATTTTTATTATTCCCTGGTCCACTTCCCCAACCTCTTCATATAAATACTTCTTTCAGACACATTAAAAGGTAACCACATTTTCTGACAACTGTGCTTCTCATGTGTGTCACAGCACAGACTGTTTAGTAATTCAAGAATGATATATTTGGTCCTTGCTGAATATAACTCTGATTTTCTATGGTGATCAATACAAACAATATAAATTCCTTCAGAAGATGTGTCCCCGAGAGACGCTAGCAACTTAAGTGAAACATGAAACTGACAAGAAATGAGAATCCAATAAACATTTGCGCATTAACTTAAGAGCACTTTGCAGCTTGTTGCTGCATTTCTTAAATTAGGACTTGATATAGTGGGGCTTTGCGAGGGATTTCCTCCTGTAAGAGCTTTATAAAAGTTATTCACACCACCTCTCAAGTCGTACATGATTCAGAATCATCATCTCTCTGTCAAAGCGCGTATTAACTAATTGGTAACAGGGGAATAGAAGGTGTGAAAAAACACACAGGGTATTAGAGGTAATTTATTTCTTGAAAGCAGTTGTTGACAGTTGACATTACATTCAATTAACACTTCTGGGGACTTTTTAAATTATTCTCTTTGCCAGGCAGGACACAGGTTCTATGCTTTCCCAAGACTTATGAACACACATTCCTTTTGATTTCTCCCCCCGCCTCCGCCCCCCCCCCCAATGCATTTGAATTGAGAGTGCGAAACAGTGCTTTCTGTCTTTGGCAGATGCTATGTCAACATTTTTAACAGCCACAATGTCCTCCAGATACAAATTTAACATTTCACCTTTCAAAATGATAATGATTTTCAATATTTCAAATCGCTCCTTAGTTAGAAAGGAAGATCCCAGAGTAAAGCTGAAAATCTGTACTAAATAAATTCTGGAAAGGAGAAAAGCAACAGCAGTTGGCAGTCAGCACCGTGAATAAAGGCTGTAGGTCTTGTTATAGAAAACAGTCTGCCTGTTCATTTTACTATAATTTCAGCAGCTCCTCTGCTGGATGGTGGTGACCTTTCCTGATGATAACGTTTTTGGAAGTGAAGTTTGATTTTTGAGGTTAAAATAAGCAGGAATTGGACTTTCCTGTAGTATTTTAGGGGTTATACAAAAGCACCCAATGCTTTTACCCCTCCCCTGCTCTCATGCCTACAGCTACCCTACCAACTAGACAGCTCAAAACTGAAATAAAGGCATTTTTTTCATAATTATAGCTAAGTTTTGAACTGCAGGTTATTCGTTGGACTGGTGTTACATTAAAAATGATTCTGATTATTTCCTTTAAGCAAGTCACTTTGAGTAAATGAAAGGAGGAACTTGAGAGCCTAATAGGAAAGGAACTCTGTGGAGGCATTAAAATAGAATATCTAGCTCAGGCTTACTTTTCAGGAAAATACAGCCACATTTGCATGAAAAATGGTTTCCTGTGAGTTACTCTGTACACGTGAAATCTCAGTATCAAAAACACTCAAAATGAAGAAACAGATAGTTAGGACCATTTGAAATCCAGTGGCTGGATTACCAATTCCACAACCTCTTAAATTGTCAAGTGAGCCATATAGTCTTACTTGACCAAAAAACTGAATGTCTTTTGAGTCATTTTACATTTTTTTAAATTTCTTTATTGATTAAGGTATTACATATGTGTCCTTATTCCCCCATTACCCCCCACCTCCCATTCATGCCCCCACCCCCCTGTAGTCTGTGTCCATTGATTAGGCTTACATGCATGCATATAAGTCCTTTGGTTGATCTCTCCCCCTTACCCCCACCCTCCCCTACCTTCACTCTGAGGTTTGATGGTCTGATTGATGTTTCTCTGTCTCTGGATCTATTTTTGTTCATCAGTTTATGTAGTTCATTATATTCCACAAATGAGTGAGATCATGTGATATTTATCTTTTTCTGCCTGGCTTATTTAGCTCTCCATCTTCATCCATGTTGTTGCAAATGGTAAGAACTTGTTTTTTACTTAACCAAAGTTGAATTGATCAGGAAGAAGGAATGAATTATAAAATGTAAGAGGAACATATTCATCTCACTTCTTCCACCAGCAGAAAAAGTTACTTCTACAGTTATCAGCGTAAAAATTGAATCTCACCTCTAGGAACTTAGTAAGCAATCAATACGTTTTCTTGCTAAAATTTTTAAAGAAAGACACATTGTTTATTTAAAGCCCATATGGAAAACTAAGCCATCTGTACAATTTTATTGTTTCCTGTAGTGAGAAAACTATCAGAGAGTGCTGAAGGGATGGCTGTTTAAATATAAACATTGAAGACCACTCATCTAAGTATTTGAGTGTGTTTGCATGTTAACTGATTAATACATATTTAATTTATGCTCAATAGGAAATTAGAACAACCATCAGGATACTTAACTGAAATGAAAATAAGGAGAACAACTGTAATATTCTTTCCAGGTACCATCTTCTATTTCAAACATGTTTAAATGGATAACTTTACATTTAAAATGTGAGTTTTTTTCATGTAAGTAAAACAAAATAAACTTCACTGAGACACACTTAAGCACATTTAAAAATCTGTTCACGTGACTGATGTCTTTTCCAACATCTTTAATAGGTCAGTACCCAAAATAATAATGCTATCAATATTAATAAATATATTATCCTTTAACTCCAAAAGATAGATGCTTTTTTTATATTTAAAATTAGAGGCCTGGAGCACAAAATTCGTGTGCAGGTACACTCCCTAGGCCTGGCCTGTGATCAGGGCCATCTTCCCCAGCAGCCTGCAGCTGGCCCCACCACGCCCCCCACTGCCACCCACCCCCAGTTCCCCATTCACCATAGGGTGATGGGTGCCTGACAGCTGGGGGAAGGGACCTAGAGGTTGGCTGTTCCCACCCGCTTGCTGGCCCCACCCCCACAGCGGGTGGCCATCAGGGGATCGGAGCCTGCCGGCTGGGGAGAGACCAAGAGGTGGTCAGTGCGCCTCATAGTGACTGGCCCAGTGGTTGTTCTGGACGTTCTGCCATTAGGGTCAATTTGCATATTACCCTTTTATTATATACGATAGAGGCCTGGTGCATGGGTGGGGGCCGGCTGGCCTGCCCTGAAGGGGGCCTGGATCAGGGTGGGGGTCCCTGCTGGGGGGCGGGGCCGGCCTGGGCAAGGGGCCAGGGGTGGTTTGCAGGCTGGCCATGCCCCCAGCTTTGTCAGGATATCTGGAAGACGTCTGGTCTAATTAGCATATTACCCTTTTATTGGTATAGATGTGTATTTATTTGTGAATACCCACATGAGCAGTAAGTATAATTTATCTTCTAGGAACATCTCTGAGAGTTTTAAATGTTGTATTTACCTTCTTGATGGAACTGGTCATTTATCTGAGAAGAAAAATTATCCAACTAAAAATAAAAAACTTTTGCATTTATTAAAGAAGAATGAGCCAATCAACACAATTTAATAGGTGATCTTCAAATGGGGGTAGCCTTACACATAACTAAGAACAATCTGGAAATTCTTCTAGCCTTTGTATAACAAGGGCAGTCTATTATGACATGAATATTGTACAAATATATTATGGTACAAATTTTCTAGAAGGTGGCTGAGAGTTTTTGCACTAACAACTCGTATACACAAAGAAATGCCAATGGATCAGCCCACCACCTAAAAGCTTGCTTAGAGCCACTGTGCCAGAGACTTGTCCTGTTGTTAAGGGGCAGACACTGAAACAGCATAGATGATTAGGAAAAGCAGAAACAATTGAGTTCAAATCCTTCCTTTTCAAAGAGAAAAGTGGAGCCTAACTAGATCAATTTCCCAAACTTGATTAGCAGCGAAGCTGTGATGGGTCTCACAACACTCCAACCTCTATGTTGTTAGGGGTTCACACATCAGATACCTCTAGGAAACCTCCTCTCCTATATGTACTTCCCAACCTACCTGGTTGTGATACAGGAATAAATGTTATTGGAATATATAATAATAATTCTCCATAAATATAAGGTGATAATCATTCTATTAGTAACCAATAAAAAGCCAAGAAGTATAAATGTAAGTTGTATTGAATTTGTAAAAGCATGACTCAGTACTCAATTCTTTCTATTAAAAAAGGTCACAAGTTGATATTATTGACCTTTCAAAGATCGATTTTCAGAGATACTCAATGAGCAAATAGAAAATCCATTTACATGATTCAATAAATGAAACTTTGTCAATTAAAGCACAGCACATCCAATGCCTGGGTTAGACCTCTAAAGACTAAGTAAAAGAAATTTGAACTATATTATCATTTAAGATGTGTGTGTGTGTGTGTGTGTGTGTGTGTGTGTGTGTACAAACTCTTAATGAAAAAGAAAATTATTTCTTATAAACCTGTACAGTTTCTGGGGACTGAGAGGCTCACAGTGTGGCCAGGGTGCAGAGAGAAATGGGGACATAAGTGGGAAAATTAAAGTTATTTTCACCCTGACTTTGACTTAGAATGTTATTTACTATTCCTTTCAGGAATATCAAGGAAAAGAAAGTAAAGAGGCAAATCACTTGAAAAACAATATTACATTTTCCTCTTGCCCAAGCTGACAATGGATTTTGAGGAAAAGATCTGGAATATTATTATTACCATTAAATAACTTCCTCCTTTAATCATCCAAATACTACCCTTATATCTTGAAACAGCTATTTCAGCTGGCTAAACTCATGAGGATTAGGGCATGTTTTAAACACTGTGAAACCCGAGTACAACATTATAGCAACTGAAAAGTGAGAAAATAAGTTTTAATGGTCCACATCAATGAGAAATATCACAACTCCATTTCTGAGTAAGAGTAATAATTAACACCCATTTTGAATGGTATCCTGGCAATGTAAACTTAAAAATTTTTAAATTCTCTGTAACAAGATTTTGGGTTATTTTAAATATGCTTCTCAAATAATTGAGACCCCTGGCCTTGCAATTCAGTAATGTCCAGATAATACCACTAATGTATTTAAATGTGTAAAGATGTATCTCATGGCTTGCTGCAGCCCATCTTTATATTTCATGAATGTAAATGGCCTCATTAGCCAAGACCGCCATGGGCAGAAGGCATCAAGCAAGTTTAAAAGTGCATCTTAAGTGCTTTCATAATTCTTGGGCACCTTTTGAGAATTTTAATGTTTCTTCTTACAGTTTATTCATGAAATTAACAAAACTAAAAAGAAAAATCTTTCTACAGCATAGAAGGCACAAGGTAAAACTCAGAAATTCATGCCAGAATGCAGATGTGGTTCCCTGGTCTCCTAAACTAAAGATTCTGTTAAAAAACTGTCTGGAAAGATTTTAGAGGGAAATGAAGAGACTAGATTTTTGAAGTAGCATCTCTAAGGGAACTCTTGAATAAAAGGAGCTCAAAAAAGCCTAAGGGAAGTGGGAAAGTTGAAATGACAGAATTTTACCACCCACTCCCCATCTGCCATAATCTTTTGTCATAACTTGTAATGAATAGTGGTGTTTCTGATTGAGATTCTAAATGAATGCTAAGCGAGCCCGAGTGTATGCTTGGTATGTAAAGAGGGGAAAAAAGATATTTAAAAACCTTTTGAAAATATCCACAAACTCTGTGATCAGCCAGTAGTTAATTTATAAATGAAATTATTAGTCCACTAAATGTTATGAGTTTGCTTTTAAAATGTATAAAGTAGTAACATTCACAAGTTGGGATCAGATCACCCGTCAAACGTCTTATCTCTTCTTCTTACCAACCAATCCACTTTAATGGGTGTGTGGAGCAGGCGACTCTCACTTTAACAAAGCAGAACCACCGGCCTGCCATTTACCCCATCACTCAGCTCTGTCAGCAGTGCGTTGCTTATGGCTAAAATTCCATTATCAAATTAAAGTCATAAAGAAACTTATTCTCTTTCAATAACAAACTATGGAATCCCTCGGCCAATTACAATCTTATATTAGTAATAAGCCTGTCTCTAGGTTGCAGGAAACATGGCCTCCCTGGGGTCTGTGCCCTTGAAATAAGTAGGAAGTTTTTGATGATAATGTTGAGTCACCCTGGGCAACCTAGCGAACCCTGCTAATTAAGGAGGGAGTGCTTTACAGGGATCATCCTCTTTTGTGACACTAGGTTATTAACTCCTGGGTGCCTGATATTCACTGAACCCAGGAGCCAGTCTGAAAAAGAGGCTGGAGAAACCAAGGCAGTTTCCTGACCCTAACGCCTACTTTTCTTCCCAGCACAACCGAGCAGAATCATGGTGGAACCTTCATCCCTGGGCCTTTATTCAGATTCACATATTGGACTGAGCATTTGTTTGTTTGACTCTTTCTAGCTCCACAATGAAAAAAAAAATACTGTGTTATTTCTCTTCTCACTTGATACATATGAGTTTCACTTTGTTAATGAAATAAATTCAAAATAAAACATTTATGTGTGGGGACAGTCAGTGTTGGGTTTGTTAAAGCCCTTTGTGAGCATAAGAGAAAATGACAATCACTGAGTGGAATACTAATATTTTCTCTAAAACTGTTGCATGAGATGAGAGCAGGTTAATTGTTCCAGGGTAGTTTTTAAAATATATATATATATATTTTTATTGATTTTTTTTTTTTTTACAGAGAGGAAGGGAGAGGGATAGAGAGTTAGAAACAGCAATCAGCTGCCTCCTGCACACCCCCTACTGGGGATGTGCCCACAACCAAGGTACATGCCCTTGACCGGAATCGAACCTGGGACCCTTCAGTCTGCAGGCCAACACTATATCCACTAAGCCAAATTGGTTAGGACTCCAAGGTAGTTCTGAGTGCCCTCTTCACCGCTGAATTTGCAACTCCACAACTGATCCATTTCTGTCATGCCTACTGTCAAGTTTGGATTGTTTAAGAATTTATTCTTCATTTTGAGGATGGGTATTTCCTTAAGTGTACTGTGTTTTGGGATGAGCTATCCACCTACCAAATAGGGCAGAATTACCTAGGAGTTAAATGTCTGCAGACAGCTCATGTTGGAACTAGAATTCAGTTTCTAGAATTTGGGCATGTTGTTTATCCCTGTGAGCCTCCGTTTCATCATCTACTAAAGAAGATAAATGGAAAGACTACCTCAATTTGTTGCTAGTTATCTCTTATTACACATTGCAGCAAAATGTCCATTTCTAAATATTTTGTGAAATGTTGCTATATTATCTAGTAAATATGGGATTATAAACGTAAGAAGAGATGTGCCTTTCTACAACATGTTTACAAGTTATTGGGAGATTCACACAGTCTTTCAGACATTACCTAGTGGGAAGAGTTAAGTTCAATGTTACAGAAAGGGTAAGTGAGGATCCTTGAATGGGTGGAGCACACTGCCTGGTCTTTGCCCTTATGTGTGTGATGAGGAGCAGTAGACATGGAGAACAAGGGAACAGAGGAGAGCCTGCTTTGGGAGGATGTTTGAGAATACAATCCTTGCTTCCAAAGCTGTTTATTTCCAGCCTTTGGTTTTCTACTTGGTGCAGCAGCCCTCATATGTCTTAAAATAGAACAAAATTCCCTGAAAGGGAAATAACTGTGAACCTTCTATCAAGAAGTGATTTAAGTAGGTGTGTAAATGTAAGTAGAAAATTAAGTTTCCATTACTGTACATTTCATATTTAGTTGAAAAGTGCCACGTTATTTTTCGCACGAAAAGAAATTGTCATGAATATAATGATAAGTTTTATTAAGATAGAACTCTAATGCTGACTTGAAAACTTGGGGACTAAACTGTTTAAAGCAGGGGTGGGCAAACTTTTTGACTCGAGGGCCACAATGGGTTCTTAAACTGGACCGGAGGGCCGGAACAAAAGCATGGATGGAGTGTTTGTGTGAACTAATATAAATTCAAAGTAAAGGAGTGGAGGGGAGAGCAAGAGAACCCTCCGCTCTTTCGGCTCCGCGAGCCGGATAGAACAGCCGAATGGGCCGGATCCGGCCCACGGGCTGTAGTTTGCCCACGGCTGGTTTAAAGAATGGTCATATGTTTTGAGAACTCTTTTCCTTCTCTATCAAATTAACCATTACCTGCTGTTCAGGACAGATTTATGGATCATTTCTTATGAAAAGGTTCCTTTGAATTTGCTTATGTCTCCACCCACTTCCACCCCTGATCTATATGCTTACGTATAGATGATATCATACCATCGTTGTCAATTTACAACAATATGTGTTTCCTGCTAGACTTTATTCCATTAAAGTAATATAATCTATCCTTTCTTTGCATTTTCATTTCCTAGTACAATACTTGAGTGTAATAACTCTTAACAGAGGTTTGTTAACATAATTAGTGAAAGCGTTTAGCTAACAGAAATCACTTTTTAATGACATCCATGCCATAAAGTTCTGGAGATTTGAATAATGCCCCACCTACCAAAGATGCCCATGTCCTAATTTTCTGAAGCTGTGAACAAAAATGTGACATTACATGAGAAAAGGGATTTTGCAAACATGGTTAAGAGTAAAAAAAAAAAAAAAGTATATAGAGCATAAAGTGGGAAGATTATCCTGGTGAACCCCATTTGTAGGAAGGGGACTTAAACATGAAATATGGGGACAGAAGAGAAGAGTCAGAGGATGATCAGAGATGAAATGCTACTGATTTTAAAGGTGGAGGAAAAGTTGCTTCTAGAAACTTGGAAAAGGCAAGGGGATAGATTCTCTCTGGAGACTCCAGAGAGATACTTAGCCCTGCTGAAAAGAGCATTTTATCCTAATGAAGCCAGGATCAGACTTTAACCTGTGGAAATATAATAAATTTTGTTATTATAACCAATAAATTAATATTATGGCACCAGTAGGAAACTAATAATTTTAGCCACTCTGATTTACTTTGTATACATTGATTTTAACTAAACATAAGGTCTGATATTACTTTATGATCATCTATATCCACAAAAATATTGTGCATTGTTATTACCTCTAATATAACTTTTAAGTCTCTCTTTTATAATTTCATTTATTAAATACTAGAGGCCCAGCACACGAAATCGTGCAAGAGTAGGCCTTCCTTCCCCCATCTGCTGGCACTGGTTTCCCTCTGGCACCCAGGACCCAGGCTTCCCTCGCAGCCCTGGCTTCATCCAGTCTAATTAGCATATTACACTTTTATTATTATAGACATTTTGTCAAGCAAAGGGCTATTTTTAAAACCCAAATATTTTTTAAAATGTAACACCTGTCAATAAATAAAATTTTGACTTAAATGTCTCAGGAATTGACACAAATCCAAAAAAAAGAAAAAGCAAATCCCATTACCAAAACTCATTATAATATAGACTAGAGGCCTGGTGCATGAAATTTGCGCATGGGAGGGGGGTTCCTCAGCCCGGCCTGCACCCTCTCCAATCTGGACCCCTTGGGGGATGTCCAACTGCCAGTTTAGGCCCGATCCCAGCATATGGACATTCCTCTGGCAACCGGGACCACTGGCTCCTAATCACTCACCTGCCTGCCTGCCTAATCATCCCTAACCACTCTGCCTGCCTGCCTGATTGCCCCTAACTGCCTCTGCCTTGGTCC
Organism: Plecotus auritus; assembly: GCF_963455305.1. Classification (NCBI taxonomy): domain Eukaryota; kingdom Metazoa; phylum Chordata; class Mammalia; order Chiroptera; family Vespertilionidae; genus Plecotus; species Plecotus auritus. The sequence goes on from NC_137782.1 coordinate 50,022,321, forward strand.
CTGCCACCATGGCTTGTCTGGAAGGACATCTGGAAGATGTCCAGTCTATCCAGCCTAATTAGCATTTTACCCTTTTATTAGTACAAATGGCTTAAAATATGCCCAGCACTTTTCAATAAAAATACTATATGATTACTTATAATAAGTAGGTTATATAATAAAACAACTCAGAAGATAACATATTTATTTCATAATCAAGCTCTGTATTCTAATCAATTTTATAAAATACTGAATAATGGATATTATATGGTAAATTTAATAGTATAATTCAACATGTAGCACAGATATGTGTTTAAGTATGTGTTCACACTTATATATACTCTGTTATTGTTTATTGACTGTATTACTCTTCCTCAGGTATATACATCTATTTCCTATATGTAACATGGCTTCTATAAATTATTTATTATACATTGAAATCTATTAGATGTGGTAGAAATGGAACAGTATATAATACTTGCCCTCAAATTGCCAATTTTCTGTCTGAATACAAAGTGAATAGCTGAGATTATTTCTATTTTCTTCAGTATCTATTAAAAAATCAAATAACTTGAATGTACATGTTACCTATATAAAATTAAAGTGTGCCATTCAGAATATTTTAATTTAATGACTGCTTCTAAAGACGGGTTGATTCAAGGAAAAACTTCACATGATGTGAAATGAGCTCTAAATTATTAAGGAATTTATATTTTGCTCTATGTATATTTTATCTGAATTTCAGATTTAGTGGTTCGCATCTGTGTCTCATTGTTATAAAACCTCCTAAAAGACAGCATGATTCCATACAAAGCCTCTTTTTCGACCCATTTGCCAGAATGCTGACTTAATTGATGTCTACCTTCCACTATATTGTAAGCAATCTGAGAACTAGAATGAGATTTGTTCTGTTTAACATTGTATTCCCAGCACCTGACACAGGAACTAACATAATTTTAACTGGAACTAGATAGAACTTTTTAGACAAATAAATAAATTAATGCTTTGCAAAACAGGATATTAAGAGGTTAGTGATTTTGAATAGAGAGAAGGAGTTTCATTAAACTACCCTAAAATTCTGATTATTCACTACCTTTGATTCTCAAACTTTTAGCAAAGTAGCATGGTCATTATTGCTACCTTCTTTTTTTTAATATATATTTATTGATTTTTTACAGAGAGGAAGGGAGAGGGATAGAGAGTTAGAAACATCGATGAGAGAGAAACATCGATCAGCTGCCTCCTGCACACCTCCCACTGGGGATGTGCCCGCAACCAAGGTACATGCCCTTGATTGGAATCAAACCTGGGACCTTTCAGTCCACAGGCCAACGCTTTATCCACTGAGCCAAACCGGTTAGGGCTATTGCTACCTTCTTAAACATGTATTAACGTGTTGAACACAGCTTTGGATGAACTATATTAGAATTATATTAAGTTTAAAGGTAAACTGAGGCAGTCTTGTTAAATGACTGAACAAATGAAAAGCCCTAGTTTTTAAATAAGGATTAGTACTCAGGTTTCCTGATAATAAAACTGCATAGTTTCCTTTGAACTAGGTATGTATTTCTAAAACAGCCTGATTCAAATATTGATATGGACATTCTTTAGGTATTGTGACGAGTACTGACTTTCTTTTATTTCTCTTTTGGGACATTATCAATATTCTGTCATCTTAAGATCTCAGCTCTCCAAGAGCATATAAAAAATGAGTTTAAAAGCATATAAAAATTGACATGTTTCAAGGGTTTAAAAAATCTCATAACTCAGAAGATATATTGAGAAGCAAAAAGTAAGTAAATGTGATGAGTTCACCTAAATAATTCCAACATCATAAATTCAATATGTGTATGAAAGAGTCACCAGGTGATAAAAGATCAAAAAGAATAATATTTTAATAAACACAAAAGTTATGCTTACGTTGAGTTCTTAAAATTTGATATTTTAATAAAATTCAAAAAGAAGGGAGACTTGAGTTATGCATATATAAGCCTGAAAAGTATTACTTTACAAATCAGTATTATTAGGGTATAATTTACATAAAATAAAAATTTGGTGCATAGTTTGATTAATTTGGATAAGTAGATACAGTAGTGTAACCACCACAATCAAAATACGCAATGTTTTCATCACCTAAAACACTTCAGCTATGCCGTTTACAGGCAATTCCCTACCCTGCCCAGGCCCCTGACAACTATAGTCAACTTTAAGTCCATATACTTTGGCCATTTTTAGAATTTTATATAAGCAGAACTCCATAATCAGTAGATTTTTCACCTATCTTCTGTCACAATGTTTTGTTTTTTTAAAAAATATATATTTTATTGATATTTTACAGAGAGGAAGGGAGCGGGATAGAGAGCTAGAAACATCGATGAGAGAGAAACATCAATCAGCTGCCTCCTGCACACCCCCCACTGGGGATGTGCCCACAACCAAGGTACATGCCCTTGACCGGAATCGAACCCGGGACCCTTCAGTCTGCAGGCCGACGCTCTATCCACTGAGCCAAACCGGTTTCGGCTGTCACAATGTTTTGAGATGTGTCCATGCCATTGCATGTATCAGTGGTTGCTTTCATTTCAGTTGGTTCTTATTTTCTATCTTCTACCAACTTCTTGAAACAAATATTTGTATATAAAATGCTTTAAAATACATGTTATAATTAACTTAAGTTCAATTGCTTTGATTTTAGCTCCAAAGATCTGATAATCTGATTTTCTGCTTCCAAGTCCATAACTAAGGCCATAGGATTTTTACTTTCCAGTTATGTTCTATAATCTAAAATGGAAAAGTCTAGTTTATTTTTGTGCTTGACCAACTGTACACCTAAATCAGTGTGCTCCTCTTAGCTGATCTTCTTTAATCACATTATCATATTCACTCATATACTAAAAATTGACAAAATTGTATCCTAAAATCTGACTGTCTTCTTGAGTATCAGACCCTTATAAATCTTTCTCTCAGCGATATCCATCCACGAGAGTGTCCCGCAGACAAGTCTGTCTAGAATTGTGAAATTAGCTGACAAGTTAGCCTGTCACATTTTCTAGGATCTTGAAAGAGAATATGAGACTCCTGGATTAGAGACAAAGGACTCTATTAGTCATGGCAGAGCATTAGCAGGAACATCAGGAGTGTCAGTATTCCTCCATTTCTAGTCTGAGTGGCCCTGGTGGATGCTGAGTAGTAGATTGTGTCAGAACTGAGGCACTGTAACCTTAGGAAACCCCAATGTTTGAAAAGGACTGCAAGCAAACTTGCCCAGAGATAGAATCAGTGACTATTACCTGACATAGCAAACAAATCTGTCCTCTGGCTCAGAGAGAGACTCTGTCTGTATTCAGAATGTGTGTGTGTGTGTGTGTGTGTGTGTGTGTGTGTGTGCGCGCGCGCACATGCGTGTGTATTTTCCTAAAAAGAAAACCTAGAGCAGAAACATGAGAGACTCATGGAGAATTAATTATATCTGAACAGTGTCAAATCTCAAAATCACAAAAAGTAACAGCTTTCCTAATCTTTCAAAAATGGTCCCCATTGATTTCTTTATCTCAGTTAATACCATAACCCAATCTAAAAATATGAGAATTATACCAGACTTTATTTTTTTTCAAAACCCAAACACAGTTGCCCTAGCTGGTTTGTCTCAGTGGATAGAGCATCATCCTGTGGACTGAGGGGTCCCAGGTTCCATTCCAGTCCAGGGCACATGCCCAGGTTGTGGGCACGATCCCCAGTAGAGGGCATGTAGGAGGCAGCCAATCAATGATTTTCTCTCATCATTGATATTTCTATCTCTTTCTCTCCCTCTCCCTTTCTCCCTGAAATCAATAAAAATATATTTAAAAAAACAAAACAAACACAGTTATCTAATTCCTAAAAATTTATGAAACTAATACCTATTAAACTTAACATTTACTGTTAAATATTACAACGTATTTTTATCTTTATTTTTTATTAAAAAGTTTCAATGTTGACATTATTGCAGGTGTGTCCTGTTTTCCCCACCTTTGCCTACTCCCACCCACCACTGCCTCCCCATCCCTTGGCCTTCATTACACTATTGTCCATGTCCATGGGGTAAGCTTATATGTTCTTTAGCTAATCCCTTCATCTTCTTTATCTAGTCACCCCTACCTGCCTCCCCTCAGGCACTCACCCCTACCCACCTCCCCTCAGGCACTCACCCCTACCCGACTCCCCTCAGGCACTCACCCCTACCCACCTCCCCTCAGGCACTCACCCCTACCCGACTCCCCTCAGGCACTCACCATTCTGTTCCATGTAACATGCTGCCAGTTCCATTTTGTTCATCAGTTTAATTTTGTTCATTAGATTCCACACATTAGTGAAATTATATGGTATTTTTATATTCTAAATACTTATAAAAATATATTCTCCACTACATCCTTATCTTGCATTTTTTAATTTGAGTCCTAGTCATTACTTCCTGAACTGTTGTAAAAATTTGGACCAGTGATTCTCAAAGTGTGATCTCCAGACTAGCAACATCAGCAACCCCCCTACCCCCCAGAAAGACTTTTTTAAAAGGCCAATTCTGGGGCCCTCTCTAGATTTACTAGATCTCTGGATGTGGTTGCCAACTCTCTGCTTTTGCAAGTTCTCCAGGTCATTGTAATGCATATCAAAGTCCAAGAACTACTGTTTGCTCTTACATTATCTTCACCCTTCCTTTCCTGGGAAAAATTTTCCTGTCATCAGAGTAAAACACAAATCTGATACTGTCATTCCCCTTTAAAACTTTCTTAATATCTTCATAACCAAAGTATAATGTCCAAGACTCAGCTTGGGTCAATCCTCCAGAAATCTCTGTTAGAAATCCCAGTCTGTGAAAAAGCCTCCTCTAAACCCTCAGAGCATCTGTGCATATTTTTAATAAAGCACCTCAGAGAGAGTTAGATCTTTTTTTCCATCACGCACCCATCCGGCATCATTGATGGAGTGCCACATCCTCTCTAAACTAGGTTGGTCCAACCTCTGTAAAGTTGGGACGGTAATGGTGCCTGCCCTAGCATGAGCGTGTGAGTATGTAATTCAACAATGCATACGGGTCCCTGAGTGAGTTCTGCTCAGTAAGCACAAACTTGTTTTTCATTTCTTATGCATTATTTCAGTAATTACTATTTATAATAGTTTTTTAGTCACTATGACTAATTATTATTATAGTGTTATTCTAGCAATGCTTAACATATTATGTTGCAAGTATATGCTTACCAAACCGTGTTCTTCTCTAGTCTTAGTCATAACAGCAACCCTGACAAATCGTGTGTTTTCAATTAACGTTTGTAAACTAGATTCAGTTAATGTACCATCAACCAAACAGAAAAGACAGTAGTAGGAAATAAAAGAAATGTAAGATCTATATAAATAGAAGCTCGTTTGTGTGAATAGTAACATATGTTTAAGCCACTGTAGGTATCAGCAAAATTATTTCAACTCCTATTGATTGGGCACTGGTTATGTGCTACCCTTGACAATACACAAATTGATAAAACATAATTCTTGTCCTAAAGGAGCTCGAGGCCTATGGTGGAGGACACACACAAATAGATAAATTACAAGAAGTATTATATAAGGATAAGTGCTTTTTAAATTGCACAGAAATAAATTTGATAGGAGCACAGCCTGGGCAGGAAGGAATTGGGAAAACACATCCAAACTCATAAAATAAGGTACCACATATTGAGGATATCAAAATTAAACTGGCAGCAAAATGTACGATTTTAGGTTCTTTAAAGCCTGCCTCTCTCTCTCTCTCTCTCTCTCTCTCCCTCTCTTTTTTACTGCCCGATAAAATTGGTGACAACAGCTTCCTGTTGCATGGGGAAGAAATAACTTAGGAAATATTTCTCATCCAATTGGGACTGAGGATTGATAAGATCTTGACAAATGCTCTGTTGGGAGGTTTGCCAAGAGATATTTCTAACTGAGCAGCACCTTGGAGAAGTAGGACGCACGTACACATCAAAATCAGGGCAAGAGCACATGCTGTCCTTCTCAAAGTAGGACTCATTAGCAGGGATGATGATGTCCTTCCCAAACTGGACCTATTTCAATGTTCCACTAATCATCTCGGATGGGACTGATGCTATCAGACATCATGCATACAAAATTATGACTAGGAATGTTACAGATTAAATTAGCCACAAAATGAGTAAAATCAGCATCCCGCCCCAATGCAGCCTTTTCATTATTCTTAAATTTCAAAAATCATGAAAATAAAAGGTTGACTTTCCTGGGAGCTGGAAAATTTACTCATTATCTCTGTTTACATTGGGTACCCTTTAAGGCCTGAGATCTCACCAAACCTTTATCCTGAAAATCCCATGATATGGTTGCTGTCTTTGTAAACCACATTAAAATGGTGAATTTTTATCTTAACACTTGAATTTTATTAACATTCCTCTTTTTTAAAAAATATAGGCTGTTTTGCCTTGCATTAATTATCAAGGTGGAATACTCACCAATTATTGACTAGGCTTTCAAGAAATTTTATCTCACATAAAGTGGTTTTCCAGAATAAGTAAATTTTTTAAAACATATTTTTAATTGGTTTCAGAGAGGAAGAGAGAGAGAGAGAGAGAGAGAGAGAGAGAGAGAGAGAGAGAGAGAGAGAGAGAGAGATTTAGAAACATCAGTGATGAGAATGAATCATTGATCAGCTACCTCCTGCACACTCCACATTGGGGATCAAGCATGTGCCCTGACTAGAATCAAACCATGACCTCCTGGTTCATAGGTCAATGCTCAACCAGTGAGCCATACCGGCTGAGCCAGAATAAGTACATTTTTAAAACTGCCTATTCTTCTAGACAATTACATAAGGACAAACTCTAGAATGCCCCTAATATAAAGCAATGTCTTCAATTTTATCTCTCCTTGAGTAACCACAAATTCTCTTATAAAAACAAATCAGCATTATATTGGCAAAAGGTTTGTGGAAACTTACTGAAAACATTTGGACAACCAACAGCAGCCAGGTGTCCAGTTCCACACAAAGTGAACGATACCTTTCGCCCACAAACTTCCCATTTATGGATTAGGACACATGTCTGCTACTGTGAGGTTTCCAGATTTCCTTGGATGCTCTTGTGCAACTAGATGTGTTCCTAACATTCGTGCCTGCTTCTGTGTGTGTGTATTACTGTGCTTCCTCCCTCTGCTGATGTGTTGCTGTGATAAATCATCACAGCGCACCGCTGTTCTGATGCGCTGTTGCTTCAGCACACCATTGAAGCTGTCACTGGGATGATGCATGAGAAAGGCATACTGATGATGTTTCACACAAACGATGGTGCCGCCCAGGGAACAAAAGGTTTAGGAGAAAATTCAACATAATTACCCGATAAACGTCAACCTGCACACAGCATGCTAGGAAATGCATTCATGGTAAATCACTTCCCCTTAATGCATGGTATTTCTGGGCTACTGTCATAAGCCTCTTTCCCCGATCTATAGATTGATCTTGTGTCAACATTTATATATTTTTTGAGTGGGAACAAAAGCTTAAAGGATGAAATTAAAATTTACCTAAAACTCAAATGTAGAGGTTAACACTGAGAACCAGTATGATTTTCAACTTGAGGTAGTTTGCCAAAGCAGTTAATTAGTGCTGAAAATTTTATGGTATTATTGGATAAGGAAATAGTTTCTGATTGTGGTAACTATGCAGGACTTTCCTAGGAAAATCTCAGTGCCCTGGTTCAAATCAGAAGTTACGTCAGATTTGCCATGTAACCTTCACATATTGGAAGAGCCATTAGCCTTTATCATGACTGCTGGGACAGTGTACCAAATAATTTATGTCACTGAAAAAGAGCCTCATTCATCTAAGGCAAAAAACCCCCACAAGAATTAAGGAAAAATGCATAGTTTATTTAGGTTTTCAGGGAACTGAAAAATAAACTGTATATTTAGTTGTCCATACACAGTCGATGCTAAATTAATATTTACTGATTTGAGTTAAATTCCATAATTATGTTTCTCTTTGTCATCTCAGTTCTATCCCATGATAGAAAATGTTAATCAAACCCAACCCAGTGAATGAAATGAGCAGAGAGTATTTTGGGAAAGGAAAAAATTTTTTCAGTTTTAGTATTTTGTATTCCAAGTTAAGGCCTTGTAAGGGAAGATATGGGAAAATAATTGAGGCCACCATGCTATCAATTAATCATCATTTTGCTTATCCTTCTAATAATGTAGGTGTTCTCTCTTTCCTTGTCCAGCATGGAAAGAGAGCTGGTCCAGTTCCTGAGTAGAGGAGCTGGCGATTGAGAAATAAAAGAAAGAAAAAGACAAGACACAAAGATAGAAGAAAAAAGATGGGACCGGGTGGGACCACCGTCCTCTCTGATGGAGGGACAGGGACCCCAAGCCAATCCAGCGAGTTTATTTTATATCCTAAATACCAGGAAGTTTCATCAAAAGGTCAAGACAAAAGGAGATTATTGGCATTCTTGAATAGGCCCTGAGCATTCCTGGTGCTAGGCTGGATTTAGATATCAAACCTACTTCCCCACACCATGGGCTGATAAGAATCATTGCTGATAACACCCTTGCCCTTTTAGCAAGGCATGTTCCCAGGGCGTGGCTTTGCCTGTCACCTTGGGTTCAGCTGACAATAATTAAAGAATGCCCATATGCCTTCCTAGGTGCTGTCTACAAATAAAATTAAGTTGACAGGGAGAATTAAATATTCATATTCCATTTTCAATTTCTTATATGAAAATCAAGGCTGATAGAGGTAGGTTTAAAGATAATTGCCAAAGAAACATTTTTAAAGTTTATATTTGCTAGAACTGTTAGAAAATGTAGTATAATCTCAAAAGAAACCACACAAGTTTTCTGGTTGTTGTTGTTTTTCTTTTCCTTTTTTGTTTTTCTACCTTCTAGAAAGTTCTTTTTTTTTTTTTAATATATTTTATTGATTTTTTACAGAGAGGAAGGAAGAGGGATAGATAGTCAGAAACATCGATGAGAGAGAAACATCGATCAGCTGCCTCTTGCACACCTCCTACTGGGGATGTGCCTGCAACCAAGTTACATGCCCTTGACCGGAATCGAACCTGGGACCTTTCAGTCCGCAGGCCGACGCTCTATCCACTGAGCCAAACCGGTTTTGGCTAGAAAGTTCTTAAGTTAGCTTTTCTCTGGAAAGTTGACAACTTAAAACACCTGTCTTAATAGGGTTTTGGTAATCCCAAAAATAAATTGTTATATCATAAATCTTTGCCTCATCTTTTCTGCCACCTCAACCATGCAGATATCCTAGATATAGCAATGAGCTGGTCACTGGTTGGAATAAACCTTCCCTTGCAACCATCTGCTTTATGGTAGAAGCCAACAAAGGCTTGAAGGCTAATGATAACTGCCAGGTTGGGAACTTAGGACATCTAGGGGTGAAAGAAGTAAAACACTCCGTGATGTCATTTAGTATCACCTCTCTGATTGGTCAGTATTTTGTATCCATAATGAACTTAGGAGGTTTGAAGGTCCAATTTACATAAAAGCAACTGGAGATAAAACCAAAAGCTTATATTTTCTCTTGAGTTTGATCTTCATGTTTTGGTAAAAATTCCAGAAATACAGAATCAGAGGCTTAAGTACAAAATATTTAGGAACCGAATGCAGTCCACTCTGACTCTTCATCCAATGACTAGTTTGGAGGACCTCCTCAGGCACTGTGATACAAAAAAATGTAGCACGACTCATAGAGTTGGTAAAAAAGAGCCACAAGAAATTGACAGTTGTTAAAAAAATACTTAGAATTGGTATTCCAGAGATATTGCTAGTTAAAAAATATAAAACAACATCTAAAGGAATTTGACACCAGCATTCTTTGAGAAAAGTAATATATCAAAGAGTACACAGTATAATACACATTTTATTTGTGAAATACATATTTTCTTCCATGCGGTTTTTATATAGAAGAGCTGATCAGATTATATCAGAGAGTTGAAAATCATTTCTTTAAAATTCTGTCAGCTTTTCTTCATTATAAGGATCATATGTCAAGAAAAAAGAAGGGCATACATTTGAAACATAAGGAAGAAAAGGGAATACTTTTCATAGTAATTATTTGTTTATATTTCTCTACTATAGTTGCTTAGGATCAAGCATATCTTCTTATTCTTAAATTCTCTTCACCAAGTCAACATCAGGAATCAAATAAGTCTAGAGTAAGTGAGACACACAAAGGCAATCATTGGAGACAAAAATATGACCCATGAACATTAATATAGTCAATATTCACTTTAGTACAATATGTAGATATCTATATATTCAGCATTAATAACTACATCTGCTTCGACATTGTCTATAACAACCCATCACTCATATATAGGTGCTCAGTACATACTAACATACTAGTCCTTTCTCTTTCTCAGAGGAAGCTGCTCTATGGCATGTGAATACAGTTCAGTGAACAGAAAGCCCTATAGCCTAGAATCAGCTTCACAGGCTGAATTGGGGCATGCTATTCAAATATTGATTAGCAGAGTGTAATGGAAAGAATGTGTGCTTTGATTTCAGATGGACCAGGTGTTAGTACCTGTCCCAACCACTTTTGAGAGTGTGAATTTGAAAGTAAAGCATTTTTGAGTCTCATTATTCTTATATCTAAAATAGAAATTATAGCACCTGTCTAAAATGGTGGCAGCAAGTGTAACATGAGGTGACTTCAGAGGGGACAGGTCTGGTTGGAATTAGGTACTCAAGGATGTTAGCAGCATCTTTAACTCAGTTAAGATAATCTTACAGATAATTAGTTGCCACATGCTTAGATTGGTGTCAAGATATTCTGTTATGAGACTTCAGGTGAGGTTATTAATATCTTTGGTATGCTGTTAAAAATATAGAGCTACGGAGGGGAAAAAATGGCGGCAGAATAGACGGACGTGTCCTGAGCCTTGTCCCGGAGCAGATAGAGGGAGCAGCTGAAACGAGTGGAATCCAGCCTGAATTGGCAAAGGAGGCGCACTGGTGAGACAGTTTGCTGCTGGGAAGGGCAGAGATCCCCCGATAAAGGTAAAGTCAAAGATCTAGGCATTAGAATCGGCTGGACCTCTGAGCCCAGGTAAGGGAGAAACTACACAGCGCCAAGCCGCGTCCCTGAGGACAGGCAAAGCGTCTGACTGAAGGAAAAAAAAAAAAAGGGTCCACGGGATTGCGGGAGGTAGGGGATTTTAGACCTTGGAGTCTGGATTTGGGATCTGAGCTCTAAGGCAACCCTGAAGAGCTGCCGGACCGCGCAGTGCCAGCAAGAAAGGAACTTGCAGAGACGCGGTCCCTCCTTGAGCTGGGGCCTGCGCCTTTCTCCACTGAACCTGGTTCGTAGGACCCTTAGGATACAGACGCTTACCTGTAGTTGAGGTGCAGAGGAGGGAGTGGGGTTGTGGAATCTGGGGAGAGTAGGCAGCGGATGGTCCAGGAGAGGTGGAAGCGGGTCTGGTGCTGAGTCATATCTAGGCCCCCGTCGCCATTTTCTCCTGAGAGATAGCCCCTCCCTCCAGTCTCCAGGCAACCAATATAGCCACACCCAGATCCCACACTGATTAACACCGTGGAACCTGAATACTCCCTGAGGCTATAGGATCTGCCCTAAAGAGAAATCTTTAAAAGTTAAGCACCTTAATTACACAGCTACACTGCCAGAGCCCTTCAGAGTGCTTCAGTGTGCCTCGCTGGCAAACTTAAAGGCGGGTGCTCCTGTGAGCCGCCACTGGGAGTAAGCGCCTATCCACCACAGGTGCAGCAGCGAAAGCTGAGTCTGCCCACCCCATAACTACAGAATTCTGGGCATCACAGTCACACCTTTCCAGAGTGCAGGCCCCCTGAGCCACATCACCCCGACAGACAGTTCCTTGGTGCCATTGTGAGTCCCCACTAGGCACGCGTGATTTCAATTAAGGGTGCAAGACAGCAAAAATTGGGATACTCCCCTCCACGGCTGCTGATTTCTAGATACTGCAGTTGTGCCTCTCAAGCTCGAAGGCCTACATCAAGAGAACCCAAATAGCTCAAGTAGGGAGCTGCACTAGATTACCAAGCCCAGGAGAACTAAGAGATTACACCAGTAACACCATCACCAAAAGAACCTGGGTAGCAAAGCAATTGGATCTACAATTAAAACATTACAGGAAAACATGGGGAGACAAAAAAGCAACTCCCAAAGGAAAGAAAAAGAGGAATCACCAGAGAGGGAGTTAAATGAAATTGAGGCTAGTAACTTAACAGACAAAGAATTCAGAGTAATGGTTATAAGGATGTTTAAACGGATGGATGACAAATACACACAACTCAATGACAAATACACACAACTCAATGAGAACTATAAGGAGCTGAATGAGAATGTTACCAACATGAAAAGAAACCAAGAAGAGATGAAAAATGACATAGCTGCAATAAAGAACACATTGGAAGGCTTAAACAGTAGACTAGAAGAGGCTGAGGACCGCATCAGCGAATTAGAAGACAAGGTAGGAAAAAACACACAAACACAGCAGCAACTGGAAAGAAGACTTAAAAAGCAAGAGGAGAGCCTAAGAGAGCTTTGGGACAACACAAAACGAAACAATATTAGAATAATAGGGATACCAGAAGGAGAAGAAGAGAAGCAAGGAATAGAAAACCTGTTTGAAGAAATAATGACAGAAAACTTCCCTGATATTGGCAAGAAAAAAACTATGCAAGTCCAAGAAGTACATAGAGTCCCAAACAGGTTGAACCCCAAAAGACCAACACCAAGACACATCATAATTAAATTGGCGAACACTAACGACAAAGTAAGAATCTTAAAGGCTGCCAGAGAGAGACAGAAAGTTACCTACAAGGGCTCTCCTATTAGAATATCAACTGATTTCTCAACGGAAACACACCAGGCCAGAAGGGAATGGAATGAAATATACAAAGTGATGCAAAGCAAGGGTTTGAATCCAAGAATACTATACCCAGCAAGGCTATCATTCAAAATTGAAGGTGGAATCAGGAGCTTCACAGACAAAAAAGGGCTAAGAGAGTTTATCACTACCAAGCCAGCAATGCAAGAGATGCTAAAGGGACTGCTGTAAAAAGAAGAAAGAGAAAGGCAAAAAGAAACACAAACACTAAGGAAAAATATGACAACAAACATGTACTTGTCAATAATAACATTAAACGTAAATGGATTAAATGCACCAATCAAAAGACATAGGGTAGCTGAATGGATAAGAAAACATGACCCATATATTTGCTGTCTACAAGAGACCCACCTCAGAGCAAAGGACTCACACAGACTGAGAGTGAAGGGATGGAAAAACATTTTTCAGGCAAATGGAAATGAGAAAAAAGCTGGGGTTGCGATACTTATCTCTGATAAAATAGACCTCAAAGTAAAGGCCATAACAAGAGATAAGGAAGGCCACTACATAATACTGAAGGGAGCAATTCAACAAGAAGATATAACTCTGGTAAACATATATGCACCCAATACAGGAGCACCCAAATACATAAAAGAACTCCTAGAAGACATCAAGGGAGAGATCGACAACAATACAATCATAGTAGGAGACTTTAATACACCACTGACATCGCTGGATAAATCCTCTAGACAAAAAATCAGCAAAGAAACAGCAATTCTAAATGACGCACTAGATCAAATGGACCTAATTGACATCTTCAGAGCATTTCACCCCAAAGCCACGGAATATACGTTCTTCTCAAGTGCACATGGGACATTTTCAAAAATAGACCACATACTGGGTCACAAGCAAAGTCTCCCCAAATTCAAAAAGATTAAAATCATATCAAGCATTTTCTCAGACCACAATGGCATACTATTAGAAATAAACTATAATAAAAACATTCCAAAAAATTCAAACACTTGGAAGCTGAATAGCATGCTATTAAACAATGATTGGGTGATCAATGAGATCAAAGAAGAAATTAAAAACATCCTGGAGACTAATGACAATAAAAACACAACAATGCAATTGCTATGGGACACAATGAAAGCAGTCCTGAGAGGGAAGTTTATAGCTCTACAGGCCTACCTCAAAAAACAAGAAAAAATGCTAATAAATGATCTAACTCAACAACTCAAAGAATTAGAAAGAGAGCAACAAGAAAAGCCCACAGTGAGCAGAAGGAAGGACATAATAAAGATCAGAGCAGAAATGAATGACATAGAGACCAAAAAAACAATACAAAAGATCAACAAAACCAAGAGCTGGTTCTTTGAAAGGATAAACAAGATTGATGAACCTCTAGCCAGGCTCACCAAGAAGCAAAGAGAGAGGACCCAAATAAACAAAATCAGAAATGAAAGAGGAGAAATAACAACAGACCCCACCGAAATACAAAGGATTGTTAAAAAATACTATGAACAGCTCTATTCCAACAAACTGGACAACCTGGAGGAAATGGACATATTCCTAGAAAAATATAACCTTCCAAAACTCAATCAAGAAGAATCTAAGCATCTCAATAGGCCGATAACTATGGAAGAAATTGAAGCAGTCATCAAAAAGCTTCCAGGAAACAAAAGCCCAGGGCCAGATGGCTTCACAGGGGAGTTTTACCAAACATTCAAGGAAGAACTAAAACCTGTCCTCCTCAGACTATTCCAGAAAATTCAAGAGGAAGGAACACTTCCAAGCTCCTTCTATGAAGCCAGCATCACCCTAATACCAAAACCAGATAAAGATAACACAATGAAAGAGAATTTTAGGCCAATATCCCTCATGAATATAGATGCCAAAATCCTCAACAAAATTCTAGCAAATCGAATCCAGCAGTACATCAGAAAGATCATACACCACGACCAAGTAGGATTTATCCCGGGGATGCAAGGATGGTACAATATTCGCAAATCAATAAACGTGATACATCACATAAACAAATTGAGAGATAAAAACCACATAGTCATATCAATTGATGCAGAAAAAGCATTTGACAAAATCCAACACCCTTTCTTGATAAAAACTCTCAGCAAGGTGGGAATAGAAGGATCATACCTGAACATAATAAAAGCCATATATGACAAACCAACAGCCAACATCATACTCAATGGGCAAAAACTAAAACCATTTCCCCTAAGAACAGGAACAAGACAGGGATGCCCACTCTCACCACTCCTGTTCAATATAGTGCTGGAAGTATTAGCCATTGCGATCAGACAAGAAGAAGAAATAAAAGGCATCCAAATTGGAAAAGAAGAAGTAAAACTGTCCTTATTCGCAGATGACATGATATTGTACATAGAAAACCCTAAAGACTCTATCAAAAAATTACTTGACTTAATAAATGAATTCGGCAATGTAGCAGGATACAAAATTAATGCCAAGAAATCTATGGCATTCCTATACACTAATAGTGAACTTACAGAAAAAGAGACTAAAAAAGCAATTCCATTTACCATCGCACCAAAAAAATTAAGATACCTAGGAATAAACTTAACTAAGGAGGTAAAAGACCTATACGTGGAAAACTACACGACATTGAAAAAAGAGATAGAGGAAGACATAAACAGATGGAAGAACATACCATGTTCATGGATTGGTAGAATCAACATCATTAAAATGTCCATACTACCCAAAGCAATCTATAAATTCAATGCACTTCCCATTAAAATACCAACGACATATTTCACAGACCTAGAACGAACTTTCCAAAAATTTATCTGGAATAAAAAAAGACCCCGAATAGCTGCAGCAATCCTGAGAAAGAAGAACAAAGTAGGTGGGATCTCAATACCGGATATCAAGCTATATTACAAAGCCACTGTTCTTAAAACAGCCTGGTACTGGCACAAGAACAGACATATTGATCAATGGAATAGAATAGAGAACCCAGAAATTGACCCAAATAACTATGCTCAATTAATATTTGACAAAGGAGGCACGAACATACAATGGAGTCAAGACAGTCTCTTCAACAAATGGTGTTGGGAAAATTGGACAGATACATGCAAAAAAATGAAGCTAGATCACCAACTTACACCATACACAAAAATAAACTCAAAATGGATAAAGGACTTAAACATAAGACGGGAAACCATAAAAATACTAGAGGAATCCACAGGCAGAAAAATCTCAGACATATGCCGAAGGAACTTCTTCACTGATACTGCTCCTAGGGCAATGGAAACTAAAGAGAAAATAAACAAATGGGACTACATCAAATTAAAAAGCTTTTGCACAGCAAAGGAAACCATCAATAAAACAACAAGAAAGCCCACTGCATGGGAGAACATATTTGCCAATGATATCAACGATAAGGGTTTAATCTCCAACATTTACAGGGAACTCATGCAGCTTAACAAAAAGAAGATAAACAACCCAATCAAAAAATGGGCATCTGATCTAAATAGACACTTTTCGAAAGAAGACAGAAAGAAGGCCAAGAGACATATGAAAACCTGCTCAAAGTCACTCATCATCAGAGAGATGCAAATCAAAACAACAATGCGGTACCATCTCACACCTGTCAGAATGGCTTTTATCAACAAATCAACAAATGACCAGTGCTGGCGAGGATGTGGAGAAAAAGGAACCCTCGTGCACTGCTGGTGGGAATGCAGACTGGTGCAGCCACTGTGGAGAACAGTATGGAGTTTCCTCAAAAAACTAAAAATGGAACTCCCATTTGACCCAGTGATCCCACTTCTAGGAATATATCCCAAGAAACTAGAATCACGAATCAGAAAGGATATATGCACCCCTATGTTCATAGCAGCACAATTCACCATAGCTAAGATTTGGAAACAGCCTAAATGCCCATCAGCAGATGAGTGGATTAAAAAACTGTGGTTCATCTACACAATGGAATACTACGCGGCGGTAAAAAAGAAGGAGTTCCTAGCATTTGCAACAACATGGATGGATATGGAGAGTATTATGTTAAGTGAAATAAGCCAGGCAGAGAAAGATAAATATCACATGATCTCACTCATTTGTGGAATATAATGAATGGCATAGTCTAATGAACAAGAACAGATCCAGAGACTGAGAAACGTCAAACAGCACGTCATACCTCAGGGTAGGTAGGGGAGGGTGGGGATAAGGGGGAGAGATCAACCAAGGGACTTGTGTGCAAGCATATGAGCCCAATCAATGGACACAGACAACAAGGGGGTGGGGCATAAGTGGGGGGTGGGGGGTTATGGGGGAATAATTTGTGTTTTTGCCTCCCTGACAAAGTTTATATAAAGTTACAAAAAGAAATTGTCAGCCAGTTTGAAATTGAATTGCCATGGCCTAGAGCAAAGAATATCCTTACATGATATTATTCTACAATGTCATTATAATTTTAGATATTTTACAACAGCATACTGTACAATTATCCCAAACAAACTTACAAACTAATTCTTGGAATGTTTGGCAGCAATTTAAAAAAAAAAAAAAGAGGACATGAAAGGATTTAATCCCTTTCAGAAGGAATTAAGGCACTGGGAAGGCACTTGAGCATTCTATATTGGCCCCTCTTGCTTTTTGGGCCAAGAGGGACCCTCTTCTCACAATCCAGTTGCCCTCAGCTGTTGCCTGAGCTTTCTGTTCATGCTGAGCTTGAAGCCTCGTGGTGGCTGGTACCATGGATCTGTCTCTCGCCCAATTGTGTGAGCTGGGCCCTCCCTGGAGAAGAAACCTGAGTTCCCCGAGATATGTGATCAGTTTTGGGGCCCCGCCAGCAGGCCAGGGGATCCCTAGGCAGGTGCTGGGCGTGGAGGCCACAGAGGCATAGGCTACCAAGGAGACAGAACTGAACCTCACATCACCCTGCTTGGCCCCGGAGGATGACTGGTTAGCCAGAGACGGGTAAGATTCCTCAGGGAAGGAACAACCTAAGACAGGCACAGTCGCAGTGGGGCCATCAGGAGAGAACTTGGGGATCATCAGAGGTGGGGCACAGACCCCCACCCTCCCAACCTTGCAGGGGCCTGAACCCTCGCCCCATCTGAGGGAGGTCTCCTGCTCCCATGGCTGCTTTGCTTCCCACGCCCAGCTCAGATCGGGACACAGGTGACAGACAGTGTGACTTGGCCCAGCTCAGATTGGGACCAACAGACAGAGACTTGGCTGACAGCAGCTGCCCTATATCTAAATCCAGCCTAGCACCAAGAATGCTCAGGGCCTACTCAAGAATGCAAATAATCCTTTCCACTAATATTTACAGGGTAAACTAAGATTGTTGGTAGAGTATTAAATTTGACAGTAAAATAATAATCAAGTTTTCAGATTAATTTAAATAGGCTAATTCAAATAAGTGAATATTCAAGAAAATTTAATTGTACTGGACAAAAAGCTGTTCCTAAAGTGTTAACTAAAATTTCTATTGGTAGTTCATCTCATGGTAAAATTCCTGAACATGCAATGAAACTAAAGCAGTCATATTTTTGTGCAAAAAGTTAAAATTTAAAGTTATCAAGACTGCATTATAAAATTTACAAAAGCCTCCATTAATCAAAAAAGGGGGGATAGTAGGGTAATATCATGTAAGGAAAAATATCCTATAAGTAAATTACATCTAGAAAATTTTTACTTTACAAAATTAATTTCTATTTGTAATGCTAACAGCAAAACACACATGGTGTCTAAATAAGACAAAGGAAAATCGTCTGGGCAAAAATAAAAAGGATCCCAAATCAATTATATAGAAAAGATTCCTTTATTAACTTTTGGTCGAGAATATGTTTGTATATTTTCAGAAAACAACTCCAAGACCATGTGGATTCCTGCAACAGAGAGGAATTGACAGGTCTGCTCCAACCATGAAGACAAGAGGAGAAACAGTCCAGAGATGGGAGACGCTGATGACGCCTTGCCACGCTAGCAGTCAGAAGCTGTGCGACGCAGCACTTGCCTTGGACCAAACCAGAGAGGATTGGACCTGTATTGCCACCATGTGCCCACCATCCAGATATCATTGCTGACATGTACACATAAGGAACTGTTTGACATTGAAACGGGGAATCAGAACTGTTGGACATTGAAATTGGGACTCAAACATTTATTTGTTATTTTATGTCTATTTCTAGTCTGCAGAGGCAAGATTTTTTAAAGGGAAGAAAGGGGGGAAAAATAGATACAGAAGCAAAGAAGCATTGAACAGACTGTCAAACTACAGTGGGAAGGCAGAGGAGGTTTTGGGGGGAGGGGGGCTGTAAGAGATCAACCGAAGGACTTGTACGCATGCATATAAGCATAACCAATGGATAAAAGACACTGGGGTCAGGGGGCAGGTAAAGGCATGTACTGGGGGGAAGGGGAGGGTGGGGGGAGGTCAATGGGGGAAAAAAAGAGACATATGTACTACTATTTTTAATACTTCAAACAATTAAAAAAATGTAAAAAAAAATAAAAATAAAAATAAAATAGAATAAAAAAAATATAGAGCTACTTTATACTTATATAGCACAGGTGCTAAATTATCTAGAACTCAGTGACAATTCAGAGCATAATGCCAAATGTAAGAGGGGAAAACCATTGTAATTTTAGTCTATAGAAGTGGGATATGACTAAAATGGTTATTAACACTTGGTCTGTCCAAATCCAAAGCACGCACACTTTTTATTACACTAGGAGGTATGGGTGTGTGTGTAATTTTGACTTGCTGTGCTTTTCAATATTTTTCAACTTACCTGAATCTAGGTCAGAATCTAAGTGGCTTAGCCTACCTTTTATATATCAATAAAGTGCTCCAGAAATGATCACCTTCTTCAGTGAAGTTCTAAAACATTACATAATTTAAATTAAAGTCTCCTGGTGGAAACTATTGAAATACAGATTTTACATAACTTTTGTGCTATTGCAAATCCAAAATTCTCATTTTTTATAATAAGAATCTACGATATATCATTTGTGGTGTATTTTGGGGGAGATATGAATTTGAATATTATTACATTTGGCCTTATATCTATTTGGTTCAGCAACTAAGCAAAAGCAAACATTAACAAAAAGAATCCAAAATAGATTGCAAACTAAAATAGAAATAATGAAGATTAAACAGTGCTACACAACTGTTATTTTGCTAAAGTAGAAGATGATTAAAGAATTTCCAGAATTGTGGGGAAAAAACAAAGAGCGTAAACAGAAAATACTTTGTTATAGTAATTCCAGCTTTTGAATTTTAACACTCACTGCTGTTTATAAGGATGATGGTAAATACTGTATATCTGATTTTAATACCAAGGAAAGAAATGCCTTAATAGTTGTGAATGTCATTAATACTCTTTTCTATAATCTACATCTACCTATTTATCTATCTATAGCAATATATATCTATCCATATAACTTAAAAAATATTTCATTACTACACTCATTTATCAGTATTTTAGAAGTCATGCACTTCATAGTGAGCAGTTTAATGTAAAAAGTCCCATGTCTATAGCATTGAACTGAGGTCAAGATTCACTCAAATGACAATTCAGTTATTTTCAGCTTGATAGCCTGAAGTTTGATAACCGTTGAACCCTATATTAACTGTATTTAATAATCTGACTGATAATTCAGGCTCTATCACTTTGTTTTCCCAGACTTTAGTTTTCTTTTTTGCATCAAATGAGTCTCATTATAAGTAACATGATCCAGTAAGTGCAGCCTAAGGTGGTGAAGTATCGTTTATATAACAAAAGTACCTCATCTTACCCCATACTACAGTTCTTTTCATGGGGATTTTGGAGTATGATGTTATAGCAATGTATAAGCTCACAAAAAGGAATTTTGGCAAATGTGGAAGTCATGTACTATGATCGATTTTATTTTCTCATTAAGAAGTGGCATCTTCCATACCTTTTCCCTAAAGAAAATCTCAACAGAATATTGTGCTGTGCCTATGTTGTAAGACTGGGAGAAGGAAAAGGACCTAAAGAAGAAGCAACTTAAGTACCACTTCTGTGTAACATGATGTTGCTTCCCAGGGAGGACTTTGTGAACAGGACTATGATTGCAGTTATGCTTCTAAAGAGGCATTTTTCTCTGCACAGAGTGTGCCAATTTTTTCTTCTTGAAATATTATTTCATGGCTGTTCTCACCATGTACCTTAAGCATCATATTCTCTGCTTTCAGTTAGATACTTTTATTTTTGATGAGTGAATCAGAAGCAGCATGAAGGAGCTGACTGAGTGCTGGTAAACAATCAGAGTTTGGATTTAAACCAAAGAGAAAAAAATAGGTACTTATGGATTAAACATGGTGATGATGCATATCAAATTACTCTATGGAGGGAGTCTTGGTAGTATAAAGCAAAGATCCTGGACCAGGAGTCAGAAAATTGGGTTGCGGCACTGATCATACTAACTAATTTATTATATTTAGTAAGCTATTTAATACTCTTAGTCATGAGTTTCATTATATTCATAAAAAGGATATAGAATTTATGACCATTAATACTCAGCTCTAATGTTCTACAATGTTGGTATCCTATATAACAAAAGCCTAATATGCAAAGCGACTGAACAGTGGAACGACCGGTTGCTATGATGTGCACTGATCACCTGGTGACAGATGCTCAACACAGGAGTTGCCCCCAGCCCACAGGCCCCAGGCCAGCCAAGGCGGTCGCCAGCAGGGCCCCCGCCCCCCGCCATCACCCTGCCGGTCCCCCTGCAGAGGGAGGTGACCAGTGGAGGCAGGGTGATGGGGGGGCAGGGCCGGTCGGTGAGCAGGCCAGTGCTGCCCCCACCCCATCGCCTTGATGGTCGCCTCCTGCAGAGAGAGGCGACCAGTGGCAGCAGCAGGTGGTGGGGCCAGTGAGTGAGTGGTGCCAGGCTGGCGAAGGGAGGTGCCAACGGGGACCCTAATTGCCCCACCAGTCTCCCCACAGATCAGCCCTGATCGCTGGCCAGGCCTAGGGATCCTACTTATGCACAAATTTCATACATTGGGCCTCTAGTGATTTTATTAAAAAAAAAATAGAGGCAACTTTTCTTTCCAGCACATTTTTCGACATAATAATTTTTCTATCAATGTGTAGATTAGGAGGCTCTAAACCAGCCGTGGGCAAACTACGGCCCGCGGGCCAGATCCGGCCCGTCGGCTGTTCTATCCGGCCCGCGGAGCCGAAAGAGCGGAGGGTTCTCTTGCTCTCCCCTCCGCTCCTTTACTTTGAATTTATATTAGTTCACACAAACACTCCATCCATGCTTTTGTTCCGGCCCTCTGGTCCAGTTTAAGAACCCATTGTGGCCCTCGAGTCAAAAAGTTTGCCCACCCCTGCTAGAGTCTAAACAGAGCTAGCAAGTCAGCACCAAGTACAATGCAGTCTTGACTACAGTATAACAACCAGTCAAGGGGACTATCAAGTGAGTCAGTTTCATACTCTGAAATTTGCTCACCTTCAGAGCTGTGTCTTTGAGCCAAACAACCGAATGTGCTGACCCTGCACTCCTCTATGCCCCTGAGTGAGTCCTTACATGATCAAGCCCAATTGTAACATACATGCAGCATGCACGCACATGTACACATGCACACTGATTAATATTTGACAAAGTAGAACCCCAACTTCAGGTACAAAGAGGTAAATGGTGGCAAACCAACAGTCTTACTATGAAAAATAAGAAACATTAGAAATGGTACGAAAGTATATTTAAATTGGGGCCACTGAAGCAAAGAAGAGTAAGGTGTAAAGATTTTGAAGAGAAAAGTGCCTTAGAGGTGAGCTGACTTTCTGAAATAGCTCTTCCTCTGGGGCAAACAATGACTCTTTGCACAAGGCAAGAGACTAGAAATAGTTTTGCCACAGCAGGTAGCTGTGAAAAGGACAGGGAAACCAGAAAACCTTTTGGTGATAACTGGAAGCTCGAGACAACACATTGGAATTTAGGTCCTCTCATAGATCAAATCCATTCCTCAAGTACGTACTGATTTCTGAAACCAGGCAGGGAAGAAGACTAAAACTCTAAGCAAAGACGCTATGAAAAGCAGTGTTTCAATGAGTCTCCTGTGACAATGAGACAATGGTTAAAACAGGTATTGTGAAGAGTAGGGTTCTGAGAAACACACATCTCAGTTGAGTGTCCTATGGGGATGCCTATAGCAGAGGGGAAAATTACCCAAATTTACCTCACTGTAAATTTTACCTTTTCAAGGCAGCAATTTCCTTGTCTCCTCTTGGGATGCTCTATTGCTGCATTTGAACCAACTCTAAGGAGATGGGAAAATAGGTTAGAAATGTGTCCTACCATTTTTATACATATCATATGTCTCTTCCTGTTCAGAATTCACTCAGCTTTTTGAGCACTCAGAACACATGCATGTACAACACCAATACCAACTGTATATTCAGCAGAATCCATGGCAGCACATTTTTTGACCCAAAGGGTCTTTCCACAAAGATGAAAAATAGTATAAATCAATATATTTCACAAATGAAAAATAGTATGTATGGTAAATTTTAAAATGTCTACAGGCAAAACCTGTATTATGGTAAATTTTAAAATGTCTATAGGCAAAACCTCAGAATTATTAAGTGAACCTCACAGGGAGTTGTATACAATAGGAAAATAAAGTTACTTATTAAAAAGGTCAATTTTAAAACTGATACTATTTCTGAAAGCATCAAAAACATTATAGAGTGAAGACCAAATCTAAAACCACTGCAATTGTAGTAGAAAGGAATTAGAAAAAATCTAAGTAAATGGAAAGATATTTCAATGGTCATAGACAGACAAAATCAATATTATAAAGATGTCAATTTACAATTATATTCTTATCAGTACCATTTATAACAGCCAAATGGGTGAAAAAAGAACAAATGTCCATAAAAAGAACAAATGTGACATATTCACATAATATTCTACTTCAGTGAAGAAACAAACTACGTATAACATCATGGATGGATCTCACAAACCTAATGGAGGTAAAGAAGCCATGACACAAACAGCACACATATTTCATGATTCTATATCAAGTCCAAAAATGACAGAATTATTTCTTGAGTTAGAAGTCAGAATAGCCACCCTGAGAGGAGGGGATCGTGGGGGGCCTGCTAATGTTTTCATTCCTCTCCTGGGTGCTGTTTATAGTGGAGTGTTGGCTTGGTAATAAGTCATTGAGCTGTACCATGACTATACACTTTTCTCTCTTTCTTCAAAAATGTTGACTTATCAACAGTAAAAAGCGAATAGCTATAAAGTCTTCTGCGTGTGCTGTGTAGCATACGGGCTGAATGTAGCAGGCTGAGTTTCTTGGGAAGCTGACTCTGAGTGAAGATTGGCATTCAAGATGTTTATGAAGGTGTACTCTTGGGGTCAATTCCTCCATGTGCAAGGGAGAGGACAGAAGCAGATTGGGTTGTGGGAAAAGTTGAGCTGTCATACACTGAAGGACTCAGCTGCTCTGTGTAGAGCTCTGAGGCTGGACAGCCCTTAGGGAGGCTCCTCCCAAATGATGTTGAGGGGATCTGCCCTTTATCCACCTGCAGTGACCAGTCACTGCATGTAATCTGCCCTGGAAAAAGTTGGGATCCAAGTGAGGCTGAGGCAGTTTTCTTCTGTTGAGACAACCCCATCTCAGAAGATGAGACAATGCATCTTTATTCCTAAAGGGGTCACTGAGTAGCAAGTACCATGTCCTCCACACCAAATTCCATCTGAGGGCTTGAAGAAAATAAGGTGTGACAACACAGGGAAAGAAAACATCAAACAGTGTTGAAGTAAAAAGAATATCTCCCATTTAACCATTCTAAATTCTCAGGGAGAGTCTTCCCTACAACTAAACCTAATCTCTCTTGGGGCATTTTCAAATTCTTTAAATCTGGCATCAAAAAGGGGAATAGCTGCTGAACAGCTAGCACAACCCAGCACAAAAGATTTTAAATGGCTGAGCTAAACATTTCAATTCACAAAGGCTTTCCCATTCTTTCTTAACTTGTAAAAGCTTTTTAAAGAATTCAGTGGAGTAGCAACCTTCTTCCACTTGCCATTTCTTATGTTAAGAAATGAG
Source organism: Plecotus auritus (assembly GCF_963455305.1). NCBI lineage: Eukaryota > Metazoa > Chordata > Mammalia > Chiroptera > Vespertilionidae > Plecotus > Plecotus auritus. The sequence goes on from NC_137782.1 coordinate 50,047,236, forward strand.
ATAGATTAGAAAATATAAAAATTGCCCTCTTAAACCATTTGACAGTATTTAGAGTTAATATTTCCTCACATTCTAAAATGAATACTTGGATATTTTGCTGGCAATAATCAGAGACATGGGTGAGGCTGATTAAATGACTATTATGGTTTGTTTCCTTTAGGTTGATTGAGATAGTAAAAAAGCCTCAAATATTTACTTTTCTATGTATGATATTAATTGCTCTGCCAATTATCATCATAAATCATCCTTTCTACTAATGACATACTCTTCACACTAATAAGTGAAAATTACAGGAGCAAACAAACTCATATTTAGCGGGAAGGCAATGATGACTTAGAAAAATAAATGAAGCTGAGCCATCTCTCTCTGTCTGTGTCTCTGATTACTGACTCTTTATTTTGTTCCCAACCCCTGTGCTACAAATCCCACCTACATTTAGGCCACAAGGAAATTCTATTCTTAGATATTTTTAAGATGGCACAGGAAAATAGGATATATGCTATCACTGGAGGAAGGCCAGATTATGGTGCCAGGAAATTAATCAATCCTAAGACAGAAGCTTGGTAAACTAAAGCATTCCTACCTTCCTTCAACTTGATATGGCTAAAGTCATACCAGATAACACACACACACACACACTCTGAATTTACACATACTCCCAGAAGTCAGGAAAGGCCTTCCACACTAAGTATCCTACCCATGGTATGAATGTTACTATCATCCATTGAAAAGCTTACACTTTGCCAGACCTCCTCCTAAATTTTTACATTTGCCAACCATTTAATCCTCCAATAGCCCTACCAAATAGATTTCTATTTTAATCTCTATTTTAAAGATAATGAAATAAAATCACTGAGAAATATAATACCTAGCTCGGTGGTGGGATTTAAACCAAGTCATCCATCTGAGCCTTGGGCAGGGACTCAGTAGTTGGCCAATGAAACCAATACTCTAAACCAGCCGTGGGCAAACTACGGCCCGCGGGCCGGATCCGGCCTGTTCGGCTGTTCTATCCGGCCCGCGGAGCCGAAAGAGCAGAGGGTTCTCTTGCTCTCCCCTCCGCTCCTTTACTTTTAATTTATATTAGTTCACACAAACACTCCATCCATGCTTTTGTTCCGGCCCTCCGGTCCAGTTTAAGAACCCATTGTGGCCCTCGAGTCAAAAGGTTTGCCCACCCCTGATCTAAACGCTTTGTTATATCACTGTCATGGTCATCATCAAACAACACTGTTTTTCCTTTTTAAGAACACATGATCTCTTGGTGGATGAAGGCATCGTGATTTTTAATCACCTGAGTGACCAGATGCTCCTTAGAATTCCTGTCCTGACTGACTGCATTATTACTGAAATCACTGCCTGCATTTCCCACAGAGGAGAGGCCCTCCCTGGAACTGGGACTTCAACAGATGCCTTTCAAATAAGAAATGCAGAGACTTAATTCTACCACCACCCCCCCAACAATCTCCAGCATCTTTCACAATATTCTAGAATCCTCAATTTTAAAGGAGAAAACTATAATAGTTGTATTCTAAATCAAGACATGATATTTTGTAAAATTTTTTAGAGGGGAAGGGAATCATTACAAGTTACCCTCCTACATATGCACTGTCTCTGATTCATCATCACTGTCAACACCCCTTTCCCTGGCTTGGGCACATGTGTTGAAGAAAGAATGTGATAACTCACAAAATCAATCCACAGTCCCCACACAAATACTTAGAATAAATTAAGTTGATAAGTGAAAACTGTGCCTTTCTCGCAGGTGGAATTTTCATATTTAGGGAAATAATGAGAAAAAAAGTCATATTTCCCTCCAAATACAAGGACAGTAATTACTATTGTATATCATCATACTTCTCTTCCTAGAGTACAAAAAAGTTCAGAATCAAAGTTTAAACCCAGCCTCTGAAAATAAGTAAATTAATAAATAGTACTTTTAGGTAGCTTATTTGCACTCTTGGCTGTTCTTTGTCCTCATTTATTTTTAGCTTCTTATTAAATGTGAGTTCAAATATATTTCAGAAAGTTTCAAGGAATAAATAAATTAAATTAAAATACCTATTGCCTTAGATTTAATAAGGCAATAGGTAGAACAAAGGAAATGCATTTTGAATATGGACTTTGTACTTTGATTATATGAATAGAGATCATAATAATCATACAATGTAATTATTCCTATTTTGGAAGTAAAACTTTTATGCAACTTTATTTATTGATGCAGGTATAAACATAAATATGAAAAGCATTCAATATTATACGGTTATGTCTTAGCTGCATGTGCCAATTTTATTCTAAAAAATATATTCAATGTAGCTATAAAGTAAATTCCAGTAGATCTAGGTCATTCAACATAATGTTCTTTTCATATTTGATTCACCATTACTTTTAAGTAACCAAACAAAAATACTGTTTGCTTATTGTTCAGAGAAATAATTATATCTTTAGTGGAAAAAAGAACTCAAAATGTCATAAGCATGATAAGAGGAAATCAGCAGTTGAGTGGAGCTGAAGCTTCAGAGCAGAAGCAGGGTTCACAGTTTTGTGGAGAAGGTGAGATTGAGACTGCCTCCAAAAGTGACTTGAATTAGAGCTGATGAGATAAGACATTCTGTCAGTCAAGTTGCCAAACTTGAAACATTCAAAGCTTGAACAGGTTCACATGAGAGCACAGTGAGGAAGTGGGGGTAAAAACATCATCACACTCAAAGAAATGACAATTATTTAAACAAAAATAACACTTTCCCCTTGATTTATATCTACCTTGTATTCAATTTCTTCTCAATTCTGTTTCTCCATATAAAAAGCCTCTTCCAATCTCAAAGACTAATTTTTCCTCATGTACTCTGTGTCTGTGGACAAGTGACAAACTCTCTGTGCCTCAGTTTCCTCATCTGTAAAATGGGGATCGGCATTAACTCATGGGGCTGTTGTGAGATTCAAATGTGTGGATAGATGAGTAAAAAAACAGTTAGGTGTCCGATACATAGGAAACTGTCCATAAACACCAGCATGATTATTACGTCAACACCATATGAAGGCTTCCTTGAGCTCATGTATCCTTATAATTCTTGCACCAGCTCTCTTTCCTCATCAAAGTCCAATAATATCTCTTCCTCTCCAAACTTACTCAATTTAAAGTTCACATTTTCATTATAATTTGTTCTTTATCCCATGCCAGTATTTGTTGATTTCTAGCATTCCACTGAAATTGCCCTTAGTACTATCACTGATACTCTGCACGTGGCCAAATTCAGTTGTCACTCTGTTATTTATAATATCAAAACTTGAGTAACTGTGAATTGAGTAAGGGAGAAATGTTTAAGTGAACTGTGCCACATCCATATGATCATCAATTCATATTTTGTAAGATTAATGAAGAGAGAAAATATGCATTATGTTGGGCAAATGCAAAGATTGGAAATCTGTAGAACACAGTATGATCTTAGTTACACTGGAGACATCAAAATTATGGTAATTATCTCTAGGCAAAGAGATAATGCATTGTTTTTTATTTTCCATTTATAATTTTCTATATTTTAAATTTTCTGTAAATAATGTATTTATAGAATTTGACACAAACAATTATTACATCATATAAGTAACTTAAGTCCTGTTGTTAGAGAAAACATGCTCAGCATCCAGGCTTCTTGGATATAATGGAGACTGCACCCAGTCAGGAAGCCACCTTGAAAGGAGACAGATTCATCTTGATGGCTGAACCCTGCCTATATCAGAGGTCCCCTTATTTGATATTTGGGTGATGTTGGGTCACTAGTATGACTCTGAAAGATGCTGACAAGAGTTTTTTTAAACGAAGTTTTTGAATTATTATTGAAACTACAAGGGAAGAATCAAATGATTCAGTGGAATGTGTGATCTTCGAAAAGACCAATAGCGAATACTAAATTTTAATGAAGTCCATAGTAACAGTGAAATGCATCATTTAATTTCCCGTTAACCTTTCTGATATGCTATTCAGAGGTCTTTAAATTCTTAGTTCAGGGTGTCATTTAACGACAAGGACAGGTGACTGTTTATTGTAAATGAGCACAGTAACTGGAATGTGGTAGAGGATGAAATTCAGGGAGGGATATGGAAGATTTAGCTGAAATTATTGCAGTCAAAAGAGAAGCAAGCAAAGGAGTGTTTTTTACTTTAGCAAACTTGTGACATTCCTGTACATGATGCAGTCATAGCACATCTATTTTAAAAATATTTTTTTCAAATGAATGGTATCTTGTCAGATATTTGACAAGGAAAACTGTACTTGAATTGCACAAAGATTTCTTCAAGTATTTATTCAAATAAAACCAAATCATTTACCATTTCCAGAGAAGTCCTGTGAAGGGAGCAACTCGGGAGTGAGATCTGAGTTGAAAGGCAAATTCTCAGAAACTGGCAGCATTCAAAAAATAATTTTGCAACATCTCTCACACATTTCATGGCAATAGGATATTGTGAAATTCAAAGTCACACTTCACAGCCCAGGTTCAGGAGCCAGGTGGCACAGTAGCATGATTGATGAATCAAAAACACAGGGCACTATTCCACACTGAACTGAAAGTTTTGAGTGGGTTTTATTTTTAGGTCTGTAGTTATGGTAATGTCACCAAGAATTCAGGGGCAATGCTTCCAGTTGTGAGAGGAAAATAAGTTAATTATCCTTTTCTCTCCCTCCAAATCCCAGCCAACCCCAGCCAGGGCATCAGATCCACCCTGCGAGCCACATGCTTTACCTGAACTCTGCTGACTCCATGCAATGCCTGCTCCTCAAATTAAGGTTATTCATTTTTTTTGGCTGCTGTACCAACTTCCCACAAATGTAGGGGCATAAAACAGCACACACGTATTACCTCACAGCTTCTGGAGGTCAGAAGTGTGGTGAGTTTAGTGTGTCCTCTGTTTAGAGTCTCCAGTCTAAAATCAAGGTGTTGGCAGGACTGGGTTTCTCATTGAGGGTTTAGCCAAAAGCACTGCAAAAATCACAAGCAAAGGTTTGGATGTCTAATGCTCCTGCCAGGAGAAAGTGAAAGGTTCAGGAAAGTCATTTGACAAAGTTGCTCTATAAAGTGGCCACACCGTTCCACATAGCCCTTAGCAGTGCCCCATTGTCTAGCAATACTTGGCACATCAATCATGGTTTTTTGTTGTTGTTGTTGTTTTTTTCAATCTGAAGTGTGTTAAATAGAATCTACATGTTTTAACAAGCTCTTGCTGATTGAAAAGTAGTTGGAGTTACCTTTATATTCCTTTTAGTCATTTAGAGTTTGCCCATTTATAAATGTAGGGTTTGTCTCCTTTCTTATTAACTTCCTGGACTTAGTTTTGTATTCTGGATATTAGAAGTTCCTTTAATCTGCATATATCACCTTCCAAAGAGGCAGTGATCTGTTCACCTTCTTCATACTTTGAAACACCAACTTTTTAATTTTGGTATAATCAAACCAATTCATTTCTAGCTTCAGGTTGTGGGAGTTTTGTTTCTGTTTTGGACTTGTTTAGCCAGCTCTTTACCTTGTAGACCACAATGATGTTCTTCTACCAGTAATTTTACCTGCTTATCAACACTTGTCACTTTGGGGTTTTTTAATCCATCTGGAGTCAAAAGTAAGAATTAAGCTTTTATTTTTAATTTTTCTCCATTTGACAAACCAGTTTTCTGCAAATGTTTAATAGTTCACTCTTTTCTCTTGATTTGGGGCTACTTTGTCATAAACCAAGTTTGTGTAAAGTTAATTTCCAAATTATAGTTGGCACTTTTCTGATTAGAACTCCAAAGCTTTTATGTAGTATGAATGACAAAATTTTTTAAATGTTTTTTTATTTATTATTTAGTCCAAAAATTCATATTGAGCTACTACTATGTGTTAAAACTGTGTTTCAGATTTAATACTGTCTCTGCCTCGTGAATGGCCCTGTGGTTATTCCTTCCTTTGATGGGTGAATCACAGGTGGGTGGTATTATGATAGGAGAATTGAGGTGCTCTCAGGGTGTGCTCAGGATGGCTGTGGAAGTCTGGGGTCAGGACAGACTACCCAGCCTTGGGCAAACTACGGCCCGCGGGCCGGATCCGGCTGTTCTATCCAGTTCTCTTGCTCTCCCCTCCGCTCCTTTACTTTGAATTTATATTAGTTCACACAAACACTCCATCCATGCTTTTGTTCCGGCCCTCCGGTCCAGTTTAAGAACCCATTGTGGCCCTCGAGTCAAAAAGTTTGCCCACCCCTGGATGGGTATGTCATTTCCACCTGAGAAGTCTAATCAGTAGGTGAGGTGTGCAGTCAAATGAGGGACAGAAGACATACAAAGCAGGTTTCATGCAAATGAAACAGGGTTTTGAAGGAGATGGAGGGCACAGAGGTTGTGGCCACTTCTCTGGTACAACCAAGGCCAGGAAACTGAGAGGACATCTCTGCCTCTACAGAAAGGAAGCCTGTCTTCATCTCTTGTGGGCTCTGATCTTAGTAATTAGGGGTATCAAACCATCCCATCCCAAAGAGAACTTTACCATAGTTGAGGTCAAATACTTGAGTGCTAGTCTACTATTTTCTCAATATCTCTGTATCTAGTTATAGGTTCCTGGTGTAGCTAAGTCCATATTTATTTTGCCATTTGAATTTCTGCAGAGCAATTAAAAAATCTACTTTTAAATACTAAATTATAAGACTGAATAGAATTACAAAAATAAATTTATGAAAAAAATTCATGTTAAATTACTTTTAAATAAGCTTAAACATGATTAACATTTATCCCTTAATAAGTTCCTGAGGCAATAATGAATGGGTTAAATGAAACCATAATAATTCAGAGATCATGGGAAATATACACTGAGTGGCCAGATTATTATGATCTCTGAACGCATAATAATCTGGCCACTCAGTATATATATGAGGACTGATGCACAAAATCCGTGCATGGGGGGGCGGGTGTATCCCTCAGCCTAGCCTGCACCCTCTCCAATCTGGGACATCCCTCTCACAATCCAGGTCTGCTGGCTCCCAACTGTTCGCCTGCCTGCCTTCCTGATTGCCCCTAACTGCTTCTGCCTGCCAGCCTGATTACCCCCTAACCACTCCCCTGCCAGCCTGATTCATGCCTAACTGCTCTCCTGCCAGCCTGTTTGCCCCTAACTGCCTTCCCCTGCAGGCCCGGTCGCCCCCAACTTCCCTCCTCTGCCGGCCTGGTCACCCCTAACTGCCCTCCCCAGCAGGTTTGATTGCCCACAACTGCCCTCTCCTTCAGGCCTGAATCCTCCCAACTGCTCTCCCCTGCTGGCCATCTTGTGGCGGCCATCTTGTGTCCACATGGGGGCAGCCATCTTGTGTGTTGGAGTGATGGGCAATTTGCATATTACTCTTTTATTAGATAGGATAGAGGCCTGGTGCACAGGTGGGGGCTGGCTGGTTTGCCCTGAAGGGTGTCCTGGATCATGGTGGGGGTTCCCTTGGGGCGTGAGCCAGTCTGGGTGAAGGGCCTGTGGTGGTTTGCAGGCTAGCCACGTCCCCCAGTGACCCAAGCAGAGGCCCTGGTATCTGGTATTTATTTATCTCTATAATTGAAACTTTGTAGCCTTGAGCAGAGCCAAGCCTCCTGCTCACTCTGTGGCCACAGCCCTTTTTGTTGGGATTTATTTATCTTCTATAATTGAAACTTTGTAGCCTTGAGTGTAGGGCTGGGCCCGCCAGGGTGTGCGGAAAGCTTGGCTTCCTCCATTGCCAGGGAAACCCAAGCCTCCTGCTCTCTCTGTGGCCACAGCCATCTTGGTTGGGTTAATTTGCATACTTGCTCCTGATTGGCTGGTGGGCATGACTTGTGGGTGTAGTGGAGGTAAGGTCAATTTTCATATTACTCTTTTATTACTCTTTTGTTAGAGGCCTGGTGCATGAATATGAATTCGTGCATGGGTGGTGTCCGGGCAGCCTGGCCAGGGGGAGGGGACATGGGCAGTTGGCCAACCTGCCTGCTGATCGAATTCCTGGTTGAGGGGACAATTTGCATATTAGCATTTTATTATATAGGATATACACTGAGTGGCCAGATTATTATGCATTCAGAGATCATAATAATCTGTCCACTCAGTGTATAATGTTAACAGATATTTTAATACCAGGCCCAGACGTAAGTTAGAACTAGTTATAAATTATTCGTTAGTTCAATACAATGTGTTTATAGTTTAGATTCTAGATGCATACATAGATAACAGTCAACTGTATGTGTCCCTTTAACACATTCTTTGGTTTGCTCATTTCTGTTTTCTCTGCTCAGTGATAAATTGATTGCTGCTCAGTTCAGACACAGAATCAAGCACAAGGGACCATGAGAACAAAGTGATGTTAGAAGGTCAGCATGAATCATACCCACTGGTTTGCACCTCCATACACAATAAAAGATAAAGGAGACAAGCTATCCACCATTTTCATATTAAACCAAAGTGGAGGACTAACAAATGTAGTCAAGTATTTGATGTCATGCCAAGCATTTACTTTTCCATTCAATGAAAGTTTATATAAGCATAAATTATCATTTTACCTTGCTTTGGCAGTCTTCAGGGAGCAGTACACAAGATGTACTGGAAACCACACACAGGATAATTTAACTTTTGTCCTTAGAGGGAGAAGAGGTAGGAAATGTGGCCATTGGCCAGAATCAAAATTATATAAGATTAAAAATAAAAATAGAGGGAGATTCCAAGATGGAGGCTGGCAGGACAGCAGTGATAGAGAGAGTGTGAGTGAGTGAGGGAGAGAGTATGAGTGAGTGAGGGAGTGAAAGGGGAGTGTGTGGAAGTGTGGTGTATGTGTGTGTCTGAGTGAGGGATGGCTAGATCTTGCAGGACCTTTGGGGGCTGGCAGACTGGGCTCACATAGTCGGGCAGCCTCTGCTACTGCTGTACTTTCTCCTGGAGCACTGGCTTTCCCACAGAGGCCATGCCAACTTGAAGGGGAGAGCTGTTGTGACTGGGAACCAGCCTCACCTCCACCCAAGGTGCCCTCGGACACCATCCAGGGTCCTACAGCTACTCCAGCCAGGGAACTGCTGCCTCAGCTGCCGACCAACAGACACCGGGACTCCAGCTACCCCAGTTGAGGGCTTCTGTAAGTTCCAGAGGGCACTCCCCCACTCCCCCCCGCCAGACGCCTCAGCCCCAGGCACCATGATAGAACAAAGGTGCTTGAACAGCCAGGCCTTATGCAGCAGCCCTGGACTCTGCTACTGAGCACACATACAGCCAAGCCTTATGCAGCAGCCCTAGGCACCACCACTGCTCCAGCAGCTACCTCCTGTGACCATGCCAGGAGCTGCCGCTGCCCTGCAACCCCCTGAGGAGTGGCTTCCCCACGGGCAGCTGCCACCCTGAGACTGCCTGAGGAGCAGACACCACCTGTGACTGCCTGAGGATCAGCCGCTACCCGCGACCACACAACCCATCATCAAGCCCACCACTGCAGCCTCAGGCTCCATGAGACTGGACACCTAGATCCTTTGGTGAGAGCAAAAATGGGAGACAGAAGAACAACCCCCAAAGGAAATAAAAGGAGCAATTGCCAGAAAAAGAAATAAATGAAAAAGAGGCATGCATTATGTCAGAAAAGGAATTCAGAATAAGGGTCAGATAGTTCATAAACTGGATGGATGAGAAAATCAACCTATGTAAGAATCAGGAGGAAATAAAGAGTGATATAGCTACAATAAAAAACAGTATGGAAGCTTTCAAAGGTAGACTAGGAGAAGCAGAAGATCAAATTAGCAAATTAGAAGACAGGGAAGCAAAACACACCCAATCTGAACTGCAATTGGAGAAAAAAATCAAAAGATAGACGAGAGCCTGAGAGGGCTTTGGGACAACATGAAGCTAAGCAACATATGAATAATAGGAGTGCCAGAATTACAAGAAGAGGAGCAAGGGTTAGAAAACCTATTTGAAGAAATAATGTCAGAAAACTTCCCCGATTTGGGGAAGATAAAAGTCACATAAGCACAGAGAGACCCAAACAAGTTGAACCCCAAAAGATCAACACCAAGGCACATCATAATTACAATGGCAAACCTTAACAACAAAGAGAATCTTAAAGGCTGCAAGAGAGAGAGATAGGAAGTTACCTACAAGGGAGCTCCCATTAGATTATCAAATGATTTCTCAACAGAAACACATCAGGCCAGAAAGGAATGGAAGGAAGTATACAAAGTGATGCAAAGCAAGGGACTGAATCCAAGAATACTCTACCCCAAGGCTATCATTCAAATTGAAGGGGAAATCGAGAGCTTCACAGCCAAAAAAAAAAAAAAAAAAAAAAAAAAAAAAAGGCTAAGGGAGTTTATCACTATCAAGCCAACAGGGACTATTGTAAAAAGAAGAAAAAAAAAAAAAAGAAGGAACAGAGGCAGAAAGGATAAAAATTGATACAAGCAAGTACCTATCAATAATAACTATAAAAGTAAATGTCCTAAATGCTCCAATCAAAAGATATCGAGTGGCTGCATGGATAAGAAAACATGACCTATATATATGCTGTCTGTAACTGTCTGTAAGAGACCCACCTCAGAACAATAGACTCACACAGGCTGAAAATGAAGGGATGGAAAAATATCTTTCACACAAATGGAAATGGAAAAAAAAAAAAAGCTGGGGTTGTAATACTTATATCTGACAAAATAGACCTCGGAGTAAAGGCCATAACAAGAGATAAGGAAGGTTACTTCAAAATACTAAAGGGATCGATGCAACAAGAGGATATAACTCTGGTAAACATATATGCACACAATACAGGAGCACCCAAATACATAAAAAACTTCTAGAACATAGTATGGGAGAGATTGACAGCAATACAATAACAGCAGGAGACTTTAATAGCCCATTAACATCACTGGACAAATCCTCTAGACAAAAAAAAAAATCAGTAAAGAAACAATAATCCTAAATGACTTACTAAAAAGCTACAGAATATACATTCTTTTCAAGTGCACATGGGACATTTTCAAAGATAGACCACGTATTTGGTCACAGGCAAAGTCTCTCCAAATTCAAGAAGATTGAAATAATATCAAGAATTTTCTCAGACCACAATGGCATAATATTATAAATCAACTACAATAGAAAAATTCAAACATTTGGAGGCTGAATAGCATGCTATTAAACAATGATTGTGCTACCAAAGAGATCAAAGAAGAAATTAAAAACATCCTGGAAACAAATGACAATGAAAATACAATAATCCAAAACCTATGGGACACAGTAAAAGCAGTGTATTACAGGCCAACCTTAAAAAAAATGGTAATAAATTATCTAACTCTACAACTTAAAGAATTAGAGAGCCTCAAAAAAGCCCAGAGTGAGAAGAAGGAAGGAGATAATAAAGATCAGATCAGAAATAAATGACAGAAAAAATACAAAGGATCAATGAAACCAAGAGCTGGTTCTTTGAAAGGAGAAACAATATTGATGAACACTAGCCAGGCTCACCAAGAAGCAAAGAGAAAGAGGACCCAAATAAACAAAATCAGAAATGAAAGAGGCAAAATAAAAACAGACCCCACAGAAATACAAAAGATTGTAAAATATATTATGAACAACTCTACTCCAGGAAACTAAACAACCTAAAGGAAATGAACATATTCCTAGAAAAATATAACCTTCCAAAACTCAAGCAAGAAGAATAAAAAAATCTCAACAGGCCGATAACTATGGAGAAAATTGAAGCAGTCATCAAAATGCTTCCAGCAAACAAAAGCCTGGGGCCAGATGGCTTCACAGGAGAGTTTTACCAAACATTCAAAGAAGAACTAAAACCTATTCTTCTCAGAATATTCTAAAAAACTCAAGAGGAAGGAACACTTACAAGCTCTTTCTTTTTTCTTTTTTTAAAAAAATATATTTTATTGATTTTTTTACAGAGAGGAAAGGGAGAGAGATAGTTAGAAACATCGATGAGAGAGAAACATCGATCAGCTGCCTCCTGCACACCTCCTACTGGGGATGTGCCCACAACCAAGGTACGTGCCCTTGACCGGAATCGAACCTGGGACCTTTCAGTCCACAGGCTGATGCTCTATCCACTGAGCCAAACCGGTTTCGGCCAAGCTCTTTCTATGAAGTCAGCATTACCCTATTCCCAAAACCATATAAGGACACTACAAAGAAAGAGAATTATAGGCCAATATCCCTGATGAACATAGATGCTAAAATCCTCAACAAAATTCTAGCAAATGGGATCCAGCAGTACATCAGAAAGATCATACACCATGACCAAGTGGGATTTATTCCAGGGATGCAATGCTAGTACAATATCCACAAATCAACAAATGTGATACATCACATAAACAAATTGAGAGACAAAAATCACATAATCATATCAATTAATGCAGAAAAGGTATTTGACAAAATCCAACATCCTTTCCTGATAAAAACTCTCAGCAAAGTAGGAATAGAGGGACCATACCTCAACATAATAAAAGCCTTATATGACAAACCTATAGCCAACATTATACTCAATGGACAAAAACTAAAACCATTTCCCCTAAGAACAGGAACAAGACAGGGATGCCCACTTTCACCACTCCTGTTCGACATAGTACTGGAAGTGCTAGCCATAGTGATCAGACAAGAGGAAGAAATAAAAGGCATCCAAATTAGAAAAGAAGAAGTAAAACTGTCATTATTTGCAGATGACATGATATTGTACATAGAAAACCCTAAAGATTCCATCAAGAAACTACTGGAACTAATAAATAAATTCAGCAATGTAGCAGGATACAAAATTAACACCCAGAAATCTATGGCTTTTTTATACACCAATAATGAACTCACAGAAAGAGAAACTAAAAAACAATCCCAGTTACCATTGCTACAAAAAATTAAGATACCTAGGAATAAATTTAACCAAAAAGGTAAAGGACCTGTACTCAGAAAATTAAAGGAGCTGAAAAAAGAGATAGAGGAAGACATAAAGAAATGGAAGAATATACCATGTTCATGGATTAGAAGAATCAACATCATTAAAATGTCCATACTACCCAAAGTAATCTATAGATTCAATGCAATACCCATTAAAATACCAAAGGCATACTTCAAAGAACTAGAAAAAAACTCTTCAAAAATTTATCTGGAATAATAATAATTAAAAAAAAACCACACACACAAAAAAACAAATGGCTGCAGCAATCTTGAGAAAGAACACAGAGGGATCACAATACCATATATCAAGCTATACTGTTCTCAAAACTGTCTGGTACTGGCACAAGAACAGACATATAGACCAATGGAACAGAACAGAGAATCCAGAGATCAACCCAAGCTATTATGCTCAATTAATATTTGACAAAGGAGGCAAGAGCATGCAATGGAGTCAAGACAGTCTCTTTTAATAAATGGTGTTGGGAAAATTGGACAGATACATGCAAAAAAGAAAAAATGAAACTAGACCACCAACATACATCATACACAAAAATAAACTCAAAATGGATAAAGGACTTAAAGGTAAGATGGGAAACCATAAAAATCCTAGAAGAAACCATAGGCAGCAAAATAGCAGACATTTTTCATAGTAATATCTTTACCAATACAGCTCCTAAGGACAATGGAAACTAAGGAGAAAGTAAACAAATGGGACTACATCAAAATAAAAAGCTTCTGCACAGCAAAAGAAACAATCAACAAAACAACAAGAAAGACCACTGCATGGGAGAACATATTTGCCAATGTTATCTCTGATAAGGGTTTTATCTCCAAAATTCATAGGGAGCTCATACAACTTAACAAAAAGAAGATAAATAATTCAATCAAAAAGTGGGCAAAGGACCTAAATAGATAACTTTTGAAAGAAGACATACAGAAGGCCATGGGACATATGGAAACATGCTCAGGGTCACTACTCATCTGAGAGATGCAAATCAAAACAACAATGAGGTTGTTGTTTTGATTTGCATCTCACACCTGTCAGAATGGCTATCATCAACAAATGACAAGTGCTGGAGAGGATGTGGAGAAAAAGGAACCCTTGTGCACTGCTGGTGGGAATGCAGACTGGTGCAGCCACTGTGGAGAACAGTAGGGAGTTTCCTCAAAAAATTAAAAATGGAACTTCATTTGACCCAGTAATCCCACTTATATGAATATACCCCAAGAAAACAGAAACACCAATCAGAAAGGATATATGCACCCCTATGTTCATAGAAGCACAATTTACAATAGCTAAGATTTGGAAACAGCCTAAATGCCCATATCTTAGCTATTTCTGAAGGTGTTAACATCATAGGTATTTTTACGCTTAAAAATGTCGAATTTCATCAGCAGATGAGTGGATTAGAAAACTGTGGTACATCTACACAATGGAATACTATGCTGTTGTAAAAAAGAAGGAATTCTTACCATTTGCAACAGCATAGATGAAATTGGAGAGCATTATGCTAAATGGAATAAGCCAGTAAGAGAAAGATAAATATCATATGATCTCATTCATTTGTGGAACATAATGAACAACATAAACTGGTGAACAAAAATAGAACCAGAGTCATAGAAGCATTCAACAGACTGCCTAACCTATGAGGGAAGGTTGGGGGTGAGGGGATAAGAGATCAACCAAAGGACTTGTATGCATGTATATGAGCATAAGCAATTGACACAGAAATGGGGAGGGGGGATAAGGATGAGGGCATGTGCTGGAGGGGTGGGGAGTGGGTAATGGGGAAAAGGGAGAATTGTGTAATACTTTAAACAACAAAGAATTTTAAAAAATAAAAATGTACAAATAAAATCTCAATCTCTACTGAAAAAAATAAAAATAAAGGATTGGAATTAGAGAGACTTAAGCATTTGACAACACTTAGGCAATCTTGACAATATTTAGGCAATCTTAATGTTTTTCTATTTTTTAATTCATTCTTTATCAAATTTATTGGGGTGATATTGGTTAATATAGTTTCAGGTGTACAATTCTACAATACATCATCTGTCTATTGTATTGTGTGTTTACCACCCCACGTCAAATCTCCTTCCATCACCATTTACCCTCCATATTTTAATTTGAAACAAGAGATTAAAGGAATATGCTACACACTAGTGTTACTTGTACATTGTACGTGAAGGGCTATAGATAATTTGGTAGTTAAAGAATCTTTGAGCTGAAGTCAAACATGAAGACCAGAAGGCATGGACTTGAGGATAGGATGAATGCTGGAAGAAGGTGAATATTTTTCTTTTCAAATGATAGCAGTCACCCTTCAACATAAGTGGCTAAGAAAAGCAATTAGTATAACGAGTTTTATGAAAGAGTCATAAAGGTTTCACTCATTAGAAACACTATAAACAGCAATTACATATTTTCAATGCACTTTATAGTCATTATCTAGTAATTAGCAGAAAAAGTTTCTCACTCCAGGGAAATAAATGGAAATGCATTCCCTGCCCTCCTTATCATAAGAAAATCCCCTGTGGATCTTTAGCTTGTAGTGGACTTAATTCCTTATTTTTCTCAGTGTCTAGTGGAAGTCTTTATGATTTGTACTAGTGTATTTACAGAATGATTTAAAACACGTGTAAGAAGTTAGTATTTAAACACAATTAAATATTTAATACTGAAGGGATATTAAAAGTTAGCTTCTGTTTTATGAGGATGGCTTTCAAGAATACAGCAAGAAGTTATTAAAACTGCAGAACCAAAGCGGCACCAAAGGAAGGGAATCAGAGATTAAAATCATTGTCTCAGAGAAAACAATGACTAATGAGAATGTACCGATCATTGTCCTGCAAATGAACACAGAGTCAGGCAAGAGGTACTGGGAGTCATAGAAGGAGAGAAACCCACAAAATCATTACCAGGTGTACCGTTTAATAATGCGGATTTTTTTTCAATAGATGGAGTTACACATATATCGATATATATGCGATTTGATATGTATGGTATTTTGTTGTATTGACAACAGGCTTCAAAACTTCATATGTCAAATTTTCTGAAGGTGTTAACATCATAGGTATTTTTACGCTTAAAAATGTCGAATTTCATGCCAAAAAAAAAAAAGAGCATTTGCCGGAAGTTTTAATTCATTACTTTATTTTGAAGAAAAGTGCTGCTGAAAGTTATCATATACTTCAGGAAGCTTATGGTGAACATGCTCCATCTCAAGATATTGTGAACGCTGGTTTAAACGCTTTAAAGGTGATGATTTCAATGTGAACAACAAAGAACGTTCAGGTCAACCGAAAAAGTTTGAAGACCAACAGTTACAAGCATTGTTGGATGAAGATGCATGTCAAACTCAAAAACAACTTGCAGAAAGATTAAACATTGCTCAGCAAACAATTTCCGATCGTTTACAAGCAATGGGAAAGATTTCAAAGGAAAGAAAATGGGTGCTACATCAACTGAACGAAAGACAAATGGAAAACCAAAGTCATCAGTAAAATGTTGCTTCAACGGCACGAAAGAACGTCTTTTTTGCATCAAATTGTGACTGACGATGAAAAGTGGATTTATTTTGAGAATCCCAAATGCACAGAATCATGGGTTGACCCAGGTCAACCATCAACATCGACTGCAAAGCCAAATTGTTTTGGAAAGAAGACAATGCTCTGCGTTTGGTGGGATCAGGAAGGTGTGGTGTATTATGAGCTTCTAAAACCAGGTGAAACTGTTAATACTGATCGCTACCGACAACAAATAATCAATTTTAAGCACGCTTTGATCATAAAATGACCAGAATGTGCCAGAAGACATGGCAAAGTAATTTTGCTTCATGATAACGCACACACACTTCACAACCAGTTAAAGACACGTTAAAAGATCTTGCCTGGGAAGTATTAACCCACCCGCTGTATTCATCAGACCCTGCTCCTTCAGATTACCACTTGTTCCGATCGATGACACACACACTTTCTGAGCAGCACTTCAAAACGTACGAAGAAGTGGAAAATTGGGTCTCTGAATGGTTTGCCTCAAAACAAGAAAAGTTCTATTGGGGCGGTATCCACAAATTACCTGAAAGATGGGGGAAATGTGTGGCTAGCAATGGACATTACTTTGAATAAAGCACGTTTGATGTTTCTCTTAAAATTATCGTGTTTTCTTTGATTACAAAATCCGCCATTATTAACTGGTACACTTAGTAAATCTAGCAGTAGCAATAACTATTTGAAGTTAATTTACAGATGAAGAAGTGGAGACTAAGAGAGTTTGATTTAATAGTCCAAACAACAGAGTAAGTCAATGTCAGCCAAAGATTCCAAATTTATCTGATTCCAAACAGCTCTCCTCCTGTTTCCACTACATCATCTCTGCCCTTCCTTAGGTGCCTGAACAGTGTCTAAAGCTGGGTCAGGCTCTAGGAATTCTGTCTCCAGAAGAAGCTGGCATGTCTTCCCATGCCTTTAATGTAAACTTCAAAACAAATATTTTTCAAAGTGAGTGAAGTCATAGGATAAAAAGGGAAAATCAGAGTTATATTGCTGTTGAAAATTCTGCTTTGTGGCAGTGCCTTGTGATTTTCCTGCATATTGTCTTGTGTTATTTATACACAGACTGGAACATGGGGGCACATTCACACAGAGAACTGGGATGTTATATGGAGCTTCGGAAATGATTAGCCAGCTGCCAAGAGGAATTCACATCTATTAATTCTTGAAGTGCCTCAAACATGGCTTAACACTTATGCTGTCTTTGTAGATTCATGCTCATGCCATGTATCCAAGGGGATATTCTGATGGATTGATCAGAGCTCCGATTTATATAGCTACCATTTCTCAGTGTATTGAAAGCTGCTAAGTATTGGAATCAACTGTACTGACTTCACCTTTTTAGGGCAGTATATTGAAGTGGATTCTTTGAGATACTTGTGTTCCAGACAATGAAAGGACCAAATAAACCATGTCTGACAAGTAAAGAAAAGATGTGGATCAATAGCTTGTTAAAATGGCTTTGATGCAAACTATTATATTTTTTAAAATTATAGAATAATTGAGCTTTGTCACCATCACTGGACAACATTTTTTATATCTTTTCATCATTTGGGGCATATATGTTATTATTTTAAATTGAACCATTTTCACCATTGAAATTATTTCTAGTTCAATATTTAAATGTCAGTATAGATTGATCTTGGATTCACTGCTTTAATATTCAGGAATGAGTGAACCTTTAATCAATAACTTAATGTTTATTCAGATTATGTTAATAGCCTCAGCTCTTTTTTTACTAGTTTGCTTGCTACAAATAGTAAACTTCAGGTGTATGCTACATGCAACTCAGAAGCATGTCTTCATGTTTATTGAGTGGAAGAGGCTATAACAGAGGGCAGCTTTGCTTCCCTGAAGAAGTCTGCCATGTAGTTGAGTACTTCAAACACATTCAACTAACTCTC
The DNA here is from genome assembly GCF_963455305.1 of Plecotus auritus. Classification (NCBI taxonomy): domain Eukaryota; kingdom Metazoa; phylum Chordata; class Mammalia; order Chiroptera; family Vespertilionidae; genus Plecotus; species Plecotus auritus. Next base: position 50,065,588 of record NC_137782.1, read on the forward strand.
AGAATTTTTAACCCACAAGACAATGCACAAGGAGAATGTACACTTATTAGTCATAATGTTTGGAAAAAGGAGCAATTTTCATTTTTAAAATTTTATCTTCTTTTATTCTAAATTAATGTAGTTTTTAACCTAGGACTCTTGTAGAACACTCACTAGTTAGAATTTTTGTTAAATTTAGGATCCATGCAAAAGGTATATTGATAATTATTTAAATTGAATTAAGGCCTCTAAACTCTTTGACATGCTTCATAGAAAATCCCAAAACAACTGAATCAGAAGTTTACTCTTGGACGTATCCTGCTCTGTGGGAACGTGTGCACCCGTTTCTATGTGTGTGTTCGAGTTTGGAAAGAGTGTGGTGTATAACCTCTAACCTCTTTGTGTTTTTCTGTTAATCGTCTGTTACCATTACATTGATAAAAACAAGAAACAGCCCTAACCAGTTTGGCTCAGTGGATAGAGCGTTGGCCTGTGGACTGAAGGGTCCCAGGTTCAATTCTGGTCAAGGGCATGTACCTCGGTTGTGGGCACATCCCCAGTAGGGGTTGTGCAGGAGGCAGCTGATCGATGTTTCTCTCTCATCGATGTTTCTAACTCTCTCTCCCTCTCCCTTCCTCTCTGTAAAAAATCAATAAAATATATTTAAAAAAACACACACCCAGAAGCATAAGGAAAGTAGTTACTCAATACATTTACTACGCATTTATTTTTTGCACTCTACCTACATAGTTAAATGTTATTACATGGTGATTATCAAAGAAGGAAAGCATTTTTTTGGACAAGTGAATTTAAAATACTTCATCCAGAATTGAAATATACTTGGTAGATACAGCCCTAATCTGAAAACCCCAGTTATTCACTGTAAATAATTGTCTGGGTACTTCTGAACTTCTTTTTTTTTACAGTGCTTGTCATTAGGTGGATGTGGTTTTCTTCTATGATTATCTGGTTTATTTATATTACACCATCAAAATGCAAGCACAGTTTTAGAAGACGATATGCATCATGCATATAACCCAGGTCCTCCTTAACACATTTTATAGCATGTGCATCAAACTTATTTCAAAATAGCTTAGCTTAGCTCTTTACTGACTGGCCTGAGAAATTATCATATAAATGGTGAAAGAGCACAAGACAGACAAAAGAATCATGGGTCAAGTGAACCACCTTATATTTTCAAGTTGCTAAGGGGCCAGACAGCCTTGTCGAACTGGCAGTTGCCCTGGAAATGGTCTCTATTCAGCCCTTTATATATTTTATGCTTATTTTAGAGACATAAAAGAGCTGGGTTTATTTGGTAGAATACAATTTATATTTTAGTCTCCTGTGTTTAATTTTACATTTTCCAAAGTGCATTAAATTTAATAAATCTAAGGTAACAGTTCTCCAGTGACTAGAGGCAATTGTCAACACAACATGCTATTTCTGATTTGTTCAGAGATTGTGGCACCAATGTCTAGAAGCATGACATTGGGGATATGTAGGGTATCTCAAAATATGTATACACATACTTTGAATAATTACAATGGCAGTGTTTATTAAAATACATTTTTTCCCAAAGTTAAGCTATCAGCTATTAAAGTGTATATACATTTTTGGGACACCCTATATATACACAGTATTCAAAAATGGTTTCTTTGCTAGCAAATGCTATGCAATTGAAAATTAAATTACTTGATTTTGTTTTAGGTTTAAGTATAAAGCTTGAAAAACTACAATAGAACATTTAGAAATTGAAGGCCAAAGACTATTGATACCAATAGAAATACACAAAAATATATCAATATATATAAATAAATACATTTTCAGATAGCTCTATTATATGAATGCCTGAATTTTGCTCTGCACAAAAATATAAGTATACTACTTGAAACAGTATGCACTTAATACAGAACAAAAGCCTTTAAAAGTGAGCCATACCACAGCTTTGAAACAAACTTGGGGGAAAAAAAAAGTAGAGGAACTTCTTTTGTGTTAATGTAGAGAAGTACCTGGAACAATAAGTATTCATATCAGATCTTTTCAGTGTGATGTCAAAGTTTATCTTTAAAGATTTTTTAAAATCCTTAATGAAATAAATTTTGTGCAATCTACTAGATAAATATCTTTCCTAGGAATAAAAAATGGTAGTCTCCCTTCCTCTCTGAAATCAATAAAAATATATTGGAAAAAAAAAGCTCAGCCTGGTTGAGCATCGACCCAAGAACCAGGAGGTCACAGTTGAATCCCAGGTTAGGACACATGCCAGAATTGCAGGATCAATCACCAGTGGGGGGCATGCAGGAGGCAGATGATCAATGATTCATTGATGTTTCTCTCTTTCTCCCTCTCCTTTCCTCTCTAAAATCAATAAGAATACATATTTTTTAAAAATGTAAAATATCTTTAGGGACCTTTTAACAAATGGTATTTACATAATGGCCTTTACACTCATGTGATCAGTTTCAGTAAAAAGGGTTTGCTTTATTCTACCTGAAATCTAAATAATTTATATAATTATCGTAGCAATTTGCAAAGGGACAACTACTTGGCTTGCAAACTGCCCCATTGCTTTTGATTCAGAATTGAATCTTGAAATCCAATTTGAGTATAATAGCAAAATACACACACACACACACACACACACACACACACACACACACACACACACCCATCCATCCATAAGGAGATGAATATTTGACATCCAGCTTCTTTTCTCTCATTAGTAACTCTGGTGGTGCTTAAAATATTGGAAAACTCTCAATTCTGATGGTTTGCACAGTCTAAATAAGTAAAATAGCACATTGACTCTTCAGTATTTGCAGGCTGGAAAAATAAACAATTCTCAATATTAAATATTTAAAATAACTTTTTAATTGCCTTTTCTTTCTTTGTTTAGGTGATATTTCTTATTTTTAATTTGTTTTCCTGAAAGCTAATTTTCTATAGGTTAGAAAAGATTTTTTTTCCTCGAAGAGAATATCCCAAGGGGTTTGAAGTTATTATTTTTCTTTATTCCCATATTTTAGCCTACTTAGCTAATTAAGCTATATATACTCTCTATATACAAAAAAATAAATAAATGAATAATTATCAATAAGTTTTCAATAATGTCTTAATACTTTTGCTATTCTCTCTTGCCTTAGCAGGACACTAGGTATGGAAGAACAAAGCCACAGACGTTGTTCAACCTTTTATTTGTTCCTGGGAGAAAAAAGCAATGTTTTAATTTTTATACACTTCACAAATCCTTACAGCATCCTCAACTGTACAATTCAATGTAGTATCACACAAAGTAATCTTTTTTCTCTGTGGGTATTGCCTGTAAAGCAAGGCAAAACTCATTGAGAAGCAAAAGGAAACCTTTGAATCATTTTTTAGAGTAAAAAAGTACTTGGTCACTAATACTTACCATCAAACACATTTCCAAAGATAGTAGGTTAGTGCAGTAAAATGCCTTATCTTATTTTTACAGGAGCCTATTCTCTTGGGTAGATCTCAGCTCTCCTGCAAAGCTTCCAGGCTGCTCATAGGCACTGTGCTTTGTCATCATTCTTTGCTTCTGAATTAGGTGGACTTGGACAGCTTTGGTCTATTGTAGCCCCAATTACTTTATTAATAAAAGTATCACATAATGTTTTAAGTTTTTTTAAGAAGTTATGTATTTTGAATGCCAGGGTCAAAAAAATCCATAAGAGAAATAATTTCTTTTAGAAGTCTGATTATTTGTATTTTTATAGATTTGAGAAAGACTTTTCGTTCAATAGACCTGGTCTTTTATACTTTCCTAGACTCTGTGAACACAATGTGTGTGTTTTTTAAATAAATCTTTAGCCATACAAAAGCAAATATTTAAGCACAAAAGAAATGAAATATCTCAAAAATTTTCAATGTAATATTAAAACTGGATCAGTAAAATAGTAATGAGTAGTAATTTATACTTTCACATTGGGGCTGTCTTAATGATATTTCACAGTAATCCTTAAAGCATGTCAGTTAAGTGGACACATTCAAAATAAGATATTGTTGTTTTTTTAAAGGGGCTTTGTTTTGGTGGTCATGCAGAGAATTGTTGGACAATAACATCTTAGAATCTCTCCCTCACAGAAATAAAAAAAATAAAGTCCAGAATGCATTTTTACCTTTATAATTGGCCTATTCAGTAATGTATTAATAATTGATTGCTATCTTATTATCTGGAACTGATAGTTTCTCCAACTTTCCATACAAGTTTCTGTCAATACTTTCCATACATAATTTTTACAAATAGCGCTAGAATTTTTGAGCAAATGGAAGGAGTGCTTTCATTCATGGATGCGTCAGTGTTAAATGATTAATTCACTCAAGTTACCAGTCATGATCTGTCCTAATGACCACCAGGAAGAATCATGTTAGCAAAGGCCATGATGATATGCTACTCATTCGACTTCATTTTTTCCCCAACACAATTTAGGAAAAAAAATGATACAAGATTTCTGCTTATTTAGCTAATATAATGCCTGTTCTAAGTGCTTTGTAAGTATTTAACTCTGTCAGCATTCATACATAATAGATTCCATTGTTATGCCAACTACACAGATGTACATTATGAGCCACAAAGAGGCAAGTCTTTTGCCCAGAATCCTTCAGATAATTGGACTTGGACCCAGGAGTCTACCTCTCACAGCTGTACCTACTGGAGCCATGCTGTCCCTCCTAATGACCACTTCTGAAAAATCTACCTACAGGAGTACGTGTGTGTGTCTGCAGAGCTTGATAATCTTAGTAAATCAGGATTTAGATTATCAATACCAACCTTTGTTTAAAAATTATATTGAGTGTATTGGGATTTGGGAACATAAGAGACAGGCGATTTCCCATCATGATCAGTAAGTTCAAGGGTGCTGAGATTTTACTACTACCACAGGTCCTGCTCCTGCTCCATTTCTCTCATCCTTTCACCCTACCATCTCCCTAGAGATCTACTTCTCTCATTTACTCTCCTCAATCCTAAAGGTTTAATTCCCCCTCATCACTTTCTGCTGATGACTTCGAAGTCTCTCTTGTTCTGCAAGAACAACAAGAGCAATTAGAAGAGAATTTCTACATGCTCCCACTACTACATCTTTCAAGCTACCTGTGCTGGTAGCAGTAGGCCCTACCTTCCCTAATATTACTATTTATGGACTCCCCTTTTACCTATGTAAGGCCAGCCCTATGCCTTCAACCCCTCCCTCTCTCAACTCAGAGATATAATGTCAGCAATTATCTCCCCTCCATCAGCTTACAGATATATTGCACTATGATCCCCTCATTGAAAAACACTCCCTTGGCCCTACATTCTCTTCTAGTTACTTTCTCATCTCTCTATCATTGTCTGCTATGTAGCTGTCAATGCCTTACAGTCAAAGGCCACCAGTAAAAGACCTGTAGTTCACCAAAATAGTTTAATTACTTGATGCGACAAAGAAGAAGCAAAACGCAGAATTGTGGGGCATCTCAGTAAGAGGGTGTTAGACAAGACTTAGAGCTTGCATTATATGATTGGGGAAGAGTTTCGAGAAAGCAGAGCCTTCTATGAAGTAGCTGTTGTAGGAAAATTCTCAGTTTGAGTATCTTAATCTTATATAGAAGGCATATTGAATTAAGCAAAGGTAAAATCATTGAGTACATTATACATATTGATATGGAATCAGGGGTTAAGAGATAAATTAAGCTTCTTCAGTGAAATATATTTAAAGATATTAGTAGTATTAATTGCATATAAAATTATAATTATGACTTATCTTTTGCCAGCTAGAAAAGCAGATAAAGTATGGGGTCCCTCCCACCATTTCATTTTATTTTGTTAGAATATACTTTGTCAATTTTATTCTCTGATTAAATATATGCATTTAAACTTCTTAAAATATTTAATATAAAAATGTTTAACTCATACACTCTGACTCTGTAGAGAAGGTGTTTGACAGCAAAAAAAATTGAGTACCTACTTAACAATGGCTCAAACCAGACATTTATTATATTATTAACAAGTACAATGAATGATAGACCACTGAAAAATCACATCAACATTTTTGCTATATCACCTGTAGTTCCACTGTCAACATTTTCTAAAGAAAATTTATTTTTAATAAATATATAGATTTCCAGTAAGTGAATTTATACCAATCCAATCAGAAAATCTATGTCATTCACATTGTGGTGGAAAAAAAGTGGTAATGTTCTTTACGAATTTTATAGACAGTTATTTGAAAAACCAATGGTTTATATGAAAATTAGCTAATGCCAACTCATACTCTATTGGTGAATGTAAAGCATCTCTTAAATTTTATAACAAAAACTATACTGTCATATGGAAAAAGGAATTAGAGCTTAGCAGCAGCTTGGTGATCACCATAGAAACTATATCTACGCCTGCATTGTCTGCATTAGCATTGGCATGTGCAAGTCTCTTACTATGTTTTATTTAATGATCTTTTCTAACTTACTTGGCAACAAAGATAATGCTATCTCTACTTAATATTCTGTTTCTACCATAATCAGAGATGCCTTTTGTTATTCACCAAATAGATAAAAAGGATTTCACTTTGTGGTCTGGGGGAGGCTAAATTGGCCTTCAGGTTGTAGCTTCAGAAAATAATTTGCAAAACTTGTAACTCTGAAAGTAGGAGTATTGCATTTATATGTATTTATTTTTCTTAAATCTGAAATTAATTTTTAATTCACTGACTTTTAAAATTTCCAATCTTGCCATTTTTAAAAAAATATGTTCTCATTTTTAGCTTAGTTATCTTAGAGATTTCCATATCGCCATATAGATATACCTCATTAAGTTTCATTATATTTTTAAAACTTTATTTTTATTGTTGACCCTATTCTTTCCCCCATTCCTTTCCCCTTCCCCTTTGCCCACCTCTACCAACTCCCACCCCACCCTTGCCCTCTGGCTATCACCACACTGTTGTCCATGTCTATGGGTTATGTATATATGTTCTTTGGCTAATCCCTTCACCTTTTTTCATCCAGTCCTCCCCACACCACTCCCCTCTGACAGCTGTCAGTCTGTTCCATGTATCCATGCCTCTGTTTCTATTTTGTCCCTTAGTTTATATTGTTCATTAGATTCCACATATGGTATTCATGTTTTTCTGATTAGCTTATTTCATTTAGCATAATAATATTCAGGCTGAAAAAGAAAAGTGAAGGAAACAAAGGATAAGAAAGGTATAATTAGTAATGACAACATTTGTGTGGGTTGTTTTTTTTTTGGGGGGGGGAGGGGATAGTACATATATTCTTGTCATGCAAAAACTATCTCTGGAAGAATTCCCAAGAAATTATTATTGGCTGCCTGTGGTTAAAAGAAAGGAATTCAGGAATTCCAAGCATGAGTTTATGTTTTTTATTGTGTTTGATTTTTTAACAGGTGCATGGGTGACATTTAAAATAATATCAGAATACTGCTAAAATAAAATTTAAGATGAAAAAAAAGATGGATACATTAATTTGGAGAATATTTCTCATTTTTTTACACTGAGTTTTCCATTAGAAACATGAACCATATCAGTGCACCATATCAAAATGCATTTGATAACAGTCTGTCCTAGTGTTAGTGATCAGGTCATTTGCTAATTAAGGCAGTATCTGGCTAGACTTCTCCACTTTAAAACTATTATTTTCCCTTTGTAATATGTTGTGATATAATATTTATCATCATCAAACATACACAGTATCAATATCACTGATAACTTCCTGGCTTCATTATTCCTTCAGTATTTATTTGTTATTCTATTGTAAGAAAGTACTTTCATTCCTAATTTTTGTATTCATTTATACCAGCATGAATTCATGGATTTTTTAATTCTGTAACTATAATTCATACTATTAGTACTTATTTTAATATTTCAATTGCAAAAGACAATTTGAAGTGCTTCAAAATCACTGATGATTATAAAAACGTCCTTGTCCAATGTAGAGACCAGTTGAATCCATGGAGAGTTTCAGCATTACCATATAAAGAATATTATTTAATGGTCTCCATGGTGGAGAATCTGACAGGGGTGCCTGTTTGCACTCTCCTGTAGTAACCCTTGGCATTTTAGATGATGGCCATCATTCAAAGATGGGAGTCAAATGAGACAGTGAAACATTCTACTTAATTTTTAAGTAAAAGATCACAATGAGTAAAACATTTTAGATCTCCATGTTTTATCTTTATGTATGCTTTTGCAGATTATATCTTTTTTTTTTAAATCTATGTCACAGCCTAGGTAACGTTTTTCAACCTATCTTCCAGTTTACCAAGTCTATATCATTCAGTGTCAAATGTAGTACATATTCTCTCCACTGAAAGTTTAGCTTCAAAGAATACATTATTCATTTTTAAATGTACAATTTGGGTCTTTTACAAATATATCCCTATCATTGATAACCTCTATTATAACTATAAACCTACTTGCCCTAGCCTCTATATGCCTTCTCTTTTTATGTTTTTGATAATTACAATTTGTGAAACTTCTTGGGGTTTCTGTGAATCATCTTGTATTTCATGATTTTAGCTGCTCATTCATGTTTGATTGAAAATAACCTGGGAGTGAGTGGGACAGCTAGCCTCAAATGATGTCAGTACCTTTGGGTCCTGGCTTCGCAGATGTCCCACTGTCTTCCACAGGTGTGACACTGGGTTGACAGCTGTCCATAGCACAACTTCTGGGGCCCTGTTAGTTTACATTCACTTCTGTGGTATCTGCTTTTTCTCTTTTTAAAATT